>NW_027203604.1:18222500-18822500 GCF_024711535.1 Dipodomys merriami
ATTAACACTCAAAAACGAGAAGTGGCGCTGTGGCTCAAAGTGGTAGAGTGCTAGCTTTGAGCAAAAGAGCTCAGGGACAGTGCCCAGGCCCTGATTTCAAGTCTCAGGACCCACAAATTTAAACCAAAAAAAAAAAAAAAGCAAGTAGGAGGGGACCGGGGACAGGGGGAGAGCCAAGGGAGAATGTCTGTGACCCAAGCATGATACATGTGTGTGTGAAGATGGAACGGCAATGATTATTAACTTGATTAATTAATATGCATTCGCAATTGCAACAAAATAACACATGTATTTACATAGATAACTAATATTGAACTTTTGTTGTTGTTTTCGTGGTTGTATTGGTGCTTGAACTCAAGGGCTCTTCACACATTCTAAACTTGAGCCATACCTCCAGGTCTTTTTAGTTTCTAATTTTAGTTTTTCAGAGAGGGTCTCACACTTTTCCCCGGTTGGCCTCAGACCAGGATCCTTCTGCCTCTCATGGAGCTGGGACTACAGGGTCCTGCTAACCATTTCCCCCTCTCCAGGAGGTCTCTTAAACTGTCTCTCTCTCCTCTTCTCTCCTCCCCTCTCCTTTCCTCTCCTCTCCTTTCCTAGTACTGGGGTTTGAACTCCAAGCCTAAGATCTGGCTTGGGCTTTTCTGCTCAGCACTGGAGCTTTATTTAAGCCACAGGTCCACTTCTGGCTTCTGGCTAGTTAATTAAAGATTAGAGTCTCACAGACTTGTCCTGCCTGGGCTGGCTTCCAACTATAATCCTCAGATCTCAGCCTCTTGAGTAGTTACAATTACAGGTGTGAGCCACAGCGCCCAGTGGGTATAATTTATTTTTAAGCCACTTATGTATAAGCCACCAGGCTTGGGGCTTCTCTCCTATAGTCCTTAAAAATATCCTGAGCATGTTTTTCATTGGGGTCTTTTTGTCAGGGGCTGTGTCTTGGCATGTCCTGGGAGGTGGCTTTCTAGAAAGTCAGGCCAATGATAGGCTGTCTGTCCATCATGGCATTAATACACTTGCCCCCCAGTAGGAACACAGAGGTGGAAATATGCCTTTTATTCCCCCACCATAGAGTGAGTAAATGCTGGAATCACACACACACACACACACACACACACACACACACCACTGAGCGCCTAGGAAGTGGCGCATTTCATCACTTCTCAGTTCTGGCACCAAGTTGTTTTGGGCCATAGACGAAATCTATTTTGAGCTGCCTTTTTCCGTCTGCTGCTTCATACGTGAGTGGGTCTCCTGTGTGCTACTGAGATGCGTCTCTCCCCGGCAGTCTTACAGGAACAGAGCCAGCCAGGCGGGGAGGCTGTTCTGAGGCACAGATGGCCCCTGAGGTGGGGGGAGAGGAGGCCGCTCTTGATTTCTTCTACCTGTGGTGACAGAATGAAGCCTCCTTCCGCATCAGGTAGGACTGTCTATAAAGTTCTCTCTGTGTGCCCAAGAATGCAAGTACTAGGGCTTGAGCCCAGGGCCTGGGCGCTGTCCCTGAGCTTTTGTGCTCAATGCTGGTCCTTTACCCCTTGAACCACACCTCCACTCCCAGCTTTTGTTTAAATTGGAGCTAAGTGGTCTGGGAAGGTGGCTAGAGTGCTTGCCTTGCATGCATAAGGCCCTGGGTTTGATTCTTCGGCACCACATAAACAGAAAAGGTTGGAAGTGGTGCTGTGGCTCAAGTGGTAGAGTGCTCGCCTTGAGCTGAAGAGCTGAGGGACAGCGCCCAGGCCCAGAGTTCAGGCCCCTCGACTGACAAAAATAAACAAATAAATAAATTTTTTCTGCTTGAGGCTGACCTTCAACCTTCATCCTCGGATCTCAACCTCTTGAGCAGTGAGGATTACACGTGTGAGCACCCGCATCCAGCTTACAAAGTTATTTTTTTTTTAAGGGAATCATGGAAAACCTGTAGCCCAAGGTGGCCTTGAAATCTTGGTCCTCCTACCTCAGCTTCCTGTGTGCTGGGATTAAAGGCATGGACCACCATACTTGGTTTGCATTTTTGTCTGAAGACACCATTACCTCATGGATCCATGAAGTGCTAGATAAAGACATCTTACAAGGTGTGCAAATATGAGCGCTCTACATTTGGAATCCTTCTGGACTTGACCCCAGTTGCATTTTGACCTGTGCCCTCTCATGAGACTAAACCATCACTGTGTGGTAGAAGGCTTTGCAGAGTGCTCTGGAGTCCTTCTGGCAATGTGCTGGGAGTCTGGCTCTGCCCATGCAGACAATGAATTGTCGCAGCATCGGTGGCTGTCTTCCTTGGCTGTAATGGTCCAGCTTTTTCCTTATCCTTGGCTATTTGAGGTCCTTCCCTGGCTCCAGGGTTCCTGGGGCTCTTCCGGAACTTGCCCCTCCCTGCATCTGACTTTAGCCCCAGTTGAAAAGCATTCCATCAGGCACTCAGCCAGCCAGGCTACTGCCTCAAGTTATAGAAGAGGAGAAAAACAGGCCACAACGTAGGAGAATGGCTAAATAAACGGTGGCACATCTCCCAGATGGAACAGTATGCAGTTCTTAAAAATAACAGCCGTGAAGGCCACAGTAAGATATAAAGAAATGGACATGACATAATGTTAACTACGCAGGATCCACAGTTGTCTCTATGCCGATTAGAACTGGGTAAAAACACACCAGCAGGCTGGGTGTGGTGGTGCATGCCTATCATCTCAGCTGCTCAGGTGGTGGAAATCGGAGGATGGTGGTCCAAGGTTGGCCTGGGCAAAAGTGTGAGACCCTAGTTAAAAAATAAACTAAAGCAAAAGGGCTGGGGTATGGCTTGGGTGGTAGAGAGCTTGCTTAGTAATGAGTTCAATCCCCAGTACTGGAAAACAAACAAACCCTGCAGGTAAACAGTCCAGATAGAACACAGAAGGGCATAGAGATTGGTATGGCTGGTTTTATTTTATTTTATCCTTCACTGCATTATGAACAGAGAGGGGGAAGAATAATGAGGCCCACGTGGGGACAAGGACTGAGCCTCATGCGTGGGCCTTGAAAGGTTGTGGTTCTCTCTGTAGCCCACTGTGAACAGGGGCTCTGGAGTCCATGGATAGGTCATGCGCACCTGCTCCCAGATGCAGGATCCTCAGAGCAGCCGTGGGGACCTGCGTTTTCCAGTGTGAGCTATGACTGAAATACTGAAAGCAAGAGGAACTGGAATATAGCTCAAGAGATCCTGGGGGTTTTAAATGTGTACAGTGTGAAAATGTACATATACAAGCCTTCAGGACAATGTTCTCCATTGTTTATGGATCCCTGCTTAGGCAGGAAAAATGTTGAACTATGGATAAAAAGGACACACCATAGGTTTTTGTTTTAAATCTAAAAGCATTGCAAAAGCAATCTCTGGGCCTGGGTGCTGTCCCTGAGCTTTTTTGCTCAAGGCTAACACTCGACCACTTGGAACCACAGCGCCACTTCCAGTTTTCTGATGGTTCATCAGAGATAAGAGTCTCACAGACTATCCTATCTGGGTTGGCTTTGAACTGTGATCCTCAGATCTCAGCCTCCTGAGTAGCTAGGATGACAAGCATGGGCCACCTACACTCCCAGCTCAAAGGAATAAAGGCAGAAATCAGAAACATATAAAACAAGACCACTAGCCAGTTTAATATACTATTCTGGGTGATGGGTACCTGAATATGAATTGTATTCCCTACAGTTTTCTCTGTGTTTTATAATTTATAATTATATAATTTATAATTAGTGATTAAAAAAAAACCTTGCAGAAAAAAAATCTCTCTTCAGTTCCCACCTGTCTTTTAAAGACAGAGGGACACGGAAGCCTGCAGGGGGTACAGCAGTAGAGAGAGGGGTGACAGCATTAGAGGCCCTGGTGTCCAGGAGATGAGAACAGCTAACCACTTCCGGGATCCGATTTAGCCCTGCCCCCGCACCTGCCATTTCTATGGCAACCAGATCTCATTTGCGTTGTGGGACCAAGCCATCCAGGAAGGCTGCTGTGTGTGAATGATGTGCGTAGAGACGCATCCTACAGTGTGAATTTGAGGGGTGATCTTTAGGGTGGGGGGAGGTTCTCTGGTCCTGTGGCTCACATGCTATACTAGGACATAAGGAACATCATCTGCCAAAATACTTTTGATGACATTTACCATTACCATTGACTGTCTAGCTTCCTTGTGTCCTGTACTGCTCTAGACATTTATTGTAGGTTTGTATCTTTGTGGAAACTTCTAGAGCTTCCAATGAAAAATTACTTGCAGGCCCCAAGAGAGGGGATGGGACATTTAATAACCTGCTAGTGTGGTACAAGATGAGGTGGCTCATGCCTATCATCCTAGCTATTCAGAAGGCTGAGATCTGATAATCAGGGTTCAAAGACAGCCTGGGCAGAAAAGTCTGTAAGACTCTTGTCTCCAATGAACCACCCAAAAGCCAGAAGTGGAGCTGTGGCTCAGGTGGTAGAGCACCAGCCTTGAGTGAAAAAGCCAAATGAGAGGACAAAGCCTTGAATTCAAGCCCTAGTGCTAACACACACACACACACACACACACACACACACACACACACACCCCTCTCTAAAATGATACAGTCATTGTTTTATGTTTTTTAAACTCTGAAGATAGAGCAACACTGGTGAGATACCAGCTCCTTCCTTTTAATATGAACTTGAAACAAATGAATGAAATTTTCTATTCCTTAGTCTTCTGTTGTGGGATATGGGATATGGGAATTGTAATTATCTAACATCTTGAGAAAAGGAATTCATTTTCAATAATAATGTTTTTAAAATCCTTAGTATAGTGTTGAATTCAGTAATGAACTCAGCCATTACTACAAAAAATATTAAACACCATGATTTTGGGGGGGGCGGGGTGGAAGAAGAGGGGAAAAAAGTATGTCCTTGCTATGTAACCCAAGCTGGCCTCAAACTCAAGATCTTCTTGCTTCAGCCTCCTGAGTGCTATACCACCATATTGGGCAAGAACATGATTTTGTGTGTGTGTGTGTGTGTGTGTGTGTGTGTGTGTGTGTGTGTGTGTGTGTGTGTGTGTGTATGTCCCAGTATCAGGGCTTGAACTCAGCACCTTGCACTCTTGCTTAGCATTTTTGCTCAAGGCTGATGCTCTACTACTTGAGCCACAGCTCCACTTCCAACTTTTTGGTGTTTCATTGGAGACACTCAAATGGAGACACAGGAGATGTAAATCTTGGGAAGGTTTGGTGACTTAACTCCATGAGTAGTGGGGCTTAGGGCCTATGTGGGTCCTTGTAATCCTTTTCTTTTCTTTTTGCCAGTCCTGGGGTTTCAACTCAGAGTCTTGGCACTGTCCCTGAGCTTCTTTTGCTCAGGGCTATAATAACCAGCTGGGGGTGGGGGAGGGAGGGAAAAGGAGGCAGAGATGGCAAGAGGCACCTACAGAGCAGAGCAGGCCTGTGGAGAGGCCTGAGGCCTGCAAAGAGGCCTGCTGTTTGCAGAGAGGCCTGGGGAGAGACCAGTGAAGAGTTGAAAGGCCTGCAGAGGAGGAAGGAAGGAAAAAGAAAAGCCTTCCCCTTTGGAGCTTTAGAGCTTTGGAGCTTTGGAGGTCTGGGATTGGAGGTTTGCAGCCCGAAGTTTGCAGACCAACTAATAAAGGTCAGGGCTGCCCATTGGAAGATTGGAGGTTTGGTAATTGAGGCTGCTCTTGGTTCTGGATAGCTAGCCCAGGACAATGTAGTCGCAGGCCCCTTTTCTGGTGTAAACAGTGTAAATAAAATCTTTTGTCACCTTTAACCATGCCTCAATGGATCGTCTTGCTCTCAGGTCATAATTAAGCTAGCTCTCTACCCCTTAGCCACAGCACCACTTCAGCTTTTTCCTATTTAAGTGGTACTGAGGAATCAAACCCAAGACTTCATACGAGCTAGGCAAGTACTCTAGCACTAAGCCACGTTTCCAGTCTGATGTAATCATTTTCTAGACGAAGTAGCATCAGCTACAGAAAGTTATAATCTCACATTCTGGAGACAGAAGTCCAAAGGTCTACATGCTGGTAGGACTGGTTCCTCCTTTAGCTTCTCTCCTTAGCTTGTGTCAACCTTATCCTTGAGCCACATCGCCACCTTTTTCTAAGCATTTGTATTGTAATTGTGTCTTCTAATAAGGACACTAGTCAGACCAGGTACAGTGATGCATACCTGTAATTCCAGCACTGAGGAGCTTGAGGTGGAAGCATCTTGAGTTGGAGGTCAGCCTGGGCTACATAGCAAGACCCTACCTCAAAACAAACAAGAAAAACCCAAAAGAAAACAGAAGTAAAATAAGAAAAGACATTCATCAGATTACACTGGGACGCCATCTCTGAGGTTGCTTGCTGGAAGCCATGCAAAACAGTCCTCTTTTCTGGTTCTTTTGAGGTTCTCGTTCTGGCTCCAGAGTCTCCTAGGCTATATCTGTGTAGACCAGAAATGTGATTGCTGTGATGTCCCCGGGGCGGGGCAGTGTTCTAGGCTGCACAGGCCTGGGCCTCCATGGCGCGAGGCACATGATGCTAGGTGCTCCAATTCCACAGCTACTCCTTACAGCACTGGCATGACTAGAAAGAGCCAAGAACGTGGTTGAGATGGGTCCTAGCCTACTGTGCATACCTCCACACAAAGATCCAGGAAAGGCAGGAAAAATACCTGTGGGCTACATAGAAAGGAAAGAATCTTGCATTAATGATTCCCTGGAGTGTAAGAGGGAGAGGACTGGCAGAGAGATGACTGGATGGTAAACATTTCCATCCAGGTGTCTGAGAAAGTCCTCAGGGATAGCCAAGCAGAGGGGGAGGAGCAACAGACAAAGGAAATATCAATAAACAAAGCCTGGCACTGGTGGTTCACGCCTATCATCCTGAGGAGCAAGGTGTGAAGCCAGCCTGGGTGGAAAAGTCTACGAGACTTTTTATCTCTAATGAACCACCAAAAAGCCAGAAGTGGAATTGTGGGTCAAGTGGTAGAGCACCAGCCTTGAGTAAAAAAAAAAAGCCATAACAATGGCTGTTTTAGTGTTATGGATTTTTCTAGTGTTCTGTATCTCCTCTTTTTGGTAGTTCAAGTTGTCCTTGAACTTGCTGTGTAATCCAGGCTGGCTTCAAACTCACAATCCTCCTGCCTCTGCCTCCCAAATGCTGGGATTACAGGCATAAGCCATGTCCTCTCCTCTTTTAAGGACATGAGGTCACTGGATTAAGCATAGGCTTGGTATGGAATGGCAGTTGATACTGCTTCTACAGAGGATGTGCTGGGCATCAGGAGACAGAGGACAGAGGACCATGGACAGGCTGGGCTACCATAAACTGACATCCCTCACAGCTGATGGCCATGCTGGGCGAGGTTCATGTGCTCAGGCCTTGTCCTTCTTCAAGAGAGACCACTCTGACCTTCACGGAGCTGTCCAAGGGTCCTGACCACCCCTCTCCCCAATCGTGGCTTTGGGTGATAACCTAGAGCCACAGAAGACCCTCTGGGTTGTCCTTGGTGCCTGCCTCGCCCCTAAGCATGTCAAGAGAACATCCTTCTTTGAAAATCAAGATTAGAGCCAGGTGCTGAGAGCTCACACCAGTCATCCTAGCTACTTAAGAGACTGAGGTCTGAGGATCAAGGTTTGAAACCAGCTCTGGCAAAAAATGAAGAAGAAGAAAAAGGAGGAGGAGAAGGGAGGAAGAGGAGGAGAGGGAAGAGGAAGGGGAAAGGAAGAGAAGGAGGAGGAGGAAGAGGAGGAGGAGGACGAGGACGAGGAGGAGGAAGAGGGGGACGAGGAGGGGGACAAGGAAAATAGAAATAGAAAAATGTCTTTTCCACTTCAGGCAAGCAACTCTCAGAGTACGTGTGAGGCTAGGCTTGCTTTTCAACTTTTATTTAACAAATGGCTTTTGTCCTCTGAAGCAATGCAACCCAGGACCCTGGGTCCCCTTCCATGGTTGAGACACGGAGCGTTGCTGGCCTCTCAGACCCAGGCTCCCCCGAGACTGTAGCAGGCAGGTCCTGGCAGGTGAAGCTGAGAGGTAAGAGCAGGAGGGAAGTGGGTGGGGCAGGGACAGCAGGAAGGGTGGATTCCCAGAGGACGCCCTAGGATCCGTGTGTGTGTGTGTGTGTGTGTGTGTGTGTGTGTGTGTGTGTGTGTGTGACTGGCCAGTTCTTCCATATATGTCAGATGCATCCTGCCAGGACCTGCAGCTCTAGACTATGGGGTGGGGAGGACTACTGGGTAGACTATCACCTCCACCCATGTACTCAGATGCACACACAAGCAATTGAGTTGCACATGGTCTTTCAAGGGTTGCTCATACCAAGGGACAGCCACCAGACACTGCAGGACAAGAGGGATGTGGCTCACACCTGCAGGGACCAGACAGCAAGCCAAATACCACCCTGTCCCTACCAGCCAAGCCCAGACCCGGATGGTTAGCTTCCAAGTTAGAACAAGATGGAGGAAGTTAACACAGGATGCTTGGCTTCTAGCTAGCTGCCTCTGTTTCCCCTAGGCCAGCAGGGTCCCAACAGGACACACCTGAATCTCCTTTTGTCTAATAGTAAGCATTTTCCCTGTTCTTGGTTATTGTCCTTGGTCTGTTTTCTTGCACACAGCCCATGGGGATTCTTTTCTTACTAAAGTGAATTTCACTTAGCATAAAATTAACCTGCCCAGCATGGTAGAGCATGCCTATAAACCGGCTACTAGGAGGGCAAAAGCAGAAGAATCAAGGTCTGAGGTGAGCCCTGACAAATCACAAGTTCCTAATAATAATAAAGCAAATAAAATGCTCAGGGACTTGGTTCAGATGGTAGAATGCCTGCCTAGCAAGGTCCTGAGTTCAAACCTATACTGTCCAAAAATACCATGTTCAGTGTGGAACAAGGCCAGGTGTGGTAGTACATGTCTATAATCCCAGCATTCAGGAGAGTAAAGTGGGACAAATGGCAAATCAAAGTCGCCCTGGGTGACAGAGTGGGTCTCGGTCCAATTGGTGCCATAGATGCTTGGCACAACCAGTTCTGTATGGCACCAGCCAGAGGGCTGGATCGCCTTTTAGGCAGCTGTAGGCTACACAGCTCACTCCCCAGAGGGAGGAGAAGGAAGGTTTCTTAAACACGTGTTGGGCGCAGAGAAAGCTCCTGGATCAAACCAATACTGAAACAGATTTAAATGCCCTCTGGATGCATAACCTGAGAATGGTGGGCCCACAAGAGAACTCTGACTTAAGACCCTCACAACAAGCAGTCTAAAAAGCCAAATCCCCATCTTTACATCCATTGGCTCAGCATGGTCAGAGCTGGACCAATAATGAACAACTTCTTTCATTTGTTCCCACTCCTCCCTCTACTCAGGACCAGTAGAGAAGGCCAAATAGGTTGTTCTAGCCAATCACAGAGGGTGTCTCATTTGTATTCAGCAGCCTCCAGCTTCCCTAAGGCCAACAGCCTCCAACCTGTGCGCACCTGTCTTTGTCTTTTTTTTTTTTTTTAATAATCCTCTAGAGTTTCCTTCTCCTCTGCCATTGAGCCCTGCCAAATGCAAATGATGCCACTGACGCCCTTGGCACAGTGAGCTCTCAATGGACAGTCTGTTCTCACCTGGGTGGCATTTGTGTATTTTCAATGGAGTACTTTTTTTTTTTGTTATTTGCATCCCCACTAAAATGCCTCTTCTGTCTCCTCTGCCATAAAGCTAAGAATCATGATGTCTGCTTTACTGGCTAGTCCCTGGAGGCTTGGGCACCTGAGGTACCAGGAAGTCTGTACTAAAATGAAAAAAGAAACATGGGTTGAACCAAGTTAAGCTAAACCAAAAGGATGTTCATTGCCTCATCTGATCCAGTGAATGGATATGTCCAGATTTGAATGTATCTAGCTATTCAATAAAGCCACTCCAGGGTGTAAGCTAAACCTGAAGGGACTTCTGGAAGGTTCCCTGAGGGGGCATCAAGATGGTGGTCACTAGCCAGGCATCAGTGGCTCACACCTGTAATCCTAGCTACTTAGGATGCTGAGATCTGAGAATTGAGGTTTGAAGCCAGCCAGGGCAAGATAGTCTATGAGGGCCTGGGCTCTGTCCCTGAGCTTTTGTGCTCAAGGCTTGCACTCTACCACTTCAAGCCACAGCTCCACTTCCCGTTTTCTGGTGGTTCATTGGAGATAAGAGTCTCACAGACTTTCCTGCCCCAGCTGGCTTTGAATCCTGACACGCAGATCTTAGCCTCCTGAGTAGCTAGGATGATAGGTGTAAGCCATCAGCACCCAGTATCCTAAGCCTGTTTCTGACCCCAACTGCCCAGTTTAGAGATCCTCTGAGACCATCTTCATTCCGTGAAGTCAATAAATTGTGAGGCAGTCAGATGCTCCATGACCGACAAAAAAAAAAAATTAAAAATTGTGGGGATTCCTATACTGGCCTGAGGTGTGCTTACAGCCTGGGAGAGCTGGGAGATTGATTCCTGCTTTCCGCAGATTGCAGGAAAGTACCCCAGGTGCTGAAGGAAAAAGGTTCATGGGCAAAATCTAGAGAGTTCCACAAGTAGACATCCAGATGTTCCTTCCTAGTGGAGTTCTGGGCAACTAATGCCTCCCAGCAACGCATGTGAACACATGCCATCTTCCCACGGTAGTGAGCAAGCAAGCCCAAGCTTGGCATCAGAAGGTTTTTGCGGAGGTTGGCCACACGGGATAGGGCAGTGTTGATGGTCCAGAGGCTGACTTCAGTTTCCAGCCCATCCACAGCTGGTTCTGTGTGGCCCAAAGTCACTGCCAACAAGCCACATTGTTGAATGGGCTGTCTGGTATGTCCCAGGTAAAGAAAGATCATTCTCACTAGCCTGGACAGTCTAAGTAAGGCCCCTCACATCACCTCCCGGTGCTTAGGGAAAAGGGTGGTCTCCCTTCAGGAAGCAGGTGCTGGTGGCTCACACCTGTAGTCCTAGCTACTCAGGAGTCTGAAATCTGGAGGACTGAGGTGCAAGGCCAGCTAAAACAGAAGAGTGCATCTCCCAATTAACCAGCAAAATGCTCAAGAAGTAGAACACCAGCCATGAGCAAGAAAGCTGAGGCCCTGAGTTCAAGACCTGGTATTGGCAAAAAAATGGGGGGGGGAATTTAGGGGAGATGGCATGTCATCTCAGCCTCATGGTTTTTTTTTCCAGTCCTAGGACTTGAACTAAGGGTCCGAGCACTGTCCCTGAACTTTTCTTTTGCTCAAGGCAAGCATTCTACCACTTG
This sequence comes from Dipodomys merriami, assembly GCF_024711535.1. NCBI lineage: Eukaryota > Metazoa > Chordata > Mammalia > Rodentia > Heteromyidae > Dipodomys > Dipodomys merriami. The sequence continues at coordinate 18,233,715 of NW_027203604.1, forward strand.
AGCCACTGCACCACTTTCAGTTTTTTTTTCTGAAATAAAACTGAGGAATTGCTGAGGAATTGAATCCAAGGCTTTGTGCATGCTAGGCAAACACTCTACCACCAAGCCACATTCCCAGCCCAGCCTCATAGGTTTTGTAGAATGGTGGATGGAGACTTAGGTGTGATTCCAGTCTCTGGTTAGTTGTGGGTCAGTGATCTGTGATTTCACCAAAAGGCAGAGTGGAATGACCACAACTCTGCCAGCTTCTCCTTGGAGGGAGTCTGAAATCTTATCTCAGGTCTTTGAGAATCTGGCCTCAGCTGAGTGTTAAACACTGGCAACTCAAGAGCTCGTGTGTGTGTGTGTGTGTGTGTGTGTGTGTGTGTGTGTGTGTGTGTGTGTGTGTGTGTGTGTGTGTGTTACTATGTTATGAATTCATGGCCTTGAAGTTGCTAGGCTGGTACTCTATCACTGAGCTACAAGTCCAGCCTATTTTTCACTGGGTATTTTTTTTTCTCTTTTTGAGATAGGATCTCAATACCTTATCTACCAGAGCCCACTTAGGACATGACATTTCCCTCTTTTTTTTTGTTGACAGAGGGATTTGAACTCAGAGCCTTGCACTTGCTTGTTTGTTCAGCTGGCGCTCTACCACTTGAATGATGCCATCAGCTGAGGTGGATTTTATTTTTGCTGGTTAATTGGAGATAAAACAGTCTTGTAGACTTTTCTGCTCATGATGGTTTCAAGCTATGATCCTCCAACTCTCAGCCTCCTGGGTAGCTAGGATCCCAGGAGTAAGTCACAGAGCCCGACTCTGAGTTGTCTCTTTATGAGTCCCCAGAGCAGGGTCATGGGTTTCCTCTGTCAATGAAGCTCTGGCCATGACAGACTATTAAAACTCCCTGGGCAGCCATTCCTGAAGCAATGAAAGAAGGCCATAGAGGCCATAGTGAGCCCTTGTAAGCATGGGACAGAAACCCCTAAGTGCTGCCTCCCTCCATGGCTTTAAAATCCCACACCTAACCTTTCTATTCTTCACTGCACAGAGGCGGGGGGGGGGGGAGGGGGGAGCTGGGACTCTGACCCTGATCCCCATGAGATTGCTGAGCGAGGGGAGGTTATACTGTAAGTTGGACCAGTGCCTTCTTCCTCTTTCCCTAGTGAAGCCCAGCTTGCTTACTTGTCTGCTTGCTTGCTTGCTTCCTTCCTTCCCTCCCTCCCTTCCTTCCATCTGTCCCTCCCTTCCTCTCTGTCTCTCTCTCTGTGTCTCTTTCTCTTTGTGTGTCTCTGTCTCTGTCTCTCTCTCTAGTACTTCACTTTGAACTCAGGGCCTTCCATTGGCTAGGCTCTACCCCTTGACCCTATACCCCCAAGCCCTTTTACTTTTCAAGGAGAGTCTTGTGCTCTTTTGCCATGGCCAGCCTCAGACTGAGATTCTCCCACCTCCACCTCCTGTGCAGCTAGGATTACAGGCATGTGTTACCATGCCTGGCTCAAAAGCCCCAGTTCTTAGCTGAGCAAGTAGCCACCTAGAACAAAACCTACATTTCCCTGCTTTGCTTGCAGCTTCGTGTGGCATGTCTCTAGGTAATGGCCCCCAAAGGGTTTTAAAACTAAGATGTGGGCTGAGAAGGTGGCTCAGTGGTAGAGCTCTTGTCTTGCATGTCTGAAGCCCTGGGTTCGATTCCTCAGCACCACATAAGCAAAAAAGAAAAAAGCCGGAAGTGGCACTGTGGCTCAAGTGGTAGAGCACTAGCCTTGAGCTGAAGAGCTGAGGGACAGCGCCCCGGCCCAGAGTTCAGGCCCCATGACCGGACCCCCCAAAAAAAATAAAAATAAGATGTAACACAATATATAATTGACCTTTTAAAATTGTATAAGCCAGGTGCTGGTGGCTCAGGCCTGTAATCCTACCTACTTAGGAGGCTGAGATATGAAGATACAGGTTCAAAGTCAGCCTGGACAGAAAAGTCTGTGAGATTCATGTCTCCAATTAACCAGTAAAAAGCCAGAAGTAGAAGTGTGGCTCAAGTGGCAGAGCATCAAGGCCTTGAGTTCAAGCTCCAGTATTGGCCTAATTAGGTATAGTTCATGAGTCTTCAGTACTAGTATAGTGTTGTGCAAGTATCACTGACATCTAATTTTAGAAAGGCCAATGAGTTTTAAGCAATCTTTTTCTTTTTTGTCAGTCATGGGGCTTGAACTCTGGGCCTGGGCACTGTCCCTCAGCTCTTCAGTTCAAGGCGAGCGCTCTACCACTTGAGCTACAGCGCCACTTCCGGTTTTCTAGTGGTTTATTGGAGATAGAAGTCTCATAGTCTTTCCTGCCTAGGCTGGCTTTGAACTGCGATCCTCAGATCTCAGCCTCCTGAGTAGCTAGGATTATAGGCGTGAGCCACCAGCGCCCAGCTTCTTTTTTTTTTTTTTTAATTTTATTTTATTTTATTTTATTTGAGAACATACTGTACAGAGGGGCTACAATTACATGGGCAGGATAATGCATACATTTCTTACCAAGCATTGCAGCCTCCTCCTTTGTTTACCCTTCATCTCCCTTCCCAGCCTCCCCCCTCCCCCCACCCAATTATACCCCCCTCCCCCCCCCCACCGACATTGTAAAGCTGGTTTTGACATGACATTTTGTACTTCTCATTGTTGCAACAGGTCCACCTGAACCCAGCTTCTTTTTAAATTATATTTTTTATTGTCTTTAGTTGTACAAAGGGCTTATCACTCAACAAGTCAGTTTATATGTACAGTGCATCTTGATTTTTTCGTAAAGGTGCGGTGGCACATACCTGTAATCCCAGCACTTGGGAGGTTAAGGCGGGAGGATTCCATGTTCTAGGCCATCCTGGGCTACGTAGGGGTACCTTGTAAAGGTGTAACAAACAAAATATGTCTATCACAAACTATTTATATCCTCTCTTAGAAAAGAGATAAAACAAACTTGGAATGTGAATGTGATGGCTGGAATTCCAGTTGTCACCTTGGACCATGAGGTTGGAGCCATGTCTGAGGGCTGGTACAATGAACATGCTGGAAGGATCCAGAACATCTTGTCTTTGTGCTGCCGGAAGATCCAGGGTTGCTCACCCGGGCTTTCAGTGTGAAAGGGAGAAAACTTTATTTAAGGCAGGGCTGGGGGTGGAGGGCGTGCCCAATCTTCACAGTACAACTTAAAGTTAACCAATCGCGGAGTGGCTGGTGAATCAGTCTAGGTTCTTAGTTGCAACCATGGCCTAATTTTAACTGGTTTGAACCACACAGGGATGTGTGAAAAGGCCACTGGGGAATGACTGGGGAGTGCAGAGTCTCCAGGAAGGCTGGAGAACCTGACCTGAACACAGGCAGAAACAGTCTCAGACTCCTTGTGGAGCTGACTGGACACAGCTAGCACTGCTGCGGTAGGAACTGGTATCACCTGGCTGCTTCCTCTCGAATCATGATGGGGAGATGTGGTTGTCAGGCTCCCAGGTAGCCATACTCAGTCCTTTTTTAAAATTTTTGGTCGTGGGGCCTCAACGCTGGGCCTGGATGCTGTCCCTCAGCTCTTCAGCTCAAGGCAAGCACTCTACCACTGAGCCACCTTCCCAGCCCCCATACCCAGTCCCAATCCTCTTTCTCTCTAGCCACAGGTGGGTCCCAGGGTAGAATTCTAGCTGCAAGAGAGGCAGGGAAAAATGAGTGGCAGGCTTTCTAAACAGGTTAGTCAGCCAGAATGAATGACAAGTGGCCACATCTCTTATATATTTAAATGTATCTATATCTAACTATATATTTAGATATCTATCTCTGTAAGTATATCTGTATCTTTCTCAATATATAATTAGTATATCTAAATATACATTTAGATAGATATACATATCTAAATATGTATCTACATATCTAAATATATATAGATCTATGGATAGATATCTACCTATAAAATGTATATTTATATGGGTATATAAACATATATATGTATATAGATATATATTTACATAGACATTTACATCTAGATATATCAATATAGATATGGATCTAAATCTTATTTAAATATAAATATATTTAGATCTATATCTAGGTATATAAATATAGGTATTTACATATATGTAAATATGTAGATATTAGCTCTATATCCAAATAGGTATATAGATAGACGGATATAGATGTATTTAAAGAAGATCCTTCTAACCCAGAGCTGTGTTTGTGAAGCTTCTTGTAGTTCCCCCCGGAGGCAGATTTTGACACCAAGAAGCAGGAACCAGAAGACTTTCCGAATAGCCTAGTTTCTATTTCTGTGGAAGTGTCTGCTTGCTCGGCAATCCCTCTTCTGGGTGTACAAACTCAAAATGTAAGTAGAGATGTGGACAGGTATGTGTGCGTGTTTGGAACAGCGTCATCCATAAGGGCCAAAAGGCAGAGGGGCATGCTGTGGCTCATGTGAGTAATCCTAGCTACTTGGGAAGCTAATGCTCGGATGATCATGTTTTGAGGCCAGCCTGGAGAAGGAGGGAGTTAGTGAGACCCCACCTCAACAAAAAAGCCAGGCATGGTTTTTCATGTGTCTGTACTCAGCTGTGTGGGAGGCGTAGGTAGGAGGGTCATAGTCTGAGGCCAGCCTTTGGTAAACAAGCATGAAAAAAAAATTAAGCAATAAGGGCTGGGGCTATGGCTAAAGTGGCAGAAGGCCTGACTAGCAAGCACAAAATCATAAGTTCAAAGCCCCAGTATGACCAATAATGGTAATAATAATAATAATAGTAGTAGTAGCAAAACCTGGGTTTGGTGGGTCATGCCTGTAATTCTAACTACTCAGGAGGCTGAGATCTGAGAACTGTGGTTCAAAGCCAGCCTGGTCAGGAAAGTCTTTGAGACTGTATTTAGTTTTGTGTTAGTCCTGGGACTTGAACTCAGGGCCTGGGCATCGTCCCTGAGCATCTATTCTTTTGCTCAAGGCTAGGGCTCTACCACTTGAGCCACAGCTCTACTTCTGGCTTTTTAGTGGTTAATTGGAGATAAGAGTCTCACAGACTTTCCTGCCTGGGAAAATCATGATCTTAGATCTCAGCCTCCTGAGTAGCTAGAGTTACATGTGTGAGCCACTGGAGTCTGGTGTGTGTGAGACTTTTATCTCCAATTATCCACCAAAAAGCTGGAAGTGCAGCTGTGGCTCGAGTGGTAAAGTGCTACCCCTGAACAAAAAAGCTCAGAGATAGCTCGCAGGCCATGAGTTCAAGTCCCAGGACCTGCATACATGCAAAAAAATAATAATTAACAACTGAGAGAAAGTAGAAGGGTGATTGTTACAGGGAAGGAGAAATGGTGAGAAGGGGTGTTTAGTGAAGAAAATGGGGACAGTTTGAGAAAATGGCACAGAGGTGGAGGAGTCCGCTAACAGTGGTTGAATAACCATGAATGGATGCCCCACCTCTGAATTGTATGCTTCAAATGGTACATTTTCTGTATATTTTACAATAATGATAATAATAATAACAACACTAATCCTATTAAAACATCTATTTGTTCAAAGATCACTGTCTTGAAAGACTCTTAGTTGGATCTTATTAGCAGGATGAAAGCCAAGCACCAGATTGCCAAAACAGCCCATCTGTTCAGTTACTCCATTGATAATGGTAATCAATCCACAGGAAAGGAACCAAGTAACCTTGTGCCCAGCTGCCAGCTGCCCTGCTATGGAAAAGCCACCGATGGACTCGCTGACACACAGGCCTTGTTTTTTGAGGCCTGGAGACTTGGACCCCATGAGCTGTCCATGACATCACCCAATCACAGGTACTCCCTCCCTCCCTCCTTTCCTCCCTCCCTCCCTTCCTGCAGTAATGAGATTTGAACTCAGGGTCTTTCCCTTGCTATTTAAAGACCCTGCCACTGAGCCACACCCTAAGACCTTTATGTCTGCATTTCATTTTCAGATAGGGTCTCACACTTTTTGTTTAGACTATCCTTGGACTGTGATCTTCCTGCTTCTACTTTCTGTGTATCTTGGATTACAGTTATATAACACTATGTCCAGTTTGTTCTTTGAGATAGGATGTTGCTAACTTTTTGCCCTGGCTGGTCTTAGACCAAGATCCTCCTGTCTCCATCTCCCACATAACTGGGATTACAGACATGACCCCCTGAATTGGGCTGGGTCCCAAATCACATAGATTTATCTCCCAACAAATCTATTCTCTAATGAGTCCTGAATTCAGATACACACACACACACACACACACACACACACACACACACACACACTTGAATAGACACAATGAACGAAATTCTTCCAGCATGTACACCTTTTCCAGAAACAATGCAGAATAACAAAACTGAAAAGCTCAGAGCCATCACCAGACAGTAAATTTTAAAAGACTAGGTGGAATGTAGCCAACCACCCTCACCAAAAATAAAACACTCCACTTCCTTCAGCAGATTCAATTATCTCTCTTTAAAAAAGGGCTTAAAAAAAAAAAAAAAAAAAAAACCTTTCAGCAGGCAGCAGATCCAGCAAGTGAGCTGTGAGAATAACAGTGAATAATGAAGGGGCCAGAGCACAAGGTGAGAAATAAAACATGGCCTGGCCCGGCCATGAAAATAAGCATCTGAAAAGGAATATTAACCAGCACTGGTAGCTCATGCCTGTAATCCTAGCGACTCAGGAAGCTGAGATCTGAGCATTATGATTCCAAGCCAGCCCAGGGAAAAAGAGTCTGTGAGACTTTTATCTCTAAATTAACCACCAAAAAGTTGGAAGTGGAGCTGTGGTTCAAGTGGTAGAGTACCAGCTGTGAGCAAAAATTGCTCTGGGATAGCGCCCAGGCTCTGAGTTCAAGTTCCAGGATAGATATTCATACACGTGCGCACACGCACGAACACACACACACACACACACACACTCAGAAAGAAAAGGAAATAAAAGAAAAAAAGAAAAGAAACATGTACTGTTTTATCATTGAGAGACAATCGCTGTTAGTGTTCTCCTTCCAGCCCTATGAATATGTATGATTTGAACATGAATATGCATACATGTATGCATATAAGCTCACACTTTCTCCTTTTACTTTGCATGGCAATGTGGGGCTTTTCCTTTGCTGACATGGCCGCCCCTGTCTGTCAGGTTCACATGGTCATCCTTCCCTGAGTTTGGACATCTTTGGGCTTCTTGGTCCTCTGACCAAGATGTGAGTCTCTGCTATTAACACCTCCCCAACACATATTAACATGCTCTCCTGACTTCCTGCCCATGTCTGTACTGGAATTTCTGTGTCCAGGGCCTGTGTGGCCTTCTAAGGAGCAAGGCCCTACCAAATATGGGCTCCCACACTGTTATCCACCCAGACAACTTCTGCAGATGGTCAGCACCTACCATGACCTCTTAGAAGGCTGGGCTGGGTAGGAAATGGGGACACACAAGTGGAAGGGTGGGAAGTAGCTGACTTGTATGTGTGATGAACACGTGAGAAATCTAATGTACAGTGTAGTGATGTCTGTAATCTTGGCTACAGGAGAGGCAGAGGTTGGAGGCCGGCCTGAGTAAAAGCCAGACACTTTTATCTGGAAAGCAGACTTAAATGCAAAAGCAGGCTGTGAGAGTGACTTCTGTGGTAGAGTGTCTGCTTAATAAGTATGTGGCCCTGAGTTCAACCCCCAGTACCACCAGAAAGAAAGAGAGAAACAGAAAGAGACACATACATACACACATAGAGACAGATCGATTGTAAACATGAGGGCTGGTTCTTAAGATTATATTGCATTGGGGATTTTTGCTGAAAGAATGGATTTTAGTGCTCTACAAACACAAACACACACACACACAGAGTAACTGAACTTGCTTCACCATAGTAACCATTTCAGATTTATGGATGCCTCAAAGCATTGCGTTGCATACCTTAAATATATATATATATATATATATATATATATATATATATATATATAGAGAGAGAGAGAGAGAGAGAGAGAGAGAGAGAGAGAGAGTGTAAAGAATAAAATACAAGCTGGATGCAGTGACTCACACACTTAATTCCAGCTTCCCTGGGGAAACAGAGATCAAGAAAATACAGATCCAATGTTAGCCAAGGCACAAACTTGGTGAAACCCCATCTCAACAAACAAGCTGGGTGCTATGGTTCCCATCTCCCAGCTACTCCATAGGTAGAGGTAGGAGGAAGGGAATCTGAAGTCAGCTAGGGCAGTAGTGTGAAACCCTATCTGAAAAACTAAAAATAAAAGGGTTGCCAGGAGGTGTGGATCAAGTGGGAGAGCACCTGCCTAGCAAGTATTAAGCCCTGAGTTCAAATGCACACATATGCATCTGTATGTGTACATATACATATATATGTATCTCCATTCCTTCCTCTGCTACAAAATAATAAGCCCAGTGAGCATTCCAGGAGGAACCACAGAGTCCAGTGAGCCTATAGGCAGATGCTGGCCCCGCCCATTTAATAAACACCTTTGGACACAGGCAGCAATGGGAGGTGCAGGAAGTCACCTGGGGGCCTCCCTGACTTGGGCGTCAGCCATGAAGGCATGGAGGTTGGTGGCTGTGACTGAACCACAACTTCCTGCTGGGCTCTGAGCCCAGAGGGAAGCCAGCAGGCAAATCCAGGTTGCCAACAGCAGCCTCTGGCTTCTTAGGGGTGAACTGTGACCCCCAGATTGTGGACAGCCTGAGTGATAGATGTGTCATTTTCTCGTTTCTTCTCTTAGGAGTCAGCTTATGGTTTGGGGCAGACAGAATCTGTTTTCTTTTTGAGTTTCCTAAAAAAGCAAAAACAAAAACAAAAAACAAAACCCCAACAACTATGGGCTGCATTGGGCTTAAACTTAGTCACACATCAACCCAGGCGCTGGTAGCTCATATCTGTAATCCTAGCCACTCAGGAGGCTGAGATCTGAGGATCTTGGTTCAAAGCCAGCCCGGGAAGGAAAGTCCATGAAACTCTAATCTCCAATAAAAAACCACCAGAAAACCAGAAGTGGTGCTTTAGCTCAAGTGGTGGAGGGCTAGCCTTGAGCTGAAGAGCTGAGGGACAGCGCTCAAATCCAGAATTCAAGCCCCATGACCAACAAAAAAACAAAACAACAACAACAAAAAACTTAGTCACACACACACACACACACACACACACACACACACACACACACACACTCACACTCACACTCATACAAAAGCCCCTTCCTGGTTTTCTTGAGTCACCATGAGTCTCTTGGGTGGGACAGGGTCTACCCCAAGAGGAGGTCGAGGGGTCCAGGTGGGACCTGGCCCAAGGTTCCAGCCCAGGATGTGATGATTTACTGTAGATTCAGGCCCTGGTTTCCCACAATCCCGTGTCCCACTGCAGGGAGGCCCAGAAATAGTACAGATGTTATAGGAGCTGACAGGCCTGGGGGGAACCCAAGGTCCCTGCCCAACCTGCCCAACCCAGCTGCTATGCAGAGTTTCAGGCTTACCTGGAGTTCAAGATGCTCCTACCTCCGCCTGCTGGGATTACAGGTGTGAGTCACTGTCCCCTGCCTTCAACCTTGGTTTTATGGGCTTGGAGGAAAGGTTCAGTGACTGGTAGTGTGGTATTTCAGTGGCTCTGGCTCTTCTTGTCCTAGGAGAAACCTCCCTGAGAGCAGGGACTTCATCTCATCTGTCCCAGTGCCTAGAATGTGCCCAAACTCATCACAAGGCACTGGATGGGTTTGACTGTGGGATGACTGGCAAGGGCAGGTTTGCACAGAACCTGTGCCCTCTATAACAGGAGACCACCTGTGGCTCAAGTAGTAGAGCACCAGCCTTGAGCGAAAAAGCCCAGGGATAGGCCCTGAGTTCAATACCGCACCTAGTTTTTAAAAATTTTGGCACACACACACACACAAAATAAATAGAACAGAAACCTGTGGTCCACAAAAATAATCATTTTAACACAGCACAAAGAACCCTGTGACTTTCGTGGCTGTCTCGTCGTGCTTGGGAAAGATAGGAGTTCAGAGGCAGAGCGAGGATCTAAAGCCTCAGGGCAGGTGCCTGCCTTCTAGAACCTTCTCCACAGTCACTCACAGACCATGAAGTGGGAGTGGGGGGCAGGAAGATGCTACCTTTCTAGAGACAAGCTGCCCTCAGTCCTGGCCTGACTCCATGTACCCCAAGTGAGTGAAGCGACAACCTCTGTGGACAGAGCATAAATATTCCCACCCCAGACTAGGAGTGGAAAATGGATGGGGGGGTGGGGGGGAGGGACTCACGGGCAAGTGAGAGGAGCCAGGCCTGACCTACTACAACCCCAAACCACCCCTCAGAGCCCAGCTCTATACCTGACTCAGGACCCAACAGCTCTGGCAATGACACCAGATTGAGGCCCAGCCTCCGCTCTGAGCTGGTAGACATAAACTCTCAAGACCCCTGTTCTTTCCTCTCGGAGCAACTCCCCCTGTGCAAGCTGGGCTCCAGGGATTCATGCCTGTAATATCAGCTACTCAGGAGGCTGAGATCTGAGGATCATGGTTTGAAGCCAGCCTGGGCAGGAAAGTCTAGGAGACTCTGATTTCCAATGAACCACCATTAAAGCTGGAAGTGGAGCTGTGGCTCAAGTGGTAGAGCACCAGTCTTGATCAAAAAGCTCAGGAACAGGGCCCAGGTCCCCAGATGGACACATGGGGACACACACACACACACACACACACACACACACACACACACACACACACACACACATACACACACACAGATATCCCTACTGTGGTTTGAACTTAGGGCCTTGGCACTTGCTAGAAAGGTGCTTTATACTTGAACCATGCCACCAGCCCTCCTCTTCCCCCTTGTGCAACTACCTCCTGTTCATTCTCCAGTGTCACCTCCTCTGAGAAGCCTTTTCTGATTGCTCTGGGCAGAGAAGGGCACCTAGCACCATAATAGTGCATTCGGGGTCACCAACTGTGTAACTCTGGCTCCCAGCCTGAGGATAAGTACCAGGAGGACACAGGCAGAGTTGGTCTGATCCATCCTGCTCTGATCATTAGTGATGTGCTTGTAAGACATGCTACTAGAATACCTAATTGAGGAGGAGCTCTGGCTGAGTCTCTGCAGGAAGGACAGGTTTAGAACCAGTCCCTGGTTCCTACTAATCCCCTGGAAAAGAACAAAGTTGGTTTTGAGACCCTTCTGGCCCACCAGGAGCCTGAATGGGTGCGGAAGCCTCTGGGAGTAGTATAGCACAAGAGAGATGGGGAGTGGGACTCAGTGCATAAGCAACACTTAAAGGGGGTTTGGAAGTGGATCCTGGGTCCTGCCATGGGCATTATGTGACCAACATGACACCCTGGTGCCTTTGCCACGTTGCTGGCACAGTGCATGTCTGGCCTTAGTGTTTGGATTAGGAGAGAGCCTTTCTATCACCAAGATTCGATCTTTGGGGCTTTCTCAGTGTAGGAAGGATTAAGCTGCCAGGCAGACCAATGGAATGTCAAACACAAGTGTTCATCCCAAGGGAAAGATTCTATCCTTGTCAAGAGACATGGTTTATTGAGCAACTACTGCCTCCAGGTGAGTGCTTGGCCCCTTACCTCCACTCCCTCCAACTCTCTGTCCTGCCTTTGACCTCACCACAAGGCAAAACCTAATCTGTATCCATGGAGCCCATCTCATATTCACAAAAGCTTTTAAATGTCCCCACCCCACCCGGAGCCCCCTGCCCTCACGTGATGATCATGGGGCTTGAACTCAGGGCCTGGGCACCTTCACTGGGTTTTGTTTTTTCTTTTTTGCTCAAGGCTAGCACCCTACCACTTGAGCCACATCTCCACTTCTGGCTTTTTGGTGATTAACTGGAATCTCACAGACTTTCTTGCCCAGGCTGGCTTTGAACCTTGATCCTCAGATATCAGTCTCCTGAGTAACTAGGATTACAGGTCTGCACCAGCAGCATCTAGCTCCATTCTTTTATTGTTTGCTTTTTTTTTTTTTTTTTTTTTTAAGATAGGGTCTGGGATGTGGCCCAGGCTGGCCTGGAATTCCCAATCCTCTTGACTAAGCCTCCTGCATGCTGGGATTACAGAGGTGAAACACCAAGCCTGGGTTTTGACATTATTCCATTGTGATTCTGAGATTTATGGAGATTTCCAGAGGCAGGCTGGCTGACTCCAATCTTACTTCTGCTATTTGTTATGAGGTCTGTGACTTTGGTCAAGGTACTTAACTTTCCTGATTCCTTACTCACACCTGAGAAAAGAAAACAGGATAATGGAGTGAACCACTCACAGAAAAGCCACATCTTGTATGGTTTCATTTATATAAAATACCCATAAGGAGCCAAACCAGAGACAATGGAAGTCAGTGAGTAGCTGTCAGGGGTTAAGTGATGAAAATACCCTAAAATTAGATAAAGGTTAGTGAGTTAAGTGATTAAAGCTATGTCTGAGGAAGTGGCGCTGTGGCTCAAGTGGTAGAGTGCTAGCCTTGAGCTGAAGAGCTGAGGGACAGCGCCCAGGCCCAGAGTTCAAGCCCCACGACAGAAAAAAAAAAAAAAAAAAAGCTATGTCTGATATATCAAAAGGGATCTGTAAGTTACTGTTAAATAAAACTTACCCCCAAAGTGGTTCATAATATGGCTTTTGTGTGTGTGAGTACTGAGGCTTGATCTTGAAGCCTAGGTACTGTTCCTGAGTTTGTTGTTTTATTTTTTTTTACTAAGGCTTACCTCTTTAACACTTGAGCCACAGCTTCACTTCCAGCTTTTGGGTGGTTAACTGGAGAAAAGAGTCTCATGGACTTTTGTGCCCAGGCTGCCTTTGAAATACAATCCACAGATCTCAGCCTCCTGATTAGCTGGGATTAGTCCTACTATACTTTGAATAAATTATGGATAGCATCATTTTATTGCAGTATAAATTTATGAATGTATATTGAAAGTGTTAATTTGTTAGACATATACCTTATCAGGCTGGGTTCCCCTCCATCCCCTCCTTGAAGGAGGTATTTCAGAGCTCTGAAAGGCACTTGATGTACAGAGCCCCAAGTCAGACAAGTTTAGACAGGATGGAAAGGCCATCTAAGGTGAGGAGAACCAGTACCTCATGGAGACAAAGTCCGTTATCTTTTATTGTCCAGAAGTGACTGGCAGAGAGCTAGGGAGAGTCAGATGACTTTTAACATTTATGTCTCCTTATTTGCCTAAGGTTGGGTTAAAGTAACAGGACCACAGAAAGAGTCAAGTCAAGCCACAAGGGTTGCCATGACAAGACTCCTGGTGTGCTGGCAAATGGTAAATAAGGGTCTCTAGGGTGGGAGGGTCCTGCTTAGAGGTGCTTGCCAATTTCCGTGGTGTAAAGACACACCAGAGCTCTTTTTTTTTAAGACATATTATCCTGGCCCTGAGTTGGAAAGATGTGTACTATTGTAATTCCTACCTCACACAAATTTTAATTGCAAATAACCACAAGAGTATAGATAAGTAAGTAAAATATAGTAAAAAAAAAAAAAATGAGGAATCAATGACTCCCCCCCCCCTGCTTGGTGCCTCTTTTTTGAATTGAATTGTAACTTTATTGAGACATAATATACCAAATGTAGTACTCAAGGCCTCATACTTACTAGGCAGGCACTCAACCAGTTCCTCTTTGCATTGGGCTTGTTTTCTTTTTCTTGTATGCTAGTCCTGGGGCTTGAACTCAGGGCCTGGGCACTGTCCCTGAGATTTTTTTGCTCAAGACTAGAGCTCTACCACTTGAGCCAAAGTCCCACCTCTGCCTTTTGCTGGTTGATTGGAGATAAAAATCCAAAGGTCCAAAGGTCTTTTCTGCCCAAGCTGGCTTTGAATCTCAATCCTCAGATCTCAGCCTCCTGAGTAGTGCTGAAAGAAACCACCATGCAGTTCAGGCAGAAGAGGGTTTACTAGGAAAAGGAAAAAAAAAAAAACCAAACAAACTTTCAGGGCCCACATCAGATGTAGGTGTGCAAAGGGAGAAGAAAAGGGAACTTATGGTTGAGAGATTACATAGGGAAAGGTGGGGAGGTGCGACCACAGCAGAACCTAGGGAATCTCTCACTATCTGAAGGAAGTATGACTAAGGTGGTTCAGGAAGTGACCTCAGAGCTTGGGGTCCTTTGCTGATTCCCAGTCAGGTGATTGAAAGTTACAAGTGATTAATGGGTTTGGGGAAGGTGATTTCTGGTAAGGCTATCTGCTGTCCTTTACCAGGGGTGGGGGAAGACGGCTACTCTCCTGGGCAGACATAACTGAGGATTATAGGCACGAGCCACTGGTGCCCTATTTCTGAAAAGATGCACGATGAAGCTTTGATGTGGACTGTGTCAGAGCCATAGATAAATTTGGGAAGTGTTGCCTTAAGTCTTCTAATCCATGAACATGGGATGTCTTTCATTTACTGAAGTCTTTCCTATCTTCCAACTAACTTTTAGTTCTTTTTTTTTGTGCCAATCCAGGGGCTTGAACTTAGGGGCCTGGGTACTGACCCTGAGCCTCTCTATGCTCAAAACTAGCACTCTACCACTTGAACCACAGCACCACTTCTGGCTTTTCTGTTTATGTGGTACTGAGGAATCGAACCCAGGGCTTCCTACATGCTAGACAATCACTCTACCATTAAGCCACATTCCCAGACCTAATTTTTAGTGCTTGAAACATATTTATAACAAGGATTCAAAGTCTTTGTCCACCATGTCCATCTTTGTAGTTTTTATTGAGTGATTTTTTTCCACTTGCACACAGACACATATTTTCCTATTTGTATGTTTTATAATGATTTAAAAAAACTAGATTGTGTGTGTGTGTGTGTGTGTGTGTGTGTGTGTGTGTGTGTGTGTGTGTGTGTGTGTGTGTGTTGGTAGTGAGGCTTGAACTCAGGTCCTATGTACTCTCCTTTAGCTTTTTGGCTCAAGGTTAGTGCTCTACCACTTGAGACAAACTCTACCTCTAGCTTTTCAGTGAATAATTGCAAATAAAGAGTCCCATAGACTTTCCTGCCTAGGCTGGCTTCAAACTGAAATCCTCAGATCTCTGTCTCCTGAGTATCTAGAATTATAGGTATTAGCCACTGGTGCCCAGCTACAAAACTGAGTATTTTAAATAATGTAGTCAGAGATCTCCTTTCCCTTTCTGCTTAGGTTATTTGGGGGGGGGGGATGTGAAGAGTCTCTTGTTTATACCTGAACTGAGATCCTATTTGCACTTGCCATTCAGGTGGGATAACAGACATGCACCACCATGCCTGACCTTTTATTGGTTGAGATGAGGGAGAAGGAGGTATCATTAACTTTTTGATTTGCCTGGCCTCAAGCCATAATCCTCCCAATTTCTACCCTCTGTAGGGCTAGGTTTACAGGTGTAAGCCCTACATATCTCTTTATAAAATTTAATTTTAGTAATGTTTGTGTTTAACAAAACTGGCATGCAAAATCCCTAGAGTTCATACTTGGCTTTCCAGCCTGCTCTACCACCTCATCAACAGGACCCTCCTAGAAGCCCCCATTGGATTCAAGAGCTTGGAAAATGTCTAGTGTATCTATTGGAGAGAGCAGGGAAGATCTCCTTGTACTAAGCTAATTATATCCTTCATTCAGCACGCAGACCTCAGCCAGAGCTGGCTGGCAGGACATATATCGCCCCTAGGGTCTTCCTTGTGATGGTTTGGCTGGAAGGGAGGAAAATTTGGAAAAGACCATGCACAAATGCCAAGACCTAGAGACACATTGAAACATGCATGGTTTGTAATCTCAGAGATCCAATCCCAAATGGTGCTAAAGGCTCTTGCGAGTCCTCTGAGCCTTTACAAAGCCAAGAGGTGTTTTGTTTGTTTTTATTTTTAAAAAAATCTCTAATTAGACGTCTTCAAAGGAAGAGCTTGGCCAAAAGTAGACCTGGTAAAGGGGGGTGGGGTTGCTAAGATTTCCATTAGTCACTTTCTGAGGAATGTGTACTTTCAACCCTGTTCTATGCACCTGGCAAAAGCTGTGTGTGTGTGTGTGTGTGTGTGTGTGTGTGTGTGTGTGTGTGTGTGTGTGTTTGTGTGTGTGTGTGTGTGTGTGTGTGTGTGTGTAAAACTTTGGGGCTTTCTCAAATAATAACAAAACCTGCTTTGTATTGTACAATGACGTGTTGTTGTGGTGTGTTCTGATTATGATTAACTCCCAGAAAGCTTATGAGGCAGGTTCTTCTCTGGGCTGATCCCAGCTCAGGTCAAGTCTGAGTGTTCTCGGCCTTCCTTGAACACAAGCTCTGAGCTTCCTGATAGAAGCAGGAGCACAAACAGGGCAACTATAGCTCCTTCCTAGACCTTTGCTTTCCTTTCTTATTGAGATGGGCCAAAAGTGAAGGATGTTTTCTTTAAGCGTCAAAAGCTGTTCGTATGTGTTTGAAAGCTTGAATCAATCATACAACAAACGTTCCCTAGCTTATCTGTGTGTTCTCAGCTGGATCACTGGATTTGTTTTTTGGGTTTTTTTTTGGGGGGGGAAGATTAGAGAATTGGGGAGGCTCTATTGTTGTCACATAAGGAAAATTCCATCTAACTGAAAATCTGGGTAGTGGGGAGCCAATGGCTCAAAACTTTAATCCTAGATACTCAGGAGGCTAAGATCTGAGGATTGGAGTTCAAAGCCAACCTGAGCAGGGAAGTCCTTGTGAGAGTCTGATCTCCAAGTTGAAGCTGTGTGTCAAGTGGTAGATCTCTTGTCTTGAGCAAAAAAAGCTAAGGGGTAGCACCTTCGTCCTGAGTTCAAGCCCCCAAACAGCAGTACAGGGAAAGAAAAGCTGGGTATTTCCCCAAGTTCCATCTTACCTGGTTGCTATTCCTCCCTTGAGCCCAAAGCCCAGACCTGGTAACTTTCCTTTAGACAACACCCAATCCAAGTCCGGCCCTGTGAAAGCTCTGGGGAATCCCAAGGGAAGCAGTACTGGTCCTCAAGGATCTTCCAGTCCCCATCACATGGCACTTGGAATCACAGTAGGTCTAGGTCCAGGGTGGGGTGCTAGATGAGAGTCCTGGTCCTGGCCATGGATGAAGAACTTTCCTTGGTGAAGTCATATTTCAGATGTGTCTTGACAGATAAAAAGAAGAGTGTGCCAGTTGGACAAGAGAGGACTGGAAGGGCTGTCTGGCAGAGAGACCAGCTTGAGCTCAGGAGCTGAGTCACTGGGTGAAGAGGGAAGAGGCATTTTGTTCTTGAGTTGAAATTAAAAAAAAAAAGCCAAACCCAAGGCTCTTTGAAGGCTGAAAAGAATAGGTAGGTCAGTCAGCCTAAGTAGAGGAGAATCCAATTCTATTTTTGTCCGTTTAAATCAGAAGAGAGCCAGGTGCCAGTGGCTCATGCCTATAATCCTAGCTACTCAAGAGGCTGAGATTTGAAAATCACGGTTGGAAGAAAGCCGGAGCAAAAAAAAAAAAAAGTCCATGAGACTCTTGTCTCCAATTAATCACCAAAAAGTCAGATGTGGAATTGTGTGGCTCAAGTGGTAGAGCACCCAGACCCTGAGTTCAAGCTCTAGGACTGGTGTGCAAGCGCGCTCATGCGCACGCGCACACGCGAAAAGTCAGAAGAGAAAACAAGCCTACTTTTTAGTGGCATAAAAGCCTGAGAAAGATCAGGTTAAATTACGGGCGATCTTTCTATCTCCCTGTATTTAAAAATGTTAAAGAATTGTCTTACCCGCTGCCCACGCACTCTTCCGTCTGCAGGGGGCGCACCCGGCAGCCACCTCGCCTCCTCCTCAGGCGAGGGGCGGGGCCGCCAGGTCCGCTGTGGAATGACGGTTGGACAGTCTCTCTGTCTATCATAGCGTCCCGCCTCCGTGCGACGTCACGTGACGCGGCCCATCATGGCGGCAGGAGCGCGGCTGCCCGGGCCCGCGGCTCCGCAGCTTTGCTGCCGTTGCTGCTGTTGAGAAGCGGAGGCGACAGCGGCGGCGCGGGCGCGCGGGCGGGCGGGAAGGATGATGAGGTTTCTGTGGCCGGAGCGGTGGCTGCGGTTTGGCCGAAGGAGCCGGGCTGAGGTTTGGCTGAAGCCCCGAGTGTCTCGGAGCAGTCCCTGAGGCAGCGGACGGACCGACTGGCGGACGGACGGACCCCCGGAGGGCGACCCGAGAGACGGCCTCGCGGGGGCCGCGCCGCGCCAGGCGACATGCCGGGACCGCCGGCGTCGCTGCTGCTGCTGCTGCTGCTCCTGGCCGGGGGTCGGGCCGGGGCCGCGCCACTTCCGCAAACAGGTGCAGGTGAGCGGCGGGGAGAGCGGGTTGACGCGGGGACGGGGCTGCGGGGACGGGGCTGCGGGGACCGGGTTGAGGCGGGGACGGGGCTGCGGGGGACCGGGTTGAGGTGGGAACGGGGCCGTGGGAGACTGGGCCGAGGCGGGAATGGGGTTGCGGGGATTGGGCTGCTGGGACCCGGGCCGAGGCGGGGACAGGATTTGCGGGGTCCGGGCTGAGTTGAGGATGGGGCTGCGGGGACGGAGCCGAGGCGGGGTCAGGGCCGCGGGGACAGGGCTGAGACGAGACGGGGCTGCGTGTGCCGCGCTGAGGCAGGGACCGGGTTGCGGGGACTGGGCTGAGGAAGGGACCAGGCCGCGGGGACAGGGCTGAAGCAGGGACCCGGCTGCGGGGACAGGACTGAGGCAGAGACCGGCTTCGAGGACAGGGCTGAGACGGAGACCAGCTGATGGCGGGGACGGGGCTGCCGGGCTGCTGCGGTGGGGATGGCAGCGGGGCGGGAGACCGGCCGTGTATGGTGTCCTCGGCGTGGAGCGATCTGAGGGCCTGAGAGGAAGCGAGCGAGCGAGGGAGCGAGGGAGCGAGAGAGCGAGCGGTCGGGAAGATTCCTGCCGCAGGGGCGTGGGATGGGGGCGGGGGCGAGGCGAGGCCGCGGGGGTTGGAGGGAGCGCCGCCGACGAGGTGGCAGTGACCAACACCCCTCTCCTCGCCAGAGGCTGAATCACCTACCGACCTCTGGACCTGTTGCCTGAGGGTCCCTGGCCAATCTCCTCCTCGTGGTGGCTGTGCTTTCACACTGTAGATGTCACCTGCTTCTTGTGCATTTCTCACATCGTAGAATAAGGACTTGTTTCTTAGGGTCTCAAACACACTTCAACGCAGATGACTTTGGGGAGCCGTGCAATTTTCCTGCTCTCCATGCCACTTTCTCTGAAGTTGTAAATTGGTGTTTTAAATTATTATTTTTTAGACGCTATACTTTTTATTTGGAATGAATCTTTCGGAATGAGAAGGGAACAACCATAAATATTTCTGTTTTAGGAAGCCAGGGATGCTCTGAGTAACTACTGACAAACTGGCCTAAGGAGCTTCTATTTAGTGACTGTTAGTGTGTGACTGAATGACTTCTTTCCTTTTTTCTTCCTTTCATTTCCCACCATCCACTTCTCTTCTAACATTTTTTCCATATCATTCTTATTTGGGATTTATTGTTACTAAATAAAAGTTCAGCATCAAGAAACATCTCAAGTTGGGTTCTTTAAAAAAAACAAAAAAATTATACCAATTGGCCATTATTATCTGATGGTTATCTTCGAAAAGGGGAGAGATTGAAATTGCATAAGTTACAAGAACTTTAGAGTTGGGAGAAACTTTAAGAAGGCTAAACCCAATTTTTCTTTCTCCTCTTGTGTGTCCATGCTGGTACTGAGACATGGACTCAAGGCCTAGGTGTGATGTGTTTCTTAACTTGTTCCTTAAAAGCTTGTGCTCTACCACTTGAGCCACACATAGCTGCCTGCTTTTAGAAAAGTCTTAAATGGACTTTCCTGCCTGGGCTGGTTTTAAACTGTAATTCTCAGATCGCAGCTTCCTAAAGTAGCTAGGATTACAGTTTCTTCATCTTGGAATTGAAGATATTGGGACATTGGAACTTAAATGATTTACCTATGGTAATAGAGCAAATACCTTTTTTGAAACCCAAACCCAGGTCTTATTCTCCCAGTTTGCCTCTCTTCTCATAACTTAATGGAATAGTCTTGAGGTCAAGAGTGATTGTAGAATAATTGGAAGCACTGCCTCCCACATCCTCCCACATTTATTTTTTGTTTTTTTTTTTGGGTCCGGTCGTGGGGCCTGAACTCTGGGCCTGGGCGCTGTCCCTCAGCTCTTTTAGCTCAAGGCTAGCGCTCTACCACTTGAGCCACAGTGCCACTTCCGGCTTTTTTCTTTTTGCTTATGTGGTGCTGGGGAATCGAACCCAGGGCCTCATGCATGCAAGGCAAGCGCTCTACCACTGAGCCACCTCCCCAGCCCCTCCTCCCACATTTTTGAAACAGATCTGCAGTGATGGCTAGGTGGAATGACTTCCAGAACAACACCAGATTATGCCATTGAGTGCGTACTGGTTGAGTGTTCAGTGTTATCTTTGTGCCTTAGAATGTAGCACAGAATTCCCACCACTATCGTAGGTGGCAATTTGTTAGGTGAATTCTATGTTCTGATGCAGTAAATAAAGGTAATTGAGTGGTGTCAGAAGTTTATAGGCAGCTCAGGAGGTGTCAGAGAAAGTACCTGGAAAGTTATAGAAAATTAGATGGAAAAGTAGTGATGTTGCTAATTAAGGATATTAATAATGAACTTGTAAATTAGCGCTAGAATAGGATGATAAAGAGTATTTATGTAAACAAGGGGTTTCATGAAGCTTGAAGAAGCTGAGCATCAGTGCCTTTGGCTCATGCCTGTAATCCTCCCTCCTCAGTAAGTAGACTGAGACCTGGAGGATCTTGGTTTGAAGCCAGTCCATGCAGAAAAGTCTTAGAGACTCCACCCCCACAGTAACTAGCAAATAGCTGGATTGGAGGTGTGGCTGAAATAATAGAGCATAACTCTTGATCAAGAAAGGCCCTGAGGGGCTGGGAAGGTGGCTCAGTGGTAGAGCGCTTGCCTTGCATGCGTGAGTCCCTGGGTTCGATTCCTCAGCACCACATAAGCAAAAAGAGAAAAGCCGGAAGTGGCGCTGTAGAGCACTAGCCTTGAGCTGAAGAGCTGAGGGACAGTGCCCAGGCCCAGAGTTCAGGCCTCACAATCGGATTCCCCCCCCCCCCCAAAAAAAAGAAAGGTCCTGAGTTCAAGCCTCATTACAAGGTGGGGATGGAAGAAGTTTCTAGAAAATGTTATACTTAATTGACTTTTTTTGACACATAGATTCTTTATAGGAACCTATGAAATATATCTTCCTGGACACTTCTCCTGTGCTTTTAATTCTGTTTCTTTTACTATTTGATAAAGGCATGAATTACAAAAAGTAGAGTTTTGTTGGGATAACGTAGACCCAAACAATCAGACAAATGAATTCATTAATAGAAATATCAAGTCTTGACATAAATAAAGCCATTTGGTGGTTTAGAGCAACTTGTGCAGGTTTTCCTGTCCTTTTTGGAGTGTTGGAGAGTAAGTTTGTGGTTAGGTGTTTGGCCTATGAGTCATAACCAGGTACGTAGGATTAGCATAGCTATGTTCCCTTCAAAAGAAGTTCTTTATCTTGTACTTGGGATAGATTCTCAACCACAATATTTTAGGTCAAGAAGAGTCAAGAATCCTGATGAGTGAGCTCGCTGGTTAAGAAAATACTTCTCTTGAACAAATACGGTAGGAGAACCTTGTACATAGAAAACATAACTTGCAAGTGTCTGATAGTCTAGGGTCTGTGCTTCATACCATTCAAAGATAGAGTTGGCCCTTTCCATGTAAGGGTAGAACCATTACAATGGGGTCTTTTGCCACCTTGGTCTGGTTCTTTCTGAAGTTCAGGTGATGTAATGATGTTTGGGAAAAAGCATGCTTATCAGAAATAGGTTGGAACAAAACAAGTGAACTAGTTAACTCTTATATTGAAGTTCATTTATTCAAGGTGTCTTTGGCACCCAGAGTCATTTCTAGATTTGGAATTGAAAAGGTATTGTTGAGTCATGATAAAGCTATGTAAATACTTGGATTACCCTTGTCTGTTTGTGGGGCCTGAAGGTATTTCTTGGCTGAACTTTGTTTTGGGGCTTTCCATCCCTGTGAGTGCCTCTTTTCCCGAGCTCCCCTATTTCTGCCTCAAGAGTCCTGTGGCTGTGTGTACCGATGCCTTGCTAGTTTCCCTGGGAAGCTTACATGAAGGTGGAAAGCCGGTGTTTTCACACACTGCTAGATGACCAGATAGATCTCTCCAGATCATAGCTATCAGATTGTCTTTCATTTAGAAAAGATTCTCAGGATTCAATAAATGAGGATTCAGGAAGAAAAGGAACTCTTGTAGTTGGGAAAGCATTCCTCTGACCCCCAACTTGGTGGTTAATATTAGGACAGTGGTTAGACAGTGCAACCCACTTGTATTGTTCCCAGCATATTAGGTCAGGGAATACAGAGGAAGCTTTCAGCGATTACAGATAAAGGCCCTCATGCAAGGCTGTGAAGCTGGTGGGACTAGCCACTGATTAAATGAGCTTGTGAAAACCTGGGTGTTCATTTTTGGTGAAACACAAACTTAGCTTGTATCATGAAAAGATTCCTGAAGTAAAGGAAGTCCTTTCTAAAGTGTGAATCTTTGTCATTATTTTAATCACTTCCGAGAAATAAAAAATGATTTAGGTTGAGAGTGCTGGACTGCCTTTCCTTGTGATACTTGGGTTACTAAATATGCTCATCTCCTCAGAAATAGGAAGTCTGTCCAGCTTTGTAGCTGATAGGCATTGAAGTTACCAAATCTACTGTTTGCTGATAGCAGTGTGCTGACTGTTCGTTCGTGGAATTCTCTTGAGGTTTGGAGAGTCCTTGAGCCCTCTTGTGCCCTGTGGGCTGTGTCCCTTAGATAACAGTTGTACATATAATAAAAAAGACATTGTCATGTAAACAGGATGTCCAGAGTTCTGAAACACTTAAAGGACTCATCCAAAAAAAAAAAAAAAAAGGTCCTTGTAGAGGGACATAGAAAAAGAATCTTAACTTGTCAGTCCACTTGAGAGTAAAACCCAGGAGCCAGAGTAAGGATATGATGTCCTAGAAAGAACCTGGGCTCTGGAGTTAGGCCCTGGGTGTTAGGACCTGGTCTTAGGACTCTCCTGTGAAAAAGAATGATGATGTCTGTGTGAAGGGCGCTGAGGCTGAGGGGCAGTATGCTGGTGCTTTGCTATGGACTTGGTAATGCACCTTTTCTTCATTGCTTCTGTTATCTGTCGTTTCAGTAATTATCATAGGATTGACCCCATTCCAAGTGGTATGACTTCAAAGAAGAGATTCAGAAGTGTTAACTGTTTAACATGGAATGTTTAGAATTTACTGGATTTGAAAAGGCTTGGCCAGGTGCCCATAACTCACATAAAATGGAGGCTGAGATCTGGAGGATCTCGATCTGAGATCTTCAGCCTGAGTACAAAAGTCTAGGGGACTCCATCTCTAAAATAACCAGCAGAAAAGCAGGACTGAAGGCATGGCTCAAGTAGTAGGATGCCAGCCAAGCAAGCAAGGTAAGCAAGGGCAAGGCCCTGAGTTTAAACCATGGTTCTGAGAGCACAACAAAACCAAATGAAAACAGACCAAAAAAAAAAAAAAAAAAAAAGGCCTTGTTGCTCAAAAGAATTTGTCTTTAATTTTGATTTTTTTTTGTTTTTGTTTTTGATTGGTTGTGGGGCTTGAACTCTGGGCCTGGATGCTGTCTCTGAGCTCTTCAGCTCAAGCCGAGTGCTCTGCCACTTGAGCCCACAGGACTACTTCCAGTTTTCTGGTGGTTAATTAGAGATGAGTCTCACGGACTTTCCTGTCCGGGCTGGCTTTGAACCATGGTCCTCAGATGTCAGCCTCCTGAGTAGCTAGGATTGCAGGCATGAGCCACCAGCACCTGGCTAATTTTGATTTTTTTTTTTTTTTTTTTTTTTTGAGACTGGAGTCTCACTGTTGTAGCTCAGACTGGCCTGGAACCCAAGATCCTCTTGCCTCAGACTCTCAGGTGGTGGATTACTGGTGGGTGCCACCACCTCTGACCTCAAAATAACTGGCTATAGGGTGAATGGACCCTATAGAAAGAAAGAAATCTGGTAGAGTTAAATGTGATAGATAAGCTGGTGTCATTACTTCTTTACATTCCTGATGTTGGGAACTATGCTAGAAATTTTTAGGATGATCTAAATTAGTCTGCTTTTATATAATAAACCTGTTTTTAAGCTTCAAGATGACTAAAGCTCTTGCAAGTGAGCAGTGCTGGTTTTAATTTACTTAAAGAAACCAGGAACAATCCAAACCCTCCTTGATCCCCGCACAGGTGTGTACCTGTGTGCAGTATTCCCCAGGCAGTGTGGTCAGCCCAGGGGCTAATGATAGCTTTTAGGACAGGATTTTCTCTAGCTATTTGTGCAGTCTGTTGGTCTGCTCTCAGACCTGCTGTCAGAAGGGAAGAGTACTCTAGAAAGAAGTGGGCATACTTTCCTCACCTGGACTGTCTTTCAGGTTAAGATTCCATCCTCAGCTTCTCTCTTGTTCTTCATAGGAAGTTAGCATATTTAAAGCACCAGGGAATATTGAAGCAATGTATTTTATTTTTGTGCCAGTTGTGGGGTTTGAAGTCAGGGCCTGAGGGCTGGTCTTGAGCTTTTTTTGTACAAGGCTAGAGCTCTAAACCACTTGAGCCACAGTTCCACTTTTGAAGCTACATATTTTTAAATCGTGGCAAGTGACTACCTGGAAATTGTGTCTTACCATTATAGTCATTTGCCACAGAAATCAGGTGTATCAGAAAAATGACCTCAGTGTTGAAAAAAACAATTGTTTTAGCAAAGGTTAGCACAGTGCAGCAGTCTAGAACTCATTGATTTCATTGTGGTTCAAGTGCAAAAGTGAGAATAGTGAATGCCCTGTGTCTCAGGCCCCCTCCTCCTCCTTGCCCCTCTGTGCCAGTCATTCTTGCTCTCCCAAGCTTCTAGGGTACATCCTAGCATTTATTCCCCACAGTGGGGCAGACTTTGCATTTTACTATATAATTTGTGCTTTTTTTGGGGGGGGGGGTCTGGTCATGGGGCCTGAACTCTGGGCCAGGGCACTGTCCCTCAGCTCTTCAGCTCAAGGCGAGCGCTCTACCACTTGAGCCACAGTGCCACTTCTGGCTTTTTTTCTTTTTGCTTATGTGGTGCTGGGGAATCGAACCCAGGGCCTCAGGCATGCAAGGCAAGCGCTCTACCACTGAGCCACCTTCCCAGCCCCTAACTTGTGCTTATTTTTAACACTTAAGGAGACATTGATCCAGATCGATGTGCCAGGACTGGCGCTGTGGTCCTTGTAGCCTCTGGCTTCCCTCTGATCTCAGTTTGGCCAGGGTGGTGCATCCCATCTCCTTCCTTCTTTCTCTTAGCATCTTCTGTGGCTGGTAGCTTTCCCTCTTTCCCCCTTCCTCCCCTCCCCTCCATCCATTTTTTGAGACAAGGTCTTGCTGTGTAGCCTAAGCTGGCCCTGAACCCCCCAAGTTTTCATCTGTCTCTCAAGTGCTGGGACTATGGCACTTCACCATGCCAGGGCATGATTCTTTTTTTTTTTTCCTAAGCTGAAATCAGTTGTAAAAGTGTTGTAATAAGTAACGTAATGAGTACATCTCTTATCAAACAGTTATCCCCCTCTCTCTTTTTTCCCTCCCCCCAACACCCTCCCATGATACTTTCTTTTTTTTTTTTGAGTCCGGTCTTGGGGCCTGAACTCTGGGCCTGGGCACTGTCCCTCAGCTCTTCAGCTCAAGGCTAGCACTCTACCACTTGAGCCACAGCGCCACTTCTGGATTTTTTCTTTTTTTGCTTATGTGGTGCTGAGGAATCGAACCCAGGGCCTCAGGCATGCAAGACAAGCGTTCCACCACTGAGCCACCTTCCTAGCCCCCCATGATACTTTCTTAAGAGCTAAATTGATCAGCTTATAGTTTGAAACATAATCTGTGCAGTTTCCCATCTTATAGCTCTGCATGTGTTCTTCCTGTTTGCAGATGCCTGTCCTTCGAGTGCTGGGGGGGGGGCTCTTTATCTTTTTATTTTATTTTATTTTATTTTTTTGACAGTCCTAGAGCTGGAACTCAGGGCCTGGGCTGTTTATGTGGTACTGAGGAATCAAACCCAGGGCTTCATGCATGCTTGGCAAGCACTCTACCACTAGGCCACATTCCCAAGCCTCCCTCCCCTTAAAAAAAAAAAAACCAGCCGGGCGCTGGTGGCTCACGCCTGTAATCCTAGCTACTCAGGAGGCTGAGATCTGAGGATCTCGGTTCAAAGCCAGCCCGGGCAGGAGAGACCGTGAGACTCCTATCTCCAATAAACCACCAGAAAACCGGAAGTGGCGCTGTAGCTCAAGTGGTAGAGCGCTCGCCTTGAGCTGAAGAGCTGAGGGACAGCGCCCAGGCCCAGAGTTCAAGCCCCACGGCTGACAAAAAAAAAAAAAAAAAAAAAAAAAAAACCAACAAAAACCCCTCATTTTCTACCTAAGCTTTCTAGTTAGCTTGAGCTATATCCCCAACCCTAATATTTCAGGTAGGATCTTGTATTTTTTTCATGGGTAACCTCTAATCACAATTCTCCCAACCTCTGCCTCCCAAGTAGCTGGGATTACACTATAGCTATCTTTTTTGTTGTTAAATAAAAACTTGTTTACAGTGCTGGGTGCTGGTGACTCACACCTGTAATCCTAGCTACTCAGGAGGTTCAGAGTTGAGGATTGAGATTTGAAGCCAGCCAGGGTGGAAAGTCCATGTGACTCATCTCCAATTAACCACCAAAAAGCCAGAAGTGGAGCTATGGCTCAAGTGGGAGCTGTGGTTCAAATGGTAGAGAGCCAGCCTTGAGCTAAAGAGCTCAAGGAAAGTGCCCAGGGCCTGAGTTGAAGCCCAAACTCCCCAAAAAACCAAACACAAAAAACTTCTTTATAGACCTGACTTTCTCCTGAGCCGTGTGTTCTGGCCTAGCCCTTTGTGATGCCTACTCTAATGAACTTCTTGTTTGAACCTGTGAGACAAGATGTGAGATGTTGCATTGTGTGCCAGGTGAAACTTCTAAGGTATAGAACATATTAGTACACTCACATGTTCATGCTTTGTGTGAATAAATAATGTACACTGAATGGAAAGGAGGAAGGAAAATGTCGTTATAGCATGTGATCAAACGAGGTAGAAATTCCTCATACCCATTGTTTGCTTGCACACAGCCACCTCACCTTCACCTGTACTTTCTGACATTGTCGTCAGCTTTTCTGGTGTTTGCAGTGCTGCTGCTGTGAGTCCTTAAGAGGGGGTGAGAGTAGGTTCAGCAAGCCATGCTGCTGATCAGCTGTTTGGGTTCCCCACAGTATTTGTTTTCTTGCGCTTCCCAGCTCAAACTCTGGAATGATTTGGACTTCCTCTGTGGAGGACACTTGACTACTCTATGCCATTCAGTTCCTGATGTTTGCGTCCAGGTCACTATTTATCTCTAGGTTTGTGTGGGTTATAACCCAATACCACATTATTTATTTTGTTCAAATTGTTTCAGCCTTGGACATTAGGAGTTCTTTCCTTACATAACCCCTCCCTCTCATTCTTTTTTTTTTTAATGAGAGGAAAGGGGTTTGAACTCAGTGTTATGCTTGCTAGGC
The DNA here is from genome assembly GCF_024711535.1 of Dipodomys merriami. Taxonomy (NCBI): domain Eukaryota; kingdom Metazoa; phylum Chordata; class Mammalia; order Rodentia; family Heteromyidae; genus Dipodomys; species Dipodomys merriami. The sequence goes on from NW_027203604.1 coordinate 18,261,254, forward strand.
AGGAGCTCTACTACTTGAGCCACACATGTCCAGACCCTCTTGTGTTGTCATTTTTGCACAGGATCTAGCATTTTTACCCAGGTCACTTAGATGGAGATTATTCTTCTAGCTCGATGGCAGACATGTCCACAACTTCTCCTAGCCTGGCTTCCATCTTCCTAGTCTCTGCTTTCTGTGTAGCTAGGATTATGATTGTGAGTCATTGCCCCATCCACCACCACCCTTTTTCCATTGAATGTTTTTTTTTTTTTTTTTTTTGGTTGGTCATGGGGTTTGAACTCTGGGCTTGGGCACGTCCCTCAGCACTTCAGCTCAAGGCTAGTGCACTACCACTTGAGCCACAGCGCCACTTCTGGTTTTCTGAGTGGTTTATTGGAGATAAGAGTCTCAGGGTCTTTCCTGCCCCGGCTGGCTTTGAACCACGATCTTCAGATCTCAGCCTCCTGAGTGGCTGGGATTGCAGGATTGAGCCACCTGCACCTGGCTGAATTTTTTTTTTTTTTGGTTTACATTAATTATGAGGGGATTCATTTTTACATCTTCACACATGTTTAAATAGCAGTACTTCTTTCGTTTCTGGCATTTAAAGAGCACATGGTATTCTTATATATTCTATACCCCAGCCTTGGAACCGTATGTTTCTCCTTTGGTTAGCGAATGATTTGAGAAACTGAATTCAGGGTACTGCATGCTCCTGGCACACTTTTGGAAGAGTTTTGATCTTCAGTTCCTTGAACTAATCTTTAGGTAGGGGGAGGACCACCTAGACAGACAAGTTGCAAAGGACTCTACCCCTGTTTTATTCCTGGCGCTTAAACTGTGAAACACCACCATAAATACAGTAAATAACTATGTTTGTGTACTAACCACTTTGTAAGAATAGTGGCGGGATCACATTTTTCCTTTTAGAGCAGTAGATTAGATGAAAAGTAGGTTGGATTTTCCCTTAGAGCAGCCTAATCCCTAAGAATGTGAGGGAGCCCTCTTTATAGTTAGTAAGAGATTATTTTAGAAGGTCTCAACCTTGGAAATCATTAGAGGGATTGTAGACTACTTCTTTAACTGGTCAAAGTTGAAGGTACTCTTCAAGGATGCGGGGGACTGGAATCTTACTTCCAACTGTTTCCAGAGTTTTCCCCCTTGTTTTCCTTTCCTTTCCTTTTCCCTTTTTCCTTTTTCCTTTTTTTCTTTCTTGGCAATACTCAAGTTTGAACTCGGGCTCATGTGCTAGGCAGGTACTTTTAACATTTGAGCCTCATATCCAGCCCTTTTTAAAAGCTTTAGTTATCTTTCAGGTAGGCTCTTCTTGCCTAGGCTAGCCTAGACTGTTATTCTCCTACTTTATGTTTCTCTCATAGATGGGATGGTAAGTATGTACACAAAACCCAGTTTTTCTTTTGAGATGAGTGAACTTTTTGGCCTGGCTTGACTTTGAACCAAGATCCTGCCTCCCTAGTAGTTAGGATTACAGGCATGAGCCACTGTGCCTGTTGTTTTAATTTTTATTTATGAAAAAAGTAAGAAATACACAGAAATAAATAAGATGGTAAATTCACTTTTCACCTGTACCCAGCACCAACAATTTTAAATCTTGCTTTCCCTATACTCTACCTACTATCCTAGTCCTTCTTTGATGTGAGTCCCTGCCCCAGGTCAACTGAGTCGTCATTGCTTGGGGTGAGAGGATTGCTTCTTTCAGTATCACCTAGGTAAGCTCTGGGAAAGCAGGTATGGAGGGTCCAAACTTAATCACCTGAATCAGAGTTCTGGAGTCTGGCCTGGAAATCTGCACTTGAGATCCTTCCTGACACAAAGAATAGAAGTTGGATTTGTGTAGCTGAGACTGAAGAAGAACTTCTTTGTAATTTAAAATTGGAAGCAATACCAGCACCCAAAGTCTGACAGGATTTCTGTGTTTTCTCTTTTTTCTTTTTTTTGGCCGGTCATGGGGCTTGATCTCTGGGTCTGGGCACTGCTCCTGAGCTCTTCACTAAAGCCACTTGAGCCACAGCCCCACTTCCAGTTTTCTGGTGGTTTGTTGGAGATAAGAGCCTCATAGACTTTCCTGCCTGGGCTAGCTTTGAACCGAGATTCTCAGATCTCAGCCTCCTGAGTAGCTAGGATTACAGGTGTGAGCCACCTGCACCAGGATGATTTCTGTGTTTTCTGACCACTCCTAATGGACAACTTCTGCACAGCTTTGTGAATGGAAGTGAACTGAGTGCTGGAATGCTGCCTTGCAAAGAGCTCATAGCTTTCAGGAGCTCCCATCTGTTTCTGATACTCTGGGAATGGAACCCAGAGTCTTGTGCATACTGGGTGAGCACAGTATCACCAAGCTGTTTTCCCCCACCCACTTACCTGCTTTCTTCCCTTCTTCCCTCCCTCTTTTGCCTCTTCTCTGGAGGTTGACATAAATACTAGCCTTTGTATATCCTATACCTGCCCTGTATAAATAATCTGTAAAACTTGGGAGCTGGTAACCTGTCAGTTGTCCGCACTAAGGACTGAGAATCTTGTGGTGGAGATGTGCCAGGCACCTGCCTGCTGCCACTTGGGGGCAGTGGCAGCTGACTGGCAGGTGACACACAGTAACTTCTTACTCCTGCCACACCCACAGTGAGCTCCACATCTGTGCAGACTCGCAGGCTCTTCTTGTTTTCCCAGTATATGGCTAACAGCTTGCTTTAAAAAAAAAAATGTATTTTTCTAAGCTGATTTATTTTGGCTTAGATTAGGATTTGTGGCCTAGTTCCGTGTTTTTCTGTAAGTTTTTTTTAAAGCTAGTTAGATTTTGATATATTTGCTGTGGATGTGTTGATCTGTACAAAATATTCTTATAATGAGCTGAAGAAAATGAACTCTGGAAGTGCCATATGATGCTTGTACAAATGGATGGCTTTGATCAAGAACATCCATGTACTCACACACTCACACTGTCTTCATTTTTAGCAATATATATACCTGGTGTGAGAGAATTTAGTTACCAACATCCAGGAGAGTGATTTTTGTGGTGGCAGGCTTCTTCTTCTTTCTTCCTCCTCCTCCTCCACTACCTCCTCTACCTCATCTACCTTCTCTTCTCCCTTCTCCTCCTGTGTGTGTGTGTGTGTGTGTGTGTGTGTGTGTGTGTGTGTGTGTGTGTGTGTGTGTGTGTGTGTGTGTGTGTGTGTGTGTGTGTGTGTGTGTGTGTGTGTGTGTGTGCATGCAAGATAGTAAAGGTTCTCATAATCCTTCTCAGTGCTGTGCTGAGATTACAGGCATGCATTACCACATTTGGAGAGTAGTTTTTGGGTTTGTTTTTATTTTTGTGCTGGTCCTGGGGCTTGAACTCAGGGCTTAGGCATTATCCCTGAGCTTTTTTGCTTAAGGCTAGTGCTCTACCACTTGAACCACAGCTTCACTTCAGCGTTTTGGTGGTTAATTGGGAATAAGAGTCTTATGGACTTTTCTTGCCTGGGCTGGCTTTGAAATTTGATCCTTAGATCTCAGCCACCTGACTATCTAGGATTACAGGCATGAGCCATTGCACCCAGTCGCAGTTGTTTTTATTTAAATGAAACCGTTACAATTCAATTTTTTTAAAGCTTTCTGACTTCTCCTGTAGGGTTCATATTCAAAGTCCATTCCAAAATAGCTTCCTGTTTTTGCTATATTGAAGAGAAGATTCAAAGTCAACATGGTATAGTTGCAACTTTTACTTACAGTTAAGGATATCTGTAAGACACCTTGCACTTACAAAATAAAGAAGGATGGGTCTGCGTTCATTTCACACATTCAACCAAAACTGATACATTTTATTGCCAAATTGAAGGGATTCAATCCGTCGGTCAGCTCTCATATTAGCTGCTAAGGCTAGTTGCAGTGGTGTGTGCTTATAGTCCCAACCACTGAGGCTGAGTCAGAAGGAGGATCACTTGAGACCAGCTTGAGCAACACAGGGAAAGAGTTAGCTGGTGGATATAAGCTTAACAGCTTACACATCATGGACTCTTCTGATCTCTGAGTACAGTAAGCCTGTGGAGGAAAGCCTTCCCCTATTCTACATGAGCAGCCTGGCCGCTCCAAACGAGTCTCTGTAGGCAGCATCTGCTCTTTCCAGGATGCAGCCTGCCAGCTCCTAAGTAGAGCCTCGCCTGACTTTGACATCAGACTGTTATTAAAACATGCACCCTGCACTGATTACTAGTAAGGCACTCAGAAATAACAAACTTACTAAAATAGTCCCTGGGAGCACCACCACTGGACTGCCACGGCAGTGCGATCCAGAAATCTGTAATTTAACTGCCTTTTCTATCAGGAAATACCATACAGTTGACTCTGATAAAATGATCTTGTCATCTATATTGACCTATCTGGGCCCTTGAAAGACTCAGAATATTTTGGAGCTAGAAACCCCTGTCTTTGGAGTTTTAGAGCTGAAATATCTGCAGATGGAGGAGGAGCCAGGCAGACACAAAGTCTCACCTTCATTCAGCCCAGAAGGCCAACTAGTTTGTGCCTGTATGGGAGGGGTCCTGACAGCACCCCACCCCTCACCTTGTTCTGCAGGACCATGGCCTGCTGCTTTAAGGAGCAGACCTCCAGGCCTGCACCTTTCCCATTGACTTCTATTTACTACATGAAAGTACTGAGTGAAATCTTAAGCTGTCATAAAGCTTATTCTTAAAGAACTAAAGGAAAGTCCATATTAAAAATTAGGAAACTAAAATGCTGGGTTTTGTAATTAGGCTCACAAGAACTCAAATTTCTTTTTCTTCTTTTAATTGTAGGAACACAAATCTTGAATTTCAGTCTAAAGTTGAACCATTTAATATTTAATTTTAAGAGTAATAAGACTTAAGAAATATAATCTCCTTATAAACCTTCATTTGTAAACATGGAATATTCCCAACAGTATCACTTCTATGCTTTTTAATTTTTGGTACCAGTACTGGGGTTTGAACCCAGAGCTTGGACAACTGTCCCTTAGCTTTTTTGCTCAAGGCTGGTGCTGTACTACTTGAGCCCACAACTCCACTTCCAGCTTTTTGGTATTAATTGGAGATGAAAATTTCTTGGACTTTCTCTCTGTCTTTTGAACCACCATCCTCAGATCTTAGCCTCCTGAGTAGTTAGGATTACAGGCATAAGCCACTGGGACCTGGTTTTCTGTATGCTCTTAAGGGGGTGTCTGGAGACTTATGTGAATTTATTGGCTGCTGTGGATCCCAAGAATAGTACTCATTGGCAGAAAAAGGGGATGTCCCTGCTAGAAGCACATTCCTCCTCCTCTGTCTCAGCCCCTAAAGACCAGTGCTCTGATCATATCCTTCTTCCCTCCAGTAGCAGCTCTGCCTGTCTCAGCTCTGCCTGCATTCTGGACTTGAGTTGGCAGCAGCTGCCTGGCTCTCAGTGCCTCCCTCCTGGACCCTTCCTCTCTGCATGTGCAATTCTGGTTTCTCCGTGGCTTTATCCTATACTTTATGGCAATATAAGTTATCAGGAATAGTGTTTTTAAACATGCAATCATTTTTATGGCTCTTGGTTGCCGATGACTGTATTCTATCCCATTTTTAAAGCTTGAGGTGCATTTCCTGCTGGCCTTGCCTCATTCTGTCTTCTGTCCAGCTCTTTCTTTGTCCCATCCCTTAAGTATTGTTTTCTGTCTCGGCACTTTTTTTCTTACTCTTCCTTTTATCTATTTGGTAAATTACAATATTTATCAAATAATGAATGTAGTTTCAAAGTTGGTTTTCCAGGAACTTAATGAAAGTAGAGTTTTAGGCCCCAGACTCCTTGCTCCAGGAGTTCCACATGTCAGATGTGGTCACTTGCTTCTGTCTACCAAATAAACAGACATGATGAAGGGCATGGACATGCCATGGCAAGACAGCATTTCAGTCCATCCTCAACCATCAAAGGAGAATTTGGGGGGGGGGGTAAGAGTAAAAAGTTATGCTTAGTTAAAATAGTCCCCGTCAAAGTATGGCCTGGTTGAACATTATTTCAGTCTGTATTGTACAGGAATCTGGAGAAGGAAGAAGTTGTAACCAAGTCACAGTCCTGAGAGGCTGTGCTGTTCCTTAGGGGTAGTCTTGGTCCTTTGTCATAAAGTTTTTATTGATCAGTTCTGACCTTGCTGGAACCCAAGGTGATTATAAAGTGACTGCAGAGAAAACGACTTAGCGCAAAGACATAAAAAATGGAGGGAGAGATGCCAAACTTTTCTCTTGTTTTTAGTTCATTCCTGGGCCTGGCAAAAGCAGCTCTTGTATTAACAATAGAAATAGTGAGCCCCCCCTGGCCCATCCTGTGCCCCTCATCTTACTGCCTGGTACCCTGCAGCCGTTTCAGCCATGTCACTCCCTGAAGTGACATTTAGGCTACTGTTTCTAGGTTGCATTTGTCCACATGTTCCTATGTGTGCATGCTTCCCTTCTTAGCAGTTCCTCAGTTTTGGGGGTTACTTTTACACACTATTTGTTCTTATGACTGTCAGTATTCGTAGCTGGCTGTAGAGCGTGGTGGTGAGGTTTCTTTGCTATCTTTTGATTCCTTGGCCTTTGTTACTGCTTTGTAGTTTTTCTGTCTCTGTCATGTGTCCATCCATGTTCCTCTGAAGGAACTGCAGTCTCTGGGTATATTTGGCTGGTCTTTCCAGACTTCTGGACCCTGTTCAGGCTTGTAATGGTGGTCTTTGTGCTGCGTGCTGCCTGTTAGAGGTCAGACAGAGGGCATCTGATCTCTTCTTTCCTCAAGGCTTCTAGAAACCCCCAGAAACTTCACCTTTTTACAGTTCTACCTTCTGAAGAGTTATCAAGTTTTGCCTTGGTAGCAGTCTCAATTTATCCCATCATTAACATGGATACTCATCCATGCTTGGCTCCCCTACCTTGTATGAATGTAGGAATTCTTAATTTTGAAAATATAAAGTAGTTGCCTTAATTTTGTTTTTACTTCTACCTCTTGCACTTCTGTTTGCTCCAAGTTCTTTTTTTTTTTAATTTTTATCTGTTTGTGTTGGTTGCTAAGAGAATTTCTCAAGTGTCAGGTGATTCTTGAAGGTCTACTCATGTTCAAGATCAAGGGACTAAACACTGAAGCTTTCTTCTTGACTGTTTACCCTCCTCTCTACCTTACATCTGCTTCCAGCCCTGGCATCTGCCCTGCCAGCTCCCGCCCTGCCCTGTCAGGGGCTGTGCACTTGGATAAGTGACTCTGCAATCTGTCCTCACTGTATGTGGGTTCCTGGTTCCAAGGGCAGCCTTGAGACTGGATTAGTTTAGAATAGTGCTTAGCACTTGGTTAGCACCAGATAAGTTCTAGAATTCATTGCCCCATCATTACTGTGTTCCTGAGTGTCCCTGCCAGACCTTCTCTTGCTTAGTGCTGCTCATAGTGTGAGACATCTGCTGCTTCTTATGAGAGGACAGAGGTTGTGATGTAGGATCTCATTTCACAGTTTCTGACCTAGAAAAGATGCTTCAGAAATGTTGGTTGAGTGAGTGGGTGAACTAGGTGGGTTATTGACTGGTGGGTTTCACAGTAGGAGACCCCTGTTCTGTTGCTCTCCTTATTGCTTGTAGGACTTTTATTGTGGGCACATGAGGATTAACACTTCCTTCTTTTGGATCACAGAATCTTTAGGATTGTCTTTCTGTAGTTCAACATAAGGCTGCTCTCCCATCCTCTGGATGAGTGGCAGTGTGGACATGATATTGGCTCAGTGGTGTGGATCCAGAGCTGCTGTGCAAGAGGCCACCCAGTTCTCTGATCACAGAGGGCAGTTGTATGGGAAGACAGCACAGCTTCCCCACACAGCTGTGGTGAGAAAATCCTGGGGAAGTGGCTCTGTGACATTCCAGAGCCTAAGCATGCCCTACATTCAGGGTTTAGTGTACAGATGCCCACAATACAGCCATCTTTTTGATGTCAGCCAAGCCTGCTTTCATACAGCATCCCTCCTGTGTCATCTCATCCCAGCTAGGGTCTTCAGAGAAGTAGTATACAGTTGTTTTGTGGGGGGTCATGGGGCTTGAACTCTGGGCCTGGACGCTGTCCCTGAGCTCTTCAGCTTAAGGATAGGGCTCTACCACTTGAACCACAGCTCCACTTCTGGTTTTCTGGTGATTAATTGAAGATAAGATTCTCACAGACTTTCCTGTACGGCTTGGCTTTGAACCATGATTCTCAGATCTCAGCCTCCTAAGTAGGTAGGATTACAGGTGTGAGCCACCAGGACCTGGCTACACAGACCTTTTTTGAGTAGACGGAGAGAAAGCAGTTTCTTTTGGGTGACCTCATTCTGAGGTTTCAGTGCAGGATGATGTCACTTTCTGTGAGTGGGAGAACAGCTGGGCTGATGACCTTGAGAATTGCTTATGAGTAGGGACAGCTTCCTGGGTCACCATGGTGACAAGTACCGTGTGATCTGTTCTGGGCTGCTCTTCTGCCCCAGCTCACTGTGGGCCCTTTCTGGCTCCGCATGCTGCTTGCCAACATGTGCTTTTGAGAGTTTAGTGCTCTGCCTCATTTTCCCATTCCTTCTTATAAGGCATAACAAATAGGGCAAGGGAAGCAGGAGTGACTTCAGGTTGAGTGTATAAGAAACTCACAGAGGCCGGGCACTAGTGGCTCATGCCTGTAATCCTAGCTACTGAGGAGGTGAGATATAAGGATCACAGTTCAAAGCCATCCTAGACAGGAAAATCTGTGAGATTCTTAACTCCACTTAACTAGCAAGAAGCTGGAGGTGGAGTGGTGGCTCAAGTAGGTTTGTTTTTTGTTTTTTGTTTTTTTGTCAGTCATGGGGCTTGAACTCGGCCTGGGCACTGTCCCTGCATTCTTCAGCTCAAGGTGAGCACTCTACCACTTGAGCCACAGCGCCACTTCCAGTTTTCTGGTGGGTTTTGGAGATGAGAATTTCACGGACTTTATTTTCCCGGCTGAATTTAAACTGCAGTCCTCAGATCTCAGCCTCCTGAGAAGTTAGGATTACAGGTATGAGTCACTGGCACCCAGCTGCCGTGGCTCAAACACTAAAGCACCAACCTTGAGTGATAAGGCTAAGGAACAGAACCGAGGCTCTGAGTTGAAGCCCTAGTACTGGTACCAAAAACAAAGGATATTTGGGCCAAGAGCAGATTGTGAGGTGGCTATCAAAAAAGCCAGGTCAGAGGCCCCAGGAGGAGCAAGACTGCTGGTACCTTCATCGTGGACTTGCAGCACCCAGGTCTGGGAAGTGTGACTTGTGTTGTTGAAGTTCCCAGGCCATAGTGTTTTGTTTCTCAAGTCCTAGAGAACTCATACAGTGCTCAGAGTAAAACAAAGGTAGAGTCAGGTTTTTGTGTCAAGGAAGGTTCTCATTTTGTTCATTTTTCTTATCAGACAAATGTGGCTGTGGAAGTACAGGACCCTGGCTAAGCAGCAAGGGCTAAGTGGTATGTGTGTGCTTTTTAAAAACATTTTTTTTTTTACTGAGATTAGGTAATTACATAAATTTCACATATTTCACAGTGTTGTGGAATATTGATACTTAGTTAAAGTCACAAACACATTTTAACCTTCACAAGGCACATTGTCATTATTGTGGTTTATAAAGTTTTTGAATTCTATGAGCTTCTACAATACAACTATTTCTTCCACATCAGGTGATATTTACATTTCTTTCCTTTTGCTTAGTGTAAGCTGTTTCCTCTTTCCCTCTCATTCCCTCCCTTCCATCTCTGCCTTTGAATTGCTTAGTTCATTTTCCTCAATGTCCAGTGCAGCTGATGGGCCCCTCTGTTGATATTTTCCTGTCTCCCTCTGATTTCTGTGTCTTCCTCCTAGCTTCCTTCAGATGTGCGCATATATATACCATATATGTGGTCAAGAACATGGAGTCATTTAGCAATGATACAACAAAATGAGTGGAAGTCCTTTGCTTCTCAAGTCATATCCCCTTGCATTTTGGCTTTAGCATCCACGTATCAGGGAGACCATGTCTAAGCAGTGTCTTTTAAGCAGCACAGGCTCAGGGGTTAGGTGCCGTTTTGGAGAAAGTGATATGTGTGTGTGTGTAAATACCCAGTACCCTAGGGGCAACAAAACAAGTGCTAAGCAGAAGTTGCAAAATAGGTGAATAATGCTTGTGGGACTCTGGGGGACCTGGAGAATAAGCAATGAGCACCTGAATACAGCTCATGTCAATGGAAAATTCTCACAAATAAGAGTGTGAAATTATTGAAGGAGAACATACAGCTTGTAGCATACTATCTGTTTGACCCTGACTAACTAACCAGTGGGTTAGTTAGGGGTTGGCCTCTTTTTTGCTCACTTTACTGTCTTCTCTCTCACTCTTTTGCCCTGGCCTAGGCTCTGGGGAGGCAGTGGTGATCTTGGAAGCCTGGTCCCTAATCCCATTTAATTAGCGGGAAAGACACAGGTATTTAAAATACTGAGTGAGCAATTCTGGAGGGGGTAGGGAGGTGCAGGTAACTGGAGGGGTCTAAAAGTCAAGGGCTCTGAAGTAAGACTTCAGGGTTGCTCTCCATAGTGGGAAGGTTAAAGCACTGTAAGGTGTCTGGGTGGTGGTGTCAGTGGTAGTTTCCTCCTGGGGCAGAATGCCAGTCTGATGTGGAAGAAGAACTGGTAGTGGTCTGTCTAGCTCTTAGAGGAAGGTCCAGGCTGCAGAGGTAACAAAGCCCTAGGATTCAGGACATGCATTCCAGTACTAAGACTTGAACTTAGGACCTGGGCATTGTCCCTGAGCTTTTTCCTTCATGGTTAATGCTCCAGCACTTGAGCCACAGTTTCACTTCTGGCTTTGTAGTGGTTAATTGGAGATAAGAGTCTCACAGACTTTCTTACCCAGGCTGGCTTCAAACTGCAATCCTCAGACCCCAGCCTGCTGAGTAATTAGGAACCAGTCTTGCTCACACCTTGTCCTTGGGCTGTGACCTTCAATATGGCACTGAACCCTGTCCCTGTTCAATCAGCCCAGGCCAATACTTCCTTGCTGCCCCTACTGCTGACTTGGAGTATCAAGAGCCAGTAAAAACATAGATTCTTAAGTTGTTATATTTGACCTTTTTTCCACTTATACTTATTTAATGGATGAAAAATACTTATTTAAACACATATACAAAACTAGACATATTCAACACATACTTCCATACATCTTTCACCTTACCTGATCTCTGCCTCCAACCCATTCCTGCTGCCTCTGCTATTCTGAAGTGAGTTTTAGTCACTACCACTGAAAGATAAGAAGTAAGCTTGAAAACGTAAGCGCATTATGCTACCATTCCTGAAGTGGATGTGATCAGCTATTCAGTTAGACTTTGTACTGCCTCAGACATCACAGTTCTTAGTTTTGAGCCATGAATCACATAACATCCACACAGCATGTTTGTTGGCAGGTCTATCCTTAACATCCATTATTGTTTTTCTCCCCAAGGATCTTGTCAGACTGTGCTTTCCAGCTACATCCCTGTAGTATGATTAACGTGTTCCTCTGTGCTGTTTCCAGTGCACTGGTATGGGGAATGGAGCAGTACTAGTTCATAGGTGACAGGTTTTCCATCAGTGACATACAGTGTTTTACTGACCAATTTCACATCTTAAAATAATACTCTTTTGGTATTTTCTTTATATATTATACACACACACACACACACACACACACACACACACACACACACACACACACACACACACACACACACACACACACACACACACACACACACACACACATATGTATATTCTTATAAATTATCCAGCCTCAGATATTTTGCTGTAGGAATGGGAAACAGACTTACACAGTACCCACACTGATACCACTGTACAGAGAGCAGTGTTTGGTTGTTTTCTAAAGTAGTTGTGTAGCTCTGTTGCCTAAAGCTTGGATCTTGAAATCAGCAAGTCACTGTGAAAGAACCAAGGCTTTGTGGGGGAAATCATCTGAAATCAAAAAATCTAAAAGGTGATGAAGGAAACAACACAGCCTGTGTGTGCTAGGAGCCTGGAAAAGGGCTCAGGGGTAGACCTCTGCAGAGGTGAGCAGCATGAATTATCAGGCTGGATGGAAACATGGTAGGTACTTCAGCCTATCAGTTCATAAAGTAACGAACTGCTAATTAACTGCGACTGATGGAGAGCCATGAGCCAGCTCCATTTTTGGAACAGCTGGCAAAGGAGAGATTCAGTATGTATCCTGCTTTCCCCTGGTGCTGGAGCTGCTGGTTTAACCAAATAGTAAATAGGAGGGTTTTCTCTTTATGGAAGTAATTTAGCTAGAAAGCAAAGGGGCAGTGGAAGTGGAGTGTAGCACCATGTGAGTCTGGATGTATCTGTACCATCGTCATTTCTTTCTCTCTGGGGACCATTTATGAAGGTTTATATTTCACCCCAAATGGACTCAGGCAAGTCATTTAATTGGTGGGTGTTGAGGTCCCATTTGAGGTTCTTGGCATCACGATCAGATAATTGGGTTCAATTTATAATGGCTGGATTAGTAGGTAGTGCTGACCTACCATGAGTCATTACTGGGAAGCTGTCTTCCCCAAATTACCTATCTCTGAAGCAGGTAATAGGTACCTACCGACCTTGTAGACTTTCTCAGGTTTTCTGCTTATTAAGTCAAGTGCTGGATAGCTATTAAAATGCTTTGAAAACTCGTGGAATGTACTGTGGAGATGTCAGGTGTTTTTAAACAGTGTCTTGGGGAAGCGTACTGTGTACCCTAAACCTCTAATTATCCTCCCCCTCCGTATGCTGTCAGGATTGCTGTCTGAATATATGGTGACACATCTGTCACTGTTTTCTGGAATGGGTCACTGATTTGGCGTGTGCATTCCTGGGTGCTCTAGATAGGAATAGTGCCGAGGGAACTCCCTCTGTCTTCCTCATGCCTTAGCAATGGCCACCAACTACTTTCCGCAGTTGGTTTCTAGTTTGACCATGTGAGCCTGGGGATTTTAGTTGTGGTTCTTTGCTTCTAGGATTTACTTCCTCTGTGGTTTGTATAAACCAACCTTACTTTCCTGCTTCTAGTTTCACTTCCTTGTTTCACAGACATTTCCCTTCACTGGTATGATTTAAAGCACATGCTTTGGACTTTCAGAATAATAAATAGTTTTGATTTTATGAATAAAAATATGACTATTCCATTTCCATTATTACCATCATATATTTGAGGCTGCCCTGCTCAAGCATTTTTTCTCTATTGGTGGTCTTGGAGCTTGAACTTGGGGCCTCGTACTTGTTAGGCAGGTACTCTACCACCAGGCTGAGCCATCCTCCCTTTATTTCTTTAATTATCATATAGTTGTAAAACAAGGAGGCTTCCTTGTGAGATTCCATACACAGTGTACTTGGAACAAGTACACAGTGTACTTGGAACAAATGTATACATATACATACATACATATATACATACATACATATGTAACAACCTTTGATCTTCACCCCTTGATGTCCCCCATACCATTGATCCCCTTTAGACATTGATCCCCTTCCTGTCCCATTTCCATTACCATTATCACCATCATTTTAGTCTGTACTCCACAAATCAGTATTTGGCTTTTTTGTATGTGTGTGTGCTGGTCCTGGGGCTTGAACTCAGAACCTGTACTAGGGCCTGTCCCTAACACTGTCCCAGAGCTCTTTTGCTCTACCACTTGAACCACAACTGCAGTTCTGGCTTTTTTGGTGGCTAATTGGAAATAAGTCTCATAGACTTTCCTGCCCAATCACATCCTCAGATCACAGCTACCTGAGGAGTTAGTATTACCAGTGCTCTGTAATATTGGACTGTTTGAGCTTGACTTAACTGGTACAACATAATGGTCTCCAGTCCCATTATTTTCCTACATATAACATAATAGCATTTTTAAATGATTAATATTCTATTGTGTGATATATACATATTATATTTTCCTTATAATTCATCAGCTATTAGACATCTCACTGATTTCAGTTTTTTTTTTTACCATTCCCTGATGCCCAGGCTGGTGTACGCTAGTTGTCCTGTTTGTGCTCTGGTGATAGGTGCACCTCTCCAAGCCCAGCCACTGGGTGAGGTGGAGTCTTCTGATTTTTGTTGTTGTTGTTATTTATCTTTTTGGCTGACTCAAACAAGATCTAAAGTCTGCCTCCCAAGTAGTTGGCACTCCTGGGCTTGATCCACCACACCCAGCCTCCTGTGGTGTTTTCTGAGTCTTGCTTACCTGGTTGTTGAGCCTTGAGGTTGCATTGAGGAAATCTGTAGGAGGAGAGAAGCCTGGGTGCCCTCTCCCCTCTGCCTCCCGCAGAGTCCTAGTCAGGAAATATGGGAGGGAGGGAGGCAGAGTGTGGCTGAAGTTAATAGTTTTAGCCTGGGTATGCTTTTCGATGCCTATCTAATCACTTGTAGTAGACAACTTGATGAATTGGTTCTTGAGCTGACCTTCTGGCAGACTTAATCCAATTTGAAAGAAAAAGAGTAAAAAAGGCGAAAAAGAGTAAAAAAAAAAAAAAGGTGAAAAAAGTATGGGGGGGAGGGGAGAGATAGGTGGAGAGGAGATGGGAAGGGGAAACAAAGGAGGAGGCAACAATGCTTGATAAGAAATGTACTCCTGGGCTGGGATGTAGCTCAGTGGCAAAGTGCTTGTCTAGCAAGTGCAACTGTCCTGGGTTCGATTCCAGTACCAAAAAAGAAAAGACAAAAAAATATATAGTTAAAAAAAAACCCAAACAAAAGAAATGTACTAATTAGCCTGGTACCAGTGGCTCATGCCTGTAATCCTAGCTACTCAGGAGGCTGAGATCTGAGGATTAAAGTTCAAAGCCAGCCTGGGCAAGAAAGTCTGTGAAACCACCAGAAAACTGGAAGTGGCGCTGTAGCTCAAGTGGTAGAACGCTAGCTTTGAGCTAAAGAGCTGAGGGACCGCTCAGGCCCAGAGCTCAAGCACCACAACCTACCAAAAAAAAAAAAAAAAGAAATGTACTCATTACCTTGCTCATGTAATTGTAACCCCTCTGTACAGTATTTTCACAATAAAAAAAAGTTGAAAAAATTAATATCAGTTTGGAGAAGGGCCCCAGAAGCCCAAACTTCCATAATTATTAGCCTTGGGTTCAAAGTATAGCATGTTTGTTGGTGTGCAAAGTTAATTTAATCACATGGAGGCAGAAGCATCATGTCAAGGGAGGGGTAGGCATGTGTACGTGCTCTCCAAGCTTATTTTCAGCAGTGTGGAGCTGGTTCAGTTGCTACAGGGGTTGGGACAGTCAAATAAAATAATATTGTATTCTGTCATTTTAGCTGCTGTTGACTTTAAGTTAGGTTCTCACTTTTGTATTATTTCAAAAAGAAATGCTTTCTGGCAAACCATTTGGATTCAGATGTGATAAACATGAAATTAAAAGATGTTAAAATAGGAAGTGGCGCTGTGGCTGAAGCAGTACTCGCCTTGAGCTGAAGAGCACAGGGACAGCACCTAAGCCCAGAGTTCAAGCCCCACGACCGACAAAAAAAAGAACAAACACAATAAAAAACAAAAGATGTTAAAATAAAGTGGAGAAACTGGGCATGTTAGTGCACACCTGTAAACCCAGCACTTGGGAAGGCTGAGGCAGAAGATCCTGATTTGGCTTAGATAATAAGACTCTGTCTTAAATAAATAAAAGTGATGGATGGATAGATCTTAAAGTACAGTGTGGAGGATGTAAAAGTGCTGTGTAATCCCCAGGAGTCATGTTTAATCTCATGTGAGCCTGAGGAGTGAGGCAGAGTTATTAAAGATCAATACCACTGGGAAGGCACTGCCAGCTCCCTGGAGGAAGAGAGGAAGGCATCTCTGTGTCCTCATTCATAAAAATTGGGCTCCCATGATGTTTACCATGTATGCAAGTGTGTCTGCTTAGGAAATTCTTGCTTTTTATTGATTTTTCTCCTGCTTGCTTTAGAGAAGACCACAATAAATGTGGGATCCCCTGTCCTAGACATGTTGATGTAGAACTTGCAGATCTCTTTAGCCATCCTTGGATAAGCCCTGTGCTGAAGCATTTAGCAACTAGCCTTGCTTTTACCAATACACTTTAGGTCTGTGAAAAGAGCTTAGGTCCTGTTTGTACACTATAGGCTTCTGTGACTCACTATATCCATTTGTATAGCTTCACTTTAGAAAAGTGGCATGTCATTATTAGCCTGTCACTTTCTATGTAGTCCACCATTTAGCTGCCTGTGGATTACATTTTTTAGGACATGTTCATTTCTTTTATGTGTGTTATGTATGTGCTGGTCCTAGAGCTTGAACTCTGAGCCTGGACACTCTCCCTGAGCTTTTTGTGCTCCACTACTTGAGCCACAGCTCCACTTTCATTCTTTTGGTGATTAATTATTAGAGATAGGAGATATGCATCTCATAGACTTTCCTGCCTGGGCTGGCTTCGAATCCTGATCCTCAGATCTCAGTCTCCTGAGTAGCTAGGATTACAGGCATGAGGCACTAGAACCCTGCTGAAAACATTTCTTAGTAAAACTCCAGCAGTGGGGATTTAGTAGTGTACCCTAACGAAGAACAGGATCAGAATTACCTTAGTGGAATGATGTCTTCTAGAGAATTAAATTCTTAATAAGCAATAAGGTGTGCTGGGTGCCAGTTCAAGACCCTGAATTCAAGCCCTAGTACTGGCACAAAAGAACAAAACAAAACAGTGAACCTTAAGGAGAAGCAGGATATCTGCATAGCCTCCAAGTATTTCCCCAGCCTCCGAGTATCAAGTTCATTCTGGTGGTGTTTTGGACATAGATCTATAAGCTCTTCAGCAGCACTCTGCCAGGAGGTTCCCCATACTTCCCTTTGCATGGCAGGGCCTAGGGTTGGTCTTCTCATAGCACAGTCTGTGAAGAGAACCTCAATAGGGACTTTATGGTGGCAAAACTGCCATCGCCATCATATGCATCCTGTAGTCAAAGTTCCCTTGCCTTTCACAGGATGCAGGGCAGGCCTCTGTGTGGTTCTAGGTTCTCCCAGATACGTTGTAATCTCACTGTAAGTTGGAGAAAACAAACTGCCACCCAGATTGAGGTGCACCAGACAAAAGTTGTCCAATGTTCTTCAGAAAGGCCAAATTTGGTTAGGAAACAAAAGGCTGGCTAACTGGAGACTGGAGGGCATGTGAGTGTTCTGGATTGAACCCTGGAAATGGGGAAGGACATCTTTGGAGAAAAGGGAAATCTGTACACAGTCAGAACCCCAGGACCGTGCCCATGTTACTGTCCTTGTTTTGAGAAATATGCCATGTAGATGTATACTGTGGACATTAATGGAAGCTGGGTGAAGGGTATGTCAGGACATTTTACTGTACTTCTCTTAAATCTAAGCTTGCTTCAAAATAAAAATGAAGCCCAGTGCTGGTGACTCACACCTGTAAACCAAGCTACTCAGGAGGCTAAGAACTGAGGACTGTAGATCAAAGCAGCAAGGGCAGGAAAGTCTCTGTGAGACTCTTATTTCCAGTTAACCACAGAAAAGTCAAGTGATCTAGCAGTTCCAGAAGAAGATTAAGGAAAAAAAATAGGTGCCAGATGCTGGTAGTTCACACCTATAATCCTAGGTACTCAAGAGGCTAAGATATGGCTATGGGAAAGGCCAACAAACTACTCAGAAAACAACAGAAGTAGAGCTGCGGCTCAAGTGTAGAGTGCTAGCCTTTGAGCAAAAGAAGCTCAGGGACAGTGCCCAGGGCCTGAGGTCAAGCCCCAAGACCAGCAAAAAAAAAAAAAAAAGTGGAGGAGCTGGGAAGGTGACTCAGCGGTAGAGTGCTTGCCTTGCATGCATGAGGCCCTGGGTTCAATTCCTCAGCACCACATAAGCAGAAAAAGCCGGAAGTGGCTCTGTGGCTCAAGTGGTTGAGCACTAGGCCTTGAGCTGAAGAGCTGAGGGACAGCGCCCAGACCCAGAGTTCAGGCCAATGACCGACAGGAAAAAAAAAAAAATAGAAGTGGAAGTGGAGCTGTAGTTCAAGTGATAAAATACTAGTCTTGAGCATAAAAGCTCAGGGACAGCACCTAGGCCCTGAGTTCAAGCCCCAGGCTCTCCTCCCCCACCACACACAAAAGTAGAGTAGTTAAGCATTATTTTATTTGCTCCTAGTCCCAGTGATGTGGAGAAATTCTAGTGGCTGTCATTAAAGCTGATTCTGCAATGACATGTTGTGATACTCTTTCTCTGCAGGGGAGGCACCTGCTGTGGAAGTGCCCTCATCATTGGTCATCCTGTCTGTGTGCAGCTTCGTGATCCTAATAGTGTTGATTGCAACCTGCATTTCCTGCTGCAAGGACCCCGAGATCGATTTTAAGGTGAGCCCAAAGGGCAGAAACATTGACAGTCATCTTGTGATGTGTATCAGTAGAATGACTGCATATCCCATGTGCTGGGAGGAGGGAAGTGCTGGCAGGTTGTTCTGTGGACCAGGTACAACATGTTTTCTGCCTATTAGTACTAAATGTCCTGGTTGTGCAGTTTGTGTCACAGCTTCCTCAGCCCTCCACTCTTGTCATTGTAGACCTCCACCAGTGATAACATGACAAATGGCCATGCATGGCCTTGTGCCCAGTGAGGCTTGATGTACAAAATGGGCTGTTTGGATTTGGCCTACTGGCTGCACTTGGCTGCCCCTGCCTGAGAGCTCTTTCAGTGTAGGCACTTACCTGTGCCTGCCAGTCTTAAGATTTTCCTAAGTGAGGGAGGAATAGAGCATGGTGAGTGTTTACTTGCTTTAGGGCCACTAAGAGCAAGCTGCTGTTTTGTTTTTTTGCTGATCCTGGGGCTTGAACTCAGGGCCTGGGCACTGTCCCTGAGCTTCTTTCACACAAGGCTAGCACTCTACCACTTGAGCCATATCACCACTTCTGGCTTTTTCTGTTTATGTGGTACTGAGGAATCGAACCCAGGGCTTTGTGCCTGCTAGGCAAGTACCACTAAGCCACATCCCTGGCCTGGTGTTTCTCCCCCCCCCCCCCCCGCCCCCACTTTTTAACCTATAGGCTAATGAATTTAAGACTGTTAGCTTGAGGCAAAGGGATGCCCTGTGTTTTTTACATGAAGAAGAGTGAGAACCTCAAGTTCACTTCAAAACCTTGAGTCCTTAGAGGGAGAAGAGTGCTGCCAGGAGTAGAACCCATCCTCAGGAAGGGAGAAGAGAAATGAGGCACTGTGGCAGCATGCTGGGGTCCTGGCAAGGCAGCTGCGAGCTTCTGCACTGGAGCTTGCTGTGTGCCTGCATGTGTTAGCACACTGCAAACACTGGTTAAAAAGGGAGTACGTGGGATGTGAGGAAGAAGGAGTGTGTGCATGTAGAAAAACTGGTCTTTAATGAGGATCCCATTGGCTGTACCTGAGGGCAGTTGGTTCCTCTTAGAAAGTTTTCCTGTCAGAACAATCACCAATACTTCCTTCTCTTGCTTGTTTTATGCATGTGCGTGTATGTGTACACATATGCGTGTGTGTGTGTGTGTGCATGTGCCAGAACTGGAGTTCAAACTCAAGGCCTTTAGCTCTTTCCTACTAGTTTTTTCAAATAAAGCTGATATTCTGCCACTTAAGCCACACCTCCACTTCAAGCTTTTTACTGAAGAGTCTCTCCAGTTTGTCTCATCTCAGCCTCCTGAATAGCTAGGATTACAGATGTGAGCCACCAGCCCCTGACTGTTTTTATTTTTTTATTTGATGGCACTGGGGTTTAAACGTGGCCTCACACTTGCCAGGCAAAAACGTGTGTGTGTGTCTGTATGTCTGTGTATCTGTGTGTCTGTGCTCGCGTGTGCGCACACATGTACTGGTCCTAAGAGCTTGAATTCAGGGCTGTGCACTGTCCTTGAGCTTTTCTTGTTGGTCAAGGCTAGTGTTCTACCACTTTAAGCCACAGCACAACTTCCTGGTTGTCTGGTAGTTAACTGGAGATAAGAATCTCATGGACTTTGCTGGCTGGATTGGCTTCAAATCCCAAACCTACAGATCTCAGCCTCCTGAGTAGCTAGAATTACAGGCAGGAGCCATCATCACCCAGCTTAGGGAGATGCTCTTAACACTGAGTCAATCTGCCAGCCCCTTTGGTGTTGGTTATTTTCAAGATAGGGTCTTACTTTATGTCCTAGACCATAATCCTCCCATTTGTGCTTCCCACATTGCTGGGATCACCGGTCCCTGCCCCTGTACCTAGCTATTGGTCAAGATGGAATCTTTTGGACTGTTTTTGTTTTAACTCAAACTAGTATCAGACCATGATCCTTTAGTCTCTACCTTCTGATTAGCTAGATTATAGGTATGAGTCACCATGCCTGACCAAAGACCTTCTTTTTTTTTTTGGTTGGTTGTGGGGCTTGGACTCTGGGCTTGGGCACTATCCCTCAGCTCTTCAGCTCAAGGCAAGCACTCTACTGCTTGAGCCACAGTGCTACTTCTGGTTTTCTAGTGGTTTTATTGGAGATAAGAGTCTCATGGACTTTCCTTGCCTGGCTGACTTTGAACCGTGATCCTCAGATATCAGCCTCCTGAGTAGCTAGGATTACAGGCGTGAGCCACCGGTGCCTGGCCAAAGACTTTCTTTTAACCGGGTTGGTAGACCTGATTTCTAGAGCTTCTGCCAGTATTGTGAGCATTATTCACCTGGAGGCTGATGGCAGCTCAGGGAGTTGTGCACTTCTCTGAGACAGACACAGACACAGAGGGTGGGAACAGGGTGGGATTCAGGAAAAGCCAGTCCAGATCACTGTGGGCACCAGAGGGAGGCAGCCCCATCCCTGTGGACCTCTGTGCTGTGACATTGCTATGGATACTTCTGTGAGAATTTGGTGACCAGCGTACCAGGGGCACAGGTGTGGGTAGGGAATCTGTGTCCTGGTGCTCCATGTTGCCCAAGAGATTGCATGGAAATCTGGCCATTTGGGGACAGAGATAAGTCTGGTCTGTGTTGATAGGGAAGCTTGGCCTCTTCTGTTTCATGACACCTCAGACTACATTAGATTGTTGTCATTTGTTTGAATGTTGGTGTGGAGTAAGGGAGTTGATTGTGACAAAGCTTCCAGGCCAGGAGGGCATGTTGTCCTGCCCAACCGTACCAGCCACGCAGGATCCCAGGGGTAGAGCCTTCTCCTTGCCCTGGCACATGTGACTCTACCTCAGACTTAGAGCTCTGCAGTTGTGGAGCTGAGTGTGGCCTCAGAGCAGCTTAGATCAGGAAGCTCCAGCCATGCCTGTCTAGGCATCTCAGTGGCCTCTTGTATAATAGTGACACTGAACAGCCTAGTTGAGCCTTGTCAGCTCATTGTTACTATGTTCCCTGTGATAGCATATAAGAAATAACAGATGAGATTAGATGCCTTAGCATCTCTGGAAGCATCTGCAGCTACTGGTACGCCATGCTACCACACATAGCCTCTTTCTGTTGAGATGGAGTCTCAGGGACTTTTCTGCCCCATCTGGCCTGGAGCCACCATCCTCCCAGTCTAAGCCTCCTACCTAGATTGGGATGACAGCCATGTGCCTCACTCCCCCCACCCCCAGCCACCTATTGGTTAAAAGGGGTCTCTCAAATGCTCCTGCCAGGGCTGATCTTGAACCAAGATCCTTCAGTTTTTAGCTTCCCAAGTAGCTAGGATTACAGGTGTCAGCCACTGGCACCCAGCTTGGACATAGTTCTTTGAACCAGAGAGCCTTTAGGAATACCTGAAAGGAAAATTGAACAATTTCTGCTGTCCAGAAGTCACATCCCAGATGGGAGTTACCATACTTCTTTTTCTTAATTACCCATGCAAATGGCAATAATGTCCTCCAGTACATTCACGAGCACATGTGACAGATGCATGTCTTCTCACATGCATGTAAAAACAACATGGTCAGAGAAATCTGCTGGTATAACTTGTAGTTCTTCCTGTATGGGGTGGGGACTGAGGGAGGGTGCTAGGAAAGCTGGAGGAAAGGAAGGATGTTGTCAAAGCATCAGATACTGTGCATTGATCAGTTCTCAGCTCTGGATAGGTACTTGTAATTATCTGAATGAAGGAATGACTTGATCATATTCTGTGTCTTTGTGACACAGGGTTACAGGAAAAAGGATAGGAAGGGTTGGGGAGCTCTCTTCCCAACAACAGTCATTTAAAAGATTCCCACAATGCCGGGCGCTGGTGGCTCACGCCTATAATCCTAGCTACTCAGGAGGCTGAGATCTGAGGATAGAGGTTCAAAGCCAGCCTGGGCAGGAGAGACCGTGAGACTCCTATCTCCAATAAACCACCAGAAAACCAGAAGTGGCGCTGTAGCTCAAGTGGTAGAGCGCTCGCCTTAAGCTGAAGAGCTGAGGGACAGCGCCCAGGCCCAGAGTTCAAGCCCCACAACTGACAAAAAAAAAAGATTCCCACAGCCTCATTGGCACATCTTCAGTTTTAAACTTACCTGTCAAAAGTAAGCGTTCTTGTATGCTAATTACACTTCGTGGTATGCCTCACAGCTTATACTGACCTCTGTGGTTCAGTTCTTGATGATTTTCTGCCCTACTTAATAGTTTTTCCATTGTTACTCTTTACACAGAAATAGGACTCATTTAAAAATAGCTTTTGAAGCAGGCTCTGGTGGCTCACACCTGCAATCCTAGCCACTCAGGAGGCTGAGATCTGAGGAGCACAGTTCAAAGCCAGCCCAGACAGGGAAGGCCATGAGACTCTTATCTCCAACAAACTACTCAGAAAAAGTCGGAAGTGACACTGTGGCTCAAGCGCTAATGCGTCAGCCTTGAGCAAAAGCAGCTCAGGGAGAGTACCCAAGAGCCTGAGTTCAAGCTTCAGGGGACACACACACACACACACACACACACACACACACACACACACACACACACACACACACACACACACACACACACACACACACACACACACACACACACACACACACACACACACACACACACACACACACACACACACACACACACACACACACACACACACACACACACACACACACACACACACACACAGAGTTCAAGCTCCAGGACACACACTGAGTTCAAGCTCCAGGACACACACAAACACACACACACACACACACGGCACCAGCCTTGTACACACACACACACCAAGGACTAGAGATATAGTCAGGTGGTAGAGCACCAGCCTTGTACACACACACACACACACACACACCAAGGACTAGAGATATAGTCAAGTGGTAGAGCACCAGCCTTGTACACACACACACCCAAGGACTAGAGATATAGTCAAGTGGTAGAGCACCAGCCTTGTAAACATACACACACACACCACCACCACCACCCCCAAGGACTAGAGATATAGTCAAGCAGTAGAGCACCAGCCTTGTAAGCACAAGACCTTGAGTTCAAACTCCAGTCTCTTAAAAGGGAGGGAGGGAAAGGAAAAGAATCTTTTCTGAGTTTAACTGTCTTTTTTTTTTTTTTGGGGGGGGGGTCCGGTCTTGGGGCCTGGACTCTGGGCCTGGGCGCTGTCCCTCAGCTCTTCAGCTCAAGGCTAGCGCTCTACCACTTGAGCCACAGCTCCACTTCCGGATTTTTTCTTTTTGCTTATGTGGTGCTGAGGAATTGAACCCAGGGCCTCAGGCATGCAAGGCAAGCGCTCTACCACTGAGCCACCTTCCCAGCCCCTTAACTGTCTTTTTATTATTAGGAAGACACTTTGCAATTAGAACTTCATTTAAAAATAAAATTAATTTTTCTTGCTTGATCTAATATGCAGAGGTTTGTGAAAGTAATTTTTTTTTTGGGGGGGGGGGTCAATTTTGGGTCTTGAACTCTGTCCCTGGGTGCTGTTCCTCAGCTCTTCAGCTCAAGGCTAGCACTCTACCACTTGAGCCACAGTGCCACTTCCAGTTTCTGGTAGTTAATTGGAGATAAGAGTATCATGGACTTTCTTGCTTGGGCTGGCTTTGAACTGCGATCCTCAGATCTCAGCTTCCTGAGTAGCTAGGATTACAGGCATGAGTCACCAGCACCTGGCTTTGTGAAAGTAATTTTTAAACTTAATTAAACTCAAACAGTATAAAGGTAGCCTTTTACGCCTGGAAGAACATTTCCATGTTCAATTCCTTGATTATTTTTTTTAAATTACATTTCATTTCAAGCCATCAGTTCTAAAAGTTACATAAAGCATTGTGTAATTTATTGTCAAATCTTACTTATTCAGATCTTTAGAATTAGCACAACTGCATATGATTTTTACTTGAAATAAAGGTGAATTTGGTGTGTGTATTACTATCAACCTGTTTCTGATGAGTAAATATTGCATCTTAAATGTTGGTAACTGATTTTTAATACTTGCTACCTTTGATTTTAGGAATTTGAAGATAATTTTGATGATGAGATCGATTTTACACCACCAGCAGAAGACACGCCCTCTGTGCAGTCACCTGCCGAGGTCTTCACTTTGTCAGTACCAACAATTTCCCTCCCTGCCCCATCACAGTTCCAGCCTTCTGTGGGTAAGAGTGTCGTCCTGCATTGTTGTTGTTTTTATTTTTGGCAGTACTGGAAGGAAACCAGGACATGACCACTTAAAAAAGATACACACAGGAAAGGAAATCAGAATGGTAAATTAAAACATAACAGTCACAAGAAAGAAATTTCTGGTGAACAAGAGTTTCCGATTTTAATGTAGCCAATATAAGTCTTTTTTTTTTTCCTTTTTTTTTTTTTTTTTTTGAGGCTGGCCTTGAACTCAAGATCTTTCTTCCTCTGTTGCTGACAAATATTACATTTGTGTGACACCCATGCCTAGCTCTTAGCAGTCTTAAATGTCAAAATTGAATAGTCTGTTTTAAAAATTGAGTTGCGTTTTCTGCTTTTCTGGGTGGGTTTTTTTTGGTGAAAGTGGTGTTTGAGCCAAGTGCCTTGTGTATGTAGGCATACATTGAGCTTCTCCCCTGGCCCTATGTTTCCCTGTTGTTTTAGTTATTCATGCTTTTGTTGTAATATTAGTCCATACCCTATGTTGAGTTTTTTGAGTATGATATCAATTGTTTGACCTTCCTTACTCATTTCTTCGTGTGTGTGTGTTGTGTGTGTGTGTGTGTGTGTGTGTGTGTGTGTGTGTGTGTTCTCAGCTGTCTGTTGTTTTCGTCAGTCTATCCTTTGTCCCAGTACCATTGTATTTATGTATTTACTTACTGGTACTAGGGTTTGAACTCAGGTCCTTGTGCTTGCTAGGCAGGCTCTCTTTGCAGAAACTTAATAGTATACTTCTAATGCAGGTCAGTTTATCCCCCCCCTCCCTACCTTTGGTTGTTTATACTTTTTGCTGTTGCAAATCCAAGGTCAAGAGTTTCATAGATATAGCTTAAATTTTATTCTTTGATCCGTTTTGAGTAAATTTTTTTATATGGTAAAGGGTAAGGACTTAGGTAAGGACTTAACTTAATTCTTTTACAGATGGGTTTTTAGTACCCCAAAGCAGTGTTTGAAGACACTGGTCTTCCTTCCACTGGTTTGCTTGACACTCTTTCTCAGAGGATAGCGGAGGCATGGAGGTGCTTTGTAATTGCTAGGCAAGTACTCTCCTGTTTGAGTCACTTCTCTAGCCCTTTTGGCTTTCATAATTTTTTAAAATATGGCCTCACTTTTTATCTGGCTAGCTGGGAGTACAATCCTATTCATGCTTCCCATGTAGTTTGGATGACAAACGTGCCACCATGCCCATTGTTTTCTGTTGAGCTGAGGTTTTGTGAACTTTTTTTGCTTAGGCCAGCCTGGAACCACAATCCTCCTGATCTCAATCTCACATGTAGCTGGAATAATAGTGTGTGCATTGCACCTAACTTATTGATTGGTGGGATAGGGGTCCCATGAACTTTTTGTCCTGGCTGGCTTCAAACTTTGATCTTCCTGATCTCTATCTTGCAAATAGCTAAGATTGTAGGCGTGAGCCACTGGTTTTTTGTTTTGTTTTTGCCTTGGTTTGAACTCTGGGCCTGGATGCTGTTGCTGGGTTCCTTTTTGCTCAGACCTAGCACTTTACCACTTGAGCCACTGCTTCTACATCTGGCTTTTTTATCTCTAATAGGAGGTAAGTGTCTCATGGACTTTGCTTTCCGGATGGGCTTTGAACTGTAATCTTCAGATCTCAGCCTCTTGTGTTTCAGGTGTGAGCCACTGGCACCCAGCTTTTTATCCTTTTCTTTTTCTTTTTTTGAAAATCATTTGACCATTTATTTATTTATTTATTTATTTATTTATTTATTTATTTATTTATTTATTTATTTATTTATTTTGTTGGTCATGGGGCTTGAACTCGGATTGGGCACTATATCCCTCAGCTCTTCAGTTCAAGGCAAGGGCTCTACCACTTGAGCCATAGTGCCACTTCCGGTTTTCTGGTGGTTTATTGGAAATAAGAGTCTCATGGACTTTTCTGCCCGGGCTGGCTTTGAAACCTGATCCTCAGATCTCAGCCTCCTGAGTCACTAGAATTACAGGCGTGAGCCACCGCATCCAGCTTGTTTGTATTTATTTTTGAAGGACTTTCCACTGATCAATATGGCTGCCTGTCCTCATGCCAGAATCTCAGTGTTTTTGGCTACTGTAGCTTTAGTTTTGAAAGTAAGTTTTGAAGTAGAGTAGGGTAAGTCCTCCCATCTTGGTTTTTGTTTGTTTGTTTGATTCCTTTGGTTATCTGGGATCCCTTGCAATCTGTGTGAGTTTTAGGAGTAGCTTTCTACTTCCTGCAGAATAGACCCTTGAAATGTTACAGGAACTAGTATTACCATCTTGTATGCCTTTTTGTTGTTGGTGGTGGTGGTCATGGAGCTTGAACTCTGGGCCTGGGCGTTGGCTCTCAGCTCTTCAACTCTCTTTCTTGCTCAGAGCTAGCACTTTATCACTTGAGCCACAGTGCCACTTCTGGTTTTCTGGTGGTTTATTGGAGATATAAGTCTCATGGACTTTCCTGCCTGGGCTGGCTTTGAACCAGGATTCTCATATCTCAGCCTCCTGAGTAGTTAGGATTTAGGCATGAGCCACTGGTGCCTGGCTTTGTGTGCCATTTTGACTCCTTCTCAGTTTTAGATGTTTTCTTAGTGCCTAAGGTAAAGATCGAAAGTGCCAACAACAACAAAAAAAAAGCGAAAGTGCCATCCTACGTTTGCAACAGTGACGTTTAGACTGATAGAGCTTAGATGGCATTAAAAACAACTCTGTTGTAACTTACCACCTCATGAGTAGCTATAGTTACAGGCATGAGCCACTGGTAGGTATTCAGCTTCTCCTTCATTTTTAAAGGATGGTTTTGCCAGATGCACAATTCTTAGCCCACAGACCTTCTCTTTGGCACCTTATTATGTGAGTCTATTGCCTTCTGTCTCCACGATCTCTGAGGAGTAGTCTTATTTAGGATCCCATGTTCCTGATGTGTCACTTCTGTCTACCTGCTGACAAGATTCTCTGGTTGTGTGTATTTGGTTATAATGTATCTTTGAGGATCTCTGTGAGTTTAACCTTGCTTGGAGTTTACTGATCACTTTGGATGTGTAATTCATGTCATCTAGTACATCTAGTAGTAGAGCTGGGCCTTTTTCTAACCAAATGTCATTCTTCCCCCCCCCCCCCCCGCCTCCCCCCCATGCTGGTACTTAGGGCCTGGGCACTGTCCCTTAGCTTTTTTATTCAAGGCTGGTGCTCTATCACTTGAGCCACAACTCCACTTCTGGCTTTTGCTATTTAATGGAAGATAAAAGTCTCATGGACCTTCTTCCCTGGTCTGGCTTCAAGCCAAGCTTCTCAGATCTCAGCCTCCTGAGTAGCTAGGATTACAGGCATGAGCTACCATCACCTGACTTAGCCATTGAGTGTTCACCTATTTTTTTCCTCACTCTTCATCTGGAACTGCCATTGTATCTGTATAGGTCCACTTGCTGGGATCCTCATACAAGAACTACTAGACCAGAAAAAACAAGCTTGGGACTATTCAGCCATTGTTATTATTACTACTATTATTCATTCTAGAGAGTGCCTCATGTGTTTGTTTCTGCCTCTAGCTAAAACAGCATTAATTTCAGCATTTGTAATTCAGAGACTATATATTTAGTACTTGTTTTATTTTATTTTAGTTAAGCCTTATCCTTATTAATTATTTCTCTTTTTTTTCTTTTTTTTTTTTTACAGAAGGTTTAAAGTCACAAGTTGCCCGCCACAGCCTAAATTACATTCAGGAAATTGGAAGTGGCTGGTTTGGAAAGGTAAAAAGTTCTTCACTTCGATTTTTTCCTTATGATTGTATAGCTCAGAACTTTAAGGGAGACCATGTCACGTGACAGTTCATCTTCTCTACACACGGTAATAAGTTTTGTTCCACACTACCTTGCCACTGTGCAGGACTGTGAGCATCACCACTTCACAAAGCTGTCTTGGTCCCTTCACACTACTGTAGGAAATACCATGAACTGAGTAGCCTGTGAAACTACAGTTCTAGAGCCTGAGACATCCAAGATGAAGGTACACTTGGCTGATTTGATGTCTTGTGATGTCAACAGTGTTTTGAGGGGACATCAGTATTCACATCTGAGCAAAAATATTTGATTTCCCTCCTCAGCATTGGGGGTTGAACTCGGGCCTACTATATGGTTAGCCAACTGTTCTGGCACTCAACTCAGAGCCTTTTTTTTTGCCTTATTTTGGTTTGGTAGTACTTGGAGTTCGAATTCAGTGTCTTGTGCTTGCTTGTTGAGCCATGCCTCCAGCCCTGTTTTTCAGTGTGTTGGTTTTGTTTTTGTTTTTTTTTTTGGCTGGTCCTGGCCTTGAACTCTAGACCTGGGTGCTGTCCCTAAGCTCTTTTGCTCAAGGGTAGCTTGAACTACAGTATCACCTCCAGCTTTTTTCTGATTCATTGGAGATAAGAGTCTCACCCACTTTTTTGCCTAGGCTGTCTTTGAATAGCAATCCTCAGATCTCAGCCTCCTGAGTAAGATTACAGGTGTGAGCCACTGGTTCCTGGCACTGGTTACTTTTAAGATAGTGTTTCACTTCCCACCTGACACGCACCTGATTCCTAATCTGCTGGAATCACCATGTGCCACCACATTCAGAGTCCCTTTAATGGAGATGCAGTCTCACAGGTTTTTCTGCCCAGTTAGGCCTGGCATCCCTGATTTCAGTCTCCCATGTAGTTTGGGATGATAGGCATGCACCACTATGCCCAGCTATAAGTGAGAAAGGAATTTCTTGAGTGGGCTGGCCTTGAACTGCAATCTTCCTTTCTCAGACTTTCCAGTAGCTAAGATTCCATACAAGCACACCATACACCACACTTCAGAAACTTCTGAGGACAGAAGGAAGAGAAGTGGGCTAGAAATCTTTAAAAAAAAAAAAAAGCCTTTTGTCCTGAAGTTCTGTTATTTTCTTGTTCTCTGTTTTCTCCCTGTTCTTACTCCTTTTAGTGCCTCAACCACTTTAGAACTGTAGGTACTGATGTTGGGTGCATATACAGTCTGGCTGGGTGCAGTAAGGGGTTTGCTGTGGTGGCTGAGAGATGGGTGACATCACCTGCTTACCTGGAGTGCCAGTGCCTGAGCTGTGGAGAGCCAGACAGGCTGGATGCTGAAGTGTAGATCTGGAGGTGGTGAGGTTGCTAGGAGAGAGGGAAGGAGGGCAGGAGGGGAAGGTATGAATCAGATTGGGAACAGATGTGGAATCTAGGGGAAGGGGGCAGCCGGTGTGCCTGTTTTGGGGCTAACTGGAACAATGGAAGAAGACTGGAATTCCTGGGCTAAGTGAGAATAAGGTGACTGCTGCATGTCTATGTGGTAGGATCAGCCAGGTGGCTAGAAATGCAAAGCCAGAGTCAACAGGTAGGTTCCAGGGTGCACATGGGAACCTGGGAGAAGCTAGTATGTGTAGATGCGTTAAAGCAGTAAGTGGGGCTGGATTGTGGCTTAGTGGTAGAGTGCTTGCCTAGTTTGCATGAAGCCTTGGATTCGATTCCTCAAAACCACATAACAGTAAAGGCCAGACATGGTACTACGGCTCAAATGGCAGAATGCTAGCTTTGAGCAAAAGAAGTACAGGGTCAGTGCTTGGGCCCCAAGTTTAAGCCCCAAGACAGGCAATAAATGAAAGAGAAAGCAAACAAGCAGTACATGTAGGGGAAATTGTGAGGAATTTCATAATAAAGAAGAGAGAGGCAAAGCTGGACACCCGTGGCTGACACCTAGGATTGTTAGCTACTCAAGAGTCTGAGATCTGGGAATTGCAGTTTGAAGCCAGCTGGGGAGGAAGGGTCCCTGTGAGTCTTATCTCTAGTTAACCACTCAAAAACCAGAAGTGGCACCATGGCTCAAAGTGGTAGAGCACTAGCTTTGAGCAAAATAACTCAGGGACAGCACTCAGGCCCTGAGTTCAAGCCCCACAACTGAGAAAAATAAAACATACAAATAAAAGAAAATTGGTGGAAGGTGCCTGTGGCTCTGCCGCTGAGAAGCTGGCACTAGGGGAGCAGGGGAAACTGACGTTAACTGTGAGGCGGGAACCGGTGGAGAAGGACTACAAGAGGATCAGTTTAAACAGTGCTGGCTTACAGAAGGGAGGATGGAGGAGTGGGAGAACTAGGCGTCAGCAGTATGAGTTCATTGTTGTCCTGGAGGGGAGGTGTTTGGGGCAGCAGTGCACAGGAATGGGTTTGAGAAGAGGCATTTCCTCTAGACACCTCTCAGTTTCATCTGCAAAAGGAGCAGAGGATTGGAGTAGTAGCTATGTTGGGGGTATCCAGAGGGTAGTTCAGGAGAGCCTTTGGGTATGCCCCTTACTGCAGGGTGAGAAGCAGTTTCCTGTTGGTATGGAGGACAGGCTTAGATGGGGTAGAGGAGAGAAGGGCCTTGAAAGAGCTGAATCTTTGTGGCACAGAGGTGGTCTCTCGAGAAACGGGCAGAAGCTGGGCAGAGGCAGGTATATGTGTGTTTGCGTGCATGTGCTTGAGCACAGGCACATTGCTGTGGGTGTGGTAAATGAGGAAGTCCTGCCTGGTGCTCTCAGTGGACAGGAGACCAGCTCCTCCCTTGACAGGAGCAGTGGAAAGATCTATTGAAAGTTTACACAGGAGAAAGCCTGAAAGTGCCCAGGAAGGTGGATCAGCTAGGGAGTTGGAGGGCTGAGAGCAGTCACTGTGACAAATGGTCTTCCTTCCTCCTGGTGTGTCATTGGCTGGCCCTAGGGTTTGGCTTAGGTAATAGGGCAGAGGACAGACCAGGACTGTGAGGGCCAGGAATAAGGAAGCCCAGTAGGAAAGGGGTACCAGTAATGGCTTTGGAAGGCAGATGGAGTCTAGTAGAGTCTTCGTTGAGGTGGATGAAGATGGACTCTGGGTAGTGCTAGAGGGGAAGCAAGACTTGGGGCTTGGAGTGGAAGGAAATGATTAGCTCATCCACACCCGTCAAAGTGATTGCTGAGGCTGCAGGAAAGTTGGTCAGACAACAGCCAAAACTACTTGAGAGGTTAAGATATGATGTGAATGGTCCTTACAGGTGTCCAGCACCAACCATACTGATGGTGGAGATGGAGGCAGGAGGTCCAGGTGGACCACCCTCTTTTAGTCCTCCTTACTTTGGAAGTTGACATCTTAGGTTTTGTTGTCATGCTGGTTAATTGCAACACTGAACATGACTTCCTTAGTTATCAGGATTTCCCTTCAGCTTTCTGTCCTTACATGCCTGATACACACTGAGTTCTGGAGCATTGAAATGGAACTACTTTTCTATGAATGCTAAAGTATTCTAAAAGGAAGTTGATCATTCTCTTATTGAAGTAAAAACCTAGTTAAATGACAGAGCTCACTGTCATCTGGTATCCTTTTCATTTCAATGCATGTTTTTCCTATGTTTTTGACTCAAGCTTTGGTAGAAATTACAGACCTGATACTGTTGAAACATTGTTTTTGTTTCCCTTGGCAATTAGTCAGCTTATTTTCTCAGGCATGCCACAGATGAACAACTTAGCTAACTCATTGACAATCATTTTGAGTTACCTTCCAGTTGAACTTACTAAATTGCTTTTCTGTAGTGTCATGTTTTTTTCTATGAGATTGCAATTAATCTTAAAATAGAAAAGATAGAGTACTTTAAAATGTATGAATGTTGTGAATATCTAGCTAACAGTTTAAAATGGCTATTTCGTTGAAAAGTATTTGAATCTCCCCTTCCCCACCTTCCTTCCTGTGTTCTTCCATATCCTCTTTCTGCTTCCCAGGCTGTACAGTCCAGGCTGGCCTGGAATTTTCAATTCTGTCGCCAAGTCCTGAATGCTGGGATTTACAAGCATGTAAAGCTGCCCACTGTAGGTTTCTGCGTGCGTGCGTGCGTGCGTGCGTGCGTGTGTGTGTGTGTGTGTGTGTGTGTGTGTGGTGTTTAGACACTATCCCTGAGCTTTTCAGCTCAAGGCGAGTGCTCTACCACTTGAGCCACAGCACCACTTCTGGTTTTCTGATGGTTAATTGGAGATAAGAGTCTTATGAACCTTCCAGCCTGGACTGGCTTTGAACTGCGATCCTCAGATCTCAGCCCCCTGAGTAGCTAGGATTTACAGGTGTGAGCCACCAGCACTTGGCAGACTGGAGGTTTCTAAGCGTTCTGTGAGTTAGTGTATAAAGTAACAAAAGGCCATCTTGTTGCTTCACTTGTTTTCCTGTGTTCTGTTTCCTCACCATGTTGATAAAAAGCCATGCTCTGTTTCTAGGTCCTTCTCGGAGAGGTATACACTGGTACCAGTGTAGCAAGAGTCATCGTGAAGGAGTTGAAGGCCAGTGCAAGCCCAAAGGAACAAGATACTTTCTTGAAAAATGGAGAACCTTACTAGTAAGTAAGCCTTTTTGTATGTTTTACAAATAGCCTGTGGTCTTTTGAAAATCAAGTATTTAAAACTACTCAGTGATTTCTGCCCGTATTATCCATGACTAAATAAATCCAGAGTCTTACCAGACCCCAATACCACATTTCAGTTGAAAATCATTTCTCATTCTGAGATCTGGGTGACCTGACTTGAAAAGATAGCAGACAGCAGCACTGAGATGAGTGGAGTGAGAATTCCCGGGCAAGAGTTTCAGCAGCCACCACAAATCCCTCCCAGCATGCACTGCACACTGGAAATGGCAGGAAAATGTGAAGTCTCACAGAGCCAAGCAGGATACAGAGAAGACGTATTTGGACATTTCAGAGCTGGAAATCAATAACTGAAAGTGAAAATTCAGTGGGCCAGAATTTAGAGGCAGAAAAATTGGTGAAGTTGAAAACAACAGGAAGGGGCTGGGAAGATTACTCAGTGGTAGAGTGCTTGCCTTGCATGCCTGAGGCCCTGGGTTCGATTCCTCAGCACCACATAAACAAAAAGAAAAAAACCGGAAGTGGTGCTGTGGCTCAAATGGTAGAGCGCTAGCCTTGAGCTGAAGAGCTGAGGGACAGCGCCCAGGCCCAGAGTTCAGGCCCCACGACCGGACCCCCCCCCCCCAAAAAAAAAAAAAGAAAACAACAGGAAGAAAGTAGACTTCAGAAAGAAAAGTACGATAAGCCAGAGGGACATTGGGAAGTAGCTCACTTGTCATAAACATGCCAGAATGAAAGGAGATACAGATTTCAAAGAAATGAGGGCTGAAAACAAAAATTTTGTTCATAAAATTGAGCAAGTCCCAATAGGACCCAAACTTTTGAAAACTGAAGACAAAACAAAAACTTTTGAAAGCAAAAAGAGGAAGGCCACCTTCCCTACAGGGAAAAACAGCTCCAGGTACTGGTAGATTCCTTATGGGAAACCTTGGGGGCAGGAGGAAATGGAGCAACAGTTTTCAAATGATAAAAACTGTTAAAAATCTGGTTGTGGGGCTTAAACTTGGGTCCTGGGTGTTGTCCTTGAGCTATTTGGGTCAAGGCTAGTGCTTTGCCACTTTGAGCCAAAGTACTAGTTCCAGTTTTTGAGTGGTTAATTGGAGATAATTGGGGACTTTTCTGCCCTGGCTGGCTTTGAACTACCGTCCTCAGATCTCAGCCTCCTGACTAGCTAGTGCCCCCAAAAAACTGTAAAATTATATATTCAGAAAAAAATATCCCTCAGAGCCGGGTACTGGTGGCTCAGACAAAGGAAAGAAGCTAGGAAAGTATATTACCAGCCAGTTTAGCTACTCCTGAACCAGCTTTGATGACAAACTCCTGTAATCCCAGCACTGAGAAACATAGCCCTAGCCATACTGGGCTATGTGTCTCACAAAGAGAGCAAGGAGAGAGGGCGGGGGGGGGGGGGGGGTGGAGGGAGAGATAAAGGAAAAGAAGGACAAATTTTCTCAATGCAAAAGAAATGATGAAGGAAGAAATCTGAGAGCACTAATAACAGAACAAAAAATACAACTCCAACTTGCTGAGGAAGTTCTACAGAAACATGATAAGCACCCTCACTGGTGCCTTTTACCTCAGTGCCCATGACAGAACTTGGATGCTGAGGAGAAAATGAAGGCATGCAGATCAGAAAGGGAGAAAAGTATCCTTTACAATACATGAAGTTTTATGCTGAAAGTCCTAAAGAGTCAACAAAAAGTCTCATAGAAGAAACAAGTGAGTTTAGCAAGGTTGCAAGGTACAAGATGAACATACAAGTCAGTTTGAGTTGGGAGTATAGTTCTGTGGTCAGGTGCTTGCCTATCATACATACATGAAATCCTGGATTTAACCCCAAGCACCATAATTTTTTTTTTTTGTTGTTGGTCGTGGGGCTTGAACTCTGGGCTTGGGCGCTGTCCTTGTACTCTTCAGCTCAAGGCAAGCGCTCTACTGCTTGAACCACAGCGCCACTTCCGACTATAATTTTTTAAATTACTGTTAATCCTGTAAATTAACAATGAGTATGCATAAACCCAAATTGAAAACAATAAAATTTATACTTGCTCAACAGTGAAAAAAATAAACATTTAGGTACATGTCCAGGACATGTATGCTGAAAACTACAAAAAGCTGCTGAAGAAAATCAAAGATCTTAAGATATTCATGAATTGGGAGATTTGTCTATGATTGACAGGCTGCTTCATTTCATATAAAAATCAAAGTATGATTTTAAACCTTGGTGTGGTAGTGTTTATGCTAAAAATCAGAACAATACAGGAAGGTTAGCATGTTCTCAGTGTAAAGACTGTGCAAATTATTTTTTTAACAAAAGAAAGGGAAAAAATAGTTATTACAAAACTGAAGAACTACAATAACTAAAACAATTTTGAGAAACTGAGTTATTTATACTATCTAGATTGATACACTTACTTGATTTGTGTGTTTGTCTTATAAATTTCTCTTTTCCTTTTTTTTTTGCCAGTCCTGGGGTTGAACCTAGGGCCTGGTCACTGTCCCTGAGCTGCTTTTGTTCAAGGCTAACATTCTACCACTTGAGCCACAGCATCACTTCTGGCTTTTTCTGTTTATGTGGTACTGAGGAATCGAACCTATGGCTTCATGCATGCTAGAGGCAAGCACTCCACCATTAAGCCATATTCCCAGTCCTGCCTCTCCTCATTTATTTATTTATTTATTGTTGGTCATGAGTCTTAAACTCTGGGCCTGGGCACTGTCCCTCAGCTCTTCAGCTCAAAGCTAGTGCTCTACCACTTGAGCAACAGTGACACTTCCGGTTTTCTGGTGGTTTATTGGAGGTAAGAGTCTCATGGACTTTTCTGCCTAGGCTGGCTTTGAACCATGGTCCTCATATCTCAGCCTCCTTAGTAGCTAGGATTACAGGTGTGAGCCACTGGTGCCCAGCTCTCTTCTTTTAAATGCTGCCTCAAAGTACATTATTAAACTTAAATTTAAAGATTCTTAACATTTTTATGAAACTTTTTTTGGTAGAACTTGTGAAAATACTCAGCTAAAATGCCTTTGGATTATTTAATCATAGCTAAGTTTTTTATCTGTTAAGTATAATTAGAGGGGGTGGGGTGGATACACAGGAGCTTCAGGGCTTCATGTTGCTAGGCAGTCACTCAGCCACTTGAGCCATGCCTCCAGCCATTTGGGCTCTAATTATTTTTGAGATAAGGTCTTGGCTTTTTTGCTGGGGCTCGTCTGGACCTATTTATGCTTCTTACTGTATCTGGGATGACATGCTTTTCTTATGAACTTTTTGCCCAGGTTGGTCTTAAACCTAAATCCTCCTAATCTCTGCCTCTTAAGTAGCTAGGAATGAGTCAGTTCACTCATCTATCGTGCTATATTTAAATCATTGCAAATGCTAAAATTTGAATTATTATTTGAACAATTTTCATAGTGTGCTTCTTGATGAACATTGCTGTAATTTCTCTTTTTGCTAGTATTCTTCAGCATCCAAATGTTCTTCAGTGTGCTGGACAATGTGTAGAAGCAATCCCCTATCTTCTGGTGTTTGAATTCTGCGACCTGGTAAGATTTTAGTAGGCACTCAACTAGAAGCCCTTAAGGTTTCGGTTCAGGTGTTTTGGATAGATAGAGCTGGTGTATTTTGGACTGCTTGCTGGTGGACCCTCATCTAAAGAGCTTTGTGTTTACACAGCCCCTTTGGTAATTGTATTAGCTGACAACTCTGTGGTGATTCATTGTCCTGTGTATTTCCACATTTAATACTGATGGGCTTTTACTCAAGAGGCTGAGATCTGAGGATTGCAGTTCAAAGCCAGCCCTGGCAGGAAAGTCCATAGCCTCTTATCTCCTGTTAACCACCAGAAAAACAGAAATGACTCTGTAGCTCAAGTGGTAGAGCACTCCCCTGGAGCTGAAGAGCTCAGGGACAGCTCCTTGCCAAGAGTTCAAGCCCCACAACCAAATAACCAAAACAAAACAAAAAAAACAAACCTCCAGGGCTGGGAAGGTGGCTCAGTGGTAGAGTGTTTGCCTTGCATGCATGAGGCCCAGCGTTTGATTCCTCAGCACCACATAAGCAGAAAAAGCTGGCAGTGGCACTGTGGCCTAAGTGATAGAGCGCTAGCCTTGAGCTAAAGAGCCGTGGGACAATGCCCAGGCCCAGAGTTCAGGCTTCACAACCGACAAAACAAAAACAAAATTTCCCTTCAACACTTTTAGAGCTTGGATTTAAATTTACATAATATCCAGGTACTTAGAGTAAGTCTTCAAACTTATATGTGATAGACTTGCAAACTTTGTGGTGGGGGAAGATTATGTGAACCAACTCCCAGAATTAAGTGATGTGGAAATGTACTTTCTGTGGCTCCTCTTAAGTTTTTCTGGGAGCTGTTTGCTCCAAAAGTCTGAGCATCAGCTCTCATTCCTGCCTCCTCACCCCCGCCCCCACCCCAGCTTCCTTTGGCGGTATGGGGATGACTGGCTGTGAACGATGATTCAAATCTCAGCCTCCTGAATAGCTAGAATTACAGGTATGAAACACCAGTGCCTGACCCTATAGCTACTTCTAACTTCAGTGTACCGACGAGTGGAGACAGTGGTCAATAGTAACATTTTTTTTCTTTTTTGATAAATTTTTAAAATTGTTATTATTAAGGTGATACACAGAGATATTATAGTTTCCTAAGTCAGGTAAAGAGTACATTTCTTTTTTGACAGTGTCACCCCTTTCCTCTCTCCCAATTTTCCCCTCAGTAGTAACATTTTTTAAACAATCATCATTCCTCAAAAAAGCAAAATAGAATTGTTATATGATTAAGCAGTTCACTTGTGGAGCTGTTCCCAAAGAAGGGAGAGCAGGCCATCATTAGATTCTTGCACCCCTGTGTTCATGGAGGCCAGTATGTGCACACTACCCAGCTGTTCCCCATGGATGGGCAAACAGGATATAGCATGCACCCTAATGGAAAGAAAGCTTAGGGTTTGTACATGTGAGCAGAACCTCCTGAGAGTTTGGCAGCTGCAGCTTGGTGGAAGCTTTCATACATCATGTAGATTGAAGCCAGCCTGTCACAGGACAGATACTGTCTAATTCTGTTTATGTGAGTTACCTTGAGCTGGCAGATCCAAAGACAAAGTAAAGGGTAGTGGCCAGGATGGAGGAAGAGAGAAGATGTCTGCATCCTGAGTGTGGTTTCAGTGTGACAGGATAGGGAAGTATCTTGGGTGGTGATGGCTGCCCCACAGTGGGAATGGGCTCAACCCACTGACCCATTTTGCAGTGGCAAAGGTGGTAAATGGAATCTTACGTTCCTTCCTCAAAGACACACACATTGATAATTACTTCCTTCTAGTTTTAATGTGTTGTGCAGGTGCCACATGTCTTCAGAAAAGGCTGGTCTGCCCTTTGGAATTCTGTCAGTGCTTAGCACAGCCAGTTTCATGCCAGAGTCAAAGCTGTTACACCCTGAGGTCCTTCCAACTTGCCTGGTAGTCACCATGGACAGCCTTGTGTTCATTTCTGGGCTCCAGACAGCCTCAAGGGGCAGAAACAGTCTTCAGCAACTGGGCTCCAGACAGCCTCAAGGGGCAGAAACAGTCTTCAGCACTGAGAGGTAGGCTCAAGGTACAGCCTAAGTTTGGGCAGACACAATATGCCAGAGTGGTTAGGGGGGTATCAGCCTTAGGAAGCTAACGGCCACCCACCTATACCAACGGCACAGGTGTGCTCAGGGCACGGAGCCCTGTATGACCTGTATAACCCACCTGTACGACCAGAGTCTTCCCAGAAACAAGCTGGCCTGAGAAGAGGAATGTAATCCAAGGCAGAAACTGCCCTCTAGCCCAGGCCAAGGGACAGAGAAGGCACTCATACCAACCCTGATCGTAAGCTGCTGCAGCTACAAAGACCTGGCTTTCTGTGTTTTCTTGGGTCATAAGCACCTGGGTGAACCTTGGCCTTCTCGGGCGTCACTGCCCTGCAATTCTGCCCAGTGATAACATCTGCAAGGACAAAGGAAGAGAATAGTTTACGCTTAGGTAACATAGGAAGTAGAGTTGCTGGCCTGGTTTTGGAAAGCTTGGAGGTTTTGGAGGTTTGAGTGAGTTTGGAGCTGGTGGTGGTGAAGATTATGGCAGGGTTGCGTTAGAGGGTGTAGAGAGAGAATGTTGCATGTAGCTTGCTGCACAGCTGCTGCAGGTACTCTCACCAGTGTCAAGGCAGGGAGTCTTGGTTCAGGATCTCTTTCAGCAAAAATGTACTGAGCACACAAGAGCTGGCATGGCACTCAAGAAATTCCAAGGTGATAAGGCCCCCAGCCCTGCCCTCACAGCCCGTGTCAGCCTGCTGCCTTCACCGTGCTTCCTCCGTCCCTACAAGCCCCACATAGAAATCTCCTCTGCGTAAACATGAGAACTACTAAGTGAAGATTGAAGTGGCAAGTCACAGTGCTGCTGCAAGTCTGACTGCTCAGCTTCAGAGGGAGCTGCTGCTTTTCTCTTCAGCACTTTGGCCTACAACCAAGTGTGCTCTGTGTCTTGGAGAGCAAGAGGACATACTTTCTGCAGGCGGGAAAGGGTGGAAGAAACAATGAGCCATATTGGAGGTGCAGCAGCACCTGCTCATGTTGGTAGAAGGCAGGGAGACAGATCACTAGGAATCAGGATTCAATCTGAGGTGAAGAGTAGAGCCAGGTATGGTGGCTTACATCTAATCCCAGCTACTTAGGAGTCAAGATTGAGAGGATTGTGGTTCACAACCAGCCTGAGCAGAAACTTCTGAGATCCTATCTCAACCAATAGCGGCGTAGTGCACACCTGTCATTTCAGATGTAGGAAGTATAGATAGGATCAAGGTCTAGGTTAGCCTGGACAAAAATATAGCCTCTTATTCTAAAAATAATAAACAGAAAGGGATAGAGGCATGGCTTAAGAATCCATGGCTCAGCTGGGAAGGTGGCTCAGTGGTAGAGTGCTTGCCTTGCATGCATGAGGCCCTGGGTTCGATTCCCCAGCACCACATAAGCAAAAAGAAAAAAAGGCGGAAGTGGTGTCGTGGCTCAAGTGGTAGAGCGCTAGCCTTGAAATGAAGAGCTGAGGGACAGCACCCAGGCCCAGAGTTCAGGTCCCATGACCGGACCCCCCCCCAAAAAAAAAAAAAGGAAAAAAATAAAAGAATCCATGGCTCATGTGCCTAGCAAGCATGAGGCTTCAAGTTCAAACCCCAGAGAGAAGAGAGGAACTTCCTGCTCGTCAGTGCCATGGATTACATGGCTGGGCTCCAGGGTGGCAGTGTTTCTGCAGGATGTCTTCTGGCTAGTGCGTCAGTTCCTTTTACTGCATACTGCTTCTGGGTCTGGATTTCTGGAAGCATCAGCAGTGGCGAGGTGAGAGAGGGCAAAACCTGCTTGGGATGCAAGGTGCTGTCCCTTGCTCAGAAATTCACTTCCCCAGTCTTAGGAAGAGCAAGTGACCTGACTGGGCAGAGTCTAGGTGCCCCGTCTGCTCCTTGTCCTGGATGGAAACTCAGCTGCAGCCTGCACAGACAAGAGGCAAGGAGGGTACTGGGTGCCAACTCCAGCCAGGCATTGGACCTTTGTTCCTTCTTGCTTTTTTCAGCCGTGTGCTGGGTGTCCAGAAGATAAGAAGGCTGAGAGTCTAGCTCAGGCCCACTTTTTGTTCCATGGCTTGCTTGAGGGCATGGAATTACTGCTCCCATAGTGGGTCTTTTAACTAGTGGCTGGATTCCGTGTTACACCCAGTGGTTGGTGTTTCTTAGAATTGCCCTTTTGCACAGAAAATGCCCAATTAGTGGATATCTCATTTATAATTGCACGACCAAGGACACTAGGTGCCAGGCTTACAGAGAACGACACGTCCCTGACCTAAGGAGGTCACATAGAAAAGCAGTACATGGAGTCCCAGGTGTGAGGAGGCCAAGGTCAGGGGGATATGTATGCTGAGAGACAACAGCAGCATTGTCAGGCTTAGGGTGCAGGGTGATTGGGCAGGGAGGACATGGTCCCAGCATATGGTGGTGGCGTCCTGCTGCCTGTCAGGGGCCATGTCCCTCCCATACCTCGCTGCTGCCTGGAACAGCATGGCATTGGCTCCACAACAGGTGACCCTGACTGC
The DNA here is from genome assembly GCF_024711535.1 of Dipodomys merriami. Classification (NCBI taxonomy): domain Eukaryota; kingdom Metazoa; phylum Chordata; class Mammalia; order Rodentia; family Heteromyidae; genus Dipodomys; species Dipodomys merriami. The sequence continues at coordinate 18,302,203 of NW_027203604.1, forward strand.
TGTGGCCATTACTTCCTGCCTGCTCTAGTGCTGTGCCCTCCGCCCTAATATTTGCTTCTTGTGCCACCCCATGTTTCCCCTCCTGTACTGCAGTGCCAGTCCCTCACTGCCAACAGTGGCAGAGGCTTCGTGGGAGCTGCCCTTTGCCCAGAGAGCAAGCGGGTGGTGGGCATTGGGAACTAGGAGAGGGCTGCACTGGTGCACTTAGCACCAACAGAAAAGTAAAAGGCCTCTACAATCTGTTACTGTGGATTACTGTTGAATTGATGTTATTTTATTTTATTTATTTATTTTGGGTGGGGGGTCCGGTTGTGGGGCTTAAACTCTGGGCCTAGGCGCTGTCCCTCAGCTCTTCAGCTCAAGGCTAGCGCTCTACCACTTGAGCCACAGCGCCACTTCCAGCTTTTTTTTCTTTTTGCTTATGTGGTGCTGGGGAATCGAATCCAGGGCCTCATGCATGCAAGGCAAGTGCTCTACCACTGAGCCACCTTCCCAGCCCAAATTGATATTATTTTAGATATAGTGAGTCTAATAAAGCATGCTAGTAAGGATCCACTTCTTTTCTTTTTTTTTCTGGTCCTGGGGCTTGAACACTGGACCAGAGCACTGTCACTGAGCTCCTTCTACTCAAAGCTAGTGTACTACCACTTGAGCCATAGCTCCACTTCCAGGTTTTTCTATGATTAATTGGAGATAAGAGTCTCATGGACTTTTCTGCCTGGGCTGGCTTTGAACCTCAATCCTCACATCTCAGCCTCTTGAGTTGCTAGAATTATAGGTGTGCGCCATTGGTGCCCTGCAGGATCCACTTCTTTATGAGTGGGTATTACTGCTAGAAGAGTCAAAACCCATATCTAGCTGGGTTGTTGGTGTGGAAAGTGCTGGTCTGTCACAGTTCCCTGCAGGCTTGCCTTCTGAAAACTGGCAACAGTGCCATGAGCGAGGTCCCCAGTGATCCAGACCCCTGTGCCTGAGGTTAGGTTGCAGCCTTTGTCCTGCAGAGCCAAAACTGCCCAATAACCCCAGTGAGATTATACTGCTTAAACAACCTAACTTCTTTCCCACGGGAGCTGGGTTTGGCTAGGTTTAATAAAACCTAGCAATAAAACAGATTTAAAGCCCAATAAAAATTTGAAATTACAGATCTACTTCGAAGCGCATTATTATTAATAGATGTTAATTGAAATGTTGGGTTGGCACCACTTTGGGAGAGTGGGTGACCCTGCTTTAATTTGGGACTTTTACCCAGCAAGCAGGTGTTCATTGAATGAGCTGTGTGTCTAGCACTGTTGTGAGGAACAGGCCAGATCCCCAGCTTGTCCAGCCTGTCTAGTGGCAGTGACAGACTAATGACAAAATGGTAGGAAGCAATGACTTGATTCATGTTAAACCACTGCTGGGCTCAGGAAGCAGCAGGAGACCCCTAAGGCTTATCACAGAGCACCTGCAAGTGGATGCACTGCAGACTGCAGGATCACAGTGGCCTTCTAGGTTGGGGAAGGGTCTGCAGAGGATCTCCAGGGGACATCTGTGGCCCGATAGGCTGGAAGTTGGGGATGGCATTTACTGAAATGCAGCAGACTGGGTTTTATACTCTTCATATTAGGTTTAAACTGCCTCTCAGCCCTCAGAAAGCCATGGGGCAAAGCCAGCAAAGGGCACTAGACAAAGGGGCAGTGAGCTGCAGGAAACACAGGTGACTGGGCCCTCAAAGCTAGGAGGAGAAGTTTGTGTTAGAAAAAGGAAGGAGCTGGGCATGGTAATCCCAGCTACATGGGAGGTGATGATAGGAGGATCCTATTCTAAAGCTGGCCCCGGGAGGCCCTAGAACTTTGGTTAGCAGAGCAGTGTGAATTGTAGTAGTGGGTTGAAGTATATATGGAGACTCTTGAAAGTGGAGAGGGCAGGAGATGGAGCCAGCAGAAGAGACCAGGCTTGTGAGCAGTCTGTCCAGGAAGTGAAGAAAAAAATGGTAGGCCAGCACGAAGGGATCTGGTAGAGCCAGAAGACACGTTTGCATTGTGCCATAGTTGCTTGGAAGATTGTTTAAGCATTGTAATGGAGAGAGATGGCGGACTTGAGGAGACTGAGTTTTGGGAGGTCACAACAGTGAATAAGCTAGGGATGTGGCTTAGTGGTAGAGTGCTTGCCTAGCATGCATGAAGTCCTGGGTTCATTCCTTAGTACTACATAAACAGAAAAGGCCAGAATTGGCACTGTAGCTCAAGTGATAGAGTGCTAGTCTTGAGCAAAAGATCAAGGACAGTGCCCAGGCTCTGAGTTCAAGCCCCAGGACTGACAAAAAAAAAAAAAGAGTGAATGAGCTGGGAGAAGGTGATGTATTGGAGTAGAGGGCAGAGGGCAGAGGGTGGCTGAACCTAGGCAGGGATTGGGAGTAGTGCAATAGTCTTTGAGTTACAAAGGTATTTTGTTGTTGTGTTTTACTTCGGATTCAGTTGAGCTCCTTACACTCAGTGTCCTGCAAGAACACTATAGGGGGCTGGGAAGGTGGCTCAGTGGTAGAGTGCTTGCCTCATGTGCATGAAGCCCTGGGTTTCATTCCTCAGTACCACATAAATAGAAAAAGCCAGATGTGGCCCTGTGGCTTGAGTGGTAGAGCGCTAGCCTTGAGCTGAAGAGCTGAGGAACAGTGCTTAGACTTAGAGTTCAAGCCCCATGAGCGATCCCTGCCCCCCACCCCCCAAAAAAAACTCTAGATGAAGCTCAGTCTTTATGTTGGAATGAAGTCACTTGGGGGAAACCTTTTGCCCTGCTACTGGGTCAGGGCTTCTTCTGGGACCCTGTGCTGCCATCTAGTGTTGCAGAAGGAAAATGTTCCTTGGGGTGCTGGAGAAGTTGCTGAGAAATTTTATAAACTTGGATGAAGTAAACTATTCAAATTCAGAAAACATTGCCAGATTTAATCTGTGTGTACTCCCTAAGCACTGTTAACAGAACTAATCCAGTGTCTGACTAGAAAGTGCAAATCAGTATTTGGTACTTGTTACTACAAAGATGTTTACTGTAATTAAAGGTTTTCTTGGCAGGTGCCAGTGGTGTCACCTGTAGTCCTAGCTACTCAGGAGGCTGAGGTCTGAGGATCACAGTTTGAAGCCAGCCTGGGAAGGAAACTGTGAGACTCTTATCTCCAATAAACTACTCAAAAAAAAAAAGCTGAAATTGGCGCTGTTGCCCAAGTGGTAGAGCACCAGACTTGAGCAAAAGTTCAGGGACAGCATCCAGGCCCAGAGTTCAAGCCCCAGGACCAGAAAAAAAAAATTTGAAGATTTTCTTTTAAAATGTAGTACCTGGTCGGGTGCTAGTGGCTCATGCCTATAATCCTAGCTACTCAGGATGCTGAGATCTGAGTTCAAAGCCAGCCCAGGCAGGAAAGTCCATGAGACTCTTATCTCCAATTAACAACAGAATAATTGGAAGTGGTGCTGTTGCTCAAGTGGTAGAGTGCTTGCCTTGAGTTGAAGAAAATCAGGGGCAATGCCCAGGCCCAGGGTTAAAGCCCCACAACTGACAAAAATAATAATAATAAAATGTACTTAAGCACTTCGAGGAACTGTCTAGAACATATACTGGGGTACCACCCAAGAGGGCAGTGATTGGGCCCCACCTTCTGTAATCTTGCAGATCACTCACTCAGGGCTCTGGCAGGAACAGGTCACCCTGTGGTGGTAGAGCAGTAGGGTGGGAGCTGTTGGGTTTAATCATTGGCCAGATCTATTACAGCATCACCACAGTGTCACACTGGAGAGAATAATTGTTTCTGTAGGTGAGTTGCTGAAGCATAGCCAGCTGAAAGAATTCAAGTGTCCCCATCATCTGTAATGGCAGTACACCGATGCTGTCCTTGGGTTTGGTTTCTGTGTGGGCCCATTCTGTGAAAGCCCATTTGCCTGCAGATCTGAAGTACTTTGAATTCATCTGGGTTAACTTAATTATCTCAGAACTCCCACAGCTGATTGAAGCCTAGTCTATTTGAAGGGTGTTTATTTTTTAAAGTGGGGAAAGGTGGGGCGCTGGGAAGGTGGCTCAGTGGTAGAGCGCTTGCCTTGCATACCTGAGGCCCTGGGTTCCATTCCTCAGCACCACATAAGCAAAAAGAAAAAAGCCGGAAGTGGCGCTGTGGCTCAAGTGGTAAAATGCTAGCCTTGAGCTGAAGAGCTGAGGGACAGCGCCCAGGTCCAGAGTTCAGGCCCCACGACTGGACCCCCCCAAAAAAAAATTAAAAAAAATAAAGTGGGGAAGAGGTACCAATGTATCTCCTTCTCCTTGATGGTGAAATGAGACAATGAGATGCTTACAAAGGAACCGAAGGGCACTAAAGCTGTGAGCTGGGGGCTGGGTGGTACTGGGTGTTGCTGAAGAAGAGCACTGCTCCTCTGCAGACCCAGAGAGCCCTGAACATGATGAGAGCTTCTCAGGTGGTGATGGTGGCAGAACAAGAAGCCAGAGTGTTATTGGCACAGCAAGTGCACAGGTGACTGAACCGGAGGCCAGGGCAAACACGCACCAACCCCTAGCATGGGGCTGGAAGTGCGGTTACAATGCACTCCGTATTAAGTGTGGGCGTGTGGTTAAAGTTCCAGCGTGGGAGGAGTCCACTGGTCAGCGCTCTCTGGTCAGTCATAAGAAATGTGCCCTTGAGGGCTGGGAAGGTGGCTCAGTGGTAGAGCGCTTGCCTTGCATGCCTGAGGCCCTGGGTTCGATTCCTCAGCACCACATAAGCAAAATGAAAAAAGCCGGAAGTGGCGCTGTGGCTCAAGTGGTAGAGCGCTAGCCTTGAGCTGAAGAGCTGAGGGACAGCGCCCAGGCCCAGAGTTCAGGCCCCACGAAGAAAGAAATGTGCCCTTGAATGTGTGGATTGGATTTATGGCAGGCCTATCCCCCTGGGCTTCTCAGTGTCATGCCAAAGCAAACTGTGGCCCCGAACCATTGCCTGGCCTCTCCCTGTGGACTATTGGCACTGAAGGGGATACAGAGGAAACAAAAAAACAACAAAACAAAACAAAACAAAAAAACCAATATGCCCTTGAGTTTTGGTCAAGGAAAGCATCCATCCTCTGAGTCTTTCCTCAATTCAAATTGAAAGAAAAAGCAAGGGTATTGCTTTGTTTTCTACATTTCATTACCTGATCAGTAAAGGTTTTCATATGGAATAAAGTCACATTAGCCAGCACTTACTCATGTCAGAAAGAGAATATGAACAGTATTATTTCCTCAAAAGTGTACTCCTCCAGACAGGTGATACAGGTCACCAGGCCAGATCTGGTCCCACTTGAGCAGCCCTGGCTGTTCCCCTCTTTCTCATAGTGGTCTCTGGGCTCATAGGCCCTGGGTAAAAAAGCTCAGAGTTACCTGAGCTTACCAGCCTTGAGGAGCTTCCTTCCTCTTCTTTCTTTCCTTCACTCTCTGCTGCTCTTCCATGCAATGTCATGGCCACTGGCATGTGTGATGAAGCTGTCTGGCCACATGTCTCTTGGGGGTTTTGAGACTTCTGTTCTGCATTTAGTTTAATTCTCTGCTATTGTAAGATCCTTCCTTCCTTCCTTCCTTCCTTCCTTCCTTCCTTCCTTCCTTCCTTCCTTCCTTCCTTCCTCTCTCTCTCTCTCTCTCTCTCTCTCTCGCTTGCTTTCGTCAGGGGGATTGATCTCTGGGCCTGGACGCTGACCCTCAGCTCTTCAGCTCAAGGCAAGCACTCTACCACTTGAGCCACAGCTCCACTTCCAGTCTTCTAGTGGTTAATTGAAGATAAGAATCTCATGGACTTTCTTGCCTGGGCTGGCTTTGAACCGAGATCCTCAGATCTCAGCCTCCTGAGTAGCTAGAATTACAGGCGTGAGCCACTAGCGCCCAACTTATATTTTCTTTACTGGTTTATTTTACATGATCTTGCTTAGAATGGCCCTAAAAGCATCATAATGTATGCTCTGTATGTGTGTGTGTGTGTCTGTGTCTGTGTGTGTCTGTGTCTGTCTGTCTTGTCTGTGTGTCCATATGTCTGTGTGAATGTAAATACTGGGGTTTGAACTCAGAGTCTGAGTGCTGTCCCTGAGCTTTTTCACTCAGAATTGGTGCTCTGCACTTGAGCCACAGCTCCACTTCTGGCTTTTCAATGGTTAATTGAAAACAAGAGTATCACAGACTTTCCTGCCCAGGTTGGCTTTGAACCACAATCCTCAGATCTCAGCTTTCTGAGTAGCTAAGATTATAGGTGTGAGCCACTGATACACATCTTTAATGTATGCCTTGAAATACTGGATTGTTATTACTTTAGTTTTTTTTATTGTTTAGATAAAGGTAATGTACATGGAAGTGGCGCTGTGGCTCAAGTGGTACAGTGCTTGCCTTGAGCTGAAAAGCTCAGGGACAGTGCCCAGGCCCAGAGTTCAAGCCCCACAACTTACCAAAAAAAAAGGTAATGTACAGAGGAGTTACAGTTTTATAAGTCAGGTAATGAATACATTTCTTTGGGGATAGTGTTACTCCCTTCCTTTGCTCTCCTAGTTTTTCCCTGCAGTCTCTACCCACAAGATATGTGGTTCATTTTCCATGTAGTATCTGGTGCATACCACTGCTGCATTTGTTCACACTTGGTTCCTCCATTGCTGTGCCCACCCTTACCCTCCCAAAGACAGATAAATGAATTTTTAAAAGGTGTATTATTAATTTTCCTAATATGAAGACTTGCTCCATCTGAATTTTTTATTTGTTTTATTTTTTTGTGGTGCTTGCATCGACCCAGGGGCTGGTATGTTAGGCAAGTACTCTTTCACTGAGCTTTATCCCCAACCCTGAGATTGTTTACTGAGTGCCAGCCTATGTAGTTTCTGGAGTCATTTTAGTCTTTTTTTTGGGGGGGGGGGTCTGGTTGTGGGGCCTGAACTCTGGGCCTGGGCACTGTCCCTCAGCTCTTCAGCTCAAGGCTAGCGCTCTACCACTTGAGCCACAGTGCCACTTCTGGCTTTTTTCTTTTTGCTTATGTGGTGCTGAGGAATCGAACCCAGGGCCTCATGCATGCAAGGCAAGTGCTCTACCACTGAGCCACCTTCCCAGCCCCTCTGGAGTCATTTTAGTGTTTAAGTTTGTGCCAACTAAGGCCCCTGTCTGCCAGTGGGTTTGCTTGCAGATGGCTGGCACTTATGTGGACTGGTCTTTGCAGGGTGATCTGAAGGCTTACCTGCGTAATGAGCATGAGCACATGCGTGGCGACTCGCAGACTATGCTGCTGCAGAGGATGGCGTGTGAGATCACCGCAGGGCTGGCTGCCATGCATAAGCTGCACTTCCTGCACAGGTGGGTCTGGCTGAACATGAGTGTGCATCACGTGTCATGATGGGGGCCCAAAGAGGCTGGGCAGTTTGGGAAGGGACACCAAGGACCATTTGCAGCAGAAAGTGTTCACTTAAGCAAGTAGCAAGGGCCTTGTTGGGCTCCATTTAAAGCAATATATCACAACATATCACAACAAAATATCACAACATAGCCTAAGGTCTGGAAAATGTTTCTAAAATTTCAAAGTATGTAAGAAGTGTACATGTCACAGAGTAGGGAGCCAACTCTCCTAGTCTCTCTGACATGTCACTTGTGTATCCTTTTGTGTCAGCCTTAGTCTTAAATGCTCAGGCTCATAATGTGTCCCAGTGTGCACCCCTGAGAGAAGAGGGGGACTGTAGGCCACCAGCATCTTTTCCTACAAGGTCATGGCATTGGTTTCTGACCAGCAGAAGGCTTGACTTCAGTGCCTTCTCAGAGATAGAGGGTCATGGATAGGAAGGATCTGAGGGAGGTGTGGAGGTTGAGTGCCCGTGGAGATGACCAGGGATGGGAGGTGAGCGCCTCAGGGACCTGTGTGCAGGTGGAGATGACCAGGGATGGGAGGTGAGCGCCTCAGGGAACCTGCACAACCCACAACTGTGGAATTCCTCAGGGCCAGCCTGCATGCTTTACAGTGATGATGGCAGTTTTCACAGTTAAAACACCCAGCACCTTTGCAGGGAAAGGAGATTTCTACCAGTCATTACTAGGCTTTGAGCTCTTATGTTTTAAGATAGGTGTAAAATTTTTTTTCTTGCACCTCTGGGGAAAACAAGCATCATCACTTCAGTTGACTTTTAGTAAGTTATGTAACAATGTAAAAACCTGAAAAGGAAGACCTGTGCCTTGACTTGAGGAGGTGTATGTGAAGTACAGTATGTTCACAAAGCAGATCTCAAATACATTTATAGTTTATCTCCATTTTTATGATGGAAACACCTCATGAAGCACTCAGAAGGCAGAGGCAGGAGTATGGACCATGTCTGAGAACAGAAAGGAATACAAACCTCTGGGAGGGTTGGTGTAACAGGCATGGACTCCTATCAGAGAGCCAGCGTTACTTCAGACAGAAGAGAGGGAGGACATTAGCCTTGGCATACACATCCATATCAGGCTTGGCTTAGAACAGCAAGTGAAGCATTGTTTTAAAGCCTAGGTCATGGGTTTGTGTATAGAAGTTCAGGCTTTTTGGTGGTTAATCAGAGATAAAAGCCTCACAAACTTTCCTGCCATGATCCTCAGATCTCAGCCTCCTGAGTAGCTAGGATTACAGGCTTGAGCAGTTATGGATTTCTTAAGACAAGGCAAAATCCTCTGCACAAAACTTCACAATCTAAAGATTTACTCATCTTATAATGGAGATGTTCTATATTTTAATCTTTGAGTTTTAAAAAATATAATATGGGTATCTAACATGTTTGTATTGTCTTTTATTAGATACAGATGATTATTGCCTACTACTGGTTTTAGGGACTTTGAAATGTGGAGAAGGTTCAGGGTGTGTTGCATGGGAGTCAGGAACAGAAGTTAGCCAGGTCAGTCAGATGTGTGCAGAGCCCAGTGCACTGCCTTCACACTACTACATTTTAAGTTTGGCTAAGACATCACAGTAAATAAATAGTACTTTCCCATGAGTTGCCTTAGGTTAAAGTTTTACCTAATTTAGAGTCTTGTAGACTTTAAAACAGAGATAATAAACTAAATCACATGGACTGGATTATATTCAAATATAAAAGCCCAAAGTAAAGAAACTCCTGGCAACTAGCAACAGCTGTTTGATTTCATTTTCAAAAGTAGCCATGTGGGCAACATTTTCAGTTCTTATGTGGGTCGCCTCCATATGGCACCTTTTTAAGTTGGCTCAAAATGGGACTTCCTGCCTTGGATGAAATAGCACAGCCCACCTGTCCAGCCTCAAGTTGTTGCCACCCTGGAAACCGCCCCAGTTAAAGTTTGTTTTCATAGAATGTTTAAAAAGAGCCTTATAGAAGTGGCTCTGTGGCTCAAGTGGTAGATCGCTAGCCTTGAGCAAAGAGAGGCTCAGGGACAGAGCCCAGACCCTGAGTTCAAGCCCCAGGAATGCCCCTCTCCACCCCAAAAAAAGAGCTTATCTCTGGGTCACAGGCAGGCTGCATTCTGAGATGGCTCGCACAACATTTGTGAAGGCCAGCTACACAGCAAGCCTCCATTACTGCCACATTACCACAAGTGGCCTAGAGATTTCCACAGCTAAGCCCAGATGTATGGGGTGATGGCACAGGGAGCCTGCTGGGCAGTGATGTGCCCAGGAGCCTGATGTGCTCAGGAGTGCCTGGTTTTAAGGTTTGGAGAACAATGAAGTCACTAACCTTCGGGTGTGGCCAGGTAGTGTAGAGGAGTGATGAGTTAGTCCTAAGGTCAGGTGGCATGTATATTACCTTGGAAATGGTGTTACTAAAAAGCCAGAGTTGTACCCCTGGCTGGGGGCTTCAGATACTAAGTTTCTTTAGCTTGTGTGTCCAATATTTTTTTGTTTTGTTTTGTTTTGGTCATGGGGCCTGAGCTCTGGGCCTGGGCACTGTCCCTGCACTCTTCAGCTCAAGGCTAGTGCTCTACCAGTTGAGCCACTGTGCCATTTCTGGCTTTCTGAGTGGTTTATTGGAGATAAGAGTCTCATGGACATTCCTGCCTGGGCTGGCTTTGAACCGCAATCCTCAGATCTCAGCCTCCTGAGAAGCTAGGATACAGGTGTGAGCCACTGGCACCCAGTTGTGTGTCCAGTCTTTAGTTTATTCTTCTGCTTTGGGGTTTTTTGTTGCTGTTGCTGTTGTTTTGTGCTAGTACTGGACCTTGAACTCAGAGCTTGGGTGCCATCCCTCAGCTTTTTGCTCAAAGCTAGCACTCTACCACTTGAGCCACAGATCCACTTCTGGCTTTTGTGGTCATTAATCAGAGATAAGAGTTTCATGGACTTTTCCTGCCTGAGCTGGCTTTGAACCCAATCCTTAGCTTTCAGCCTCCTGAGTAGCTTGGACCACAGGTGTGAGCCACCGGTGTCTGGTTTCTGCTTTGGTGTTTTGAGACTCCAACCCAGGAGGTAACCCAAGTTGGTCTCATACTCAATGATATTCCTGTTTCAGCTGCCTGAAATCTGGGATTTTAGATGTGTACCACCACACTGGGCTTGAGTTGTTTTTTGTTTTTTGTTTTTTTTTTTAACTCAGGGCTGGGGCGCTGTTCTTGATAGTTTTAGTATTCTACCACTTGAGCCAGAGCTCTACTCTGGCGTTTTTGGGTGGTTAGTTGGAGATAAAAGTCTCACAGGGCCAGGCGCTGGTGGCTCATGTCTGTAATCCTAGCTAATCAAGAGGCTGAGATCTGCGGATCAGGTTTCAAAGCCAGCCTGGGCAGGAAAGTTTGTTATACTCTTTTAACTCCAGTTTACCACTAGAAAACCAGAAGTGGCACTGTGGATCAACGTGGAAGAGTGCTACCCTTAAGCAAAAGAACTTGGATAGTGCCCAGGTCCTCAGTTCAAGCCCCATCACCGACTAAAATAAAATAAAATAGAGTCTCCACAGACTTTCCTTCCCTGGCTGGCTTTGAACCATGATCCTAGATCTCAGCTTCCTAAGTAGCTAGGATTACAGGTGGGTTCTACCAGTGCCATACTCAATGTTGTCTTTTTAAGGGCCAAAACTGTGTGCATGACTCTGCTTTAATTAATTCAACTAAATCAAAGCCAAAGATAATGCTTGGCAAATACTGGTATTAAATGAGAAAGAAACTAGATCTTCATGTGATGATAGGAACAGACTTTCCTCCACCAGGCCTGGGTCCAAGGTAGGGAAGCCCACAACACTTGGTGGTGGTGAACAAGAGAGTAGCAGCCTAGCCTACGCTTTGGTCTTCCCTAGCCGGAAGGCAGGCTAAAGCTGATTCCCCAGATGAAGGTGGAGCCTGTCAAGCCCCTGAGCTCTTATTCTCCTCCCTCACAGACTCAATGATTTCAAGGCAGGGAGGGGAAGGAGCCATGGCAACGCTGATCATGAGGCTGGACCTCATCCTCCTTGGAGTTCTAAATTTTCTTGGCTTTTTGTGGATTAGATTTGTTGTTAAATTGAAGACACTAAATTCATCATTTCAGTAAGTATTCATGGAACAGTCTACAGAGATCTGTGACAGATAAGAGTAGAGATGAGGTTGTATGTGTATTTAAAGTCAGCTGTTCCTGGGCTAGATCCCCAACAGGAGAGTTAACATGTCTTCTCCTTTGGCAGGATGATTTAGGTGTTCCCAGCACCTGCAGAACATTCTGTGAATGCTTTGTTGATTGTGCAGATTGGAATAGCCTGCGAGCCAGGAGGCCGGTGTGGCCTCTAACCTTAACAGAGCACTACACTGAGGCTTAGAATGGGGAGTAGTTTGTCTCAACCAGTAACTGAATGAATAGTTTGGCCCAGGCACAAATGGCATGTGCATGCGTGTAGGGCTGAAGCTATTTTGGTCTGGAAGCTCCAGGCAGGACTTGTGAAGAAGGAGGTGGCGGGGCTGGGGGTTTAGCTCAGTGGAAGAGTGCCTGCCTGGTGAGCGCAAGGCCCTGAGTTCGGTCCTCAGCTCTGGGGAAAAAAAAAAAAGGTGTTGCAATGGTCCTTGAAGAATCGAACATAAAATACATACTTCTGGAAGGAGGCAGTTTGGAAATTGCCAGAGAAGGATGCATAGGATGTTGGAGGGGAGAGGGAAGGAAAGGGAGGGAGCATTAAGAAGGAGGTACAGTGGGCCCAGTGATAAGACAGGTACACAGAAGACAAGAAAGAAGATGTCTGGAAGCTAGACTGTAGAAACACGTGAGATAAGGCCTTGGGATCTTGCTAATGGGCAAGGTAGCTGGAACTGCATGCCTATGCATGGGGCATGCCAGTGCATTTTATGTTCCTGTGCATAGTCACTTTCGTGGTAGAGTTTTCAGTGTTTAGGAAAGAAAAGGGCAGTACAGACAACCAAAGAGGGATGCCTAAGTGATGGCTGTGGATGGAGTTTTTCTGTTCCCTGCATGGAACATAATTAGTTGATGTCCAGATCAGGTGTTCTCCTCTTGTGATATATCTCATGTAGAAATGAGGAAAGGCCTTTGGGGAATGGAACTAGTTCAAGTGGGGCTTAAGCCAGGTATGGCATTTTACACCTATAATCCTGAGGCTCAGGAGCCTAAGGCAAAAGAATCACAAGTGTTTGAGGCCAGCCTGGGCTACATAGTGAGACCCTTGTCTGAAACAAAACTATTCAGTATTATTTGAAGGAATTGCAAATAGGACAAAAGTGAGAATGTTGATGGGGGAACTGGAATAGCTTCAAAACATCTACACCTGGAATGTTCACAAGGGGAAGCTTCAGATTGCTAGACAGGGCTGCTGCGTAGCTCACCTTGCAAGCCAGTCTGGTTATGGTGTAGTCTTGAGGAGCCTGAGGTGCTTGGCCCAGAAACCCCAGTTCTGCCAGTGGTGTTGTCACGTGCCCAGCCACCAATGACCCACACTGAGGAGTGGGCCATCTTGTCCTGAAACGCATGGGACTCACGTTGCCCTTCGTATAGATAACACCTAAGCAGCCTTCTGGCTGGCCCATCAGGGTAAGAACATCAGAGCCTCAGATGGGTTGTTGTCTGCTCCTGAAAACAGTGTTCTCCATGTGTTCCGTCCAGTTTTTTTGTTTTGTTTTGTTTTGGGGGGGGGGGCTAGTCGTGGGGCCTGAACTTGGCCTGGGCGCTGTCCCTCAGCTCTTCAGCTCAAGGCTAGCGCTCTACCACTTGAGCCACAGCGCCACTTCCGGCTTTTTTTCTTTTTGCTTATGTGATGCTGAGGAATCGAACCCAGGGCCTCAGGCATGCAAGGCAAGCACTCTACCACTGAGCCACCTTCCCAGCCCCTCCGTCCAGTTTTGCATGTGTAAGCCAAAGCCAGTTGGGCACAAGCTAACCTGGGCACCCAACTCTCATCCACCCAGCCCAGAGGAAAACCCGCACAGGACGCTTTGTCCTATTTTGTCACCACCTTCAAATCCCAGCCAGCAGCAGCCAGCCCACTCCAGCCAGAGGCACTTTCCTCAGGGTCTAGTCAGAATTTCACAGTGGAAGAATTCTGAGTATCCAGAGCCTTGCCAGTACCTGATATGTACCCTGTGCACTCAGTAAACAAGAGGTTTACTCAGCTGGTAAGGACTGCCCAGTAAGACTTGGGAAGCCTGCTTGTACCCCACCAGAATGGTCTGGGCACAGTCTTCCTGGACCTCTGGGCCCTGCATGTGGGATGTTCACAGAGGCTGCACAGAGCCCTGAGTTAGCCTGCCACTGCCATAGGCAGGGGTGGGGGCACAGCATGTCCTGCTCAGTGTGGCCTGTGTGGCCTCCATGCCCAACTCTTGGTGTGTGTCTTCTACAGAATGGAGACCCTTCTTAGAAAAGATCTTCCCTGCTGGGCCATTAGCTTCCTCTTAACAGAGGTGTGGTTATTTGAACTGGCCAGGTACCTAGAGCCATTTGCAGAATCCCTCCAGAGAGGGACGGGGGAGCTCCAGGTTGGATTTGCCTGGGTAAGCCAGTGCTCTGCTGCCTCCTGTGGCCTGTGGCCTGTGTCCCGGAACCCACACAAATGCTGCCAGTGACCAGCCAGCACCTTCCGAGAGCTCTGCAGGTGGGAGCTCGGGTAGCCTTGTCCCTAGATCTGCTTTTCAACCAGAGGAAAATGTGCTGGCTGTGTTTGTGTTTTTGCCCAGGGAAGCCTTGACATGGACTCACCTGTGCAGTGACACATGATTCTGACTGCAGAAAATAGTGTTACCAGTTTTCAGCCCAATTATGTCTGTGCCTTGAATCCGTGTAACACTTTGAACATGTCCAACACATTGCATTTTTATTTTTACAATCTTTGTTTCTGTGCATCCCTGTCATTTGGTGAAGAAACTTAGACTCCACATGCCCATGATTCGCCCAGTATTGCTCAACTCTGTGGTGGTGTGGCAGGTATCAGCTTCCCCACCTCCTGACATCTGGTGCCCGAGAAGGGCATGAAGTGCTGGGTAGAGGTGGGGAGCAATTGGCAAGCATCTCTTCCCACCAGGACACTTGTTCCTGTTCTGAGTTTTAAGAATAGAGAAGTACTCCTTCTTGCCAAGATTCTGCATCAGCTAGCATGATAACCAAAGGCCTCTGGGCATACATTGCTCATCTTCCATTCAGCCCTCACATCTTCACACCACCCTGTCTTGACACATAGCCTGAACTTTCATAAGAGAGGACAGAAGAGGACCACCTAAATGGCTGAATGTGTGTAGTTCAAGTAGTAAAACGAATCTCAGTACTACTGGAAAAATAAAAAGTAAGTGGGCCTGGTGCCAGTGGCTTACGCCTGTAATCCTAGCTATTCAGGAGGCTGAGATCCCAGGATCTTTCCTGCCAGCTTGGGCAGGAAAGTCTATGAGATTCTTACCTCCGGTAAACTATCAAAAAAGGTGGAAATGGAGCTGTGGCTCAAGTGGTAGAGTGCTAACCTTGAGCAGTAAAGCTCAGGGACCGAGCCCAGGCCCTGAGTTCAAGCCCCAGAATTAGCACAAAAAAAGTAAATGGCTCTGAGCTCTGAAGGGGACACACTGGGATGAGGGCATCCAGCCTTTAGTCTTGGTCTCAAAAGGGAGATGTTGGAACTATTAGGTCAGATCTGTATGTGTACACCATAAGGACCACACCTTTTGGTGAAAGCTACGTGGCTACCACTCAGTCCTGTGGACAAGAAACCTGACTTCTGTGTTTTGTCTGCCCACTGGTGTGTTTCCCTCCCTCCCTTTCTCCTTCCCTTCCTCCCTCCTTCCTCCTTCCTTCCTTCCTTCCTTCCTTCCTTCCCTCTCTTCTCCCCTTCCATTCCCTGCCCTTTCCTTAATTCCAAAAAGTAGGTACTTATTCCCCATTTTCCTATTTTTTTAAATTTTCTTTGTGGTACTGGAGGATCAAACCTAGGGCCCTCAAATGCCAGGAAAGTATTCTGTGTGCTACTGCGCTATTGTCCCAGCCCATTTTCTTCTTAAGACTGGAAGATTCCATAGTGGTAATGATAATGTCCAAGTGTGTCCCAAAGTCCTCCCCAGACACTGCCACAGGACTAAAAGCTTTGGGATGGTGTCCTGAAAATCACCACTCAAAAATACGGGTTGGGGGCTGGGAAGATGGCTCAGTGGTAGAGCGCTTCCCTTGCATGCATGAGGCCCTGGGTTCAATTCCTCAGTACTACATAAGCAGAAAAACCAGGAAGTGGCACTGTGGCTCAAGTGGTTGAGCGTTAGCCTTGAGCTGAAGAACTGAGGGATAGCATCCAGGCCCAGAGTATGGGCCCCACGACTGCCAAAAAAAAAAAAACAAAAACAAAAACAAAAACTCCCTTAACCTTTACGTACAACGAACAGTCTGTTAACTTACTTGTAAAAAAAAAAAATTCAAACAATGTAACTGCTTTAGAATGTTTTCTTGATCATTGAAACACTAGACCTCAGTCCCTATATCTTCATTTTGTAGAGCAGAATGTGGGGCAGGGGTGGTTGGTGTAGTTAGCCTGGCAGTCACAGTTTGTTCACTGGGTGTTCAGTGCTCAGCCATCTCTGTGAAGTAGTTGGGAATAGAGTAGTAACTCCCTTTCTATGACAGGGAATTTTACACAGTTAGTCACAGATTGTGATTCCTAGGGGAAGTCTCTGTCTGTGGCTAGGCCTGCCTTGTGCCAGTTCTAGATCCTCATTCCTGTGGTCACCTTGTCCTTTATCTTTGCAGTGACTTAGCCCTGCGGAATTGTTTTCTGACCTCCGACTTAAACGTGAAAGTAGGGGATTATGGAATAGGATTCAGCAGGTACAAGGTAAGCCACGGGTTAACTGCTGTCTCCCTAATCCATTTTAGTTTCAGTTGTGAAGTTGCATCTCAGAAATGTCACTCCATTTTTGGAAGAAAGGGTAAAAGCCTTGGATATGGAGATCCTGCTCCTAGGAGCAGAGTCTGTTCCAGTCACCTTCGTGATGCTGTGTATGGTTTGTCTGGGTCAGTGCTGGTGTACCACCTTTTGTGACAGTTTTCCAGTTTCTTTGTCTATAAAAATTGTACTTGGTATTGATGGCACATAATATATTTTAGAATGAGCCAGGCACCAGTGGTTCACACCTGTAATTCTAGCTACTAAGCAGGCTAAGATCTGAGGATCACAGTTAAAAGCCAGTCCAGGAAAGGAAAGGCTGTGAGACTTTTACCTCAAGTTAACTACCAGAAGACTGGAAGTGGATTGTGGTTCAATGTGGTAGAGCACTAGCCTTGAGCAAAGGAGCTCAGGGATAGCGTCAAGACCTTGTTTCAGGCCCTAAGAACAACATAAATAACAAATAAGTAAATAAAATCTAGAATGAACACAGGAGCTCTAACAATTATCTGAATAATAAAATATATGTCATATAAACAGTTATCTACTACATTGCAGTAAAAATTTAAGCTCAGTCAGTAAACTTAAAATCTAGGTTTTCTAGCATCTTTTACATATTCCCCTGGAGAAAGCAGATAAAAGTCAGGTGCTTGGGGCTGGGAAGGTGGCTCAGTGGTAGAGCACTTGCCTTGCATGCATGAGGCCCTGGGTTCGATTCCTCAGTACCACATAAGTGGGAGAAAAAAAAAGCCACAAGTGACGCTATGGCTCAAGTGGTAGAGCGTTAGCCTTGAGCTGAAGAGCTGAGGGACAGCGCCCAGGCCCAGAGTTCAGGCCCCACGACCGGACCTCTCCTCCCCCCGAAAAAAAGAAAGAAAAAGTCAGGTGCTAGTAACTCATGCCTATAATCTCAGCCACTCAGAAGGCTGAGGATCATGGTTCAAAGTAACCCAGACAGGAAAGTCCATGAGACTCTTTTCTCCAACTAGTGGGAACCCTTCCCAAAGATTCCCACTTCTCTCCACCAAAAAGGCAGACGTGGAACTGTGACTCAAGTGGCAGAGTGAGTGCTAGCCTTGAGCAAAAATGGTCAGGAACAATGTGTCCTAGCCCTAAGTTCAAGCCCCAGTACTGGTGCACTTGCATATGTGCGTGCGCACACACAAAAAAGAAAGCAGGTCAACTGATCATCTGTGTTCCTTCAGCCCAGTTGGATGTTTTCAAGGCATGTTGTGTAACTGTAAGTGGGTTATTTGCCATTGCTGCCAGTGTCTTGTTGCTTCCTGTGCAGCAACCACTGAGAGGTAGCATATTGACACTGAGGTGGAGCCAGCATCAGCCCTTACCCCCATCCCATGTAGGTAGGTAAAGACAAGGTCCTGGGTCTTCAGCTAGCCCAGCCTTGCATCACTGGTGAATGGTGGAGTGAGGACCCATGACCCAGGGCGTGAGCTCTAAGCCTATGCTTTAGCCAGCACAGCCCCTGGTCAGTGCTGAAAGGGCAGTGTGCTTAGTCCTTACCCAGGAAGGGAAAGCATTCACTCTGGGGCTCAGCACCCATCTCGCAGAGCCCACGTGGCTGCCAAGCCACACCTCATGCTCCCATTCCCAAAGATTCCCACTTTCTTCTGATTGATATTGTGGCCAGGTATGTGTTTTCTGAATGTCTTGGAATTGTATTATGCTCACCACTTGTATAATTCCATGAAAACTCAGTGCTTTCCAACCACACAGGAGGATTACATTGAGACGGATGATAAAAAAATTGTCCCTCTTCGATGGACTGCTCCAGAATTAGTAACTAGCTTCCAAGACAGACTGCTCACTGCGGATCAGACTAAGTACAGTAATATCTGGTATGTATCGTTGGTAGCCAGGGCTGCCTTATCTTTGAGCAGGAGAGTGACTGCAAGAAGTAGGAAACAAAGGGTGCCGATGGGTGAGACACTTCTGGGACAGCAGAGCTATTACACAAGTGTGCTCGTGTCCTTCACTTCCCCACCTTTCTCCCTAAATGCAGAGCCAGGTCTGGTACATTCTGTGCCTGCCTGGGGCCTGGTGTGGAATAGATGTTCACTAAGCAAACATAGAGGTGATGAGAGAACCAGAAAAGGTTTGGGCTGTTATACAATGCTGTGGTTTATATGCGATCATTTTAGTGGATGCTAAAAGGGTGTGCCTTTATCTTTGACTCCATAATTTTAATCACAGTTTTCTTAACTGATAGCTGCATTTTTTTAATGATGCTTTTCTGTTTTTTCTGTTTTCCCTTTCTTTTACCTTTTTTGGGTTGGTTTTTTAAAAACTTTTTTTTCCAGCCGGGCGCTGGTGGCTCACGCCTGTAATCCTAGCTACTCAGGAGGCTGAGATCTGAGGATCGCGGTTCAAAGCCAGCCCGGGCAGGAGAGACCGTGAGACTCCTATCTCCAATAAACCACCAGAAAACCGGAAGTGGCGCTGTAGCTCAAGTGGTAGAGCGCTCGCCTTGAGCTGAAGAGCTGAGGGACAGCGCCCAGGCCCAGAGTTCAAGCCCCATGACCGACCAAAAAAAAAAAGTTTTTTTCCCCCTCCTGTTGGGAAGATGCTTTTTTTGGTTACCCTAGAAATTATATCTTGCATGTCCTTCACTTAATCTAATGTTAACTAATTTCTTAACCATCTTTCCTGAGTAGTATAAGGAATTTACTGTACTTCAGTTATGTTTAACTACATCTGCCCAAAGTTGTGTTATTGTTGGGAAAAAGCTTTTACTTTTATCCCAGAAGTCATTTATGTATGTGAGTATGTATGTAGGTAGATAGGTAGTTCCAGTTCTAGAGCTTGAACTCAGGGCCTCTTGTTCTTGCTCGGCTTTTTTGCTCACAGCAGGCTGTGCAATAGATAGTAGCTGCTTCTGGAAGACAGGCATAGAAGGCAATGCAAAAGACTAAAGACAAGAAAAGAAAGGAGCTCCATTGGACCTGCGCCTGAGGCCATTCTCATGGAGACAGGACCAAGCATGAAAGCAGGCCTCACGGGCTCAGAGGGGGAATATCCCACCACAGTCACAAAAACCCAAGACCTCTTCTGGCACCAGACAGCTTCGACGCCCCCCAGTGTTGAGGAATAGGAGATGTAGACAGGAAACACATGGCTCTAACAGGGAACTTCAGAATTTTTGCTCATATGAAGGTTTCTCTAAGATACTTTCTGGTGTTTATAGATGTTGTGTATGGGTTTTCCTCTGATTCCAGAGTATTTCTATTGTCTCCATACATTTTACCTCATCCCTATAATCATGCTAGACTCATAGAGTTGTCATATAACAAATTGATACTGGATTTTGAACTCAAGAGAGCCTTCACCTCCAGGCTTGCATTCTGATTTTTATGGCAATGCCTCTGCTTTTGCTCCTCCAATGTTGAATGCTGATTTAAGAACTGTGTTAGCATGTTAACTGAAGGTGTTACGCTGTGTTCTGTTTCCCGCAGGTCACTGGGTGTGACACTTTGGGAGCTCTTTGACAATGCTTCCCAGCCCTACACAAATTTGTCTGACCTGGACGTTCTCAACCAAGTCATTAGAGAGAGGGAGACAAAACTCCCGAAGCCCCAGCTGGAACAGCCATTTTCTGATCAATGGTTCGTGGCTTCACATTCTGTCCTCTTCAGCAAAGGAATCACGTTTCCAGGGGGTGTCAGTTCTTAAGAAGTCCCTATTTGAAATGATGAGTATTATGGAAAACAATCATTTAAGCCAGGCGCCAGTAGCTCACGCTTGTAATCCTAGCTACTCAGGAGGCTGAGATCTGAGGATCGCAGTTCAGAGTCAGCCTGGGCAGGAAAGTTCATGAGATTCTTATCTCCAGTAAACCACTAGAAAATTGGAAGTGGCACTGTGGCTCAAGCGGTAAAGCACTCGCCTTGAGCTGAAATGCACAGGAACAGCGCCCAAGCCCAAAGTTCAAGTCCCATGACCGACCAAAAAAAAATCATTTGTATATTATTCAAGACTAACTTTAGAAATAATATCTTCTTAAATTTTAGTGCTATCTTTTTTTTTTCCAGTCCTGGGGCTTGAACTCAGGGCCTGGGCACTGTTCCTAAGCTTCTTTTACTCAAGGCTAGCACTCTACCACTTGAACCACAGCACCACTTTTGACTTTTTCTGTTTATGTGGTACTGAGGAATTGAACCCAGGGCTTCATGCATGCTAGGCAAACACTCTACCACTAAGCCACATTCCCAGCCCCTTTAGTACTGTCTTTGAAAATGCTTATAACAAAAGTTTAGATGTTGCTGGGTGCAAGTGACCCACCCCAATCCTAAGGACTCAGCAGGCTGAGATCTGAGAATCGCAATTTGAAGCCAGCCCAGGTAGGAAAGTATGGATAACTCTGTGTATGTTTGTGGGGGTGGGGGGGAGGAAGGGGCTTGAACTCGGGGCCTGTGCACTATCCCTGAGCTCTTCTGGTCAAGGCTAGTATTTTACCACTTTGACCCACAGCTCTACTTCTGGTTTTCTGGTGGTTAATTAGAGATTAAGAGTCTCACAGATTTTCCTGCCCAGGCCTAGTTTTGAACCATGATCCTCAGATCTCAGCCTCCTAAGTAGGATTATAGGCATGAGCCACTGGTGCCCAGCTTATCTCCAGTTAACCACCAAAGAGCCAGAAGTAGAGCTGTGGCTTCACTTTCAGTGAAGAAGCTCAGGGACAGCGCCTAGGCCTGAGTTCAAGCCTCAGAAGTGGCTCACACACACACACAAATACACTAATGTTGACTGTGGTCAGCCAGCCTTTCCCAGAGTTAGTTCCTGATGACCTGTCTACCTCAGCACCATTCATGGTCCTAGGAAACCCTGAGCTACAGTAGAGCTTAGTTGCAGTAACCTTGGCCTCTGAATTGCCACCAAATAGAGTGAGTAATTCAGGATTGTGGGGAAAACTGAGGTGTGGCTCTGAAGAGCACCTAGCATGTACAAGGCCCTGGCTTCCATCCCCAGAATCACAAAAAAAAAAAAAAAAAAGTAACTGAACGAGTGCCTTAATATGGATGGCTAGCTGTAATGATGGTGTAGAGACTTTTACGGGGGTTGGGAGGTGTTGGTGTTGAAGTCTTTCTTATTTTCAGGAGTTTGTGACCACTTAATGCATTCTCTCTGTGCCATGCAGGTATGAGGTGTTACAGCTCTGCTGGCTGTCCCCAGACAAGAGGCCGGCGGTGGAGCACGTGCACCGGCTGCTCACATGCCTGCGGCTGCAGAGCCAGCGGGGCCCTGAGGTGGACTTCGAGCAGCAGTGGGCTGCCCTCAAGCCCAATACCAGCAGCACGTCCAGTAATGCTGCCTTTCCCATCCTTGACCCCTTCGCCCAGGACCGGCTGGGTCGGGAGATGGAGGAGGTCCTCACGGTCACAGAAACGAGCCAGGGGCTGAGCTTTGAGTATGTCTGGGAGGCCGCCAAGCATGACCATTTTGATGAGCATGGCCGGGGCCACACAGATGAAACCTTGTCCTACTCCAGCATGTTCTTTCCAGTTGATGTGTTTGAGAGTTCACTCTCAGATCCTGGGCCAGGAAAACAAGATGGCAGCGGCCAGGAGGTTCCGCTCCGGGCCCCTGGGGTGGTGCCTGTGTTCGATGCCCACAATCTTTCTGTGGGAAGTGATTATTACATCCAACTCGAAGAGAAAAGTGGTAGCAACCTGGAGCTCGATTATCCACCTGCTCTGCTAACAACAGAAATGGATAACCCAGAACGGCTGGGTGCCGAAGTGCCCCAGTTTAAGGCCCTCAAGAGCGTTGAGTTTGAGGAGTCTAGTACTGATGAGGACTTCTTCCAGAACAGCGCCGACCCCAAAGATCTGGGCCTCGCCGAGGGCCCGCCTGCCCCCAGTGCCCCCGAGAGTCCCCTCAACAGTCTCTTCAGTGAGGTCAGTGCTGCCCAGCATGTACCCAGTCACCAAAAGCTCTTTGACCTCATGGACCTGGACGGAGTGCCGGCCAACGTGAGGCCGGCCCCCCTGGGTTCCCACTGGCATGATCCCAAGGATACTTGCCACCCCAACAAGGATAGGCCCCCAAAGCTGTTCGACCAGGAGCCTCTCTGCTCATCAGAAGGTGTTCTGCACCAAGACCACTTTGACCCACTGAATGTTGATGAGCTGTCAGAGAACTTCCTGTTTCTTCACGAGAGACACTTACTGAGAGACACATGGCATAGCGAGGCAAAAGGGGATGATCTCCAGACAGAGCTCAGGAATGCGGGGTTCATCAGTGCAGACTCCCCCAGTGTGGAGCGTGGCTCTGCTGCCAGTACGCCCAGCTTGCCAGTGCCACGGGAACACAGAAGCACCAAGGGTGACACTGCAGCCGGGGTCCCAGATAGCACATGGAGTCCCTCAGTGCCATCTTCCCCAGAAGTGCGGGCACCTCTCACCTCCCTCACCACGGAAGGAACCCCTCCCGGTGGCCCCCCAGATTCACTTCCAAGGCTTGGAACAACTAAAACAGCATGTTGCGATGTCAGCGCCCCCGAGGATTGCCTCTGTGAGGACTTGGGGACTACCCCAGTGGAGATCCCCTCTCCCAATGCCAAATCCCACTGCGGGGACCACACCCCCCCACACTCTACTTGCCAAAGCCAGGAGGCCTTGAGACCAACCAAAATGGACTCCACTTCCATGGGTGACATCACTGAGATTCAGGGGAATACAGGGAACTGTCTTCCAGAGTTGATACCGGACTCGGAGCATCAGCCACTGCCGGAAGACAGTCACAGTGCCCACATGCTGGAGAAAAACACAGAAGCCATTAAGACTTTGAATCAGCTCAGTTATAAAGATGCCACAAAAGACATGGGCTTGGCTTCTGCTTCCTCTGACTCCACCAGCCAGGACAGCCTCTTGGAAGACAGCTTGTCCGTCCCCCTCCCAGCTTCCGAGCAGCCAGTGGAGACCCCAGACTCCTTAGACTCCGTGGATGTCCATGAAGCCTTACTAGAATCACTAGGCTCCCACACACCCCAGAAACACCTGCCCCCTGATAAGCCAGCTGATAGCGGCTATGAAACAGAGAACCTGGAGTCCCCCGAGTGGACCCTGCACCCTGTCCCCGAGGGTCCCTCTGAGTCTGCCTCAGCTGCCGCTGGTGATGGTGGTCTGAGCGGTGCTGGCAGTTTACCTCCCAACCCAGTGATCGTCATCTCAGATGCGGGCGATGGCCCCCAGAGTGCGGAAGACACCTCACAGACCTTTGCCTCTGGCGCCCAGAGTTCCTATCGAGACTCTGCCTACTTCTCAGATAACGACTCGGAGCCAGATAAAAAATCTGAGGAGGTCCCTGGAACCTCAGCCTCCACCTTGGCAGAGGGCCAGGCCCTACCCAAGCCAGCCTCCCCAGAGAATGGCCCCAGGGCTAATGACAGCTCTGGGGAGCCACAGAAAAGCCCACCCGATCAAAGGTGGCCCCCCACTCTGCAACCCACCAGTCACCTGGAGTCAGAGGAAGTGGAAGAGCCGGCGCCAGCTGAGGTTTCCAGGCAGACTCAGGCCTCGGAGGATGAGGGCGGCAGCCCCTCAGGGCTGTGGACTGTGGAGCTAAGCAGTGGGGATGACCTGGAGACACTGGAAGAGCGCCCCTGTACCCTTGCCTCCACAGGCACCAATACCAATGAGCTCCTCGCCTTTGCCAGTGCAAATGCCGCACTGGAAAGGGCCTTGCCCGGCCACGCTGAGGGCCCCAAGCTCAAGGAGCCAGATATTGAAGGCAAATACCTGGGCAAACTTGGGGTGTCCGGGATGCTCGACCTCTCTGAGGATGGGATAGATGCAGATGAGGAAGATGAGAACAGTGAGGATTCAGATGATGACCTGCGGGCCTTCAACCTGCATAGCCTGAGCTCCGAGTCAGAAGATGATGTTGAGCATCCAGTGCCTGTAATCATCAGCAACAGCGAAGATGGCCGACACCTGCGCAGTTTGCTGAAGCCCTCGGCAGCAGAGGGCGGGGGGCTGCCTAGTGGCGGTGGCGGTGGCAGTGGAGGCAGTGACAGCGGCAGCTGGAAGAAGGAAAAGAAGGCGGTGACATTTTTTGATGATGTCACTGTCTACCTATTTGATCAGGTACCTGTTAGCTCTAGAGGACATATGTATTTCCGTGTATGCAGTGGAGTTCAAGAGCGGGGCACAAAGAGGAGCATGGTCTCCTTTTGTTTTGATTCGGGTGTTGTTTTTGGCAGTCCTGGGTTTTGAACTCAAGAGCATAAAATACACGAGCCATGTTTTGAGCCTGTGATCTGATATTTTAGTTGTCATTTCAAGGTAGCAGGTTGTGCTTACTCCAAGTA
Source organism: Dipodomys merriami (assembly GCF_024711535.1). Classification (NCBI taxonomy): domain Eukaryota; kingdom Metazoa; phylum Chordata; class Mammalia; order Rodentia; family Heteromyidae; genus Dipodomys; species Dipodomys merriami. The sequence goes on from NW_027203604.1 coordinate 18,326,788, forward strand.
ATTTGGAGTTGGTTACAGTTCCAAGAACAGACAGAAATGTAGGGAACTGGTGTTCAGTGTAGGGAAGGAGTCCGGGTATTCTTGCTGGGTCCCCTAACAATCCTACTGAAATGAGTTACTACAACTCTGGAGTCTCATGGTGGACAGTAATGCCTAGCAGTTGTGTGCAGGCCTAGAACTGGCATGAAATCAAGCTCTGAAGACAGGCCAGCCAGCAGCAGCCCAGAGGCTGTAATGTATACAGGGCAAGGAAGTCAGTGGTCCTCTACCACCCTACCCCCAGGCCTTCCCCCTACTGTGGAACAGGGTCTTAGTGGGGCACTACTCTGTGGGTACAGACTTGAGCACCTTGGAAAATGGAACAGCTCATAAGTAGAGCATTCTTTTTTTCAATTTTTTTTTTACTGTATTTTGTTTTCCCCTGATGGGAATTGAACCCAGCATTGAGTTAAATCCCAGCTCATGTAGGGTTTTGTTGTATGGTGATACTTGAGTTTGACTTGGCTTTGTGCTTGCTGTCCAGATGCTTTACCACTTGAACCATGTTCACACTCAGCTCTTTTTTTGCTCTTCAGCTATTTTTCAGATAGAAGCTTACATTCTTTTCTTGAGGCTAACCTTAGACCAAGGTCCTCCTACATATGGTCTCCGGAGTAGCTGAGATTACTGAGGCATACCACCATACCAGACTATTGATTTTAGATGAGGTCTTGCTAATTTTTTGTGTGGGCTGATCTTACACCTCAGTCCTTCTGAATAGCTAGTATTATATGTGAGTCATCAGAGCCAGGCTTTGATGATTTATTGATTGATTGATTGATTGATTGCCAGTCATGGGGCCTGAACTCTGGGCCTGGGTGCTGCCCCTCAGCTGTTCAGATCAAGGCTAGGGCTCTACCACTTGATCCAGAGCGCCACTTCTGGGTTTTTCTGCTTATGCGGTGCTGAGGAATCGAATCCAAGCGCTTTACCACTGAGCCACCTTCCCAGCCCCAGCCTTTGATTTTTTAGTGAGGCAAGGTCTCTTTATCTCGCCCAGACTGGCCTTGAAGTCCTGCTGCCTCCACCTTCCAAGCGCTGGGATTACAGGTGGAAAATAACATGCCAGGCTCTGAATTTGCTTCTTGAATCAGCTGAATTCCTGGGATGGGAGCTATCCCAGGAGGATGCCCCTTTCACATTGCTTTGCCTCCTTTTATTTATTTGTTTGTTTGTTTGTTTTTTGGCTTGAACTCATGGCCTGGGCACTGTCCCTGAGCTTCTTTTGCTCAAGGCTAGCACTCTACCACTTGAGCCACAGTGCCACTTCCAGCCTTTTCTGTATATGTAGTACTGAGGAATCGAACCCAGGGCTTCATACATACTAGACCACTAAGCCACATTCCATCAGCCCTCCCTCTCTTCTTACTTGATTCTCAGAGCAAGTCCTCTTAGCTGGGCCACAGAAGAGACCTCTGGAGCTTTTCCACCTCTTCCTTGGAGAGCACAGCAGTACTTAATGCCCTGGTGCTCCTTCTGTCACTTTTATTCTGATGTTCCTAAAAAATTTCAGAGCACATTTGAACCAGAGGTTGTGTCTTGAAAAAGGTGGGGGGGGCCAGCAGGCCGCTCTGTTCCTCCCCAGGGAGCCTGCTTTCCTGCTGAGAGCAATTTCTGGAGGAGATTGGATTGATTCCTTGATCTTTCCAAAGAACCATTTTTTGTTTCGTTGAGAGGTTTGGGGATTTGCATTTTTCTTTTATCTAGATTCATAACCTAAATGCTTTAAATTTAAGACCTTTCCTCTTTTCTGGTATTAGCTTTTAGTGCTAGAAATTTGCCTCTGTGTAATACTATAGCTGTTTCCTACAAATGTTGTTGTATGATTTTATTTTTATTCACCTCAGATTATTGTCTAGTTTCTTTTTTCTTTCTTTCTTTTTTTTGGGGGGGGGTCCGGTCGTGGGGCCTGAACTCTGGGCTGGGCGCTGTCCCTCAGCTCTTCAGCTCAAGGCTAGTGCTCGACCACTTAAGCCACAGCGCCACTTCCAGCTTTTTTCTTTTTGCTTATGTGGTGCTGAGGAATCGAACTCAGAGCCTCATGCATGCAAGGCAAGCACTCTACCACTGAGCCACCTTCCCAGCCCCTCTTTCTTTCTTTTTTTTTTTTTTTTGGTGCCAGTCCCAGGGCTTGAATTCAGGGCCTGAGTGTTGTCCTTGTGCTTTTTTTTTGCTCAAGGCTAGTGCTTTGCCACTTGAGCCACAACTCCACTCCCTGCTTTTTGGTGGTTAATTGGAGATAAGAATCTCATGGACAGAGCATGAGTATAAATATCGCTCTTAATTTCTTTTCTTTTTTAAAAAATACAGTTTACAGTCAATCAGTCCTAGGCACCTGGCAGGCTTGGTGTGTCAGCAGTGGTGACAGGAACAGGCTGACAGGGATTTCTGTTCGGCTTTCTAGGAGACCCCAACCAAAGAGCTGGGGCAGTGTGGAGGGGAAGCTCCCAGCCCTGGGCCCAGCAGTCCAGCCCCCACCTCGGGCTTGCCCTACCTGAACAGGTGCATGAACTCTGAAAGCTCCACCGACGAAGAAGGTAGCTTGCTTGGCTGGTATAGAGGAAATGGGAGGTTGGGCTGGGGCGGTATGAGCATTTCCAGATCATGGTGCTCCCTGCGTGTGACCACCTCTGTTAGCTTGAAGTGTAATAGGGATGTGCTGTTGGCAGGTGGTGGCTTTGAATGGGATGATGACTTCTCCCCAGATCCTTTCCTGTCCAAGACAACCAGCAACCTCCTGAGCTCCAAGCCCACCCTGCAACCCTCCAAGTACTTTTCCCCACCCCCGCCCACCCGCAGCACCGAGCAGAGCTGGCCACACGTGTCACCCTGCTCCAGGTTCTCCATCTCCCCTGCCAACATCGCCAGCTTCTCACTTACGCACCTCACCGACTCGGATATGGAGCAAGGAGGTAAGGGGCACCGACACGGGGTGGGAGGCCTAAGCTGCAAGGAGGAGGAGACTGGAAGACCTGGTCTCAACTGCCTGGCCGTCTAAAGGATGCCTGGTCAGTGCTGAGTAGATTATAAAGGGATTTTATAAAACTCCATCTTAGCAGCCAGGCACTTGTGTCTCCCACCTGTAATCCCAGCTACTCAGGAGGCTGAGATCTGAGGATCATGGTTCAAAGCCAACCGGGGCAGGAAAGTCTGTGAGACTCTTACCTCCAAGGAATCACCAAAAAGCTGCAAGTAGAGCTGTAGCTCAAGTGGTAGAGCGCTAACCTTGAGCAGAAGAGTTCAAGGACAGCATCCTTGCCCTGAGTTCAAGCCCAATATCAGCACAAAACAAAAACAACCAAAAGAAATCATTCCATCTTGGCAATACCTGGGCCCCATCCCCACCTTTCCAGCTGCAGGAGGGCCCATCACAACCGCCTCCCTATCAGCCCAGCTCCGGAGCTCCACTAGTTCCCCCGGGGTACTCTTATCCACCTTGATTTCTTCTGTTCCCTTTTTTTAGAGCCCCGCACCCCAGTCTCACTTTTCCCCAGAGAAGTCCTTCAGAGGTGCATGCTCCTTGAATACTTGAGCCGAGGGCTTGGACATGTGCCCTGGTGCTCACCAGCTCTTCCCTGGCGGTGTTGACTTTGCCATTAACTCCTGGTCCCTGAGATAGCAGGCTAGTGTGAGCCGTAAGCAGGCGCATGTGAGGTGCAGGGCTGCACAGCTGGACCCTTTCCCCATACCTGGATTGAAGATAACTTAATGGGAACAGTCTTTTATTTGAAGTTTGCAGATCAAACAATAAATACGGAATAGAAAGAGCTCTTATTTGTTTTTGTATGGCTTCACTTGTGCCGATGAGATAGTGCTGGCCTGGCCATGGGCAGGCAGGTGTGCAGGTGGGTCCGCTCTGCCTCTGCCCTGAGCCTGGCCCTGGAGCCCAGGAGAGCCGCACAGCTGAAGTACAGGGCCGGGCAGCCAGGCACCTGCTGGCCTCAGCTCTGCTCACTCAGAATCTAAAGCTTGCCCCTTGTCCTCCCCCCAAACAGGAAGCAGCGAAGATGGAGAAAAGGACTAGGTGGCTGTGGGTACCAGTGGACTCCTGCATGTCAGCCAGCGCCACGACATCCACTTGACGTGGGCTGCCACAGAGCGGCCAGCAAGGAGGACTTGGGAGATGCAAGGGGGCTAGTACCTCCTGCCGTGCCCCCTCCTTCCTTCCACCCTGCCCCTGGGCGGGGTCCCCGCGTCCCACCCATGTGACACTGCCTGGATGTGGGTGGCACATTGAGGCCCAGGATGGTGACGAGTGAGCCATATTTATTGTTTCTAAGGATGTCACTACTTGCTGTATAGAGGGTCGTGTACGCATGCGTGCTGTGCGGACCCTGGGCCTTCTGCCGGGACGCCACTGGCCCATCCCTGCTCGGACTTTTGCTCTGCATGGCATTGTAAAGCTCCCGAGTCCTGAATGCCCGCTGTCTTCAGAGCCGTCGAAAGTGGACATACGGTACTGAGGGGGGATTCACTCTGGATGTTAGCATTTGATGTCCTTATAGGAAATATTTTTGATGAATCCCCAAATTCTGCTGTTTTGTTGATTGACTCTAGCGCCCTTCCCCTCTCTAAAGCCGTTTCTGCCCCGGCTGGGTTTCAAGCCCTCCTGGTGAAAAGCAGCAGCAGGCATACACCTGGAACTCTGCTGGCCTGGGCCCCAGGTGTGGAGGCAGGGCTGCCAGCATGGCCCCTGGGTCTCCCCTCTGCCCTACGCAGCCCCCCGAAGACACCACCATTTCGGGCACCTGGACTGGAGCTCTTCAGATTCAGAGCTGGATGTCCCCCTCGGAAGCACTTGCAGTGGGAAGAGGGGTGAGGACCTGGCTGTCCACCCAGCCCCCTCACTGTGAAGGGGACTGCATGGCTCCAGAGCTCTTCACCTGTCCTTAGCTGCACAGGGCATCCCTCACAGGGCTGACCTTGGATTCAGCTCCGGTGTAAGGTCTCTGGAGGCTGATGCAGAGTTGCTGCCCTGTGCCCACTGGGTGGGTCCCCTCACATGAGCCCTTCACCCAAAATAATCTCCGGTGCTGAGCTGCTTTCCAGACTCCAGCAGGACCCTGGGGTGACATGAGGCCCTCAGCGTGTGTGCTGTCCCTGGGAGAGACCCAGTCTCTGTGCAGGTTGTGGGCCTTGGAGGGAGCTTACATGACCCTTGTTACCAGTTGTTTTGCTCTACGGGTTTCTTTTATACTAAGCAATAACCTTGCAGAGCAAGGAGATTGAGAATGGGGATAGGGTCTTGGGCCAGGCCCACAGGGCCTTGTGAGAGCTCTGCTGGAAATGGCGTTTGAGGCGATGTTGCCAAAACTGTCATCTCTCTCCGTTTCTGGCTGCAGATTTCCTGACTTTTTTTGAATCTTTACCTCTGCCAGTCATCATCGAGAGAGATGAGAGATGTTTTCAGATGATAGGTTTAAAGATTCGGATGGATAAACTTACAGGCTCTATCGTTTATACAAGCAGTCCAAGATGCATTCACAGATACTACAGGACTGCAATTTTCACAATGTTAAGGCAGTTTTAACCACATAATTCCCATTTTTATTTAATGCTTATCACTCACACGATTGCCAAAATAAAAGCATTTTATAGCTGTCGGGGGAGCTCGTGTGCCGTTGTGTGGAAGGGGGCTTTCCAGTGCTATCTCCCCCGAGGCAGCGGCTTCTGTTGAAATTGCAAGCAATACTGAGAAATTTGAACAGATTTAAAGTTCAGTCTCTGTCAGCATGGGTTCTGTTGCTTTGACCAGTAAGTGAGTTGGTTACCAGTAGTGGATCTGCACACATCCATTCTCAGTAAGCTGTGTGGTGCAATGAAATCTGTGGATAATGCGGGAAGATGTTTCTAATCCCTGCTTCACTGATTTCCTGGCTCCTTTTGGTAGCCCACAGCAGACAGCAGCTGGAGTTTGTGCATTTTGAATTCTGTACTCCAAGTAACTTTTGATTTTGTTCCTAGATCAGTGCTGATTTTTGTGCTGTGTCCACTGACCCCATCAGGGGCCAGGAGGGGTAGGGGCTTCCGGTCCTTCTGGGACTCAGACCCCATGTCTAGGCCAGGAGCCATTTACCTTTCAAGATGAAAGATGAACCAAGCTGAATTGAAAGCAGAGTACCCCATTCTGTTGTTTCTGTTTTTTGGGTTTTTTTTTTTTTTTTATGACTCCAACCCCTTCTCTCTCCCGCACCTTGCCGCCCCAGCACCCATTCTGTTTTTTAAGTGTACAGGCCCAACTTCCTTCAGAGATGGATTTAAGGAAAGCCTTTCCGTGTATTGGTATCCCAAACACCTTTCACACCTCCTCCTTCCTATTTCCCATAGGGTGTTTGTAGAATTAATGACCTACTGCATGTCTGTCCAGGGGGCCAGGCGGAAGCGGGGCCACAGCTCCCTTTTCTCCACTCAGCCTGTCCCCTGAGCGTGGAGATGCCAAGCAGGTGTCACACTGCAGAGAAACAGCCAGCATTCAAGTAAAGAAAGCCGTGTGCACACACCTTCCCTCAGACTTACGTCTCAAAACCATATTCCTAAGCAGCAGTGGGCTTGGTGCTGGCTAGTGTACACATGTGGGTGCGTCGGGGGCGGGGGGGGGGAGACAGAACACGTGCTGTGAAGCTGTGGGCAGTGGGACTGGGGTGGTGACCTGTGGGGACACTTGTCCCCACCAGCTGGCACCTCACACAGCCAGAAGAGGTTCACAGCAATATAACCTTGAGTTTCAATTGTGTACATTTTTAAATTGTAAGATTTTTACTGTATATTGATACATAGTGTGATTCAATAAATTGCTTGTAATTTAAAAAACTATTTAATATTCAAAATAAATATAGTTATATATTTATAAACGGTTGCTGTATTGCATTCCACATTTTTCCCCTTGTCGGGGAGGAAGGGAGGCCGGAGCTGGCTCCATTTCTCAATCTCCCACAGGCCTGAGGAAAAAAAGGTAAACATTTGTAGAATCCTGGAACCCTGCAGCCCAGGGCTGCTGGAATGTGTGCGATGGGAAGTGAGCCTTTGCGCATGGCTGTTTTTAATCCTGGGCCCCTTGCGAGCCCCAGCCTCAAGAAGCCCCAAGCCAAGAGGTGGCTCCACTCACAGACAGCTGTTCCATGTGGAATGGGAGTACCTGAGGCTCCTGCTTGCTTTCCTGGTCCCTTGCTGAGGTGCAAGTGGCCAAGAAGGAAGTGACAGCTTCCTGCCACAACCACAGCCCACAGGGCTGGCTCCTCACACCCAGATCACGGGTGACTGTCAGCCAGTGTCCAGGCACCAAAGATGTGGCGGCGTGACCCATAACCAGGCCGGCCATGGGAGAGCTCACCCCCGATACTCTTGGTTCCAAGATAAGCCTTCCCCGGAACTCCACTGCAGTACTGGATTTTGAACTCAAGGTCTTGGACTTGCCAGACAGGCAAGTCCCTTGATCCAAACCCCCCACTCCCTTCTGCTTTCCTTATTTTTCAGTTAGGGTCTCCAGTTATTTTCCCTTGGACCTGGGTCCCATCTACATCCAATCATAGCTGGGACTACAAGTGTGCACTATGATAGCCAGCTTGTTCATTAAGAAGAGAGGGGGCAGAGTATTGATAACTTTTTGCTCTGGATAGCCTCAAGTCCTGGCCTTCCTGATCACCACCTGAGGGGCAGGGATAACAGGCAGGAGACACCAAGCTCAGTCTCTTAATCACCTTTAAAGTGGAGAAACAAGCCGATCCAGTGCAGCAGGGAGGTGTCAGAGCTGGGTTTTTGTTTTGTTTTTGTCTTGTTTTTTTTTTTTGTCAGTTGTGGGGCTTGAACTCTGGGCCTGGGCACTGTCCGTCCCGCAGCTCTTCTGCTCAAGGTTAGCACGCTACCATTTGAGCCACAGCACCACTTCCAGCTTTTTCTGCTTATATGGTGCTGAAGAATTGAACCGAGGGCCTCATTCATGCATGCAAGGTAAGAACTCTACCACTGAGCCAGAGCTTGTTTTAAGCTTGAGTTGTCTCCCTCACAAGACGCAGAGATCACCGGGCCCAGCCCCTCCTAGGCAGCCCTGGTCCTGAGCCCTTTTTTTTAGGAGCAGAGGGGTCTGCAGGAAAAATCAGGGGGAGCATTGACAGGCAGGAGGAGTCTGGGCCCTTGGTTGCTATCCAGGAGTTGTGGCCACAGTGCATTTAAGATGACTCACGGTGTGGCTAACCACAAGGCCAGGTGGGGTTCTGAGGATCCCCCCCCATCAGTCCCCAGGGGTCCCCAGAGAGACCTCTGGCCGCCCAGGGCTCTGAGCCAGTCCGGCTACAGCTGGCGGGTTGGGAGGAAGGGGGCGGGGCCGCCCACCCGCCCGCAGGTGCAGACCCGCCCAGGCCCCGCCCACGGCCTTATTTACATACGTCAGCGGTCCCGCCCCGGGTGGCTAAAGCGACGTGTCCTTGTCCCCCGTGGGCAGGCTCTGCGCGTGCAGCCGCGGATCCCCAGGTAACCAGGGACTGAGGGAGGGAGGGGGGGGCTCAAGAGGGGCGGCAGGGAGGGGACCAGAGGCAGGGCTGGGTGGGGACTGGGGCAAACCCAGGTGGTGGCCACAGAGAGAGCCCCCCACTCCCTGCAGGCAGGTGCCCTCCACGTGGTGGGACTGGGGGCTGTGGCCGGGGCGACAGCTGCTCAGAGGCTCAGGTCTCAGTCCTGTCCCCTTGTGTGGCATCCAGCTGGGCTGGGCAGGGAGTGTGCCACCCCATGTGCTGGGGGCAGACGCACAGGGTTGGTTGGGATCCAACACTGGACAGTCTAACCAAGTAAAATGTCAAAGGCAGTGGAGGACCTGGGAACAAGGGGTCAGTCAGTGTGAGGCTCCCCCTCCCCAGTGAGAGAGAGCTGGGGAGCAAGGGGAGTGGGGGGGGGGGTCCTGTGAGATCAAGCAGGTGTGAGGCATTCCTAAATCAACTGGGGCCAACAAGCACCAAGCAATGCACTCTCAGGGGCCACTGAGCCCACTACATCCTCCAAGCCACCGGTGGGACAGCCACTGTACTGTCACTGTCCCTACTGGCTGACCACAGAGTGACTTGTGTTCTGGCCTTGTTTCTAAGGGCCACTCACCTCTTGGGACAACCATTCCAGAACCATGAAGACCAAGAACCGGCCCCCGCGGCGCCGGGCACCGCTGCAGGACACAGAGGCCACCCCTGAAGAGAGGACTCCTGAGAGGTCTCAGGCAGGCTCAGGGCCAGAGCTGACCAAGGGTCTGAGGAACAGGGCGGCCAAGGCAGCAGGGGCACGGGCCGAGGTGGCAGGGCGGCGGCGACAAGGACCAGGTGGCCGGCGTGACAACAGCATCCAGCGGCGGCTGGAGAGCAATGAGCGGGAGCGCCAGCGGATGCACAAGCTCAACAATGCCTTCCAGGCCCTGCGTGAGGTCATCCCGCACGTGCGGGCTGACAAGAAGCTCTCCAAGATCGAGACGCTCACGCTGGCCAAGAACTATATCAAATCGCTGACCGCCACCATCCTCACCATGTCTAGCGGCTGCCTGCCCGACCCGGCATCCGGCCCGAAACTTTACCAACACTATCAGCAGGCCACTGGGGGCGCGCTCGGAGACACTGAGGCACAGCCGCAGGGCCATCTGCAGCGATACTCCACGCAGATCCACAGCTTCAGAGAGGGCAGTTAGCGCCAGGCCCCGTGGGAGGGTGGCAAGGATGGCTTGCCCTGTCCACCCCAGCCCTCGCCCCCCACTCCTCCAGGCTGTGGCCCCGGGAGTGCCATTTACCCTGACCACGCAGCCTGGAAGACCTTCTCCTGGCCACCCAGGGGCCAGGCCAGGAATGTGGTGAGGGCAGCTCAAGGCCCTGAACTCAACTCTGGAGCAAATACCAGGCCCTGTTGTCACTGCATGAAGCCTGGACAGGTGGAAGAGACCCTCGCCTGCCTAACTAAATTCTCTCCACTTGGGCTGACAATGGGACACAAGGGAAGATTATTTGTGAATTTCCTGTTGTGGTGAGGCCCGCATCATAGCCCTGGGATCAGCTTTCTCGTCTGGGGTAAACTAAGGCTTGAAGTGAGCAGGGCAAAGCTAACCCCAATTAGATAACCTGAGGTTCTTTCCAAAAGATAGCTGGGGGTGGCCAGGCACACCCCCCCCCCACAGTGGGTGTGTTAGAGAGAAGGTTGGCAGTGTACCTGGCCACAGAGGGCCTGCATGCCCTGGCATAGGAGCACCCTGGAGATGGGACTGCAAACAAAGTGAAGTGTCCCTCCCCATGCAAGAAGAGGGTTGGATTTGTCCCTGGCCTGGCACAGGCTCCCACCCTGGCGAGGCTCAGACGTGAGGAGCCTTGGCACAGGGCGGTCTGATGGGACTGTTCTTGGCCCTGTTTGAGTTGGAGGCCTTGGGCACTTCCTGGCAGGTGGAACCTGGGATTGGCAGGAACTGAACTCCCCCACCTGGTGCTGCTCCAAATGCCAGGGAGCCAGGGGCTTGGCAAGCCCCACCGCCTTGGACCCAGCTTCCTTCTGGCGGGTCCTTCCTGTCCCACTGGCTCTGCTGGACTCAGCCACTTTGCTGTCAATGCTTGCTGGCATCTCCCTGCGCCTGCTGTTCGGCCCGGAGCTGTCCCAGAGTTCCCAGGGGCCGGTCCCTTCCTGAGGTGTTTGGGGTGAGGGCCTAGCTAAGCCAGGAAAATAGTTGTCAGTGCAGAGTTCTCCTCTCCAGCCCCCAATTTGCAGCTTTACCTTCCCTAAGTCTGGAGGAGGCATGGCACTAGCCACTGAAGGCGGCTGCAGGCTGGGGGAGAGGGGGAGGTCGCAGCTAACTAGCAGGGTGGCAGGTGGCAGCCTGCAGGGCAGGCCTTGGCCACCTTGGTTATCTAGAAAGCAGGCGTCAGCCCAATGATCCCCAAATTTTTTCCCCTTGTTTTTAGGGGTACTAGGTCTTGAACTCAGGGCTCATGCTTGCTAGACAGTTGCTCGACCATTTGAACCACATCTCCAGCCCTTATCTTTTGCTTTACTTTTTCTAAAAGCATTTTGTGTTCTCTGCCCAGAGCTGGTTTAATACTGCGATACTCATACCTACACCTCACTCACACATAGCTGGGATTACAAGCATGAGGCACTGTGCTTGGCTTTAGTCTCTCTCTCTTATTGGGGCTTGTATGCCCTTCTTGCCAGTCCCAGAGACCTGATCTGTCCCAGTTGTGCAGATGTCCTTTGTCATGGCTCAGGTGGGGGCCTCACCGTGGTGGCCAGTATGGAGGGTCCCTGGGAGCCAAGACTGAGCTCAGGACAACCAGAGCTCAGGTGGAAAATCAGGGAGCCGCCAATCTAGCAGTTGTTCCAAGCTGTTTGACCCTAAACTTGTGGAATATGGTGGCATCCTGAGCCCAGAAGCACTGGGGACAGGGAGGGATGAGTGGAGGGGTCCCACATTGCGCAACAGCTGGCCATAATCCAGGACTGCTCAGGGTCTCTTGCCCTGTCTCAAGGCTTGCTCCTTGTGGCCCCAGCTGACCCTTGTGCCCTTAGGCACCAAGAGGAGGGTCCAGTCCTCCTCCTCCGCATGGGCCCTGTGGCCCATCATGAAGGACCCTCAGAGGCCCCTATTCCGGGGCCTTGAAGACAGGCCTGTGACTGGCCAGGGTGGCTGAGTCCCCTTCATCCCTGTCCTGGACTCCTATCCTACAGGAATCCTGAAGGGCTGAGGGGCTGAGTTTTCTTGAGTCCCGTGGAGCTGCCCACTGGTGAGGTCTGGGTCACCTACTGGCCATGGGTCCACCACGGTCCTTGAGGGCCAACTCCCCAATTCCAGCAAACCAGAACTTGACCTTCTGAGAAATTCCCCCTCCCCCATTGTCAGTGTGATGACTTTCTTAAATGACCCAAATTTGCCTCTTTCTTGGGGGGGAGGGCAGGGCGCGGCACATATCGGTCATGGGACTTGAACTCAGGGCCTGAACACTGAGTTCTTTTGCTCAAGGTGAGTGCTCTACCACTTTGAGCCACAGCTTCACTTCCAGTTTTCTGGTGATTTAATGGAGATAAGAGTCTCATGGACTTTCCTGCCTGGGCTGGCTTTGAACCGCGATCCTCAGATCTCTGAGTAGCTAGGATGACAGGTGGAGCCACCAATACCTGGCTTGCCTCTCCCCACCCCCACCCCCCATGGAACCTTCCAAGTTCTAATGAGATTGATGCTGTGTCCTAAAAGGAAAATGGACGCTTTTAGAGCAACTGTTCCTTTGCCGCAGGAACTGGATCAATAAAGACTCCCTGGCCAATGCCACTGGTGAACTTTTATTCATAAAGCATCCTTGGAGTGGAGACAGCTCAGTGACACTGAGAAAGTCAACAGCTGGCACTGTGCAGTGCAAGGAAACTCACACCCCCCTCCCCCCCCCAGAGAGGTTGGGGAGCCCCAGGGCGCCATGCTGAAGGCTCTGCCAGCTGGGGAGCCTCATGGGACAGCAGGAAGCCAGCTGCTACAGCTTGTGGGTGAACACACGGGGCCGCCCACAGGGCCCCTGCGCTCACGCACACCTGTGCCACCTCCAGAAACACCAATGCCTCAGGGACGGGCCTGAGGAGCCTCGGCCTCGCTTCCTAGGGACCAGCCCCCCCAAGAGCCAGAGGGGGACGAGTCTGCTCATTCTGGGGTACAGCTCTGGCTCCTTCCTGGGCAATGCCCACATGCAGGAAATAAACCTAAGACTGCACTCCCCCTTCCCCCCCCCCAGCACAAAAGCCACGGGAGCGATGGGCCACTAGCTTAGGCTTGTTCCTGTCTGGCCTGGAGGGTTCTCGCCCCCCTCCCCCCCAGAAAGGGGAGGGGTACCCTGTACTCCACACAGGGGTTCTGGGCAGCTTGGGTCTCTGTGAACTCCCTGCCCAGCAGGCACAAATCTGCTCCTCACTCAGCTGACTGCAGGGCCCCCCCCAAAGACACCACTGGATCCCACAAAGGCTACTTGGCCACCCTGCCACACAAGACCCCTCCATAGATTCACAGCCACGGGCTCAGGTGCAATTTCCTTAGGGGCTCTGGTTTCCAGGTTCTAGGCCTGGTGTGGGAAAGGCAGAGAAGAGGGGACAGTGGCAGAGGCTGGAAGCGAGGCACCCCGTTAGTGACCATCTCCCCCATGCCTCCAGCCACAGCATCTGCCATCGATGGGGGGGGGCATGTGAAGGGCGCCCCACCAGCTTCCTTCCGGCCAGCGCCGCTGCGGTGGCCATGGTCAGGCCTACTCCTGGAGTCACCAGGGCGGTGACTCCCTGCCACAGGCCGTGCTCCTTCGAAACCCACTGTCATCCTGGCCTCCAGGCCCCGCTGTAGCCTCAGCACCGGACGGGGCCCTGGGCCTCGCGCTCCCGGGACCAGCTGCTGGAGGCCCTGGTGGTGTTGGCCCGAACGGAGATGTGACTCCATCCTCCCTGAAGGGAAAGCCCGGTCACCAGCGGCCCAGGGACCTACGCAGGCCTCCTCCCAGCCCCTCCGCCCTGCCCTCCCATGGCCACTCACCCCGATACCATAGTCCCAGCCCTGCCCCTTGGGCTCGTGGGGTTGTACCCCTGTGCGATGACACACCGTCCCCCGGCTCAGTCCGTGGCTCCCCTGGACTTTGTTAGCGATGACCCAGACCTAGAACACAGGCCAGCTGGAGCCCCCCGGGAAGAGTGCCCATGCCCCCCCCCGCAAGTACTAGCATTCCCCCCCCCCGGCGCCCCACCTGGTCCAGGGGCCCCACGGACACGCGGCGCACGTTGTTGGATACGTGCTCCCAGCTGGAGCCCTGCGGGTAGCTGGGCGTGATCCCCCCACGGAACCACAGATTTCCTACGAGAGACACAGGGCAGTCAGGGTCCACCCTGGCATGGGGTGGCGTCCGGGAAGCTGAGAGTTCAATGCAGTTCCCCCTCTGCCCCCCACATCCCTGGGCTCTGGCTGCCCCCACTTGGAGAGCCTGGGCCGCAGCCAACCCTGCGCCTCTCCGGGCTGGGCTTCCCTTGAGCTTCATAATCGTGCCATTGTGGGGCACGGGGCTGGCCCGCCGCGCCCTCCTCCACGTGGGTGGAAACTGAGGACAAAGAATGCTTTAAACAAATACCAAGAGAGCCGGATCTGGAAGAAACACTCCAACTTCAAGCCCCACTCCTGTCTTTCCAACCCATCTCCTTATCTGTGCCCCACGGCAAGGGACCAGAGCCCTGAGGCTACGTAGCTCTGTGCTGCCCAGGGTCCTGCATTTCACACCTGCATGGAATCTTCTAGAAGATGCTCCCTGTGCAGGCCCTGCCAAGATGCGTCACCCCCCCCCCCCCGCACTGATGCTGTGTGCTCAGTTGACAGGTGGGACAAGAACCTGTCCCCTGGGCACAGGCAGGGCTGGGTCCCCCACCCTGGGTCGCTGGAGGAGGCTGGGCTCTTGGAATTTCCCACTCCACCTTGGCCTAGGCCAGTGCAGGAGCCATTCGATAGAGTCCCAGCAGGGAGGTTAGACCCCCCCCCCCCAGCCTCTGTGTGGCCTGCTGGCCATCACACTGGGGTGTCCAGGGAGCCCCACTATGCAGCAGTGGACATGACTTGCCGTTCTCATCCAGGGCATACACAGATGTGTGGCCGACGGACACCTGCATCAGCCTCTGCTTGGGAGGGGACGGGATGTGGTACCAGCAGTCACCTGTGACAGGACAGCTGGCTAAGGAGGCTGCGGGACCGCGGGGGCCTGCGCCAATGCTCACTGTGGCCATGTAAGCATGTGACCGGGGCCACAAAAAGCCACCAGGCACTCTGGGCTACCAGGCACTGGTGACTCATGCCTGTCATCCCAGCTACTCAGGAGGCTGAGATTTGAGGATCATGGCTCAAGGCCAGCCCAGGCAGGAAAGTCCATGAGACTCATCTCCAATAAAAAGCCAGAAGTGGCTTAGGTGGTTGAGTGCTAGCCCTGAGTGACAATTCAAAGGGACAGCACCCAGGCCTTGAGTTCAAGTCCAAGGACCGGCACACACGCACTCATGCACGCACGCGCGCGCATACACACACACACACACACACACACACAGCCAATGCGAGCCCCAACATTCTCTCACACACAGCCTCACCACCGCCTCTGGGGGGCCATGGTGGGTTCTGACAGGTGCAGTGGGCCCAGTGTACAGTGGAGGGCTGGCCTTGGTGGTTAGCCTTTAAACCCACTGTTAAGGGGGGCACCAGCTACCTACATACTCATTGAGGGGCAGCCAGGAGCCCAGTCTAAACACCCTGAAAAAAAAAACAAGCCAGCACAGGGCCTGACGGGGACATCCCAGTGAGGCCCAGTGACAGGAAGTGGCCTGCGAGGGGGGGCTGCCCACTGGCTTCCCAGACACGCCCCTCCAGACGACCTCTCACAGCTTGGAGGCCTTGTGGATTTGGGGGCAGCACTCACCAGCCGGCTGGGAGGGGGACACAGAGCCGCGGTAGAAGGCAGAGCCATCCCTGGCCACAGCCCACACTTGGTAGCAGGCTCCAATGGACACAGAGGCGAAGGGCTGGTCGGTGCCCACGTGCAGCCAGGAGGAGCCCTGGAGGAGATGGGGGGGGGGTTGCTGAACCCTGTCACAGCACAAGGCTGGGGGGATGACACTGAGGTACAGGATGCCAGGGGGCGGCCCTGGATCATGTAGACCAGGCCTGGCCTGACTCAGCCCGGCCTGACTCAGCCCTGTGTGTGGTCTGATCCCCGCCCATGGCTGAACCCCTGGGAAAGTAACCATGTGCACCTTACCAAGGGCACCATGCCGCCTAGGCCTGCCTGTCCCTCCACTACCCCTGCCCCAGTTCCCAAGAAAGGGTAGCTTGAGCCCAGCGCTGGTGGCTCATGCCTGTAATCCCAGCTACCCAGGAGGCTGAGATCTAAGGATCTCAGTTCAAAACCAGCTCAGGCAGGAAAGTCCACGAGACTCTTATCTCCAATGAACCACCAGAAAACCAGAAGTGGTCCTGTGGCTCCAGTGGTAGAGTGCTAGCCTTGAGCAAAAGAGCTTAGGGACAGCGCCCAGGCCCTGAGTTCAAGACCCATGACCGACAAAAAGAAAGGGCAGCAGCAGTGCCAACCCCATTCCCAATGCCAGCCACCCTGGGGGACCCAGTGATCCTTTTAGGCCACATGGGGTGCCTTAATCCTCAGGGACCCAAGCAGGCCTTGGGGGACAGCTGAGCATGACCAGGCTTCAAGGCAGAAGTGGCGAGCGGCGAGCAGCGCTCACCGCAGGATTGAGCTCGGACACACCCAGGCGACACAGCACGTCGCCCTTGTCACTGACAGCCCACAGGGCAATGCTGTGTCCCTGCCCCTCCGTCTCAGGGCATGCTGGGATGATGGACACGTCTCCGAGCGCGATGGGGGCCACCTCCAGCCAGGGCCCGCTGGTCACCAGTTTGCATTTTCTGTGCAGGGAAAAAGACAGCGAAAGGCTCAGAATCTAAGTGTGACCGCCAGCCCCAGGAGCCAGTGCTGCCAGGCACCCAGGGAGGGAGGGGGGACAATGAGGTCCCTCCCCCAGGCCAGCCGGACCTCCTCCTACCTGCCCAGAACCTGCCAGGGACAGTTTTTATTTGTTCTAGAGAACAAACTGCAGAAACCAGAGCACCGGAGCCCGCGGGCATTTCCTGGGCTGACATTTACCTTGACTCCGCTTTCCTCCCCTCCTTGCCTTCCTTCCTGGGGACTGAGGTCAGAGGCTAGCTTGCAGGCCCCAGGCCCCTCCCCACCCCTGGGGGGAGGGGCTTCCTGACAGCCAGGGGATGCCATGGCCTGACCCCCCAACTGCCACCCTTGGGCCCCTCACCTGGCCCAGCACCTTCTCCTGACAAAGTCCTTCATGGTTTTGTAGCCGTGGTACGAGCTGCAAGAGGAAGAGGTGGCGAAATCAAGACCACTTCGTGGAAGTTTCTGGAAAGCGATGGACACTGCACCCATTCTTTTCCCAGCTGTGACCGGGCAGAGCTGTGGGGTGGGGCCCGGGGTCAGAGGAGCAGCTATGGTGGCCCAGGACGTGGATGTCCCTCCAGGGTGGCTGCCAGGCCTGCAGCTTGGCGCTCCTGGGACCAGGTGGGGTGAGGCTGGGGGGGGGGGGGCTCTGCGCCCCCCCACAGGGCTCTTCTGGGGAACAAGAGCCATGAGCCCCGCTGAGGGCTGGAAGGTGAGTGCAGAGGCCTGGTTGCAGCCTGAAGGCGACCTCAAAAAGCCCAGCATCGGTGGCTGCCCCTCCTCCTTGTGGGCGTCACCCCAAGGTACCCACTTGGGGCCTGGCTCAGGCTTTTCTGGTTAATCTTCCAAGTGGCCATGACTCCTGTAAGGGGCCACACAGCCCACCCCAGTGCAACCGACTGCCTGTCACCATACCGGGCTAGGCCTCCCCAAGCCTCCCAAAATGGCACCTGCCTCCCCCCCCCCCACATCCTCCTGTCCTCACCACCTGTCACTCAAGGCCTGGCCTAAACCCCCAGGTCCTCCAAAGATGACCAGGGCCCTGATACCTTTTGTGTGTCACATAGGCCTGGGCCCTGAGCTCCTAGGAGGGGACACTTACGCGGGAAAGTCACTGGCATACTGCCATCCTTCCTGGTCAGTGCCACCCGGGGTGCTGAAGTCCACAAACCAGTCAGAGACCTATGGGGGAGCAATGAGACCAGGACTCCCTCCCGAAACCCACAGTCCAGCCAGCAACATGAGGAGGGGAGGTGGGCAGGACCCCCCCCTCCCGCCCAGGCGGGGTAGCAGGCTCACCCAGGTCCACTGCAGGGATGGGGGCTTCGTGCCGGCCTTTGTGCACTCCTGAAGCCCCGACGCATCGCTCCACATGGGCCGGTCGGTGGGCAGACCCCTGTGGTGGGACGACAGCTGTGGGATGCTACAACCCTGGGGAGCAGGCTTGCACCCCATCTCAGCAGGGCTGAGCAAGCTCAAGGCCCCGAGTTCAAGTCCCAACACTGGCCAAAGGAAAAGAAAAAGGAAGCCACGCACTGGTGGCTTGTGCATGTAATCCTAGATACTCAGAGGCTAAGCTCTGAGGATCGCAGTTCGAAAAACAGCCCAGGCAGAAAAGACCCTGAGATACTGATCTCCAATAAACTACTCAGAAAAGGCCACAAGTGGCACTGTCCCAGGATGGACAAAAATTTAAAAAAAAAAGTTTCTCAGGAGGGCTGGGTGCTGGTGGCTCATGCCTGAAATCATAGCTACTCAGAAGGCTGAGATCTGAAGATTGTGGTTCAAAACCTGTCCTTACAGAAAAGTCTGTGAAACATTACTCTCCAATAAACCACCAGAAACTGGAAGTGGCGCTTTGACTCAAAGTGGTAGAGTGTTTGCCATGAGCAAAAAGAGCTCAGGGACAATGCCCAGGCCCTGAGCTCAAGCCCTATAACCCCCCTCCCCCCCAAAAAAAGACAAGTTTCTCAAGAGTATTTTTTTTTTTTTTTTTTTTTGCTGATCGTGGGGCTTGAACTCTGGGCTTGGGCACTATCCCTGAGCTCTTCAGCTCAAGGCGAGCGCTCTACTGCTTGAGCTACCATTTCTGGTTTTCTAGTGGCTTATTGGAGATAAGAGTCTCACAGACTTTCCTGCCTAAGGCTGGCTTTGAACCATGATCCTCATATCTCAGCCTTCTGAACAGCTAGGATTACAGGTGTGAGCCACGGGCACCTGGCTTCTCAGGGGGATTTCTGTCTCTCATTTTATATAGAGATAAAAATCCCTTCAAGTCCCAATTGGACCACATCTCTTTGGACAGCTGAAGTCCCCACAGGGTTACCTAGTGTGCATAGGGCCCACCAGGAAAAAAGAAAAGAAACAAGAGTCAGCCACAAACTAGCACCCACCCATATACCACTACGTGCCTGCCCCCCCCCCCCCGCCCCCGTAATCCAAGTAACAACAACATTGTATTAGAAATCGGGATCTGGTGTGGGTGAGGAGGAGGAGGAAGATATGGGCTGGACTTGGCAAAGTTGTTTTTGGTGTTTTTTTTTTCCTGGTTGTGGGGCTTGAACTCTGGGTCTGGGCACTATCCCTGAGCTCTTCAGTCAAGGCTAGCTCTCTACCACTTGAGCCACAGTGACACTTCTGGTTTTCTGGTGGTTTATTAGAGATAAAAGTTTCATGGCTTTTCCTGCCCAGGCTGGCTTTGAACCGCGATCCTCAGATCTCAGCCTCCTGAGTAGCTAGGATTACAGGCGTGAGCCACCAGCGCCCGGCTCTAATGAATTTTTTAAACTCAAGTGTAAACCCTTCCAGGCTGGAGGACTGGCGTAAGTTGTAGAGTACCTTCTTAGCAAGAAAGAGGCCCTGAGTTCAAATCCCAGCACTGTCAAAGAGAGTGGGGGCACAGAACCCTCCATAAGCACTGAGATCCAGTGGTCCACACTGTGGCTCTGACGCCAGCTGCTGGATGTCACTGTCCACTTTTTAGCATGGTGGCAGTGGTGGCCTGGGCCGGGACGCCCTAACCTGCTGGTGTAGCCGGTGACGGGGTTCCAGCGCTGGTTCTCGTAGATGCACACGCTCTTCACGTCGGACTGCGTGTAGATGTTGCTGCTGCTGCTGGCCAGGCCTGTGGGGAGAGGAGGCTGCCAGGATGGAGGCCTGGCTGGCTCTGCCTGGAACTCTGCATTCCCTCTGCAGCACCTAGGCCCACACAGTCTAGACAGAGGCAGGCCTGCAGCGCAGGCTGCTGAGATGGACTCCAGATCTAGTGCTTGCTAGGCCAGGGTTCTAACCCAGCCCGTCTGCTTTCATTTTCATTTTTCAGAGTTTCCTGCTTTTGTGCAAGTCAGCCTTGGGCCTAGATCATCCTATCTCCACCTGAGCAGCGGGGATTAAAGGCATGCACCACCACAACAAACTTGTTGATGAGGTAGGGTTGGGCTAACTTTTGACCAGGTTGGCTTCAAATCATCTCCTAAGCAGTCAGTTAAGCTAATTGTCGGGAAACAGGCCCAGCAGGGGTACCTCTAGAGTTGCTGAGTTAAGTCTACCTCTCCTCATCCCCCTCTGCCTCCCAGAACTTGGGGGGGGGCAGGCACCTGCCCTCCAGAAAGCAACCCACAAATGAGAGAGGACTGAGAGAATAGGGCTATCCCAAGGCACCTGGAGGCTTCATCTATGAATGAGGGGCTGCACCCTCTGGAGGCCTGGCAACTGGCTTTCTAGAACCTTCGGAGCCCTGGGCTCTACTGGCTTGCTGGCTCCTGGGTTGGTCTTGGAACTTTTTCTGCTGTGGAGGCTGGTAGAGTAAAGGTCACCCACCAGCCAGCTGCACAGCAAGTGCCAGTCATGGGGCAGTGGCCCAGTGGTGGGCAGGGAAGCCAGCTGGGGATTAGAGGAGGGAAGGAAGGAAGCTGGCCTTGCCAACTGTGGTGCTCAGGTGCCCACACCTTGGAAGCAGCCGCCACCGTAGCCGCCTGTGTACACCCAGGCCGTGTGATCGTAGCCGATACCCCATACCACGCCATGGCTGCTGGCCTCCACTACGCGCAGATGGCCTCCCACTTGCCGCCAGAACCTGGGGGGGGGGGGGGAGGGGGGAGGGACACAGCAAGAAGCAAGAAAGACATCTCAGTCCAAACTGCTAACCTCCCCACAGTCTCCTTCACCAGATGCTGGTGGCTCACGCCTGTCAGCTACTCAGGAGGCTGAGATCTGAGGATCTCAGTTCAAAGCCAGCCTGGGCAGGAAAGTCTATGAAATTCTTATTTCCAATGAGCCACCAACAAGCTGGAAGAAGAGCTGTGGCTCAAGTGGTAGAGCAGCAAACTTGAGCAAAAAAAAAAAAAAACTCAAGAGACAGTGCCCAGGCCCTGAGTTCAAGCCCCAAGACCAGCACACACACATACATCTCCTGTGTGGTCTCATGGACACAAGGCATGCTACCAAACTGAGCACCTACTTGCCCACCCCGAAGGGTGGGATGCAGCTCCACCCTGGGCCAGGGGGGTGCTTGAGAGCCAGCCTCCAACCATAGGGTGGAGGTCAACCATGTGCTCCACACAGCCCCTCCCACGGGGGAGTGGGGTGGCACATGGCAGAGAGCAGAGATGTGTCACCCAACCCTCTGCCTGAGCAACAGCGTCACCAGCGGCTGTGTGCTGACAATGTCCACCAGGCCATGCCCGTTTCTGCCACCAGGGGGCGCAGAGTGCACTGGGCTGTGGTTGGTTTCCTGGTCTTCCTTGTCAGGGGCTGGGTCCCCGTCCATTCTCTCCACCCTGGGGATCTGCTTGCAGTGGCCCCTCCCTCCCTCCCATGGTTTCAGGCTAGACATAGCCTCTACCAAGGACTGCCCATCCCTTAACCACCCTGAAACCTTGCCTCGACTCTTCTCTCTGCCTCAGGCACCCCAGTCGGGGGCAGGGGCTATGGAGAGGGACATGGCTTCTCTGACCCCACCCCTCCCTGTGGCTGGCCTTGAAGAGATCTGGAAACATGGAGCCAGGGACTGGGCAGCAGATGGTCAGAGAGAAGCAGCCTGTGTCCACCCCTGCAGGGCCCCTTCTCCTGGAGCCTGGTGCTCTGGGCGCTGGGGGGTGTGTGGAGGGGGAGAAGGCATGTGCCAGCCCCAGGGCATAACCACGTACATTTGGTCACAAGGCAGTGGGTGCTCTTGGGCCTCCAGATCAGGACTGGGCTCGCTCACAAAGATGTCCCCTTTGCAGGTGATGGACCAGATGGCCTGTGGGGACAGACGGCCGTGCACTCTCCGGCTCTCACTGCAGGACAGGCTGAGCAGGGCGAGCTGGCATGGAAAGGGATGGTTACCACTGGCCAGGCCAAGACCTGGTTGCCCCTCATCCCCTGCCCTGGGCGCTGCTCACTCACCCAGTCATTCATGTCCTGCTCGGTGGCTGCAGCCAGGCGCACGGGCCACCGCTGCCGGGTCCTCTCCGGGGTGTACAGGGCGAAGGAGTGTTTGGCCTCATTGAGGACGGGGACCAGTGCTGTGACCTCATTGAGGAACACGTGGAGGTACTGTGGGGAGATGGGGTACTCCATGTCCAGGTGGTCACCCTGGACAAGATAGCCACAGCGCGAGACTCCCTTCATTTTAGAGCTCAGCCTTGGGCCCCCAAGGGCCAAGCAGGTGCCAGTACCAAAGTTGTACTTTGGGAACAATCACCTTGGTGACATCTTCAAGATTTTTGGCACTGACTGCCTGGCACACGCTAAGCGGTAAGCCACTTCACCTCCTGGAGCCACACGTCTGCCGAGGAGCAGGGAAATGACTTTGGATGATGGTTTGTGGCCAGCACAGGCCAAAAGGTTAGGGAGCTGGGAAGGGTGGCGCATGCCTGTAATCCTAGCTACTCAAGAGGCTGAGGTGGGAGGATGGTTGAGTTCCACGCCAGCCTGGGTTCATAGTGAGACCTTGTCTCAAGATAAAAATTCTTAAAGGGCTAAAGGTGAGTCAGAGAGCCTGAAGTTCAAGGTCAACACTGGCACAGAAAACAATGAAAAGCCAGGGCCTACAAGTAGCTCTGGGTGGCCCCTGGAGGCAAAGGGGCACGCCATCCCCAGCCCTGGTGCCCCTGGCCCTGTGCACTCTGCAGACACTGCCCCTGGTGGCCACGCAGCTGCTGGTACCTTCTTCTCCTCGTGTAGCATGTAGTAGATGAAGAGGATGCTGTCCCGGGCCCCATCGTGGCCTGTGAACTGCTCCAGGGCCACGCGGACGTCCACCCACTTGTGGGGTTTCCAGTCACACCACCACTGCAGCGCGCCCGTCTTCACCCACACTGACTGCGGCACAGGCATCGGGCAGTGGGGCTGGCATCCCATGCGGGACACAGTCCCAGGTCCCGGGTGCACCCATCCCCAGACCCCCCCCCCCTCGTGCCATGTGGGGCCGTGCGCACCTGTTCCACGGCCTGCTCATAGTGCCGGAAGTTCTCCAGCTCCCGCCGCGTCCTCTCCGTGAGCTGCTGGAAGATCTGCTTCCTCCAGGCGGCTGTCTGCGCAGGTGTGATGGACAGGGACAGCGCCTGCGCCGAGGGGGACAGGCCTGCGGGAGGCTAGGCCTCAGGGCTAGGCGCCATCCTGCCCACAGCTGGCCGGAGAACCTAGGGCTGGCTTTCCTCCTGCCTTTTCTTGCTAGAAGGTTCCCATCATTGCACAAAGGCCTTTGAGCTCTCCCTCCCTCATCCCCCCCACCCTCCTCCACTGGGGGACAAGGGAGGGGACACTGTGCAGCAACTATCCCAGCGGGCCCCAGGGCCTGCTTAGGACTGTTGACTGTGCTCCTACCTGAAGGCCTGGGACCTCCCCACCCCCAGGGGCTCCTACTGGGGTGCCTAGTGGCCTCCCACATCCCCCAGGGGCTCCCGCTGGGACACCAGCCCTGCTGCCCCGGCCCCCCTTACCTGACTGGACCATGAACCACTTGAGCGTGGAGCCCGTGTCCACGGCGCAGCTGCCTCCGGACACCCAGGCCCACAGTGGGTGGTCATCAGCCCCGTAGGGCTCTTCCGTGCCCAGCGGGCAGAGCCCCTGGGAGCTGAGCCCCGCGGCCTCGGGACAGCTGGCAGCCTCGTGGCCGGCTGCCTTCTTGGGCTCCTTCAGGTCAATACTGGTCCAGGGCAACTGGGCAGGCGGGGAGGCTGGGCCTGGGTGTTCACAGGGACCCAGGGCTGCAGCAGTGTCCCCTCTGTCCTCTGTGGGACCGGAGTGCTCCCCGGCACACTCGGGGGTCCTGCCAGCGCCAGTGTCGGAGGCTGAGCTTCCCGTTGGGTTGCTGGAACCGTCCAGAGACTCTTCAGGGAGCAGCTGCTTGGGATCCCGTCTCTCCACTTCCGAGGTGTCATTGTCACTTGGGGCTGACTCGCTGCTGCCCCTCACCTCGTCCCCAAAGAAGCAGCCGGCGCTGCGGACAGAACAGCGCAGGTGTCGTTTCTCTTGGGGATGTACATTGCAAGGCTGACTCCTCACCTCTCCTCCTCACACAGGGACACCTGTGGGCCCGGGGGGGGGGGGGCACGGGCTGGGCCCTGGCCAATCAGAGCCATAGGGCAGTGAGTGGAGATCTGGACTTGAGTTGTTGGCTATTTTTTTCATTTAATTGGGGTAAAATATACATGACACCAAGTTGACTCATTTGATTTTCCTGTGGCGCTCTACCATTTGAGCCAGGCCTCCAGTTGAGCATTTGACTGATTATTTTGAAGATGGGAGTCTCATAGACTTTCCTACCCGGGCTGTCTCTGAAGGGTGATGCTCCCCATCTAAGATGCCTGAGGAGCTGGGGTGACGGGTACGAGCATTTGAAAACACACGCCACGTGTTTAGCACATGACTCTGTACATTCATCACTGCGGCCCTGGGGCCTGCCCCGCCCCCTCCTCTACGCCCTATGGTCCCTGGGTCACCTAAGGAGGCTGGATGAGCTGCCCGAGTGTGAGCGGTCACTCTCGCGGCCCGCGACGATGGCTTTCCATGTCTTCCCGCTGAGCTCGCTGGGGGTAACGCCCTGCCGGAAGTACACAGCGCGGTCTTCACAGCCGATACCCCATACCTGGATGGAACAGAGGCACCGGCCTGAGGCTCTTAGCCCTTTCTAGGGGAACAGGAGGGCCTGTGGGTATGTGTGGGGGTGTATGCCCGTGTTGCTGCGCAGCAAGTCCCCTGTGGGTCTCCCTGCAGGAGTGGGGGCTGCTCCCTGCAAGCCCAGAAGGGTCCAGATCCTGGCTCCCCTAATTAGGGAGCCTGGGCCTCCTGGAGCATGTTGAGATGCAAGTCTACTTGTGTGATTCTCTTCCCTGTGGATTCTGATGGGAAACTGAGTCCCAGGGCTGCTCCATGAAGGGTTATTGTTATTTTTGCTGCCAATCTGGGGCTTGAACTCAGGACCTGGGTGCTGTTCCTGAGCTTTTCTGCTCAAGGCTGGAGCTCTACCACTTGAGCCATAGCTCCACTTCTGGCTTTTTGCTGGTTCATTGGAGATAGTCTCACAAACTCTCCTGCCCCAGGCTGGCTTTGGATCCAGATCCTCAGATCTTAGTGTCTTGAGTAGCTGGAATTACAGGCGTGAGCCATGGGTACTTGTCTCCTTTGACTTTACAGGCTCATTACCCATGAGAAGGGCACACTGTCAAAGCCACATGGAAAATGCGCAGGAGAGGCTGTGGCCAGAGTCAAGCTTAGGGGAGTGGCCCTGCCTTGTCCACATTAGCCCTGAGGGGCACGGCCCTAGGACAAATGGCAAGGACCCTGGGTGCCTGCGAAGGCTGGGCAGTGACAAGGGACAAGGGGCACTGCATGGGGCGCGTGGGGACCCCCAGGCATACCTGGTCATTCAGCCCCACATTCACCATCGTCATTTCTCCCACCATCTCGATCCAGCTGGTGCCACAGGGATTATGCGAGTTGACTCCTCTGCGAAACCAGACCTGGAAAAGTCGAAAATAAACGCCTCTCTGGAGGGTCGTAGAGACCCTTATTTGTTGTTGTTGTTGTTATTGACAGGATCTCACTATGGAGCCCACAATGGACTTAAACTCATGATTCTCCTGCCTCTGTTTTCTGAGTGCTGGTATTACAGGTGTGAGCCACCATGCCTGGTAACTGAGGTGAAAGGACTCGGCAAGAATGAATGAATATGTTGAACTTTGGTTCATTATTTCCTCTGTTTAAGAGGATAGCCTTGCTGAGAATATTTAGGATTTTGTTTTGTTTTTTGGCAATATTAGAGTTTGAATTCAGAGCCCTCGGCTTGTCAGGCACTCTACCACTTAAAGCCATGCCCCCAGCCTCTTTTCTGGTTTTTTTTTGTCAGTCATGGGGCTTGAACTCTGGGCCTGGGCAGTCCCTCAGCTCTTCAGCTCAAGGTGAGCACTCTACTCCACTTCTGCCTTTGGTGGTTCATTGGTGATTAAGAGTCTCATGGACTTTCCTACCCAGGTTGCCTTTGAACTGCGATCCTCAGATCTCAGCCTCCTGAGTAGCTAGGATTACAGGCGTGAGCCACTGGTGTCCAGCTTAGATTCTTTTTTGTTGTTGTTGGTTGTGAGGCCTGAACTCTGGGCCTCGATGTTGTCCCTGAGCTCTTCAGCTCAAGGCCAACACTTTACCACTTTGAGCCACAGTGCCACTTCTGGGTTTTTCTGCTTATGTAATGCTGAGGAATCGAACCCAGGGCCTCATGCTTGCAAGACAAGCAAGTGCTCTACCACTGAGCAATCTTCCCAGCTCCCCCCCTCCCTTTTTTGTGCCAGTCCTGGGGCTTGAACTGGGCACTGGCTCTGTCCCTGAGCTTTTGTACTCAAAGCTAGCCCTCTACCACTTGAGCTCCACTTCTGGCTTTTTGGGTGGTTCATTGGCAATGAAAGCCCAGGCTGGCTTTGAATCGCAGTCCTCAGATCTCAGCCTCCTGAGTAGCTAGCATGACAGGTGAGAGCCACCAGTGCCCAGCGATGTCACATTTATTCTAATGGGTTTAGGGGACCTTTTCAAGCAGAAAGATCCCTAGTGACGTTGGGACCCTGGTGGTCCTCAGTCCTCCATCTTACTTTCCGGTCCTTGGTGATGGCCCAGACCACGCTGACGCCCACAGAGACGTGCATAATCCCGTTTTCAGATCCTGGAGGTTCCACGATGGTCCAGGAACTTCCTACCCCCCAAGAAAAGCAACCCCAGATGACCTTCATCAGCCAAAATGCTGGTGGACCCCCCCACCCCCGCAGGCCCCGCAGCACGGGGCGACGCACCTCTGGGGTTATTCCTGTTGATTCCTTCCCGCACCAGGGCCTGCCCCTCCCAGAGTGTGGCCCACAAGAGGTCGTGGGGTCCACAGCTGATCTGCACCACCTCCCCGGGGGTGTCAACCAGGGACCACGAGGAGCCTTCGGGGTTCGGGTGACTGACATCCTCTCTGTACCACACCTGGGGAGGCAAGAAAGGGGGCAAGCGCCAGTGCGTCAGCCCACCTGGCCCCTTATGGGCCACAAGTTGGGGTCCCAGCAGCACCCACACGTGCACCCTGACCTCCCCCAATTTTCCCTCAGTGGCAGAGCCAGTGACCTCCCCTCCCATCCTCATGCAATATGCAAGCCTTGGATTTCGGTGGTCCAAGGGGAGAGACCCATTCTGCACGGCTGCTTGCGGGGACTGCCTGCCACTCAGCCTCCGGTGCTCCACTCCCCCTAGTGGCCTGGAGCTCTCAGGACACCTGTGGTGTTCAATGTCCCCACAAATGCCACCGCCACTTCTTTAGTCCTTAACCTGACTATTTAAGATGAGTTGACTCCTGCAGGGCACTGGTGGCTCACATCTGTAATCCTGCCTACTCAGGAGGCTGAGATCGGAGGGATCATGGTTCAAAGCTAGCTTGGGTAGGAAAGTCCATGAGACTCTTAATCACCAATGAACCACCAAAGGCAGAAGTGGAGTTGTGGTTCAAGTGAGTGTAAGGCACCAGCCTTGAGCACAAAAGCTCAGGAACAACACACACACACACACACACACACACACACACACACACACACACACACACACACACACACACACACACACACACACACACACACACACACACACACACACACACACACACACACACACACACACCCCTCCCTTAGTATCGGGTCATCTGGTAGGCAGGCGCTGGCTCCTCTGTGGTCCCCTCTTTTTAGATGGGGATCTCTTTCCCAAGCCACATCTCCCACCCTGCCAGACCCCTCCTCTCCATCCTTCAGCCATCCCAAAGCCAGTAGAGCCTCATGGTCAGTGCACGATGTTACTGGCTAACCACGCCAAGCTATCGATCGGAGCCCCTGTGCCCGGCCCATCGTGTGGCTGCTCCACTGGGGTGGATTTAGTCCTTTCCTTAGTTCATTAACTTTCCTCACCCATCCACCTGCCCCTCCCCACTAGCACCCACTCATAAACAATGACAGGGACCCCCAGAGAGCTGGAAGAGCCCAGGATCTGTCCAAGGACACAGCAGTATTAGAACTGAGACGTGAGACAGTGGCAGAGTCTTCTGGGAAGTGAGGCTCACAGAGGGGAATTGTGGGAGCTTAGTAACCTTCAGCCAGCTCTAGGGACAATCCCAGGGCCCCAGGGCCCAGGGCTAGCATGGCCTTACCTTTCCCTGCAGAGACACAGCCCACACGGACAGGCGGCCCACGGGCTCTTCTGTAATCTCCCAGCCCCCCACGGAGAGGTCATTGAAGGGGTCAGGCAGTGCCTCAGGGTCATCCTTCGAGGGAATCTGGAGGAAACGGTGAGAAGTAGTGGCTGTCATGACCCGGTGAGCTGGGGTGCCCACCCTGCAAGCCCTCCTTCCCCATCCCTGCCCGCCTACTCTCCAGCCTTCCAGAACCTTTTATCCTCAGCTCAGCCCCCAGCCGCCTGATGTCACGGAGGCAGCCGGCCAGGGCCGTGGGGTCCTGTGTGGCCTGTCTGTCAGCAGCCATGCCTGGGCTGTTGGCCCAAGTGGCCTCTATGGCTCCCCAAGGCTCAGCTCCCACCGAGGACCACACCCGGACTCTCAGTCTGGGCTGAAGGCTGTGGTCTCTGAAGATCACAGGACCCGGCCCAGACCTCCAATCCTGACGCCATGGAAACAGCACTGGAGGCTCGTAGGAGAGCCTGGCCCAGGGCAGGTCAAGCTCTGAGCTAGCCCGTATCACTGTCCACCTGGCCCTGTGTGTGGTCAGCGGCCAAGGTGGAGGGACACACAATGCCCTGGGGTTGTCAGGGGAGGTTATGGTGCCCGGTGCACACAGGGATGAGGCTCCCTGTGCCCTTCTGTCCCTGTCCACCCTGCCCTGACCCCTGTGCCCTGCTCCGTGCAAGGACCTTGGCCCACATATCGCGGGATTTGTATCTCCGGTACCGGATCCACTTCCGCCTCCGCACGCACGAGTTCCACTTCTTGTCTCTTGTGTAGGTGGCAGGGAAGTCCATGGCGTACGTCCAGCCCTGCAAGGCCAAGTGGGCTGGGTGAGGCTGGAGGTGGGCAAGTGGGAGGGAGGGGTGACAGGCAGAGGGGAGGGGGCAGGGTGGGGGGGGGCCCCCTCTCCCAGCAAGCAGAGGTCAGCCACTGCGGGAACTGGGGACAGCTGGGCGCCATGGCCCCCCCCGCCCCCCCCACAGCCGCAGTGGACACCAAGTTCACCTACCCCTTTCTCGGTGGGCTCCCCTCCAAAATTCTCATCCACGTACCAGTCTGATTCCCACTCCCAGTGGGGTGACAGCAGCGCCACCCCGTCCAGGGGCCGGTGCTGGAGCCCACTCACGTCGCTCCATGGCCAACGGTCACTGGGCAGGAGTTTGTCGCAGAAGCCACCCATGGGGTTCCAGCGCTGAGGCCAGGGACACAGAGAAAGTCTCAGGCCCCCGGCATGCTGGGAGGAGACCCGGGTGGACAGGGTCTCTCTCTCTGAGGCCAGCAGGCCCCTCTCGCCTAGCTCTAGGGTAGCAGAGGAACAGCAAGTCTATCTGGTATTCAGGGATCAAGGACATCCATGGCACTTCAGGAATAACTTAGAGCATCAGGCTGAGCATGGTGGCTCAGGCTTGTAATCTCAGCTACTTGGGAGATAAGAGGAACAAGAATTATAGTTTGAAGCCAGCCTGGGGGTGTGGGGGTGCGGGAGGGGAAGTAATGCTCTACCTCAACCTACAAACTGGGCATGGTAATTCATTCTTTCTTTTCTTTTCTTTTTTTTATTTTTGTTGGTCATGGGGCTTGAATTCTGGGCCTGGGTGCTGTCCCTGAGCTCTTCAGCTCAAGGTGAGCACTCTACCACTAGTACCACTTCCGGATTTTGGGTGGTTAATTGGAGGTAAGAGTCTCATGGACTTTCCTGTCTGGGCTGGCTTTGAATGGTGATCCTCAGATCTCAGACTCCTTAGTAGCTAGGATTACAGATGTGAGCTACCAGTGCCTGGCTGATTGATTCTTATGATGTGAGCCACTCAGAAGACAGAGATAAGAGAATCTCAGCCCAAGGTTCATCTTAGGCAAAAGGGAGAGGACTCTATCTGAAAAATAATGGAGTGGAAAAGACCTTGGGTTCCATGGATAGTGATTGCCTAGGAAGTGCAAGGACCTGAGTTCAAATCCCAGTACTGGCAATAAAAGGGGGAAAAAAGACCCAGTGCATCAGCATGGCCCTAACGAGTAGAGCACCCACCCACGGTCCCAGCATGACAGGCAGAGGAGGACATGGTCCCCTGGGCTCCCGAAATCTACCAGAGCACACCCCCCATCGGAACCCAGCCAATGACCCAGCCAGGGCTGCAAAGACCCAGATGCTAGCTGGGCACCAGTGGCTCACGCCTGTAATCCTAACTACTCAGGAGGCTGAAATCTGAGGATCGTGGTTCAAAGTCAGCCCAGGCAGGAAAGTCTGTGAGACTCTTATCTCCAATAAACCACTAGAAAACTGGAATTGGTGCTGTGGCTCAAGGGGTAGAGCGCTTTCGATGAGCTGAAGAATGCGGGGACAGTGCCCAAGCCCAGAGTTCAAGCCCCACGACCGACCAAAAAAAAAAAAAAATGACCCAGATCCCATGGATCTTGAGCATGAGCAAGGTGGTGTGAATGTAGGGAAGGAGGCAGGGAGGCCTGCCTGGAAGGGAGCGGAACGCTAAGTACCTGGTTCTCGTAGGCCTCCTCTCGGCGGCGGATGGGGACATCGCTGGCGCACACATACAGGTAGACCTGGTTGTCACAGGCGATGCCCCAGCAGAACTGTGTGGCCGCACTGACCCTCTTGAATTCCAGCTGGGAGTCCCGGCACAGTTCCCAGTACTGGCCAGCCGTGGACAGTGTGTACACCCTCCCAAAGAGGTCCACAGCCCAAAGCACTGAGGCGGGCATGGCGGCAGCACTGGAGGGAAACACACGGGAAGGAGAGTGTCAGCCGGGTGTGGTGGCGCATGCCTGCAATGCCGGTGCTTGGGTGGGTGGGGGGGCCAAGGTGGAAGGATCACAAGTTGGAGGCTTGGGCTCCAGAGTGAGCCTCAGTCTCAAAAACGACAATAACAAAAACAAGAATATCAAAGTACTGCCTCCCAGCATGGGGACGTCAGGGTCACAGGGGAATTTTCCATGGTAATGTGTCTCATGGAGGGCCGGATGAGGTCAGGGAGAGAAGCAAATGGTCATACCAAAGAGCAGAAGCCATGCCTGCTTCTGACACTGGGAAACTTCTTCCTTTGCCTCTCCTTTCTTCTCTTTCTCTCCCTCTCTCTCTCTTTCTCCCTCTCCCTCTTCCCCCCTCTCTTTTGGAACTCGTGGGGCTTGAACTCAGGCCTGGGAGCTCTTTTGCTCAAGGCTTGTGCTCTACCACTTTGAGCACAGCGCCACTTCTGGTTTTCTGGTGGTTTATTGGAGATGAGAGTCTCACTGACTTTCCTGCCCTGGCTGGCTTTGAGCCACCAGTGCCTGGCTTCTTTACCTCTCTGCCAGGCTGGTTGGTCTCTGTCATTCTTCTTGGCTTGACAAAGGGGTCCCTGGTGCACCTGGCATCCCAGCTGAGCCCCAGGGGACCACAAGGACTGAGGGACACAAAGGTTCCCCTGCCTGCCCTCCCTGAGTGATTCCAGCTTCCTTTCCTCACTCCCCTCGCCCTTCCTTTATCTCTTCTGTTTCTTTCTTTGTGTTCTGCAGAGTCTCCAAGCTGTATCGCGGGCCAGTCCTCCCCATCCCGGGATCGCCATGGCTGCGATTCCCTACGGTAACCCCTGAAATTGTGACTTGTAGAGGAAGCATGCTTCCCACCATGCCATACCCAGGATACCAAGCCCACAGGGACGAATGGGCACAGCAGGGAGTCACAAGGAACAGACTGATCTGACAAGGTAGCTCTCAATCTTAGAAAACACTGCCCTTGGAAGGCTGGGCATGGTGGCTTAAGCCTGTAATCCCAGTTACTTAGGAGGTAGAGAGAGAGTGGGAAGATTGAAGCTTAAGGCCAGGCCAGAGGAAAACAATTAGAAGATCACATCTCTACCAATAAGCCAGACACAGTGGTACACCCTGGGATCTCAGTTAAGATAGAGTGCCAATGGACCAAGACCCTCAGTTCAAACTTGGTACCATCAGAAAAAGAAAACACCACCCTCGGGACAGGAGAGAAGCAATGTCGGAGGGCAGTCTGTTGGGATAGTTACTGGGAGCCTAGGTTGTTTGGGGGGGGGGCTGGAGGCTGGGCCAAGCTGCTGTTCCTGCAGCTTCCCAGATGGATGGGCTGCTCCAGAAGGCACAGGAAGTACAGTGGTGGTTAGAGATGTAGCTGGTCTACAAATGTGCCCATCTGCAGCATGTAAAACAGGCTCCGCGGGAACAAAATGAGTGGAAGCCAGCTGCCAGTGCCTCATGCCTGGAATCCCAGCTAGCCACTCAGGAGGCTGAGATCTGAGGGTTGAGAGTTGAAAGTTCATCAATCTCTGATCTCCAGTGAACCACCACAAAGCCAGAAGTGGAGGTGTGCCTAAATGGTAGAGTTACCAGCTTGGAGCAAAAAAGCCAAAGGAGAGTGCCCTGGCTCTGAGTTCAAGACCCAGTGCTAGCACAAAAACGCACAAACAACAAGCTTGGTGCCTGTGGTTCATGCCTGTCATCTTAGCTACTCAAAAGGCTGAGATCTGAGGATTAAGGTTCAAAGCCAGTCCAGGCAGGAAAATCAGTGAGGCTCTTATCTCCAATTAACCCCCAGAAAACTGATAGTGACGCTATGGCTCAAAGTGGTAGTGTGCTAGTGTTGAGCAAAAGAGCTCAGGGACAGCACGCAAGCCCTGAGTTCAAGCCCCATGACCAAAATGTGCTAAGTGGAGCTGGATGCAGGTCATAAAGGAAGTGACAGGGACAGGGAACAGAAAGGCCGGAGCTGGGACAGAGCCAAGTTCTGAGAAACTAAGACACCCACCACAGGAAGTACAGCAAGATGCCAGGATGGAGGCTGACTACAGGGCAGGTCTGGGGGTGGAGGCGCCTCCATATAACCACTGATCCCCCCAAAAAATGTTACTGAACCCATGCCCACCAGACATACAGCAGAATCGGGTCAGGAGCCTTCCTGAGTCATTTGAAAACTATTTGTGCTCAGGGGCCTGGGTCAGGATCACAGTGCCCACACCCTGCCCCTGCTGCCAGTACACGCTACTCCTCTTCTACCTACCCCGCACCCCTAGCCAGGCTTCAGGGTCCCTTTGGATCCTTTACAGTGATCGAATGCCCAGAGCTGGCCAGAACACGAGTGTCTGAGCCCTCAAGGTGTGCAGTGTGTGAGAACTCAACATGTTCTAATGTCCCCGCACAAGTGTCTCCTGCCCCTCTTCTACCTCTCCCCACCTCGCACTGAGGTTTGATCTCCAGGTCTCAAGCTTAGTAGTCAGGTGCTGTATTGCTGAGCCATGCCTCCAGCCCTCTTTATTTTTTTCCCCCTGGTTATTTTTAAACCGGGTCCCCCTTTTTGCCCTGGGTAGGCTTGGATCGCAACCCTCCTATTTACACTTCTCACCAATGCTGGGATGACAGACATGTGCCACCACAGCCAGATATTAGTTGTGATGGGGTTTCACTAACTTTTCAGCCAGCCTGGACTGGCCTCAAAGCATAGCCTTCCCACTTTTAGCTTTTCAAGGAATTCCAATTAAGGTGTACAGCTTCCCATCTTTTAAAGAAATCAAGTATCTTCCTGGCCAGCCTGAGGTTTAGGTCTCTTCATCTTCTCAGTGAACACAATAAGCATTCAAGTTAACACTTAATGAGGATAATCTCCACCTACCTCCAGCATTTTCTGATACCCTGAGGTGCTAAAATCCTGCCCACAAACTCAAGTAAAAAATTAATTAAAAAACAAGGTGGCCTTGATGGACAGATAGGTAAGAGGTGACCAAAGTGCAGGTATAATTAACAAATGGAGGTTTGTGGATGTTCATGAACTAATTCTTTCAATTTGGCAAAATGGGTAGACTCTGATGTGCGTGCGTGCGTGCGTGCGTGCGTGCGTGCGTGTGCGTATGTGCCAGTACTGGGGCTTCAACTCAGGGTGTGTATGTGTATGTATGTGTGTGCCAGTACTGTGGCTTCAACTCAGGGTGTGTGTGTGTGTGTGTGTGTGTGTGCCAGTACGGGGGGCTTCAACTCAGGGCCTGGGAGCTATCCTCTAGTTCTTTGTTTAAAACCAGCACTCTATTACTTAAGGCACAGCTCCACTTCTGGCTTCTTTATAAATTTTTTTTAATTTAATTTTATTTTATTTGAGAACATACTGTACAGAGGGGTTACAATTACATGGGCAGGATAATGTATACATTTCTTACCAAGCATTGCAGCCTCCTCCTTTGTTTACCCTTCACCTCCCTTCCCAGCATCCCCCCTCCCCCCCACCCAATCATACTTTATAAATATTTTTTTAATTTAATGTTTAATTTTTGCCAGACCTGGGGCTTGAACTCAGGGTCTGGGCTCTGTCCCTAAGTTTCTTTTGCTCAAGGCTAGCACTCTACCACTTGAGCCACAGTACTACTTCCAGCTTTTTCTGTTTATGTGGTACTGAGGAATCGAACCCAGGACTTCATGCTTGCTAGACAAGCACTCTACCTCTAAGCCACATTCCCTGACTCTCTTTATTTACACTTTTTGGTGGTTAAGTAGAGCTAAGAGTTTCACAGCCTTGCCTGCCTGGACTAGTGTTGATCCTCAAATCTCAGCCTCCTGACTAGCTAGGTTTACAGGTGTGAGCCACCAGTACCCAGATTCTATGATGTTATTGGTTTGAGCAATACAAATTAGTCTTTAAAGGTAACTCACATGATGAGGGATGTAGACAAGTAGAGAGCACTTGCCTAGCATGCACCAGGCTGTTTTCATCCTCAGCATCACACACCACACACACACACACACACACACCAATGTAATTCCACACACCACACACACACATACACACACACACATACACACACACACACACACACACACACACACACACACACACACACACACACACACACACACACACCAATGTAATTCCATTTGCTGGGGATAGTGACACACATCTCTAATTCCAGCATGCAGGAGGCTGAGAAAGAAGTACTGTGCACTTGAGTCCAGCCTCATACGACAAAAAAAGAAAAGGGTAAAAAGCCCACCTAATAGCTAATAATTCAATGTATGAAGGTCAGGTTCAGTCTGCAGACTGAGCTTCAAGAACAGAGATGCTACTTGTATTTGAAACGCTTTCCTTTAGCTAAATGACTAAGCAGTCATTTCCTTCCTGATATAATTGACCCTCTGGGCAGTTAATGGAAGAATACTCTGTGGCAGAGGATGGGGTGTGGGAGCGTGTTTATAAACTCCTTTCCAGTTAAAGGTGACATGGGGTGAATATCCTTGGCCAGTTACACCTCCTTTTCTTTCTGGGCCAGGATGCGCCCCCCAACTGGTCATACACCACTTCCTGACTGTGTCCTCACCACACAACCTGTTCTGGGTCACAGGACTCTTGCAAAGTCTCTCATGACTCCAGGAACCCTGAGATTTCTTTGTTTTGTAAAAGTGAAAGATCTAAGGGAAATCTTCAGAAGCAACCTCTATTTTCACTGCGAACGTTTACAAAACAAAATGGCCTTGAATTTTCCATCATTCCTCTTAAAAAAAAAAAAGCCACTTGCCACCCCCAAAACCATCTGCTTTTTTGGATCAGTGTATCCACTGATTCCTTCCTTCAGAGACCAAAATGTGCCCCCAGGGCAGTGGAGTAGATGTGACCTGGCACAAGGAAGCAAGCACAAGGAAGCAAGCACGCCATTGTGAACACACCTAAGACATCCATGGCACCTCCATTCCTCCCCCCAAAGTAAATAGGGTCTGCCCAGCCCACCCGGGAAGGAGGTGTTCTAGGCGGGCCTGGCTCTCATCCCGGCCTCTGCACCCTGCAGGTGGGCACCCCTGCACCGCCAAGGGCGGCCTGTGTCAGGGTGCAGGGCCCCGGCCATCTGCCTTGGTTAATCCCAGGCCCGGGGGGGGGGGGTTGTCAAATCCTCCTTCCAGGAGGATTTGCACCCGCCCCCAGCTCCAGCCGTCACCCCAGTCCAGAGGGTGGACCCCCTCCAAGCCGGAGCTGTCTGTCACGTGTGTGTTCGGAGCTGGGATGAAGCAGACCCCCGTCCCCGCCCCAAGGTGTGCAGGGCTCGGCCCGGGTCCGGTCCTTCCCTCCATCCCTCCAATGTCGCAGCCGGGAGAGGACGCAGGACGTAGGGCACCGCCACCCTCACCTCCCCGGAGGGCTCGCGCGCGCGGTCCGTCCCCGCGGCAAGGGGCCGCCACCCAGCACTCACCGGGGCCGGCGCCCGGCGAGTCGGGGTCGCAGCCGAACTCCCACGAGAGGCTTGGCGGCCGGCCCTTTGCCCGGCGGTAAACTAGGGGGCCTGCCGGAAGTGGCCCTCAGACCCACGCTCATTGGCCAGTGCCTCCATGACATCACGGACATGGGCGCGCGCGATTGGCTACGACGCGCCGCCTTCCCTGGGGGTCGTCTGCTCGCCCACTTCCGGGGTCGTCCCAGGGCCGGGAGACTGGGGTGGCGCGCGCTTCCGGAGGGCTCCGACCGCGGGAGCCGACACGGTGAGGATGCGGTGGCCGCAGGCGGGGAGAGGGGCGGGCCGGGAGGGCGTGGGAGCGAGGCCCCCAACGAGCGGAGCGAGGGGCGGCACGCACACGTGCCCCGCTCGGTTTCACTGAGGTAAAAAAGAAACCCCTGAATACGCAGACCTAACGCTTTGTGGTCCTGGAAACACTTTATAACTGGAGCGGCGAGGTGTCAATCACAGGTCACCATACACGTGACTTTGTAATTCTGGGGCGACGTGTCAATCACAGGTCACCTATTGCTCAACTTTGTGTTGCCAAGTGACAACCCGGCGTCATCTAATAGAGGGAATACGGAAGAGCTCTCTGGGTGCCTGGCTTGGCTCTCACTGCGTGTTCTATTCGTACTGGCTTTTGAACTCAGGACCTTTGGCTTGCTAGGCAGGTGTTCCACCTCTTGAGCCACGCCCCCTGCCATTCCAGCCACGCCCCACCACCCGAGCCACACCTACCACCCCAGTCACGCCCATTACCTGAACGACCCCCACCACGTGAGACAAGCCTCCAGCCCTTTTTATTTTTCTGGTCGGTTGTCTTGCCTTTTGGGCAGGGCTGACCTCCGATCTTGCTCCTCCTGCCTGAGGCTTCTGCCCTAGCTAGGATCCCAGGCTCTTGCACAGTCATTCTTGGAAGTTCTTGCCAGGTCTTGAGAATGCTGGTCGACCTTCCCCTGATGTCCTGGCTGGGAAGGCACACACAGGCTATGTCCAGTGGAAGGTAAAGCCGTCACCCTGCTAACCACCAGTGGTTTCATATACCTGGGGAATTGCATTTGCCTGGAGATAATTGAAAGCAGGAGGGTTCAGAGAGGCAAGAATGGTGATTCCCAGAGATTAGGGTATTATCACTGTGATGATCCTGGCCAAAAGAAAATAAAATGTGAAATTAGAAACAGAACAAAATTATTGATTATTAAGAGTAGGGCCAGGGGACTGGGAAGTTGGCTCAGTGGTAGAGTGCTTGTCTTGCATGCATGAGTCCCTGGGTAGGATTCCTCAGCACCACACAAGCAGAAAAAGTTGGAAGTGGTACTGTGGCTCAATTGGTAGAGCGCTAGCCTTGAGCTGAAGAGCTGAGGAACAGCGCCCAGGCCTAGAGTTCAGGCCCCACGACTGACCAAAAAAAAAATATATATATATATAGGGTCAGGCTGGGAAGGTGGCTCAGCGGTAGAGTGCTTGCCTTGCATGCATGAGGCCCTGGATTCCATTCCTCAGCACCACATAAGCAGAAAAAAGCTGGAAGTGGCACTGTGGCTCAAGTGGTAGAGAACTAGCCTTGAGCTGAAGAGCTGAGGGACAGCGCCCAGGCCCAGAGTTCAGGCACCACAATCGACAAAAAAAAAAAAAAAGGAAAAAAGAAAAGAAAAAACTCCAGGCTAGTCATTAAAAGGAAAATTCCAAAGATAAAGTCTTGAAGTAAATTGTGAGTTAAGGGGCTAGGAAGTTGGCTCAGTGGTAGAGTGCTTACCTTGCATGCATGAGGCTCTGGGTTCGATTCCTCAGCACCACATAAGCAGAAAAAGCTGGAAGTAGTGCTGTGGCTCAAGTGGTAGAGCGCTAGCCTTGAGCTGAAGAGCTGAGGGACAGCACCCAGGCCCAGAGTTCAGGCACCATGACTGGCAAAAAAAAAAAAAAATTGTGAGTTAAACACTAGATTACTGGAATTTGGTAAATAACAGTGAAACTCAGAGCCAGAAAACCTGGAAAGTGGTTTGACTTTGGAGTGTGATAAGTAAGAAATTTGGATTTGGTTTTTGCTTTGAGGATTTATCGCTTTCCTTATTGAGACTGTAATTGCTATTTCACTAAGTTGCTTCTTTGATGGAAAGATTTGGGATAAGGACTTTGCCTTGTGACTGATTGCCTTATGGTTGGAATTACTGAAATTATAATTGCCATTTTGTAATCACTAACTGCTAGCTCTGCTTCTGTAACTTGCTTCTTTGCCAATCGTGAAAATACCACTGACCCCCTGCGAGTAGCCTCCCTTCCTGCATGGATCTTGCCTTTAAATACCCAGAGCTTTTTGATTTTATTGCTGTTCTTCACTGTCCAGGTATAGTGAAGGGCAGTCACCACAGCTAATAATATAGATCCCTAGCTTGATTGATTGAGTGTTGGTGGCTCCTTTTGCTGATCGTGGGTTCAAGTCCCACCAGCCCTGGGAAGTGGGGATACTTTAATCAGCAAGAGGAAAAGTGGCTATTTAAGAAATCTTAGTCTGGGCTGGGAAGGTGGCTCAGTGGTAGAGCGCTTGCCTTGCATGCCTGAGGCCCTGGGTTTGATTCCTCAGCACCACATAAGCAAAAAGAAAAAAGCCGGAAGTGGTGCTGTGGCTCAAGTGGTAGAGCGCTAACCTTGAGCTGAAGAGCTGAGGGACAGCGCCCAGGCCCAGAGTTCAGGCCCCACGAACGGACCCTCCCCCCCCCCCACCAAAAAAAAGAAACCTTAGTCCAGGGGCTGGGAAGGTGGCTCAGAAGTAGAGCACTTACCTTGCATGCATGAGGCCCTGGGTTCGATTCCTCAGCACCACATAAGCAAAAAGAAAAAAGCAGGAAGTGGTGCTGTGGCTCAAGTGGTAGAGCGCTAGCCTTGAGCTGAAGAGCTGAGAGACAGTGCCCAGGCCCAGAGTTCAGGCCCCACGACCGGACCCCCCCCCCCCAAAAAAAAAAGAAACCTTAGTCTGGCATCAGAGAGACCTGGATTCTGCCGTTTGAGAGACTTTTAGCAATTTCTTTTCTTTAGCCTCAATTTCCAGCATTGAGGTGTGTGTGGTGGAACATGCTTATAACCTCAGCACTCAGGAGGCAAAAGCAAGAGAATGGTGAGTTCTGAGGTTGGGAGTGTAGCTAAATTATAGAGCACTTATTTAACATATGCAAGGTCCTGGGTTCCAACCCTACCAAATAAATAAAATAAAGCCAGGGCATAGCTATTCAAAAGGCTGAGATCTGGAGGATTGAGGCTCAAGGCCATCCTGGGCAGAAAAGTTTGGAAGATCTCATTAACAAAATAACCAGGGCTGGGAATGTGGCTTAGTGATAGAGTGCTTGTCTAGCATGCATGAAGCCCTAGGTTCAATTCCTCAGCACCATATAAACAGAACAAGCCACAAATGGTGCTCCAGCTTAAGTGGCACAGTACTAACCTTGAGCAAAAGAAGCTTAGGAATAGTGCCCAGGCCAGGAGTTCAAGCCCCAGGACTTGCAAAAAACAGCAAAAGCCAGGCTTCATGAAGGCATGGCTCAAGTGGTAGAGCACCTGCTGATCAAGCAAATCCAAGAAGTACAAGGCCCTGAGTTCAAACCCCAGTCCTCCCCAAAAAAGATATATGTGGTATGGAGTGGCATGGGGGTATAGGTATGTGTCCATACTTAGCCTGGGTGCTGTTCACTGGGTTTTTCACTCAAGGCTAGAACTCTGCCACTTGAGCAACAGTTCCACTTCTGGCTTTTTGGGGGGTCCGGTCGTGGGGCCTGAACTCTGGGCCTGGGCGCTGTCCCTCAGCTCTTCAGCTCAAGGCTAGCACTCTACCACTAGAGCCACAGCGCCACTTCCGGCTTTTTTTTTTCTGCTTATGTGGTGCTGAGGAATCGAACCCAGGGCCTCATGCATGCAAGGCAAGCGCTCTACCACTGAGCCACCTTCCCAGCCCCACTTCTGGCTTTTTGGTGTTTTAAATGGCAGTAAGGGTGTTATGGACTTCCCTGCTTGGGCTGACATTGAAGCACACCCCTCAAATCTCAGCTTCTGAGTAACTAGGATTACAGATGTGAGCCACCAAAGCCTGACTCAAAGAAAGGTACAGAGTAGGCGCTCTCCAGTGCCCATTAAAGTGTACATGTGCTGTGACAGAATCCAGCAGCAATGTTCCAGTTTGCTACAGCAGAGTTTGGGGGACTCGCTCCCTCACCCCCCCTGTGCTTTCCTGCCCTTCCTACAGGTACAATCCTCATCCGGTTTCTACTGTATTCTTTTTTTTTTTTTTTTTTTGGTCGGTTGTGGGACTTGAACTCTGGGCCTGGGCGTTGTCCCTTAGCTCTTCAGCTCAAGGCGAGCGCTCTACCACTTGAGCTACAGCGCCACTTCCGGTTTTCAGGTGGTTTTATTGGAGATAGGAGTCTCATGGTCTCTCCTGCCCGGGCTGGCTTTGAACCTCGATCCTCAGATCTCAGCCTCCTGAGTAGCTAGGATTACAGGCGTGAGCCACCAGCGCCCGGCTTCTACTGTATTCTTCTTACCTCCTTCATTTCTCCAGTCCCATCTTGCCTTCTTTCCCAGGCCAGACACTGGGTTCAAATCCCAGCCCTATTACTTCCAGTATGAACAACTCAGACGCTGAGCCTCTGCCCTTCTCTGTAAAATGGGTCATCACTTGCCTCTGAGGGGGGCTGGGAGGGAAGAGGATGTGGCAGCTAGCCTGTTACTTGTATTAAAGATGGGGGCGGGGGTGCTGAGAATGTAGCTTAGTGGTAGAGTGCTTGCCTAACATGCATGAAGCCCTGGGTTCGATTCCTCAGCCCCACATAAACAGAAAAAGCAGGAAGTGGCACTGTGGCTCAAGTGGTAGAGTGCTAGCCTTGAGCAAAGGAAGCTCAGGGACAGTGCCCAGGCCCTGAGTTCAAGCCCCAGGACTGGAAGCGGGGGGGGGGGGGA
The DNA here is from genome assembly GCF_024711535.1 of Dipodomys merriami. Taxonomy (NCBI): domain Eukaryota; kingdom Metazoa; phylum Chordata; class Mammalia; order Rodentia; family Heteromyidae; genus Dipodomys; species Dipodomys merriami. The sequence continues at coordinate 18,368,106 of NW_027203604.1, forward strand.
GAGAGATTTAGGGGTCCCTCACTGCTTAGCAAAACTTTCAGAAAAACTTGAGACACTACCCTGGATCCCCCGCGCCCTTACCCCCTACACACATCTGCAGGACTGACAGAGGCTATTTTCTGGATGATAGACAATGATGTGGAGGGCAGGGAAGGGTAACTGGGTTGAGGGGAAGGTGGGCTGACTACCTTCTGCCTCCACCATCCCTCCTCAGTCTCCTCATTCTGCCAGCTCCCATGAGCCTCTGGGCTCCAGCCTTGGCGGAAGTCACTATGACTGGCTCCATACCTTTCTGTCAGAACTGCTTCCCACATGCAGCCCTCACTGTCCCAAATGTCCCCTGCCATTCTTCTTCCCTGACTGCTCATCCAGCCTTGAAGACTCAAGCCCTGATGGATCCCAAGGGAGTATAGGTCTGGTTTTGTTTGTTTATTGTTTGAGACCATGTCTCGCTCTATAGGCCAAGCTGCCCTGAAACTCATGATCCTCTGGCCTCCTCCTTTTGAGGCCTGGGATTACAGCCATGCACCAGCATGCCCAGGCAGGCTTGTTTTGATGCCCTCCTATGTAGTACATTGTCCACCGTAATCCATCACACTTCATTTTATAATCATTTGCTTTCCGGTCTGTCTCCCCGAGCACCCTGTGAGATCTTTGAGGGACATTTTAACTAAGAATGGACTTTCCAGGGCTTAATGATTGCCTAAGGCATGCTAGGTTTATATTAAAGGAATGAATGCCCACCCCCCCCCCAGGCTGATAGTCTCAGCAAAGAGGGTGGAGATGGGCAAACTTGGCCAGTCCACAGGTGCCCCCTTCACCCCTGCCTTCTCCCAGCAGTGTATGGCTACCTTGGCCTGGTTTTGATCCTTTTAGTGGCCTTTCTCCTCTGGCCGCACAGCAGGCGGTCTGGACGACTCCACCTGCTAGCTAGCCAGGCTTGGTTAGCTCAGCCCTAAGCCCATCTCCCAAGGCCTTTCTTTTGTGAGAATGTTTCTTTCTCTGCCGAAAGTTACTTGTTGTGAGCAAATGTGTCATCGGGAGTGGCTCACAGGCCGTATCTTCGCCTGGATTGGGATTTGCTTGCCGTCCTTCTTTCCTGATAAAACCAGTGAATCACAAGTCTGGCCGCCAGCCCACTCCTCCCAGGTGGCTCCCGGCCAGCCCAGCCTCGGCTTCCTCTTCACTTTCTCCCCACTTGGACCAAGAGTACCCTGCTCCTTGGGTGGCTGTCACTGTGCCCAGTGCTTTCTTTTATAGTCTGCTAATGAATAACATGAGAATGCAGCTATGAGGTCCCGTTCCCCACACACACACACACTCCAGGGGAAAGCTCACCACAACTGGCTGTAGGAAAGTGACATGGAGCGTAGTAGAACACTCTTGTAATCCTAGCTGAGGCTGAGGCTGGAAGATCAAAAGCTCCAGGCCAGGAAGGGATGGGTCAGATTGGAGGTACATAGTGTGCATCTGTGGAGATTTCAAAGTCAAACCCCATAGTATAACTAATTAATGCTAAATAAAGAAATACTAATAAGCTCTAGGCCAAGCCAGGCTCTGGTGGCTCCCACCTCTCAGTTAACTCTGGAGGCTGAGACCATAGTTTGAAGCCAGCCTGGGCAGAAAAATCCATGAGTCTCCATCTCCAATTAGCCAGTGAAATGCTGAACTGGAGGTGCGGCTCTGGTATACAGCACCAGCTGGGAATGAGCAAACCAAGTAAGCCCTGAGTTCAAGCCTTGGTGCTGGCCAGGAATAAAAAATAAAATGAAGGAAGAACATTTTATGTACATGTGTGAAGATGGAACAATGAAGAGGGAAAGAGGAGGGAGGAGTCTGGCGGAGGTGCTTTGTCTGCATGTGTGGACGTGTCAAAAGGTGCAGTGGGGGAGGAAGGAAGGGGAGGGCAGACAAGGCCACAGGTGACGTGTAGGATTTTTTTTTTTGTCAATCATGGGGCTTGAACTCAGGGCCTGAGCACTGTCCCTGAGCTCCTTTGCTCAAAGCTAGTTCTCTACCACTTTAAGCTATAGCACCATTTCTGGTTTTCTGGTGGTTAATTAGAGATAAGAACCTCATAGACTTTCCTGCCCTGGGGTTGTCTTTGAGCCATGATCCTCAGATCTCAGCCTCCTGAGTAGCTAGGATTACAGGTATGAGCCACCAGCACCCAGCCTGACTTGTGGGACTTGAAGTTGTGGGCAGAAAGGTAGTCAATTAAGGGTTAAATAGGGTAAACTGCTAAGGTCCCGGTAAAGTACAAGGGTCAGAGGCAGATAGAGAAAAGCCCAGGATAATTGGCTTACTATAAGCCACTCTCCAGGAAGCAAATCAAACTTGCACACATACCCTCCACTGAAGTCCCCAGAGCTCATGGCCCTCAGAGTGTTTCATCCTTAAGACTGCTACGAGCTGGCAGTTTGAGGAGCTTCTAAGTCACGGTCCGATCAGTGTGTTCAAAACCAAGTTACAGCCGGGAGTGTGGTACATTCCTATAATCCCATCTCTAGGGAAAATCTGGGCCAGCTTGGGCTACATAGTGAGACTGTCTCACAATACAACAGAGTTGGGTGCAGTGGCTCAGGCCTATAATCCTAGCTACTCAGGAGGCTCAGATTTGAGAATCATGGTTCAAAGCTAGCCAGGGTAGGAAAGTCTGACTCAACTCAAATACACTACTCAACAACAACAACAAAAGCTGGAAGTAGAGCTATGGCTTAAGTGGTAGAGCTAGCCTTGAGCAAATAAAGCCTAGGGACAGTGACCAGGTCCTGAGTTCAAGCCTCAGGACTGGCACACGCATGCTCATGCACACGTATACACACACACACACACACACACACACACATTTTATTTTTATTTATTTATTTGTTGGTCGTGGGGCTTGAACTCAGGGCTTGGGCGCTATCCTCAGCTCTTCAGCTCAAGGCGAGTGCTCTACCACTTGAGCCACAGTGCCACTTCCAGTTCTCTAGTGCTTTATTGGAGATAAGAGTCTCAGGGACTTTCCTGCCCAGGCTGGCTTTGAACCGAAATCCTCAGATCTCAGCCTCCTGAGCAGCTAGGATTACAGGCGTGAGCCACTGGCGCCCGCAACACACATTTTAGTTTGTCGACCTTCATCACCTCTGGTGGTGATTTTTCATCTCTAAGCTGCTGCTGTTGCAGGCCAAACCACCTGAACCTAGGTGATGAAGCACCACCTGGTCTCTGCCGCACCCAGCCAGCCTGGGCATGCAGGCCCTGCGGGGCCCTGTCACCCAGCCAGCCTGTGAGAATTTCCACAATGTCCCAAATATAGTTCTCCACCCCTCTTTGAATGCCAGCCATCTACCGCAGCCCCAGTTAAGATCAGCAAAGAGAACCAGAAATGTGGCTTAGTGGTAGAGTGCTTGCCTAGCATGCATGAAACCCTGGGTTTGATTCTGCAATACCACATAAACAGAAAAGGCCAGAAGTGGTGCTGTGGTTCAAGTGGTAGAATTCTAGCCTTAAGTCAAAGAAGCTTAGGGACAGTGTCTAGGCCCTGAGTTCAAGCCCCAGGACTGGCAAAGAAAAGAAAATTTAAAGCCGGGTGCTGGTGGTTCACGCCTATAATCCCAGCCACTCAGGAGGCTGAGATCTGAGGATCGAGGTTCAAACCTAGCCTGGGCAGGAAAGTCCTTGAGAGACTTATCTCCAGTTAACCAACAGAAAACAGGAAATGGCATTGTGGCTCCAGTGGTAGAGTGCTTGTTGAGCTGAAGAGCTCAGGGACAGCTCCCAGGCCCAGAGTTCAAACCCTATGACCAACAAAAATAACAAAAACCGAAAAAAAAAAAAAGAAAATAAAATTTAGACTCTTTCATATTTTAATTTTAAATGTGTCTACCCACAGGGACTGGTAGCATACTGCTGTCATCCTAGCTACTCAGGAGGCTAAGACCTGGAGGATCATGGTTTGAGACCACCTGGGGGCCAAAAACAAAAAAAATTTTTTTTGAGAGGCTCTGTTTCTAAGATAACCAGCAGAACACCAGGCTAGAGGCATGACTCAAGTGGTAGAACAGCAGCCAAGTGAGAGAGAGTTAAAGTCCCACTACCGGGAGGGAGAAAAAGAAAAAGAAATTTGTTATTTTGCAAACTGAGTGCTCACCTAGATGAGATTTGTCACCCACAAAGGACATTGAAATAAGGGTTCACAAACTCAACCAGAGAGGCCAGACACCCACGCATGATCTGAACACTCTGAGGACACCAAGCAATATGGTTTCAGTTCAGCTTACAGGAGACATGGATTTGATGGTCCCCAGTCGGTGTTCTGGAGTAGGCCAGAGAAGTGGGAACTGGAAGGGGAGTGGGCGCAGGGCCTTGGGGGCATAGCCAGAAGTGGAAACATGGGGAAACATGAGTACAACTGCGATTTGTACCTTGAAGCCCTAGGTACAGTGCATTGAATTCAGGCACTGTGCCTGAATCCCTTCTCTATGGCCTCCTGCTTCATTTTGAAGAGCGTTCCTGAAGCTGTTTGCTCCTAATATTCATGATCACAGTTGCCTGACATTATGAAAGAAACAGCTGAGCTAAAGTCAGCTGGAAAATGCACAGGGTGAGAGACGGGGCAGGCCAGGAGCATCTGGGCCCTGGCTGAGATCCATGTTCTCTATCCCTCTGTGTGCTACCCTACTTCCCCCCACCATCCATCCCCAAAGATGTCTCTCCAAAGATCCTGTGGGCATGTGAGGCTCATGCCTGGAATCCCAACCACTTGGGAGGCTGAGATAAAAATTAGAGTACCTGTTGAACCAAGATCCAGTCATCTTCCCTTATTGTGAATATCGGTCAGGCTGGACCCGGGGCTTTTAGCTGTTTCTCTGTCTCGCTTTGCTCCTGAGGGCTGAGCTTGGATACCAGGAGTAACGTGAGCATCAGCTCAGCACCCTGCTACAATGGCAGGGACTGGAGGTCACACCCCCACTCACCCCCTCCCCTCCCTGCATCAGCAGCTCTTAGTGACCTCCTAGCAATACACAAGAGTGTGCCAGGACAGTGTGGACATCTGGAGTACAAGCCTCACACTTTTTTGTTTTTGTTTTTTGTTTTTGTTGGCTTGAACTCTGGGGCCTGAATGCTGTTCCTGAGCTCTTCAGCTCAAGGTGAGTGCTCTACCACTTGAGTCACAGCGCCACTTCCAGTTTTCTGGTGGTTAATTGGAGGTAAGAATCTCATGGACTTTCTTGCCTGGGCTGGCAGATCTCAGCCTCCTAAGTAGGATTACAGGCCTGAGCCACCAGTGCCTGGCTTAAGCCACATACTTTGTGAGGCTCATCATCCAATCTCTTCAAAAATCACCATCCTGGGGCTGGAAAGGTGGCTCAGTGGTAGAGTGCTTGCCTTGCATGTTGTTTTGTTGTTTTTTGGTTTTTTTGCCGGTCATGGGGCCTGAACTCTGGGCCTGGGCACTGTCCCTCAGCTCTTCAGCTCAAGGCTAGTGCTCTACCACAGGAGCCACAGCGCCACTTCCGGCTTTTTCTGTTTATGTGGTGCTGAGGAATCGAACCCAGGGCCTCATGCTTGCAAGGCATGCACTCTACCGCTGAGCTACCTTCCCAGCCCCTTGCCTTGCATGTATAAGGCCCTGGGTTTGATTCCTCAGCACATAAACAGAAAAAGCCCGCAGTGGCTCTGTGGCTCAAGTGGTAGAGTGCTAGCCTTGAGCTGAAGAGCTGAGGGACAGCGCCCAGGCCCAGAGTTCAAGCCCCATGACTGACAAAAAAAAAGAATCACAATCCTGTCTTCAGTATAAAATTCTATATTTCTGTTATGTTTTGGTTATGAAGTCTCATCCCTTAAAAGGCTTCTAAGTTGAGCAAATGGTCCCTGCATTATCGTCAGAGGAAGGACTTGGGGAAGTGACTCCCACCGGCCCTTCCCCCCAACCCCCCCATCAGGCCTCTGACCTAACGGATGGATTTGTTATTAAATGGAGCACTGGGAGGTAGTGGGGCCTCATTGGAGGAATTGGGCTGCTGGGGGTGTGGCTTTGAAGAGCATCTCTTATCCCTGCTTTCCCCGCCTCCCCACACACATACCTGCCCATCTGCTCCTTGGAACTGCTCCCTGCCACCAGGATGTCCTCACCATAGCCCATGGCGATGGCTCAGCCACCCACAGACTGAACCCCTGGAATCTGAGAGCCAAAAGAAATCTTTCCTTCGGTAAAGCTGTTGTGTCATCATGACAAAATGCGACAGACATGTCATCTTCCTGGGCACCCCTTGGGCCAGGCGGGGTATGTGTTGGGGTAACACATCTTTTTTTCTCCAAATTGTTAAACTCAAGTTAAAGGAAACCGTAGGAATCTAAGTTTCTCCATCTCCTGGCAGTGTTTTTAGGTATTAAGTTTGTGGTTGGTGCCATTACTGAAGCTCAGGGAAAAGGGGACCCTAAAGTGGAGCAGCTGGGCCTGCTGGACTGGGGAAAGTCTTAGAATGTAGGCGCTGACCCCTGCCTCTGCGCTTGGTCTGCCTTGACTCCCATGGGCAGATTCAGGAAAGGAAGGAGCAGAGGAAGGAAGGAAGGACTCTGCTAGTCCTTTCTCTATAGCCAGCCTGCCAAAGAGAAGTGTCCCCTCCCTGAAGTCTCATGGGCTGTCCCCAGAGAGGAGCCAGGATGGATGATTTCACATGATAATGTCTGCCTTAGGCTCGTTCAGGCCTAAAGCAAACCTCTTCCAAGAGTATTTCTGTCTCAGGGTCTACTTGCTCTCTCTCTAGTCATGGCTGTCTCTCTCTTCCCTGGTAAAGAAGGGGATGCAGGCACCCAGCCTGCACTGGGCTCCTAAGTGGTCGAGTCCCTAGTTGTGGGAAATGAAGGGGGTGTTTCCTGGGACCTGGATTGTGTGTCACCCACTCTTCCCACATGCTGGCTGGGGGACGCGTTTCCCATGAGCTGTATGTCGCAAGGCATTCTTTTCCAGTCCACAGGCTGGGATGTGGGTTTCATCACTATCCAAGCCATTGATATCAGCCACCAGGTCTCCTCACTCCCTCTCTGACCCCTGTCCTGGTCACTAATATAAAGGCCAGGGGAGGGAACAGCAGGCTCCCAGGGAAGCCATGAAGGAGAGACCCTCAGCTTTTGTCCCAGATAGGAAGGAAAAGGACAGACAGTCCATCAGGAGGACACCTGGGTAAGAGAAAGTCACACAGGAATCCTAGAGACAGCTGGAATTCCACCCGAGGAACCGGGCCCCCACGCTTGGCTGGTCATCCCTGCTCTCTGTGGCTCTGAGTAACCTTAAGAATTTCTCAGATGCAGCCAGGCGCTGGTGGCTTACACCTGTAATCCTAGCTATTCAGGAGGCTAAGATCAGAGGATCGTGGTTCAAAGCCAGCCCTAGCAGGAAAGTCTGTGAGACTCTTATCTCCAGTTAACCACCAGAAAACCAGAAGTGGCGCTGTAGCTCAAGTGCTAAGAGTGCTAGCCTTGAGCTGAAGAGCTGAGGGACAGTGCCTAGGCCCAGAGTTCAAGCCCATAACCAACTGGGAAAAAAAAAAAATCTCTCAGACTAGGCCTGCATAAGGGGAGAGAGTTTGGAGTTGAAGGAAAGTGTGAAGCAGACAGAGGGAATGTCATGTGCAAAGGTCCTGGGCTAGCCAGAGGCCAGTGACGCTGGAGCTCGGGGACTGGGAGGCTGAGTAGCAGTGAACCAGGAGAGCCTAGGCAGCGAAGTGACAAGCGATTGTTTAATTTCCACTGATATCTTAATCGGATGTGGCGGGAAACCCCCCCGAGTGGTCCCTCTGATCACTGCCCCCCCCCCATTATAATCCCATCTCCTTGGACTTGGTATTAACCTGTTATTTGTAGCTAGTAGGATGTATGGAAGATAAGGGACTTTGCTGATGTGATCAGAATGGCTGGCTGGGCACATCAAAGCGGGTAATAGCAGGTATAGTGGTGTATGCCTGTAATCCCAGCCCTCAGGAGGTTTAGAAGGAGGATGGTATGTTCCAGGCCATCATGGGCTTCACAGGAATGGCACACTCCTAGCATTCCAGCTACTCATGAGGCACCGGTGGGAGGATCATGGTCTATCTGACACTGACCCAGGCAGAAGACCTAACACGCTCCTGAAAAATAAAAGCAAAGCTGGGAGAGAGGGAGGGAAGGGTTGACCTTGTCCAAAAAGAAATGGATCCTTTCTCTGACTTAGGTAACTATAACCCCTCAGTACATCACCTCCGTAACAATAATTTAGTATTAAAAAAAAATAGGCTGGAAGTGGGGTTGATAGAACATCTTTTAGCAAGCATGAGGCCCTGAGTTCAAACTGCAGTAACACTACACACACACACACACACACACACACACACACACACACACACACACACACACACACACACACACACACACACACACACACACACACACACACACACACACACACACACACACACACACACGAGTCAAATGGATTCAGAGAAACTGTCAGGCAAGAAGGGGACTCAAGCATGGCTGCTTTTCTTCTTCAGGATTTGGGGGATCCTGAAGGAGGAAATAAACAACAAGAGTGCTGGGGGTAAGGTGGATGGGTACATTGTATGCACTTACAGGAATGTCACAATGGAAGTCCCTTTGTACAACTAATATATGCTAATAAACATTTTTAAACATACATTTATTTTATGTTTCTTGTGATACACCTAGGGCTTGAATGCAGGGCCCTGGCACTGTCTCTGAGCTTCTTTGCTCAAGGCTGGCACTCTACCACTTGAGCCACAAGCTCTACTTCCAGTATCTTGGAAGTTAACTGGAGATAAGAGTCTTGCAGACTTTCTTGCCCATGCTGGCTTTACACTGTGATCCTCAGATCTCAGCCTCCTGAGTGGCTAGGATTACAGGCATGTACTGCCAGTTCCCAGCTTGCCAAAACATACATTTAAAAAATAACCTTGGGCTGGGCGCTGGTGGCTCACGCCTGTAATCCTAGCTACTCAGGAGGCTGAGATCTGAGGATCGTGGTTCAAAGCCAGCCCGGGCAGGAGAGACCGCGAGACTCCTATCTCCAATAAACCACCAGAAAACCGGAAGTGGCGCTGTAGCTCAAGTGGTAGAGCGCTCGCCTTGAGCTGAAGAGCTGAGGGACAGCACCCAGGCCCAGAGTTCAAGCCCCACGACCGACCAAAAAAAAAAAAAAAAAAAAAAAAAATAACCTTGGGCTGGGAAGGTGGCTCAGTGGTATAGGGCTTGCCTTACATGCATGAGGCCCTGGGTTCAATTCCTTAATATCACATAAGCAGAAAAGGCTGGAAGTGGTGCTATGGCTCAAATGGTAGAGTGCTAGCCTTGAGCTGAAGAGCTGAGGGACAGCGTCCAGGCTCAGAGTTCAGGTCCCACAGCCGAAAAAATAACCTAGGGACTGGGAATGTGGCTTTTGGTTCAAGCACTAGCCTTGAGCAAAAGAAGCTCAGAGACAGTGCCAGGCCCTGACTTTCAAGCTTCAGGACTGACAAAAACAAAAATAAAAACAAAACATACCTAAGCCAGGTGCTGGTGTCTAATGCCTGTAATCCTAGCTATTCAGGAAGTTGAGATTTGAGGATCATGGTTCGAAGCCAGCCCTGACAGAAAAGTCCCAGTGAGACTTTGTGTCCAATTAATCACTCAAAAACCAGAAGTGATGCTGTGGTTCAGAGTGTAGAGCATTAGCCTTGAGCATAGGAGCTCAGGGATAGTGGCCAGGCCCTGAACTCAAGCCCCCATGGCTACCTGCCCCCCCCCACCAAAAAAAAAATTTAAGAAGCAATCAGTCCCCATCTCATAATGGTAGGACTGGGTTCCTCACTCAGAAAACAAACAAACAAACAAAAAAAAAACCTGAAGATGGGTTACATAATTCCATCTATGTAAGAACCTGGTGCTGGTGGCTGACACCTGTAATCCTAGCCACTTAGGAGGCTGAGATCTGAGGACAGCAGTTCAAAACCAGCCTGAGCAGAAAAGTCCATGAGATTCTTGATTCCAATCAACCACCAAAAAAGCCAAAAGTGGAGCTATTATTCAAGTGGTAGAAAGCTACCCTTGAGTACACAAGCTCATGGGCAGTGCCCAGGCCCTGAGTTCAAGCCCCATGCCTGGCACAAAAAAAATTAAAAAAATAAATAAAAGGACATCGTAGCTGGGTAGCAGTGGCTCATGCTTGTAATGTCAGCTATAGATCTGTGTTGGACATGCAGAAAAGAACTTGTCCCAGGAAGCCAAGATCCACAAACCCAAAGTTACCCTGTCCCTCTAGGTATCTTTGGTCTACAGGGCAAAGCTGGCATTGGGCTTGGGTTTTGGTGTTGATGGCACTTTTGTCTTTGCAGGGTGGTTTCCCAGACTCTCATTGAATCATTTTCTTTGTTAGTTTGGTTTGTAATGAGGGCAAGGCCTTGCTGTGTAGTTCAGACTGGCCTCAAACTCCAAATCCTCCGACTGGGTTTAAAGGGATGTGCCACCACGCCCGGCTGTAAGTCATGGTTTGTGTCCAGGGTTCCCATGGTAGAGATGAACCCTCTCAGCTCTGGGTAGGGGATCTGGCTGGTGTCACCATTAGCCACTTCCTGGTAGCCAGGCTCCAGGCTCAGAACCTGAGAATCTTGGCACAGCCTAGAATTGTGAGGCTGTGTTCTATCTCCTTCAGGGGGCCTGGCCCTGCCCAGCTCCTCCCCAGCCTCCTCATGCCCGCCTTCCACGGGATGCCTCCTCCTGGCTGGCCTCCTGGGTGGCTCCTACATGTTGGTCACCGCTTGTCCCCTGCTGGAGCATAAGGAGGCTTTTCCTGGCTGGACCTCAGGCTTGTCCCCGTCGCTCCTGCACACGCGTCTATCCCACTGGGGTTAGCCATGTCCTCCACAGTGCAGGAAGCAGGTAGGAGGGCCTGGGGCAAAGTCTTGGAGGCAGAGTGGGAGAGGCCCGGGGAGGGGAGGCTGGGAAGGCAACATAGAGGAAACAAGACTTCGTCCCTCTTGTCTCGCAAGGACCCTCTGCATGTCTGTCCCCCAGAGACAAGGCCCCAGGACACTGCTGTCTCTGAGGGGGCCTGAGGCCCCAGGCCCTCAGATCTGGGTGTTTCTGGCAACAGAAAGAAAATAGCTGAGGGAAAAAGGAACCAAAATCCTAGTCAAGGTCTCACTGTACAGTCCAAGCCAACCTTGAACTCATCGCCCTCCTGCTCCAGACTCCTCAATGCGGGGATGACTGGGGTTGCCACCCTGCCCGGCCTGAGTTAACTCTTGTTGTCCTTTGACAAAGGCTGGAAAGCTGAGGGGGTATCCCATTTCCCCAGTAACACCCCACAGTCGCAACAAACCCAGGGCTCAAAGAGCAGGAGCAGGCAGAATCAGGGCTTGAACTCAGTACCTCAGAGTTGCTGGGCAGGTGTTCTACCACTTTGGTTACATCCAAGCTCTTTTGATGTAGGCTCTGCCGCCCCACCCCCCCACCCCCGGTCTTGGAAACTGTCCCTGAGCCCCTTTGTGCTCAAGGCCAGCAGTCTACCACTTGAGCCACAGCACCACTTCTGGCTTTTTTCTTAGTAGTTTATTGTAGCTAAGAGTCTCACGAGCTTTCCTGCCCAGTCTAGCTTTGAACGGTGATCCTCAGTTCTCAGCCTCCTGAGTAGCTGAGTACAGGCGTGAGCCACCAATGCTTGGCTTATTATTATTATTAGTCATAGGGCTTGAACTCTGGGGCTTGAGCGCTATCCCTCAGCTCTTCAGCTCAAGGTGAGAACTCTACCACTTGAGCCACAGCGCCACTTACGGTTTTCTGGTGGTTTATTGGAGATAAGAGTTTCATGGGGCTGGGAAGGTGGCTCAGTGGTAGAGTGCTTGCCTTGCATGCATGAGGCCCTGGGTTCAATTCCTCAGCACCACATAAGCAGAAAAAGCCAAAGTGGCACTGTGGCTCAAGTGGTAGCATGCTCACCTTGAGCTGAAGAGCTGAGGGACAGTGCCCAGGCCCAGAGTTCAAGACCCACTACTGACCAAAAAAAAAAAAGAGTCTCATGGACTTTCCAGCCCAGGCTGGCTTTGAACCATGATCCTCAGATCTCAGCCTCCTGAGTAGCTAGGATTACAGGTGTGAGCCACTGGTGCCTGGCTTGGCTTGTTATTATTCTTAACAGTTGAAGGAAGCCTGGCTGGACAAGGTTATGTGGCTTGCTCAAATTGTATTGGGAGTTTCTGGAACATTCTAGATAAGAAGAATGAGTTGTTCTTCCCAAGACAACCCATCACTCCCTGTGTGGGCTGCCAACATTCAAATTTGAATGGTTTTTTGTTCCCCTCCTCCCCCCAGTATTGTGTTTACACTTACAGGGCAGAAGCTCTGCCACTTGTGCCCAACCCCACCTGCAAATTTGATTGAAGTGTTCTTAGATTCTCCCATCAAGAAGTTTTGGAGAACCAGGCATCAGTGGCTCAAACCTATAATCCAAGCTACTTGAGAGGCTGAGACTAGAAGGCTTGTGGTTTGAGGCCAGCCCAGGCAGAAATGTTTTTGAGATTTCCCCTAATCCCTTCTCAACCCATAGCTGGGTGTGTAGTGTCACATGCCTGGGTGTAGTGTCACAGCTATAATGGGAAACTGGAAATAAGTCCATCTCCACCTAGGTAGGAAGCAAAATGAAGTAGCAAAAACAGGATTGGAGGCCTGGTTCAGCAGTAGAGCACCTTATTATAGTAAGCTTTAATGCTTGAGTTCAAACTCCTAAAAGAAGTTTTAGAGGGTTGGGCATGTTGCTCAGTGGTAGATAGACAGCAAACATGAGTCCTTGGGTCCATCCTCAGCACTACCAAGTTTAAAAAAAAAAAAAAGGGACTGGGAAGGTGGCTCAGTGGTAGAGCACTTGCCTTGCATGCCTGAGGCCCTGGGTTTGATTCCTCAGTACCACATAAGCAAAAAGAAAAAAGCTGGAAGTGGCGCTGTGGCTCAAGTGGTAGAGCGCTAGCCTTGAGCTGAAGAGCTGAGGGACAGCGCCCAGGCAGGCCCCACGATCGGACTAAAAAAAAAAAAAAAAGGCCTCAGAGAAACTCTTTGTTGTATTAATTGTTGGCCTCCATGTTTAGTGTAATTGTGTGGATACATCTACAACACAACAGCTTTCTAGGGATTTCAAGTACAGCATCATGAAAAAAAATTATTTTTATGTGTGCTGGTCCTGGGACTTGAATGCAGGGCCTGGGCAATATCCCTGAGCTTTTTCACTCAAGGCTAGTGCTATACCACTTGAGCCATAGCTGAACTTCTGGTGGTTAATTGGAGATAAGAGTCTCATGGAGTGGCTGGGAGGTTGGCTCAGTGGTAGAGTGCTTGCCTTATATTCATGAGGCCCTGGGTTCGATTCCTCAGCACCACACAAGCAGAAAAAAGCCGGAAGTGATGCTATGGCTCAAGTGGTAGGGTGTTAGCCTTGAGCTGAATTGCTGAGGGACAGTGTTCAGGCCCAGAGTTCAGCCACCATGATGGACAGGACAAAAAAAAAAAGTCTCATGGACTTTCCTGCCTGGGCTAGTTTTGAGCCTCCATCCTCAGATCTCAGCCTCCTGAGTAGCTAGGATTATAGGCATGAGCCACTGGCTCCTGGATTGGAAATATATTTTACCCAGAAACTTACTCTGTGCCTATATTAGAGTTGTTTAACAGTTGGACATAGTGGTCCACGCCTGTACTGCCAGTAGCCAGCAGCACCCAGGACACAGAGACAGGAGGATCAGGGGTTTAAGGCCTGCTAGGCAACATATTGAGAAAATATCTCAAAGACAAACCAGAATTGCTTGAAAATGTGGCCAGCAAAGGGAGGCTCTGTCTCTCATTGTATGGACAGGATTTTTTTTTTTTAGTTAGATCTACCCCCCTCCCCCCTTAGCAAATGAGGAAGGAATCTGGACGTAAATATTTGTATGTGTGACTTGTGCAAAACTGACTCTACCAGAGACGTTTTTGTGTGTCTTGTAGAAACTCATGTACTTACTTTATAAAATATTTACAACTAGTTTGCTTAGTGAAATTGTAAGACTTCCCCCTCCACAGAACTTCGAAGTGTTTATCTAAGATAAACAGTGTAGCAAATATCCAGCAAATATTTGACCAGCTCCTTCCCTGAGCAAGGCGCTTGCTTGCGAAGGGCTCCAGCCTTGGATTTTGAAATTTCATTTGCTTCACTTTCATTAGTTGCAATGCAGCCGTGTGAGATACCCACTTCCTGTGTGCCAAGAAGAGCATGTGACGCTTTCCCAGGCACAGACGAGTGAGAGCATGCAGGATCTTTGTCTCGGCTTCCCTTAGGAGAGGCCCTGCAGAGTCATGTGGATTGTCAAGGCCCCCTCTCCCCCAACAAACACCCAAGAAGACTCCTCCCCCAGCCCTCTGGCAGAGGCCAGGTTATCTCCTGTGACCAGATGCCCCAGTGGGCCCTCCTCTCTCCCAAAGTGTTTATACATAGCAGTCAACATCAGAATTGTATTTACTTGTTCTTATGGAAATGGAACTCAGTCCAGTGTGTGCTGTGGTAAGTCTGCCATCCCAGTGACTCTGAAGGCATGGATAGGAGGATCTTGGTTCTAAGGCAGTCCTGGGCAAAAGCATAAGCCCCTGTTTGGAAAATAAACCGAAAAGGATTAGGGAGGAAAGGTAGCTGGCTCTCTGCCTAGCAAGTATGAAGCAAATTCCCCAAGAATGAACCTCAATACCATCAGCAAAAACAAACAAACAAAGGGGTGCTGGTGGCTCATGCCTATAATCCGACCTATTCAGGAGGCTGAAATCTGAGGATCACGATTCAAAGCCAGCCCAGGCAGGAAACTCCTTGAGACTCTTATCTCCAATAAACCACTAGGAAACTGGAAGTGGCACTGTGGCTCAAGTGGTAGAGCACTTGCCTTGAGCAGCTGAAGAGCTGAGAGACAGCGCTCAGGCCCAGAGTTCAAGCCCCAGATTGACAAAAACAAAAAAAACAATGTCAGGTATTTGAAACATCTGCTTGGAAGAAAACTGTAGACTGTCTCATTATTCACTGGGACCCAGCGATGTATGATTTCCACCCTCCACAGCTCAAACCCCTGAAGGAAAAGGACAACTCACTCCCTACTATGGCTGCCTGATGTCCATCTATCTCCCTGTGCCCCTGCATCCCCACCTCAACCCCAGTCCATTAGGATGCTCCTCAAGCAGAGCGCCTCCCGAAGTTCTGCATGGACCAGCTTTGGTCACGGGACCTCCCAGACATTTTTTTTTTTAAGCTGGAGGATGGCATGTCCCTCAGCAGCAGCTCACGGCCAGTTCCAGCTTTGTTAAAAACTGGACTGCTAGCTGGGTGCTGGTGCTCATGCCTGAAATCCTAGCTACTCAGGAGGCTGAGATCTGAAGATCGTGGCTCAAAGCCAGCCTGGACAAGGAAAGTCCGTGAGACTCTTTTCTCCAATTAACCACCAGAAAACCGGAAGTGGTGCTGTGGCTCAAGTGGTAGAGCTCTCACCCTGAGCTGAAGAGCTGAGGGACAGTGCCCAAGCCCCAGAGTTCAAGTCCCATGACTGACAACAAACAAAAACCTGGACTGCTATCCTTCCCTCAGGGCAGCTCCTCCTGAGCCCTGAGCGCAAGCCAGGTGCACCATGGCCCAGCCAGAAACCTGAGTATCCTGGCTTTACTCCCTGTTTTTCCACCCAGGAGTTACTAAGATCTCTCCCCCTCCCCATCCCACTTCTGGAGATTGAACCAGGGCCTCAAGCTCGCTAGGCAAGTGCTTTACCACTTGAGCCATGCCCATAGCTCTTTGACTTCATTTCATTAATTATTTATTGTGCCCGTCCTAGGGCTTAGAACTTAGGGACCAGGTACTCTCCCTAAGCTTCTGTGCTCAAGGCTAGCATTCTACCACTTGAGCCACAGTTCTACTACTTGTTTTTTGGTGGTTAATTAAAAATAAGAGTCACAGATTTTTCCTACCCTGGCTGGCTTCGAACTATGATCCTAAGATTTCCTAAGTAGCTAGGATTACAGGTGTGTGCCGCTGGTGCTGGCTTTTTTTTGCCAGTCCTGGAGCTTTTACTCTGGGCCTAAGTGCTGTCCCTGAGCCTCTTTGTGCTCAAGGCTAGCACTCTTTTCATTTGAGCCACAGCGCCACTTCTGACCTTTTCTGAGCATTTCATTGGAGATAAGAGTCTCAAGGACTTTTCTGCCTGGACTGGCTTCTAGCCATAATCCTCAGATCTTAGCCTCTAGAGTAGTTAGGATGATAAGTGTGAGCCACAGGCACCTGATGCCCAATTTTGTTTTCACTTAATATATTCAATTTTTTTTGGGGGGGGGCTTGAACTCATCTTCTTCCTTTGCTTATTTGCTCAAGGTTAATATTCTATCATATGAGCTACACTTCCATGTTCAGCATTTTGCTGATTAACTGAAGTTAAAGAATCTCTCAGAATTGTCTACCTGGTTTAGCTTTGAACCCAAATCCTCAGATCTCAGCCTTCTGAGTAGCTAGGATTACAAGTGTGAGCCACCTATGCTTGGCTTTAATTTTGTTTTTGAGAAATGGTCTTGCTACCTCTGGGCTGGCCTTGAACTCAAGGTTGGTGTGGAGCCATGACTGCGCTGGGGGCTGCAACTCGCAGACTGGAAGCGCCTTCTACAGAAGGATGGGTGGGTGGGCAAAACAGCCAGCAAAGGGGAAACAAGCCGAAGGAGGCTTCAGAAGATGAGATTCCCCCCTTCCCATGCCAGGGTTTAGCTTGGAGGATAATGGTGAGTTGTCTCCAGGGACCAGGGAAGAGGCTTCCTGCCCCAAAGGGGGCACAGAAATCATCTGTAGCAGGACTTAAGTTACTTGTAGCCCTGGTCCTGGAAATGCCTCCAGGAGACAAAAAGACTCCCTGTCTGGGGCAACGTCTGTGCCCAGACATTGTGGGGGTGGCATTCCGGAAGAACTAATTGAGGAACTGTATGGAGTTTAAATGGGAGGAGGGAGCACAGGATCTAGGAAAGGATGGGAAATACCACTAAGACAGAGGCGGGGCCTGCTGGCTCAGCCTGTAATCTCTTCTGGGGAGTTGGATGCAGGAGGTTTAGGCCAGTCTGGGCGACATAATAAAAGACTGCCCCCCCCCCCAATTCAAGTAAAAACAAGGCCCTTCTTCGAGGAGCTGTGGTCCCAAAGCTGGTTCAAAACGTAGATCACCTAAGACAGGGCAGGAAAAGGGGAGAGCGGGGCCGAGGTTCTACACCTGCGAGATCCTGAGTGCAGCCACAGCCCCACGGAGCCAGGCGCTGCGATGCCCGGGTGGAGGGGCCGCGGCGCGAGTGGGGAGGCGGCTGGGAAGGTGTAGGGCAGCGATTTGCCACCGGCGGTCACCGCCCCGGTAGCGCGGCGGGGACCCGGGGCGGGCCCGGGCCTCTGCGGGCGGGGCGGGGAGGAGGGAGGGGAGCGGGTGAGGGGCGCGGCCTGGGGCTTCCTCCCGTCTGGATCCACGGGTGGTAGCCTGGGGCCCCCGGCCAGTCATGCCAGGCGATGTCTGCCCTGGAGTTGGGTCGAGGGAGAGGGGCCCAAATGACCACGACCCTGGGCAGGGAGACGCCCCGCCCTATTTGGACCCCCGGGGTAGGGGGCAGCGAGGGGCGGAGCCTGGAGGAGCCGCGGCTCCTTTAAGACGCCGGCCCCGCCCCCGCCGGTCCCTCAGGCTCCGCCCCCGAGGGCCCCGCCCCTCGCAGACCCCCCCCCCCTCCGCCTCGCGCCTCCCACGTGACCGGGGTGCAGGGACCGGCGGGAGGGCGGGGAACCCGCGGCGCCTACGCCCCGCCCGGCGCGCGCCTCCCAGGGCCGAGCCGCGGGGCCGCTGCCGTCCCCACCGCTGTCCCCGCCGGGCCGAGGAGCCGGAGCCGGGCCGGAGCGGGCGGGCGGGCGGGCGGGCGGGGCCGCCATGGACCACAAGCCCCTGCTGCAGGACCGGCCGCCCGCCTACAACCTGGAGGCCGGCCAGGGCGACTTCGCGTGCGGCCCGCACGGCTACGGCGCCATCCCCACCGCGCCCCCGCCGCCGCCGCCCTACCCCTACCTCGTCACAGGTGGGCCGGGGCCGGGCGGGGCGGGGGGCCCGGGGCGCGCGCGGCGCGGGGGGGGGCGGCGGGGTCGTAACCTGAGCGCCCCCGCCCGCAGGGATCCCCACCAGCCACCCCAGGGTCTACAACATCCACAGCCGCGCCGTCACCCGCTACCCCGCCAACTCCATCGTGGTGGTCGGAGGCTGCCCGGTCTGCAGGTGAGTCCCCGCCTGGGGCGCAGGCCCCGGCCGCGCGGGGTGGGCGGGGGGGTCGCGGGGGGAGCCCCCCCCGGCGTGGGGTCCGGCCCGTGACCGCGAGGGGCGGAGGCCTGGCGGCGGGGCCAGGCGGGGTCCCGCGCCCACGGCACCAGGCCGGCTTCTTTCCCTTGAGCGGTGGGGGTAGGGGGTGGGCTCCTGGCACCCCGAGTGGGGAGCGAGTGGGGTGCAGAACTGAGAACAATGGACTCGACCGTTGTTGGTGCCCCTAGCATCTGGGGCCGCACGGATCGGGGTTCTTTTCTGCAAGTGTTTTTTGTTGTTGTTTGTTTTGTTTTAATCCAAGTGGGTCTTTGAAGAGGGTGCCTGCACTCGGGGTGTCAGGGTTCGGAGGAGGGGGGGGTTCCCGGTGTGCGGCGGCTGCGGGGCCCGCCAAGCAGGCTGTGACGACTCCTGGCCGCTAGCTGGCCCAGGAGGAAACCCCGTGCTTCTTTGTTCTGGGCAGGGGTGCTTTTTGGCGTACCCGCGGTCCCAAACTGGTGGCGACAGAAACTTTGTCAGGGCTGTTTTTGGGGGGTCCGAGGTGCAGCCAGGCTCTTTGTTCTGGGGCAGGTCTTGAGGATTCTAAGTCCAACTCGGAACCTGGGCCCTGCCCTTGGCCATGGGGCTGCCCCGATGGGCGGAGGAGCTGGGGCAGGGTTGGCAGGCGGGGTGCCAGCCTGTGTCAGGGAGGAAGCCAGAGTGGCCGCCGCGCTTTGGACTTGGACTTCAGCTCACAGTGTGTCTGTAGGAAAGTTAGTCGTTTCACAGCCTGAGGGCCACTCTTCCCGAATGTCTGCTGTTGGGGGTACCCTGTCCCTCCCCTCTCATTCTGTTTGGGTGTCAAGGAGGTCTTGGGGTTGCTGGAGAAGAGTTGGTGAGGCCTAGGAGGGTGTCCTAGGGAGAGCCAGGAAGCAAGCTGGGGTCCCCAGTGCAGAGAGCCATTGGGATCATTCTCCAAAGTGGCGGGGCAATGGGGGATAGGGAACCCCAGTGTCTGGCTTTGAACCTTGTTGTGTGCAGGCCCCCTGTGCCCACCAAGTATTTCAGGTGTCTGTGCTTCAAGCATCTCCCAAGTTTAAGCAGCGGAGTTGGGCTGCAGGGGGGAGGGCGGCGCTTGGTGCATGTGGGCCTCCCTGTCTGCCCATGTTGGGCTCCAGCACCCTACTGCTGGAAGTGCTGGGTTGTGGGTTTGGATCCAGTCGTGGGCGGTGTAGCTGGTTCTCTTTCCCCATCAGGGGATGGGTGTCTGAGGAGCTGGTTCATGTGGTTCTCTTCCCTGAGCTGGGGAGAGGCCAGCCCAGCCTTGGGCGGCTGTGACCTCCGGAGGATGAAGCAAATCCTCCTCTGAGGAGTGTCCTCTGCTGGGGGGGGACACTTTCCCTCACCGTCCCCTTTCCCTGGGGCTAGATGTGTCATTTCTGAAGCTGGTGGCTCTCCAGTTATCCAGAGTCTGCCAGGCTTGGCCCCTGCCCTCTGCCCTCCGCCCTCAGGGAAGGTCTTCATCCTTTGGAAACTGGGCTTTCCTCTGCTGAGCACCAAGGATGCTGCCTTCTCTGAGGATAAGTCTTGGGGTGTCCAGTCCTGAAAGTAGGGGGCCAGTCTCTGTGCATGCACAAAGGAGAGGCCCTTTGCCCTGGGGCCAGCCACACCTGGCAGCCCTGCCCGCTGGAGGCAGGCAGTGCCCAGGATTGGGCCTGGTGACAAGACTCTTCTCCGCCTTCACCCCGCAACCCTGCTGGGTGCCTGCGGCAGGGGGCCGTAGGGAAGAGGGGTACCCTTGTGACCCTGAGGGATACAGCATGCTGCTCTGCCCCCTGCAAGTCGGGTCTGCCCCCTGTCTGGCATCTTAGGCTGGGAGACCAGACGCTGATCACGTGACCATGCTTCCTCCCTTGCCAGATGGAGCCTGCCAGGCTCTGTCCCTTCCCTCCCTGGTGGCTTGGCAGGAATTTGCCCAAGTCACACGTCTGTGATTCCCAGGGGGCGAGGCTTGGCACAGAGGCCAGTGTCGCTTGTCACTTGGCCAGCCTGTCTGAGCCTGTTGAACAGCCTGACTCTCTTCCCTTTTTAGCCCTTCGCTGTCCATGTGCTGCGGGCCTTCACCCTCCCGGGTGGCCTCCGGCCCCCCTTCCGTCCCCACTCCTCACCATGTCCCCCCTACCCCTGGGTGCAGGGTGAGGTGGCAGCATGCCGTTTGGCCTGCTAGGGCTCACTGCAGGTTGTGAGGCTGGCCAAGGTGCCCCGGGGCACAAAGTCAGTCCCAAGCCTGTACTGCCTCCTCCCAGCCCCGTGAAACTTGTTGGGTCTTTGTCTGTGGATGCCCTGTTTTGGGGGTGACCGGAGAGGCAGGCGGAAATGCAGCAAGTGGAGGCCCGGAAGGCAGGAGGAAGTCACAGCTGTCCTGGGCAGAGGCCCTGGATGGTCAGTGTGGAGGCTGCTAGTGTCTTTGGGGGCCCTGGGAACTCGAGGGGCCATGAGGGCCTCCCCGGAGCCCCTGGGGCTTCCAGCGCAGTGGCTGCCCCTGCCACCTGTGCCCAGCCAGGGCCCTGGCCCTGCTGTGGGAAGGAAGTGGGCTCTGTGGCGGCTGGCCCGGCGGGCTGCATGTGCCCTGACTGCGGGTGGCCTGCCTGCGGTGCGCCCCGTGTTGTGGAGACTGTGGGACAGCCAGGGTGAGGTGTGGGCATCGTGCCCTACCCTGAGCCTGAGGCTGGCTGAGGGAGTCCTGCCTCTTTTTCTGGGGGGCCGTGGGCCTCGTGCAGGGTGGGGGGGCTGCTCTTGAGGCCCCCAGTACGGTCCTCTCCCCCATTGTGGCCCTTCTGGACCACTTGTATCCACTTGGTATCTCAGTGGAACTTTGGGGTGTCTGAAGCCAGGGCCAGGCCAGGCCTTTCTGCCTGGGATACTCAGGGCTGCCTGTCCCTGCTCCTCTGCCCACTTGGGCCCCATGACCCCTCGTCAGCAGGATCGAGGGCCATTTGCTTGTGAGGCTCAGGGCAGGGTGCAGAGGAGCGGCTCGGAATTAGTTCCCCATTTGTCTGTGTGGGCAGCGGCAGCCCTGTCCGTCTCCGTCCCTCCGGAGGAAGAGCTGGAGCCTGTCTTGGCTGACTTGAGCTTTTTGGGGGATTGGCTAGAGGAGGAGAGGCCGCTGGGGACAGGCTAGCTTTGGGGCAGGGTCCCCCTGCTGTAGCAGCAGCTGTAGCATTTTCCTGACTTCAGAGTGAGCTAGAGGCCACAGTGGTTTCTCAGATCAAAAGCTACCCACTGTGGCGAGGTGGAGGAGGTGGAAATCGCCCTGCCTGGGGAAGGGCTCTGTGTAGAGTTTTGGGCATTGAGAATTGTGGGTGAAGGATTTTGGGGTGCTCATGGCAAAGGTGTTGACAGGTCCCCTCACTATCCCTGGGCCCACGAAGCTGGGGCCGCTTGCAGCAGGCAGCTTGTCCTGACGGGCTCTGGCGGGTCACAGCTCGTTGGCAGATCTGAGCCTCAAGGAGCGACTGAAAGGGGCCCCCATGCCCCTCCCACAGGTGCCGTGGACTTGGCCCTCACTGAGAAGTGACTCCACGTGGGCAGTGGCCCGGGGCAGCCCTCAGTGGACAGTCTGGCACTCGTGACCCAGCTGCCTAGCTCAGCTCTGGCGGGTGGAAACGAGGGCTTGAACCAGGAACTTCATGGGTTTGGAGACAAAGGCAGGGGTTGGCGCATGGCCTGGTGGCTGGGGGTAGTCAGCTAGTTTTGGCCATGGCTCTGTGTTGCTTTTTCTCTTTTGTGGTGGTTTTTTGTTGGTGATACTGGAGATGGAAGCCGGGGCCTCCTGCATGCTAGGCCAGCATTCTCCTTAGGAGTCCGTGCCTCAGGCCTGTTTTTTCTTTCCTTTGTTCTTTTTTTCTTTTTTTTTGGCAGTCCTGGGGCTTGAACTCAGGGCCAGGGCACTGTCCCTGAGCTTCTTTTGCTCTACCATTTGAGCCACAGTGCCACTTCTGGCTTTTTCTGCGCATGTGGTACTGAGGAATTGAACCAGGGCTTCATATATGCTAGGCAAGCACTCTACCACTAAGCCACATTTCCAGCCCCTCATTTATTTTTATTTATTTACTTATTTAGCCGGTAGTGCGTCTTGAACTCTGGGCCTGGGGGCTGTCCCTCAGCTCTTCAGCTCAAGGCTAGTGCTCTACCACTTGAGCCACAGCGCCACTTCCGGCTTTTTCTGTTTATGTGCTGAGGAGATAAGAGCAAATCGGGGGATTGGGCCTTGAGATGAACAGAAACAGCGGTGGTGGTGGTGGTGGTGGTGGTAGTGACCTGAATGGAGAATTAGGAGGAGCTGGGGAATGGGGATGTTGGATGGCAGAGGCCAGCAGCCACCTGCAGGCAGGATACCAGTGTAACAAGATGCAGACAGCTGGGCTTCTGCAGCGCTCCTGGGCACAGCCCCGCCGGCCTGGCTGACACAGCTCCTGCTGCGCGGGCCCCCAGGGAGCAGCCTGGGAGGCAGGAGGTGGCACAGACTGGCAGGGTGCTGGGCCGGGCATGCCAGGGCCCCTTCCGAGGGAAGGCTTTTCTCTGGAACGTTCGCGGCTGGCTCCTCTGGACAGATAGCGCGTAACTGGAACATGCAGTGTTTCTGGGAATTTCTGCAGCAGGGGCGGGAGGTGCAGAAGCTCCGTGTGCCAGCGCCACCTGCCTCGGGCACACAGGCCCCGCCCCGCCCCCCCGCCGCGCCTGGTGGCCTCAGGTGTATGTGGCTGGGTGGGGGCGTCCTGCCATCTGGGCTGGCAGCGTGACGGTGGGAAGGCCGCAGGAGCCTGTCCCAGCTGCTGGGACGGACTGCAGATAGCCAGCTGCCTTCCTCCAGGCCGCACTCAGGGCTGTGGGGGAGGGTATTCACCACACTAAGGTGACGGCTTCCTGGGCCACTGTCCCTGCGCACCCCCTCCAGGACCAGCTCAGCTGTCACCTGGTAGCCCGGCATCCCTTCTCAGCCCTGGCTTCTTGGCTGGCTCTCCAGGGTCTTGGTCTCGCCCAGGCCTGGGCCTGAGAACCTAAAGGGACCAGTGCTCTCTTGGGTCTTGTATTCAGCTCTGAATCTAGAGCTTTCCAGAAGTGGCCTAAGGAGTGGAGCACTGGGCTCCTGTGGGTGTGGCAACGCACGCCTGTAAGCCCTACCCTGGGGAGGCTGCAAGTTCAGAGTCGGGCCTCACCTCAGGCAGGATCCCCTTCCCACCCCCCCCCCCCCCCGCTTCTGTGCATGCGCAGGCTGTAGGCCGTCCTTGACCTTGTCCAGTAGGACACAGAAGTCGGCCTTCCCCAGGTTCCTAGATTCCAGACCTGCGTGGCTGCGCCCCCATCCACTGGACTCTGGTTTGCTCCTCCTTTGGTGGAGGGGCTTGAACTCTGGGCCTTGGACGCTGTCTGCACCCTACCATTTGAGCCACAGCGCCACTGCTGGTTTTCTGGCGGGTTACTGGAGATGAGTCTCCCGGACTTTCCCGCCCCAGCTGGCCTTGAACCGCTATCCTCAGATCTCAACTTCCTAAGTAGCTAGGATTACAGGCGTGAGTCACCAGCGCCCTGCTGTCCCCCCCCCTTTTTTTTAAGTTGTACTCTAGCTGATAGAAATTCTACAACTTTTTAACAATGGAAAAAATACTGCAGGATAAGGATAGGTTTGGGTGTGGGGGAGTCTGTCTTTAGTAGAAGCGAACGTATTTGTGCCATCCTGCCTTCCTTCACTAGTGCTCTGCTCTCCACCACGGGAGCTGCACCCCCAGTCTCCTAGCCATCCCCCTAGTCTCCACCAGAGTGTCTGAGAATACAGGCGTGAGGCACCATGCCCAGCTTTTCCCCGTTCCTTTGGATTCACAAGGGGTACTGAGCGGCTGGGGTAGTTGGTGGCCCTTGCTGAGGGGGCCAGGTGTGGGGTGTGGCGGGACTTGGGTGCTCACCACCTGCTTCTCTCCACAGGGTCGGGGTGCTGGAGGACTGCTTCACCTTCCTGGGTGTCTTCCTGGCCATCGTCCTCTTTCCCCTGGGCTTCATCTGCTGCTTTGCCTTGAGGAAGCGAAGGTGCCCCAACTGCGGGGCGGTCTTCACTTAAAGGGACAGGCCCTCTTTTCTAATGAAATGTAAATGTCGTGTACAATAGTTTTCTTCGATTCAGCTCCAGGACTGTTTTGTACGGTTGGTGGGGTTGGCGGGGAGGGCGCGGAGGTGTGAGGAGTGAGCGGGTCTGCAGGAGGGAAGGGAGCACCCCACCCGGTCCCCATCAGCAACAACTCCAGAAAGCTCTGCTTCTAGTTTTGCAGTCTTCAATTTGGGAATGGTGAGAAATACTGTTTTAAATAAATGCAATTCATACCATGTTGAGCCGCCTCTGCCTGCTGGGCACTGCACGGGGCATGCACAGGGCACACATGCACGTGCGCACACACAGTGACATGCCAGTCACGTGGCAGCCAGCCTGACCTCAGCCACTGCCATCTTCACAGAACCTGGTGTGTGCAGGCCTTGGGCCCAGGGAGCAGGTGAGTGATCAGGGGTCCAGTGTGGGGAAACTTGGACGCAAGACTCTGCCCGCTAATAAAGCGACTATGGTGAACACTCACTTAGCTTAGGGGGGCACCACACACAGCCCACTCTCAGGGGCCCACCCGACTGGACCCCTGGAACCGGCCAGTCCCTGGGAGAGCTGGTGGAATGTGGTGGCTGCGCGGGGTGGCCCCCTCTCCCAGGCCAGTGTCCAGCTTGTGTTCAATCAAAAGTTGAAAATTGGTAAGTTAAAAAAACTTCACATTTAATATCACGTCTCATAATTTATATTGCTTAAAGTGATGATCTGCATGCTTAGCCACAAACTTACACAGCATTTTAACACCCCGATGCTAGTTAACAGCTCATGCTTTTCGAAGCAAACCCCCGTTTCTACAGGTAGTCACCCAGAGAGCTCCTCACAAAGCACACATGTGTGTCCTTTACTCTAGCTGTTAACTAAAGATACAAAAATAAAAGCTACAGGAAGAATTGGAACTCAATTTTTTTTGAATAGAATAATAGGAAGGAAATATTTTGATTGAGCTGGTGGCTAAACTATGATTCATTTATCTTAAAGAGAAATGTATAAACCCAGCCAGGTAAAATGGAGAAAATGCATGTCTGTGGGGAAGTGAGCGCCCCCTGGTGGAGCCGTGCGTGGAAGGCCCTCTTCGCAGGTGAGCTTCAGCGAATGACGGGCGCTGAACGGTCATTTGTCACCGTAGGCCGGAGCTTCACAGTAGCAAAGGGGTTCTCTCCACTGTCAGGGAGAAGAAAAATCTACATGAACGACGGTGAACCCACATCCTGCAACCCTGTCATACGCAAGTGTGCAGCATTTCCTTTGTTCTTTTTGGTGCTGGGGTTTGGACTCGGGGCCTCGTGACTGCAGACAAGCACTACCACTTAAGCCATACCCACAGCCCTTTCTGCTTTAGTTTTCAGAGAGGGTCTTGGTGGAAATCTGGGCTGGCCTCAGACCATGATCCTCCTACCTCTGCTTCTGGCATAGCTGGGATCGTCTGCTCATTGATTGAGTTAGCTTTTGCCCAGACTGGCTGGCCTTACATTGAAATCCTCCCAGGTAGCCTGGATTGCAAGTGTAAGCTACCACACAGAGCCCTAGTCCTCACACTGTCTGCTGACCACAATGATCCTCTCATGCTGTCCTTCTGGGTAGGGAGCAGGCCAAAGTTTTGAGCAGAAGTCCAAGAGCACACACATCCACACCTCTTTAGTCCTGGTGTGGGCAGGGCCAAGTGGGAGGCTGTATCCAAAGGGGGGCACTCACCAGGATCTGCTCCCAGGAATGTCTAAAGAGGGTGACACATACCTGAGGAAAGGCGGCTTGGCAGTCCCATTTGCATCACTCTGTGGGAGGAATGAAGCAGAAGGTTAGGGAAGGGCTTCCTTGAGGAGTTGGGATTATAGGCGTGCACCACCATGCCCAGCCTGAAATCAAGGTCTTTTAAGTAAACCCATGGGTAAAGACATAGAAAACTCTGGATTGTTTAGATACTGTGAGACTTCTGGATTCCTGTAAGAGGAAGGAGGGGCGAGAAGAGCATCGGAGGGACAGTCCTGTGACACCTGGAGCTCACATCTAAGCAGTGGGGTCTTGTGTGGAAGCAGCACTCAGGGGCACCTCTGCAGCGACTGCACTTGATTTTGGGGAGCTGGCAGTGAAAATCCACTTGGGGGGTGGGGTTTGCTCCTGACCGCCCAGCTGTCTCCTAGGGAGTTCACAAAGCACGAGAAAGTAGAAGCAAATAAAGCCACAGCTGCCCTCCAATTCAGGAGCCACTCTGTCCTGACAGGTGCCAGGAGCACTGGGGCCACCCATAGGGCTGTGGAGGGGGAGCTGGTGGGGACCTGGCAGATGGCTGGTGGGCCTCCCCTCCTGCACACTTCCAGACAGGGGCTTGGCCCAACGCCAAAAGCCAGCAGTGGATTTTCATTTTCTGCCAGCAGGGGGCAGCATGGCACCATGAGGCGTAAGCAGGGCTGGGGAGGGGGTAGGAATCTTGGGCAGTGCAGAGGGGCTCTGGGGCTCAGCCGCAGGGCAGGCGAGCAGGGTGCAGGGTGGGTCCTGCGCACACAGCCAGGGGCTGCTCAGCACATCCAGATGGAGCTGCGGACCCATTTCCTCCTGCGGGGGACGCTGTGCTCCCCAAGCCCAGATCTAACTTTTTACTGTCTGATGATTTAGGGCTGATTTGTGGTTTTTCCCCCCTTGGGCAGTACTGGGTTTCAGTTCTGGCCCTGTATTGGTGAAGCTGGTGCTCTAACCACTTGAATTCAACCCCCACCTCTTTTTGCTGTCGTTATTTTTCAGTGAGAGTTTTTTTTGTTTGCCTGGAGCAAGTCCAGAGATCTTCCTACATATTGCCACCAGGCCCAACTTTTGGTTCGGATGGGGGGGGGGGGAGCCTTCCTTGTCAACTTTTCTGATTTTTAAAACACAAGGAGGCCTGCTGACTTCCTGCTCAGGGCTAGCATGACGATGGCTCGGCCCTGGAAGGAGCCTTGGCCTCTACTCCAGAGGCCAACAGGAAGGGCAACCTTGGTCTACCACACAGAGCGCCTGTCCTCCGCACACACTCCCCTCCAGTTCCCCTCCTGTGTCAGGAACCAGAGCCCCCTCGGAGCAGGGGTGCGGGAAGCAGGGGTGCAAGGCCACCAACACTCCTAAAGCCTACTGCTCCCCCAAGTCAGTGGGAGACCACCACAGCGAATGTGGAAAGTGGTGAGAAGCCACAGGTGAGTGAGGAGCAAAGGAACCCCTAAGTAACCCCAGGTCAAATGGGGACCAACCCTGTACCCCAAATCCCACACCAGCAGGTATATTGCAAGCATGTGGTGACCAGCAAAGCCTTGTCCTGTAACTGCCCCGAATGTCCAGCCAAAGGGGAATGCAGTTTTACCCAGATGCTGGCCGCCTGTGCGCCAGGGCAGCGACTGGGTGGGGGAACAACTGTGTGGAGAGTGATGTAGTGGTGCATGCCTGTAGTCCCAGCACTTTGGAGGCTGAGGCCAGAGGGTTTTGAGTTCTAAGCCAGCCTAAGCTACACAAGGCCTTATCCCTCCAAAAAACAAAAAATAGCTTTGTGCTTTTCTACCTGTGGTATTGAGATGTTTATACACAACACAGTCACTTGAGGCTGACACGTGGTGTGGCTCAGTGACCTTGCTGGTGTGAAGGTGACAACACAGGAGAAACTGCCTCCTTCCCTTCCTCAGGGGACCCTGGACGTCAGCGCCACCGTCCTGCTGGAGGCCAGGAGGCCCAAGTGACTGCAGCCTCTGGCAGCTGGCCTCCTGGCCTCCCAAGGCTGTTTCTACAACTCGGATTGGAAGCTTTGTTTGCAAAGGCTGGCGTCCTTGGAGGAAACGTGCTCTGTGCTGGGCGCCGTGGAAGGGAAAGGGAGCAAAGAGGGAGCAGAGCCCATCCTCCCCCTCAGGCCTGAGGCCTCTGGTGACTTTCACTGCTGGAGGTGCTTGCACTGTCCTGACATCGGGGCAGAGCTCATCAGGACCTGAAGGAAAGACTCCCGAGGTGGAGTGTGGCTCGCAGCCGGCTGGGCCTCCGCCTGCTCGGCCTGCTGCAGGACCCAGGAAGCAGCTGTGGTCCTTTGTGCCCCGATTGCTCCACCCAGGAGGGGTGGCAGTGCCAGGCCCATCACGGGCACAGAGGATGCCAGGGAGCCACCCGTGCCAGTGTATGGCCTGCGGGAGGGGAAGCTGAAACAGCGCCCTGTTTCCACAGGTTTCTGTGCATCCAAGGAAAGACGGTAAAATGATGACCGCAGAGCCAGGCACCGGTGCTCACACCTGTAATCCTAGCAATTCAGGAGGCTGAGATCTGAGGAGCATGGTTTGAAACCAGCGCAGGCAGAAAGTCCCCATAAGACTCATTTCCAACTAAGCACTCAAAAACTGGAAATGGTGCTGTGGCTCTCAGGCCCAGAGTTCAAGCCCCACAGCCAATTAAATAAATGAAATAAAAGCTGTTTTTTTTTTTTTTTTGGGGGGGGGGGAGTCTTTTGTGTGGCTCCAATCTAGGACCTGGCACTGTCCCTGAGCTCTTTTGCTCAGTTTTCTGGGGTTTATTGGAGATAAGAGTCTCACAGATATTCCGCCCAGGCTGGCTTCAAACCATGATCTTCAGATCTCAGCCTCCTGGGTAGCTAGGATTGAGTCATTGGCACCACCCAACTTAATTTTTGGGGGTCCGGTCGTGGGGCCTGAACTCTGGGCCTGGGTGCTGTTCCTCAGCTCTTCAGCTCAAGGCTAGCGCTCTACCACTTGAGCCACAGCACCACTTCCGGATTTTTTTTTCTTTTTGCTTATGTGGTGGGTGCTGGGGAAGTCGAACCCAGGGCCTCAGGCATGCAAGGCAAGCGCTCTACCACTGAGCCACCTTCCCAGCCCGGCCACCCAACTTAATTTTTAAAAATTTTTGTCAGGAGCTTGAACTCGGCCTGAGCGCTGTCCCTCAGCTCTTCAGCTCCAGGCAAGCACCCTACCACTTGAGCCACAGTGCCACTTCGGGTTTTCTGGTAGTCAACGAGATAAAGAGTTTCACAGACTTTCCTGCCTGGGCTGGCTTTGAACTGCAATCCTCAGATCTCAGTTTCCTGAGTAGCTAGGATTACAGGTGTGAGCCACTGGCGCCAGGCGTAATTCTCTTTTTACTAGCACTCTATTTATATCCAAAGTGGGAAGCTGCTCTCCAGTGGCTGTATGCATCCTGAACTAACTTTCTGTGTAAGACAACAGTTCATCTAAGGCCCTGCTTAGTTCATCAGAAGCCCAACACTCACGGCTCTGTCTTTTCACTTCAGAAAAGGATTTTTTTTTCTCTTTTAAATGCTGGCCCGTTTCAAGATGTAGAGTGGGAACTGTGTAAATTGTTGGAAAATGGCTCTTAAAATATGCACATGAGAGAAAAGCCACCACCCCCGGGGTCCGGGCAGGACAGTGCTTGTCCTGGGCTGGCTGCGACTGGCTGTGGCTGGCTGCGGCTGGCCACTAGTCCTGAATTGGTCCTCATCACCCCACCGCCCCCACTGCATAGGACCATCGCGCAGCCTCCCAGCCGCCCCCGGGGCTCGGAGGGCACAGCCCAGAGCCCTGGCTTCGTGGGCAGGGAATCTGTGATGCTCACCAGCCGCTCTGCACACCTACTTTATACCTTTTGTCACACTTGCCACAGCTGCCAGGAAGCAGCTGACAACTTCCTTCTCCATAGCAGTGGCCAACAGGCGATTTCACCACACCAACGCCATGCCCTAGGTCCTTTCTTAGATGGCAGAGTGGGTGCAGTCTGAGCTCCGGCCTGCCCTGCCTTCTGTCCTCCTCCACTACATCATCTACACTTAATGAAACCCCACAACTAGATGTCCTGTCACCAACTTGAGGGCTAGCCTCAAACCATGATCCTCCTGACCTCAGCCTCCCAAGGAGCTAAGATTCCAGGTGTGAGCCCCTGGTACCTGGCTATCTTGGTTGCTCTGTATGGGCCCACCCCCCATCGATCTTTTTTTTTTT
This sequence comes from Dipodomys merriami, assembly GCF_024711535.1. Taxonomy (NCBI): domain Eukaryota; kingdom Metazoa; phylum Chordata; class Mammalia; order Rodentia; family Heteromyidae; genus Dipodomys; species Dipodomys merriami. The sequence goes on from NW_027203604.1 coordinate 18,398,507, forward strand.
TTTTTTTTTGGTAGGTCTTGGGGCTTGACCTCTGGGCCTGGGCGCTGTCCCTGCGCTCTTCAGCTCAAGGCTAGCACTCTTCCACTTGAGCCACAGCACCACTTCCAGATTTCTAGTGGTTTATTGGAGATAAGAGTCTCACGGTCTCTCCTGCCCGGGCTGGCTTTGAACCGCGATCCTCAGATCTCAGCCTCCTGAGTAGCTAGGATTAGAGGCATGAGACTGGCTTACCCTCATAGATCTTATTAACATAAGGACTGCCACTCCGACTGCATGCTGACACAAGCAAATGCTCTGAGGTGAGAGCTTTTCGCCCTTAGGAAGCAATGGCAAATAGAAGCCCCTGCAGGGAGTGGGGAGGGGCAGGTGACCGCCAGGGGGCGCGGAGGCCGTGTGGTCACTCACAGGCGTGGCGCTGTCCGGTCTGGACGGGGCTCTGAAGGTGGAGGTGTTCTTGGCAGGGTCCGGCGTGGGCTGGCACTGCAGGTAGTCAGGAGGCGGGATGGCCACGCTGCCCTTCTCGGTCAGGTCCACCGTGCTGACGCTCCTCACCGGGGCCGCACTCCAAGCCAAGGCACGGAGTCAAATCAGAGAAGGGTCCCCCCAACCTGGGTCCCCAGCGCCCCATAGCACAGACTCTGCTATACGGCATCTGCCCAACTGAAGCTTATACTCAAAGGCAACTCTTTCAAGGACAGGACTAAGGACGGGGGCGGCTCTTAAGCAACGTCATCTAAGCAGATTAAATCTGGAAAATCAGGAAAAGGGAGGTGGCAGCAAGCTCCTGAGCCAACACACACCAAGCACTTGGAAAAAAATGGAAAAACTCAGGTTTTGGATTATTTTCCCCCTTTTGTTTTCTGTTTTTTTTTTTTTTTTTTTTTTTTTTTGTGAGATGGGCCTAGGCTGGTCTTTAACTTGAGATCCTCCTGCCTCAGCCTCTCCAGTGCTGGGATTACAAGTATGTGCTACCATGTCTAACAAAACTCAGAGTTTCAGCATTCTAAAAATGACACTTTTAAGTTCTGGGCACAGGGGCATTTAAGCTGTTCTGCTAGGGCTACACAGGGGGCAGTCCTGGAAGGCTCCCAGGCTCTTGGGGGTCCACAGGAGAGCCATTAGAACCCACACACAAACTATCCACACTGAGGCCCAAATGGCTCTTCCTGGAGCAGGTTCCTGGACACTGCTGGACTTTGGTTTTCTCATTTTACGAGTGGGGGTCTATGGCAAGATGAGTGCTGCCCCCAGGGTGTAGGGCTACCTCTGGGGTGGGTGCTGCCCTCTGCTGTGGGTTACATCTGGGGTGGGTGCTGCCTGGGGTGTGGGTTAGTGGGGCGTTGGGGTCGGGCAGCCTTGCTACCTGGGCGCAGGCGCAGTGCTGGCCTCCTCGGCGCTGTCCTCCAGCAGCTTGGTGTACGAGGACGGGAACCAACCCCTCCTGTGAGTGCGACAGAAAAGTGTGCCTGGCTCACGAGGCTGCCTGGCACAGGGGGCTGTGTGCACCCACCCCACCCACCACCCCGTTTTCCCTCAGGGACTTCGCTCCCATGGCAGGCCAGCAGCCGGGCCAGTTAGGCGCATGATCTCACTGAAGTGACTTGGCGCTGACATCTTTCGCCTTGTCTGGTGCTGGAACGGAGCCTAGTGCCTCATATGTGCTGAACACACGCTAGTCCTTTTGTTTCTATTTTATTTTTGAGGCAGGGTGTTGCCGCTTTGTCTGGACTGGCCTCCAACGAAGATCCTCCTGACTCTACCTCCAGAGTAGCTGGGAGCAGTAGCTGGGATTGCAGGTGTGCACTGGCCACGCCCAGCCCTTGTCTTAAATCTGAAAACACATCTGATACAGACTAGCGAGGCCAGGTGCAAGGATTCAAGCCATTGCTGGTAGCTACTTGGGAGGTAGAGGCCAGGGCATTAAACAGTTTGAGGCCAGCCTGGAGCAAATAAATGACTGGGCATGTCACCCCAGCTACCTGGGAAAGTACAAATGGGAGGATTGTGGCCCAGGCAGGACTGGGCATAAAGCAAGGCCCTCTACCAAGAAATAACCAATGCCAAGAGGGCTGACAATGTGGCTCAAGTGTCATGCCAAGCAAGCACCAGGCCTGAGTTCAAAACCCCAGTACCACAAGGAAAAAAAAAACCCAAAAAACCACAAACCAAAACGCTCCCAGATTATTATTCCTGAGAAACAGGTCCTTTTTAAAAACAAAGGAACAGGGCTGGGAAGGTGGCTCACTGGTAGAGCGCTTGCCTTGCATGCTCGAGGCCCTGGGTTTGATTCCTCAGCACCACATAAGCAGAAAAAGCCAGAAGTGGCGCTGTGGCTCAAGTGGTAGAGCGCTAGCCTTGAGCTGAAGAGCTGAGGGACAGCGCCAGACCCAGAGTTCAGGCCCCACGACTGACATAATAAATAAAAAATAAAAACAAAGGAACGTTCACATCTGTGGGGGGTGAAACCGCCTGGCTTCAGTGCAGCGGCACAGACACTAGCAAACCAGACTCCAGCTAAAGTGCTCCTGCACCCAGTGGGCGCGGGCAGCTGTGGGAGCCCGCCGACGCGCACCCTGACTCACGCTCTGGTGGTGTCGTGCTCCCCGTAGAGCCAGCCATCCTTCTCCTCGGGGACAAGCAGCGTGATGACGTCTCCCTGCGCGAAACTCAGCAGAGTCCTGTTGGTGCCGGCCGTGTGAGGGAAGATGGTCTTCACCTTCTGCTTCTTCATCAGGTTCAGGCCAGTGGCGACGGACACCGACCGCTGTAAGCTGGGGTCCTCAGATGAGTCTGTTACAGGGGCGTGGCTTTGAGCAGTCAGAGGTGTGGCTTTTGAGGGTTGGGGGCGTGGCCCTGAGTGGTCAGGGACTGGCCGGAGGACACGCCCAGGCCCCCTCTGTCCAGTCTTGGCCATGTGGGGCGGGGCCTGCCGGGCAGTCAGGGCCTGGTACACACTGTGTTCTGTCACTGCTCTACCACCAGCAGCCCTGGCGCCAGCAACCACCCACCTCACCGCTCCGCAGCACCCACCAGTTTACCAGTGCCCTGACTGGTGAGGAAACCGAGAGCAGAAGAATCCTGAATTGGCCCAGATCACACACAGCAAGTGGTGCCAGGCCTGTCTAGAGGAACCCAGCCCACAGCCCACACTACGGGGCTTTGTGCAGACTGGACCTTCAACAACTGGGGCTCCTGCTGCCCTCTGGCCAATTCTTCACCGTGACAACATGGTTTTGCCATCTCCTTACTACTCCTGTCTCTGCCTCTTTTTTGGCTTATTGAAAAGACTCGGTGGTTTGAACAATGGTGCTGCAGGGCACTGCCGACTCAACTCCTCTGGAAGCAAAAGACCAGTCAAGTCTCAGGGGCCCTGAGTGCAGAAGACTGCATGGGGTGAGTGGGCCTGCTAAGAGAAATGGCACCAAGCTTCTGCCACCATAAACAGCCCTGCTTGGTTGAAAGGGAAGCAGTGAAGCACAAGGCGCCCTGCCGGAGAGGGTGAGTGTGGAGAGTTCTATGATGCCTGTGGGTAAGATTAATAACCAAGATTTTGGGCTGGGAATGTGGCTTAGTGGTGGAGTGCTTGCCTAGCATGCATGAAACCTTGGTTCGATTCCTCAGTACCAAATAAACAGAAAAAGCCGGAAGCAGCGTTGTGGTTCAAGTGGTAGAGTGCTAGCTTTGAGCAAAAGAAGCTCAGGGACAGTGCCTAAGCCCTGAGTTCAAGGTCAAGACTGGCAAAACAACAACAACAACAAAAAAAAAACACCACCAAGATTTTGTCATATAGCTGGCTTTACTAAAAACAAAACAAAAAACCACCACCACACAGTGCAAACTAGGTTATGTACATGCCAACCCCCCATCATCATCATTATTATTCTTTTTTGTTAGTTTCTTGAGACAGAGTCTCAAGAAGGCCAACTCAGGTTGGCCTTAACATTTGATCCTCCTGCCTTAAAGCCTCACAGGTGTTGGGTTTACAGGTATGCACCACCACACCCTGCTCAATAACATTTCTCAATAGTACATCTACCTTATGTAAGCAGCCATCAGTAGGTAGAATATCTTAAGGTCTATACCTTCCCCCGCCCCCCGTCTCCATAACTATAGAGTTGGCTCCAGGGCCCAGCTCTCAGCCCTACCTTATCAGCCTTGAGGTATAAGCTATTTGAAGCTCAGACCAATCTACCATGTTTGGTTACCTAGCTGTCAGGATATGCTGGATATTTATTTTACAAATTACTTTAAAAATTTTATGAAGGTGCCATACAAGAAATCAAAGGAAATATCTTACCTTTTGAGTGATTTGTCCTTTCTAACGTCTGCGCCCCTGTGGCTGGATTATTGAACATATCAATCAGGGGGCTGGTGTAGGCTTTGGCTGAGGGAGCGGGGGGCATCTTTGGTGAGTATTTTGAAAGTGTGTCATAGTCCTTCCCGACCTGGAAGAAGCCTTGGTTAGTTTGATGGCAGAGTACCCCAGCAGTGGGTGACAGATTGGGGGGGGAGTGTTATTTGCATCTTTTCAGTCCCACTGTCTCCCCCAAATTCTGCCACTTGTAGGACAATGTTCCCATTTAAATTATTTCAATAGAGTCCTTCACTGTCAAAAGAAAAAAAGCCGGGCGCCGGTGGCTCATGCTTGTCATCCTAGCTACAGGAGGCTGAGATCTGAGGCTCATAGTTCAAAGCCAGCCCAGGCAGGAAAGTCTGTGAGACTCATCTCCAATTAACCATCAGAAAACTGGAAGTAGCACTGTGGCTCCAAGTGGTAAAGCACTAGCCTTGAGCAAAGAGCTCAGAGACAGCGCCGAAGCCCTGAGTTCAAGCCCCACGATTGACCAACAAAGAAAAAAGAAGAAACAGCTACTCCCCCTCACCTCCATTAATCAACTTTCTGTCCTCAGGGTTCTGGCTCCCCTGAGGAGTGAGTGAGCGGAGTCTACCCTAAAGGTGGCTCTTAATCACCCTCTCCCCTTCTGAATGCATGTTCTTTTTCAAAATCTTCTCTAGCTTCCTATCAACTAGATAGAATCTCTGGCAGGGCGCCTCGTGCTTTCTGGAAACTTCATTCACTGCTTCCCTTTCAACCAAGCAGGGCCGGTTATGGTGGCAAACATTTTGTGCTGTTTCTCTAACCAGGCCCGCTCATCGCAGGCAGTCTTTAGCACTCAGGGCCCCTGGGACCTAACTGGTCTTTGTGTGTGTCTCAACCCCAATCCATGAAGGGCAGGTCCCTGGCTGCCAGACCTTGGCCCTAAGTCCAAGGACAATGTGGAGGGTGAGGGGCAGACACCGGTGACACGGGCTGCACAGGCGGCAGTGAGGGCTTCCTCTTGCTGGGTGGGGATTCCTCAGGTGGTGTTGGCATGGTTTGGGTGAGGGGATTGAACCCCCAGGGTCCAGCCTGTCTTCTGGGTATTCATCCCCCTTCTCATCTTCTGAACCCCTTTTCTTTCTTCCTTTTTGTTGGTTGTGGGGCTTGAACTCTGGGCTTGGGCGCTGGCCCTGTGCTCTTCAGCTCAAGGCGAGCGCTCTACCACTTGAGCCACAGCGCTCCTTCTGGTTTTCTGGTGGTTAACTGGAGATAAGAGTCTCCTGGAGGGGCTAGGAAGGTGGCTCAGTGGTAGAGTGCTTTCCTTGCATACATGAGGCTCTGGGTTCAATTCCTCAGCACCACACAAACAGAAAAAGCCAGAAGTGGCGCTGTGGCTCAACTGGTAGAGTACTTGCCTTGAGCTGAAGAGCTGAGGGACAGCGCCCAGGCCGAGTTCAAGCTCCACAACCGACAAAAAAAAAAAAAGTCTCATGGATGTTCCTGCCTAGGCTGGCTTCGAACCACAATTCTTAGATCTCAGCCTCCTGAGTAGCTAGGATTACAGGCATGAGCCACCACTGCCTGGCTTGAACCCCTTTTCTTATGGCAGTGTTGGGACAGTCCTTTTGCCTAGTTCTGAATCCCTTTTTACTAATGACTCATCGACCACTAGTGCTGTTTTGGAGGGAGGGGTGAAAAGGATAATCCCATGTAAAAAAAATTGGGGGTGGGTGGGTAAGAGGTGTGGCTCATGTGGTAAAGTACTTGCTGAACAAGGACAAGGCCTTGAGTTCAAACCCCCATATCTTCCCCATCTTGTTTTGGAAGGAGTCTAACCATGTATGGAAGCAGGATGGAGTGGCATAGAAATCCCCCCACCTGCTTGGGCACCAGCCCAGGCCATGTGGGCCTTTACTTTGTGCCCGTGTGTGTGGGGAAGGCTGGCCCTGGCAGTGCAGGATGGTCCTGGATGCACTCTAGGGCATCATGCCAGGCTATTCTGGCCGGGGCTGGGGGGGGCGGGGGGGGAGCTGCTGCCTGTCGCTTGGCACAGGGAGACGGGGGAGAGACACGATGTCCTCCCACTCCACACCTGCCGGCTCTGCACCTTGTCCTGCTTAGCCTTGGGCCTGCACCAGACCCCGTGGGCAAGCAGCTGGGTTTTAAAGCTGTTCCCATCATTCCAGTGCCCTTAGGTAGACAGGCAGGATGGACTCAGGTATCCAAACTGCCAGCCAGCTCCAGCTTTCCCTGTACGTTTGTGAAAATAAAGCTATAAAGCCCAGCTCACGGCTGGCGCTCTACTGTAGAGTTCCGCCTCCAGACAACACCTCCGTCATTGCTGGAAAACTCATGTGCGTGGCTTGCTTCAGCTCTGAAGACAAGGGGTGGCCATGGGAAGTGGTGGGCTTGGAAGTAAGAACAAGGCCTGTGGTCTCCACCAATGAGGGCAGCCCTCTGCCTCTGCTCAGAGCCCAGCTGGCCCCAACACACAACAAGGGCACCGTGCAACTAAGGAGAGGGAAGGGGCACCTACCATGTTGCTTCTCTCGATCATGGGCGACGGCTGGGGCGTCATGGATGTGGGGGTGGAGATCGGGGTCCTTATCTCTTCGATCATGTTCATGATTTTCTCTGGCACTTTGGTGGCATCACAGCAGGTTTCATGCCACCGGGGCAGTTTGGAACTCAGTAATTCTGCAGACTAGAAATCCAAAAGAAACAAAACCAATGGCAAAGGCGTCTGGTGAAAGATTGCATGGACGGTGCATTACTGCTTATTTCACAAGGGAAGGGGCTGAATTTGATTGATCCAAGGAGTGGAATACTGAGATCAGGGGTCATAGTGATTAAGGATATGTTCAAGCTGGGTGTGGTGGTGCACACCTGTAATGCCAACACTTGGGAGGCTGAGACAGTTGTGGCCTGCCTGGCCTACATAGTGAAGCACTGTGTCAACAGTGAAACAAGGAGAAAAACAAACAAAAAGAAACATGAGTCAGTGGAGACACAGCTCACCCTCAGAGCACAGAAGACAAAACAACAACAACAACAAAAAACCCCAATAACTCTCTACTCCCTACCACCAAAAATAAAAAATTCAAAAGCCAAATAAGAAAGGTCAGGGGCGGAATCTTTGATCTCAGGGAAACTGGCGGGCTCGCGTGTCTGTGTATGTGTGTGCGTGCATGCATGCGTGGTTAGGCCAACAACACTCTGGGAAGTGGGTTCCGAGGCCGTGCTCCAGTTGAGCATGAGGACACACTGAGGGACGCCTTCAGGCCTTTGCAGAACAGCTGGGCTGCAGCTCAAGACAAAAGTAGGCAGAGCCTGGAGATCCAGGTGCCCTCCCCTACTCTCCCAGGTCAGCAGTCTGTCTGGGAAGGGGAAGCTGGAACTTTCTGGAAGCTTCATGCATGGCAACTTTGCTGTTCTGATCAGATCTGCATCAGCAGGGGGAGAGCACAGCCACCCCCCCTCCCACCACATCTGGACCAGCGCTGGGCCTGGAGGAGCTCGGGGCTTTGGCTGCCAAGAGGGAGGGGATAAATGATTACTGGGACTCAAGGTCAAGTCTAAGAATGCCGTGACCAATATCCAGCACTCTCTGAAAGCACTCCAGGTGCCTTCTGACATAGTGGGGTGCTGCCTTGGGGAAGAGAGCCTCAAGGCTGTGCAAGGCCCTCACCATGGAAACAAAGTGTAATGTTACACATGGTGGTTATTCATATTAGGTAGCCAACAAAACCTCTGCAGAATATACAACAAATGTGTGCAGATATGCAAGGCCCTGAAAGAAGAAGCTGTGGTCAAGCTTCTCGGATGATGCAGAACACTCTAGATCACTTTTCTATGAGCAATGGAGAGTACCTGATCTTAACTAGTGCTAGTTTTGGACAGCTGCACAGGCATAAGAGAATTCATCATTTAAAAGATGTGTATTAGTCTCTGGCATCCCCATAGCTGATGTGTCAGAGGGCCTCCTCCTGTCAGCCCTCTGCAGGGACAGGAAGGACTCCTGGAACACAGTGTCCTGACGCCTGAGAAGGGGCAGGGCTGCTGGTGACCTGCTCCACAGCCGTAGCAGGACAGTGCCTTGGGCCACTCGAGCTGGCCCTAGGAAGGACATCAATGCTGTAGATGCATTGTAGATACATAAGATAGATGACTCACAGAGGAAGAGTGGACTTTTCTGCCCACGCTGGCCACAATCCTCAGATCTCAGCCTCCTGAGTAGCTAAGATGACAGGCCTGAGCCACTAGTGCCCAGCCTGAGCATTTGTTTTACAAGAGGATTTTCAAAATGGATGCAGTTCTACATCCCACACTACAAGCAGGCATGTCTACGGGCTGTCTGGGATGTCTACGGGCTATGTACTAGGGTAAAAGCTCCCTCTGGAATGGCCTGGCTGGAGCAGGAGGCCCGAGCCCGCGCCCACCTTCACATGGTAGTGGTGGATGTGGTCCGTGAAGCTACAGTGCTTGTCCACCAGGAAGCAGAAGCGCCGCTTCTCCTCCAGCAGGGCCTCTCTGCAGCCATCAGCGATGAACTTCTGGATGTCGCTCTGGCGGGAGGTGACTGTCTCCACATACTAGGAGAGAAAGCGGAGGTGTGGCAGTAACAGGGTGCATCCTGTCCCTGCCCAGCCCCATGCTCATCTTCTGCCATCTTTATGCTGTTTTATTTTAATAATGGAGGCAGAGCAGAGTTGTCACCTGACCTGCGCATGCAGCCCTCCTTATAAGCCCCTACGTGCCGGCCTGCAAGTGGCGTGGATTGTACCGCAAAGCTCTGTGAACTTGGCAAGGTGAAGGTTCAAACCCTGGGTCTACATGCCAGTCACAGGGCGTAACCTAGGCTGACCCTTCCAATGTAAATTGGGGCAGGAATGCTGATCACAGAGTCCCTTCTCCCTGCTCCAGGGAAAACCTTGCAGCATGCAGCTCTTTTTTTTTTTTTTTTTGGGGGGGGGGGGGGTCCGGTCATGGGGCCTGAACTCTGGGCCTGGGCGCTGTCCCTCAGCTCTTCAGCTCAAGGCTAGCACTCTACCACTTGAGCCACAATGCCACTTCCGGCTTTTTTCTTTTTGCTTATGTGGTGCTGAGGAATCGAACCCAGGGCCTCAGGCATGCAAGGCAAGCACTCTACCACTGAGCCACCTTCCCAGCCCCGAGCATGCAGCTCTTATGAGGCCAGAATGCATTCATTCATTCACTCATGACAATGTCTCATGGAATACTGCCTCAAACTTGAGACCCTCCTACCTCAGATTCCTGAGTGGGGCTGGGTTCACAAGCATGCACCACCATACCGGGCTCAGAATGCTGAGTGTGTATGTGTACACGCATGCTCGAGCTGCTCTCCTGGGACTTGAACTCAGAGCCTGGGTAATGGCCCTGAGCTTTGTTCAAGGTGAGCCCTCTACCACTTGAGCCACAGGTCTACTTCTGACTTTTTTTTATTTTTTTGCCAGTTCTGGAACTTGAACTCAGGGCCTGGGTACTGTCCCTGAGCCTCTTAGTGCTCAAGGCTAGCACTCTATCACTTGGCTTTTTCTAAGTAGTTTATTGGAAAGTCTCACAGACTTTCCTGCCTGGGCTGGCTTCAAACCATGATCCTCAGATCCCAGCTTCCTGAGTAGCCAGGATTACAGGCGTTAGCTATACGAGTGCCCGGTGTAATGCTTTTTAATTCAGCAATAGCACAATGTTGAGTGGAGACAGCAAGGGGCAGGCCACCCTTTAAATCATATGACTAGGGGTCAAAAGTAGTAGGGGGAGGGATGTACCTCGATTTCTTTGTGCTCATATTTTAGGGCATTGCGGCCCCCTTGACTTTTCCTCCGTATCTTCTTCAGCTCGGCCTGGGACTTCTCCAGGGAATCCAACTTGCTCTTGTGTTCTGTTTGGTATCGCTTGAGCGTGGCCTGCGAGTCAAGCGTGGGCTTTCCTTCACTGCAGCACCTAGTAGCCGCCACGCACGCGGCTACCATGACCGTGGCTTGCTCTGCATGGGCGCCCAGCACTCACAGGCCTGCTGAGGGCCCGGGGGCAGGGATGGCTCTGGAGTAATGAGGACCAAGGACTCACATATTGGGGTGTTGGGGGACATTGGAAAGTAAGCTTTCTAGGGGAGATGGAAAGCACTTGTGTGACATGGCTGGAAGACCAGGGGAACGGAGACCCCAAAACCAGCTAAATGGACACGGGAAGTGGGGCAGGCTGGGGGCGGGAATGGCTGTCCTGATAGGCATGTATCAGCTGACAACACTGCTTTCTAGGAACACAGTTATTTCTGAAACTATTTGGTTCTTGTGCCTTTTCTTTTTAAAAATGGTTTGGGGCCAGGGTCTTGCTATGAAGTCCTGGCTGGGTTCAAACTCTCAATCCGCCTGCCTCAGCCTCCTGAGTGCTGGGATTACAGGTGTGCACCACCCCACCCCACCGGTTCCTCTAGTTTTTAATACAGATCCCAAGTGGTGGCACAAAGAGGCCCCTCAGTTCCACAACCCTCCTCCCCCACTTCCCTCCCGCCCCTAGGACTGAACCGAGGGATGGCCGTGGAGTGGACCAGGCCGCACGCACGTTCATGTACTTCACATCCAGCTCCGTCTTCTTCTCCAGCTCATGGATGATCTCCTTATGGAACTTTCGGAACTGTTCATGAAATAAAAAAAAAAAAATCCCCACCAGGTTGGAGGCTTTTGGTGCGATCAGCACAAAGCACGGTGCCATTGTGCTTGGCGCGCAGTGGCACGTACGTTCTCTTCCAGGCTCTCGTTGAGCTTCTTGTGGGTGCTGGCAATCTCGATGAGGACGTGGCCTGCGAAAGGAGAACAGACACGTTAGGAGGCGCCATGCGCCAGGGACAGGCTCTGCGAGGCAGGTGCTCTCCCACACAGCCACCCCTGGTCACCACATAGGAGTTGAAAAGTAACAGAAGGGAACATGGTCTGACAGGGTGCGGGGGAGGGGGGAGGTAGGAGGGGGACACACTAGCACCACTGGCCCCCATGGCTGCTTCTAGGAAGAGGGCAGGGAAGCACCTTTGCCACCATCAATAACGCTTTGGCTGGCTTTCCCCACGCTCCGCCTCCCGCTGCTTTAATTCCGAAATTCTCTTGCCAAAGATCACCTCCACCATCACAGCCACCAACTTTAGGAACAAGTGATTTATTTTTATCTGATTTCCCCAGAGTAATCGGAGTATATGCTAGCCATGAGAGAAAAATGTTTCTCATTTTAGTTCATGGATTGTTCTGGAACTATGAATGCCAGGGGAAACTGCAACAGGAACAGTGGTTTGGCTTGGGTCCCCTGGGAGGAGGCCACTTCTCTGAAATGGGAGGGGTGGGGGGGACAAGAGTCATATGACCGAAAAGAGGGTTCCAGGACAAAAGGGGGCCATTCCCAGAAAATGCCAGAGCACTGCTGTGCAATACCTGCCTCTCTTGCAAAGTGGTAGCCTTGCCTACTAAACAGCGAAGTACATTTCAATAACAGTAACAGCTGTGCAGGGCAGCTCATGCCCATATTCAGGAGGCAGAGATTAAGAGGCTTGAGGTTTGAGGTCAGCCAGGGCAGAAAGTCAGTGAGACCTCCATCTTAGTCAACAAGCTAGGTGTGGTGGTTCACAGCTGAGAAGAGGGAAGAGGATCACAGTTTGAGGCCAGCCCCAGGAGAAAATACAAATTTTTTTTTTAAAGAGCTAAAGCAAAAAACAGCTGGGATTGTAGCTCAAGCAGTAGAGCAACCACAAGACCCTGAGATTAAAACCCCTGCACCAAGTCTGGCACCAGTGCTCACACTTGTAATCCTACCTATTCAGGAGGCTGAGATCTGAGGATCACGTTCAAAGCCAGCCCGGGCAGGAAACTCCAGAGACTCTTATCTCCAATTAACTACCAGAAAGCTGGAAGTGGCGCTGTGGCTCAAGTGGTAGAGCATTCACCTTGAACTGAAGAGCTCAGGGACAGTGCCCAGGCCCAGAGTTCAAGTCCCATGACCAACCAAAAAAGAAAACCAACAATCCCGCATGGCAACAAAACCAAAACCCCAACAAAAGAATGTGCTGCTGGGTCATCTGATAGTTCACTGGCCAGAGAGAAAGGATTCTTATGGCAAACCAAATAGCTGTAGGTGAGGGAGGGAGACAAGTGCGGGCCAGCAGCTGGCCTCAGCTGTCCCTTCTGTATAAGAGCCGTCGCATTCTAGGACAACTCGGAGACAGCTGGCTCATAGACTGCCAGCCCAGACCTTCCCACGCGCTGCCATCAGATACGCCACAAGGCCGCCCACCAGCCACCCACATCCTCCAATCCCAGCTCCTTTTTGGCTGCCAGCTAGTCATGAGGGGCGATTTGTCATCAGTGCCACACCCACAGGGAAGACTCACTGCACAGATGCTACCATGTGGCATCTTTAGGGCACATGTGACGTCATGGGCATGTGCTCACCAAGTCTCTCCCCAGCCCCTGTCCTGCCAGCTGGGCTCTGAGGAGCCCCGTTCTCTGCCCTCTGACACCTGGCTCATGTCCTTACCATCTTCTCTCCTGCTCACCTGGTGGTAAGCTGGATACACCAGTATCTAGGGCAGTCAGAGCTACTAGAACCCTGAGCATTGTGGCACAGAGAACCCACTCTGAGGACAGGATGTGGAGTCACACTCTGGAGGTTCCAGTGACATAATCTATTCCCTGTGTGCTGCACAACACTGACAGGACAACAAGTTGGACAAACGAGAGGATGGGGCAGAACCTCCCCAGGACCCAGGCTCCACCCACCCTCCCAAAACACCCCAACTCACTAAGAAAACTGAGACTTCTTCACAACGAGCAGCCTTTCTACCTCAAGAATACAATCAGAGCCGGGTGCTGGTGGCTCACGCCTGTAATCCTAGCTACTCAGGAGGCTGAGATCTGAGGATCGCGGTTCAAAGCCAGCCCGGGCAGGAAAGACCGTGAGATTCCTATCTCCAATAAACCACCAGAAAACCGGAAGTGGCGCTGTAGCTCAAATGGTAGAGCGCTTGCCTTGAGCTGAAGAGCTGAGGGACAGCGCCCAGGCCCAGAGTTCAAGCCCCATGACCGAAGGAAAAAAAAAAAAAAAAGAAAAAAAAAAAAGAATACAATCAGATTAATGTTACTTGATATTGTTGAGTCATTTCTCAGGGAGCTCTTCAGGGTTCTTTTACAGCTATTTAAAACTCATATGTAATTCTTTGTTGAAGATGAAAAAATAAACTAAATCTGCTTAACTGTTAGAGAGTCAAGTACTTCTTCTATTCTTGGCAAGTCAGATCTCCATAAGAAAACACATCTACAAGTGATTTGGCTAATGCTGGGTGCCAGTGGCTCACCCCTGTAATCCTAGCTATTTAGGAGGCTGAGATCTTAGGATCATAGTTCAAAACTAGCCAGGGTAGGGGCTGGGAAGGTGGCTCAGTGGTAGAGCGCTTGCCTTGCATGCCTAAGGCCCTGGGTTCAATTCCTCAGCACCACATAAGCAAAAAGAAAAAAGCCGGAAGTGGCACTGTGGCTCAAGTGGTAGAGCGCTAGCCTTGAGCTGAAGAGCTGAGGGACAGCGCCCAGGCCCAGAGTTCAGGCCCCACGACCGGACCCCCCCAAAAAAACAAAACAACAACAACAACAACAACAAAAAAAAAACTAGCCAGGGCAGTAAAGTCTGTGAGACTCAAATCTTCAACCAACTAGTAAAAGGTCAGAATTGGGCTTGACCTCAGAACCAGGGTGCTGTCCCATAGCTTTTTCACATAGGTTGGTACTATATTACTTGAGCCACAGTGCCACTTCTGGCTTTTTGTCATTAATTGGAGGTCTCACACATTTCCCTGTTCAGGCTGGTTTCGAGCCATGATCCTCAGATCTCAATCTCCTGAGTGACTAGTATTATAGGCATCAGCCATCAGTGCTTGGCATGAATTATATTCTTTTTTTTTTTTTTTTTTTTGGGTCCGGCCTCATTCAAGCTAGACAAATGCTGGGTCACTAAGCTACAATCTAACCCAAAGGAATTTATGTTAAACATGTACATTTCAAATTCATGTGCTCAACATAGCTAAAAGACATCTATTATCAATTCTTCTGAAAATTCATAGAAACCCACCCCTCCTCTGGCTCAAAGGAGTATTAGAGCTGGGAATGCGGTTCAGTGGTAGAGTGCTTGCCTAGCATGCATGAAACCCTGGGTTCGATTCCTCAGTACCACACACACAGAAAAAGCTGAAAGTGGTGCTGTGGCTCAAGTGGTAGAGTACTAGCCTTGCGCAAAAGAAGATCAAGGACATGGGGCTGGGAAGGTGGCTCAGTGGTAGAGCGCATGCCTTGCATGCCAGAGGCCCTGGGTTCAATTCCTCAGCACCACATAAGCAAAAAGAAAAAAGCCGGAAGTAGTGCTGTGGCTCAAGTGGTAGAGCGCTAGCCTTGAGCTGAAGAGCTGAGGGACAGTGCCCAGGCCCAGAGTTTAGGCCCCACGACTGGACCCCCCCCAAAAAAAAAAAAGAAGAAGAAGATCAAGGACAGTGCCCAGGCCCTGAGTTCAAGCCCCAGGACTGGCAAAAAAAAAAGTAGTATTAACTCTAATAACATCTAGGAACTATGAGTACATATATCCCATGCTTTCTCCAATCCCATGCAAGGGCAAGCTTGTGCCAGCCAAAAGGCATATAGGAGGTAAAACAGTCAGGTGGCAAAGCTCAAAGAATATGCCTGGCATGAACACACAGTTGGTGTTTGACCCTTTTGTGTGCTTTTTTCAGGGCCCGCGTTGGGCAGACGCCCCACCACGGTGCTCCATCCCGGCCACCTGATCCAGACGGAACCGAGCAGCGGGAGACGGGCAGCGCCCGGGATGGCACGGAGCACGCGCCGGCAGGCGGACGGGAACCGAGGACATTCTTTCCATCAGGAACTCATCACGGCTACGGGAACACACTATTTCCCAGAAGCACCAAGTCACGTGTGACCCTCAGTGTCCTCAAAAAGACCACATGACGCAGGGCGAGCCCACCCGCTGCCAGCCTAAAGCCACCCAGAACGGACCAGGCGAATGGACCTCGGCATCCCTGGAGACAGGATGGAAGTTTCCAGCAATCCTCCAGATAGCAGAAGTGAGGCTGAGGGAAGACAAAGAGGCGAGCAGAGGACGTGGATCCTGCCAACTGCAGCGCCTGCGCTGGGGCCGAGGAGCAACAGACGGGTGACCGCGGCGAAGGCTCCGCGCTGCGCTGTGCGCACGTGCGGATGACATCAGCACGCAGCATGTGGTGCATGTGCGGACGTCGTCAGCGCGGTGTTCTTACGGCATGACCTCAGCGAGTGGCCCACTTTTGCAGGGATGACGTCAGCATGTGTGTCCGCATCTCCGGGCACATTACTCGAAAGCCTTGCACAGCCAGGCGCAGGTGGCTCACGCCTGTCATCCTAGCTACTCAGGAGGCGGAGATCTGAGGATCCCAGTTCAAAGCCAGCCTGGGCAGGAAACTCCGTGAAACTCTTTTTTTTTTTTTTTTTTTTTTTTGTCGGTCGTGGGGCTTGAACTCTGGGCCTGGGCGCTGTCCCTCAGCTCTTCAGCTCAAGGCGAGCGCTCTACCACTTGAGCTACAGCGCCACTTCCGGTTTTCTGGTGGTTTATTGGAGATAGGAGTCTCACGGTCTCTCCTGCCCGGGCTGGCTTTGAACCGCGATCCTCAGATCTCAGCCTCCTGAGTAGCTAGGATTACAGGCGTGAGCCACCAGCGCCCGGCTCCTCCGTGAAACTCTTTATCTCCAATAAAAACCACTAGAAAACCAGAAGTAGCACTGTGGCTCAAGTGGTAGAGTGCTCGCCTTGAGCTGAAGAGCTGAGGGACAGCGCTCAGGCCCAGAGTTCAGGCCCCATTGACCAACAACAAATAAATGAGAGTCTTGCACAGGGCACCTGCTTATCCTACAGCCATGCTAAAATTAAATTAAATGGATGGCGAGGAGACCTGACACACGTTAGTCAGCTAGTCAGCATCAACACGGTCGTGTCTGGCCCGAGCAGAAAATGGTGAAGGTCAGTAATGAGTTACAAATGACTAGAGAGCCTAGGAATCCAGCAGTGAGAGACCCAGGAAGAAAATGCAGCACCAGGCAGGGATGCCCTTGCCACAGGTGCAGCATCAAGCGCCTTCGTGTGTGAAGAGACTGGCATGGTGTGGGAACATCGCCATTGGGTAGCCATCGTAGTAATGCTCAGTGGCGGCAAAACTCATTGACAGATGCCAGATCTAGAATGCCCAATGCCCATCCTGATGTGGAACAGGTATTGAGGCAGTCTGGAATCCCCCCCCCCCCCCCCCAGGACTTGATGATATATGTGTGAACAATAGGAACTCTGCATGGTAGAAAGCATAGAATGTCTTCAGCACACAAATTTATACACGGGGGGTGGGGTGGGGGTGGGGGGGTGGGGGTGGGGAGAAGCTGAGCAGCAATAGCCTGTAATCCTGGCTACTCAGAAGGCTGAGGTCCACAGGATCACAGTTCAAAGCCAACTTGGAAAAGAAAAGTCTTCAATACTCCATCTCCAATTAACCAGCAGAAAGTCAGGCTGGAGGTGTGGCTCAAGTGGTAGAGCTCCATCTGTGGGCAAGCAATTCAAGTGAAAGCAGGAGGCTTTGAGTTCAAACCCTAGTACTACCAACATGGGTATGGGAAGGGAGGTAAATAATCATTGTGTCTGCATTTGATATTTGGCAGATAACAAGCTGACTTGGATAGCATTCCAGCCAAGGATGTGCAACTTAAATCCAATCACTAAGATCGGGCATTTGAAAGTTCCAAATGCCAAGATCTGCGAGAGTGCTTGCTGGGAACAGTGGCCTAGGCCTGTAATCTCAGCTACGTGAGATACAGAGATTGGGAGTTCTACCAGCCCAGACCAAAAAATTACTGAGATCACATCTCAACAAAACAAGCCAGGCATGGTTGTACCAGCGTGCAATGCCAGGTATGTGGGAGACATCTTGGTGCCAGGCGGGCCTGAGCAAAAAGGGTGACCCTAGCTCAAAAATAATGAAAGCAAGCAAACAAGCAAGCAAGCAAGGAAGCAAGGAAGGAAGGAAGGAAGGAAGGAAGGAAGGAAGGAAGGAAGGAAGGAAGGAAGGAAGGAAAAGGAAGGAAGGAAAAGGAAGGAAGGGAAGGAGGGAAAGGGAAAGGGAAAGGGAAAGGGAAAGGAAAGGAGAGGAGAAAGAAAAAAGATTTCACAATCCTAACTACCCATCTCTACTTAGTGTTTCTGATACAGATTTATTCTTGTGTGTGTGTGTGTTTGTGTGTGTGTCTCGGGGGGCCTGAACTCTGGGCCTGCGCGCTGTCCCTCAGCTCTTCAGCTCAAGGCTAGTGCCACTTGAGCCACAGCGTCACTTCCAGCTTTTTCTGCTTATGTGGTGCTGAGAATCAAACCCAGGGCCTCATGGCAAGCACTCTACCACTGAGCCACCTTCCCAGCCCCACAGATTTACTCTTCTATCAAGTATTTATTGCAGTATTAAGTACAATAGAATAGCTTCATTCCACTCTGGTGACTGTGGCTTGGTGGATGGAGGTGAGGGAGAGAAGAGTAATATTTGCTTAGAGTAAGACCCGGGGGAACTCATTCTTAGGAAATGATCAATAGTCAAAGGCCCAAAAGGGAAACATCCTCAGAGCCAAGGCAGAGTTGGAACCACAAACCCAAACCAAAACCCCTTCCCTGCCCACCCTTCCCCCTTTCTTTCCTTCCTTCCTTGCTCCTCTCCAACTTGGGGGTTCGTCACCACATTTAGACACAGAATAAAGTTAATTTTATATAAGCTTAGAAGAGACACTGGTTTTTAACACTGGAAGATCACACAAAGCCTTTTTTTTTCTTTTGGGTCCGGTCGTGGGGCCTGAACTCTGGGCCTGGGCGCTGTCCCTCAGCTCTTCAGCTCAAGGCTAGTGCTCTACCACTTGAGCCACAACGCCACTTCCGGTTTTTTTCTTTTTGCTTATGTGGTGCTGAGGAATCGAACCCAGGGCCTCAGGTATGCAAGGCAAGCGCTCTACCACTGAGCCACCTCCACAGCCCCCACACAAAGCCTTTAGGAAGAGCCCACTCATAGCACAGGCCTGCTTTCCTCCACCCTGCCTTTACTGCACTATACACAGATGACCTTCCTCCTGCACAGCACTGGTGTTATCAGGGCCATTCCATGGAAAAGCACGGAGGCTTCTGGCTTCCGCTCTGCCATGGAAAGGGTCATTGTCTCACTCACTAGCAGAAACAAGCTAGAGGACAAAATTCCAGCTAAGAGCCAGCACTGTAGTATGAACCTGTAGTCCCAGCTACTCAGGAGGCTGAGGCAGGAGAGTTGCTTGAGCCCAGCCTGGGCAACACAGCTAGAATCCATCTCAAAAACACCCGAGCTAAGCAACATGAGAAACAGATTTTCTGTAGGAATGGCTAACAGGGGGAGGTGGGGAATGAATTCTGGGGTCAGTGTGAAGGGGAATGAGTTCACAATCCCAATGGCTTGGTTTTCAGGGGTCCCCAGACCTCAACAAAAGGAGGCCTTGCACCACAACCCTCTCAGGGCCCCAGGGCAGCAAGTGGATAACAATAACACTGAGAAGAATTTTCGAGTCCTGGGTGTGGATGCTTCATGTTTGCAATTCTAGATATTCAAAAGGCTGAGATCTGAGGATTGCAATTCATAGTCAACCGGGGCAGGAAAGTCAGTGAGATTCTTATCTCTAATGAACCACCAAAAAGCTGGAAGTGAAGTAGAGCTGTGGCTCAAGTGGTAGAGTACTAATCTTGAGTAGAAAAATCTTAGAGACAGCGTCCAGGTCCTGAGTTCAAGGCCCCCTTCCCTCCCCACACACAGGCACACAGAGCAGATTCAGAAAGCTCAGTGAACACAGACAGGTGAAATAATAAACTTGATACCTCCGCTCATCACATAGAAACCACAGCACCCCAAAGACCAGAAAAAGCTGAGGAGAGACATGGAGGAACAAAGCTGTGGGCGCGGGCTCGGTAGAATTTCTTTACAGGCCATGCATGGAAAGGGAAGACCCCAGGGACACTCTCAAGAATGGGGACACTCTCTGACACACTCACTGTCCCAGGGTCATATGTGAGAAACGTGGGTGTACATGAAGAAAGATCACTCAAAGAGAACTGACTCTACAGAATGTTCAAGAAGAGAAGGCAAATAAAACTTATTTATAATTGTCATGTTAATCTCTTTCTCTCTCTTTCTCTTTCTCTCTTCCTTCCTTCCTTCCTCTTTCTTTCTCTTTCTTTCTTTCTTTCTTTCTTTCTTTCTTTCTTTCTTTCTTTCTTTCTTTCTTTCTTTCTTTCTTTCTTTCTTTCTTCATTTCTTGCCTGTGGCTTACACCGTAACCTCATGTTCTCCCTTGGCTTTTTCGCTCATGGTTGGCACTCTACCACTTAAACCATGCCTCCTCTTTTGTCTTTGGCTGGTTAATTGTTGATAAACGTCTCATGAATTTGTCTGCCTGGACCTGGCTTTGAAGCTCGATCCTCAGATCTCAGCATCCTAGCATGATAGGCATGAGCCACCAGTCTGGCTGTGTAGCTCAGCCTGGCTTTGAACTTGTGTCTCAGACTCTTGGGTGCTGGGCTTACAGGTGTGCACCACTGCATTGGTTTTGTAAAAATTATTCTCAAGTGATACAATAGATGACTAGAAAATAATATCTCAATGGATTGCATGGCCGTAGCTTCTGGGAAACAGAACTATGAAGAGGTGGCAGGAGGCACGGGAGCCCTGTTATCTGTGCCCATGCTCCTTGACTCTGGTCATTCAGTGGTGTGAAAGAGGCATTCATCAGAAACTGGACTCTGAACTCTCACTTCTGAGCTAAGGGACAAGTGGCCCACTTCCTTGTGATGTGGGGCAGTGGCAAGTGTGGGGCCCCAGTGGTCAGGTGACAACAAGATGACACTTGAGACATACATTCCAAACCTGTGTTCCCTGTCATTGAGCTAGGGGGTTCATAAGTGGGGTGACTTCAATGCATTTCCACTGTGGGGATGGAGCTCACCTGTCCCCTAAGTGCCATATCCGAACGTGACTATATCACTTGTAAATGTGTATGATAAACCCCAGGGCAATCATATAAAAAAAATTGTGAAAGAGGAGAAAGTGGAACATTATATTCTTTTTTTTTTTTGTCAGTTGTGGTGCTTGAACTCTGGGCCTGGGTGCTGATCCTGAACTCTTCAGCTCAAGGCTAGTGCTCTACCACTTGAGCCACAGCTCCATTTCTAGTTTTCTGGTGGTTAATTGGAGATAAGAGTCTCACAGACTTTCCTCGCTCAGGCTGGCTTTGAACCGTGATCCTCAGATCTCAGCCTCCTGAGTAGCTAAGATTACAGGCATGAGCCACTGGCACAGGGCTTGGAACATTATATTCTTAATGAAAAACAGGTAAGACAGGTAAAGGGACTGGCAGAGAGTACAGGCTGAGATCTGAGGATCACAGTTCAAAGCCAGCCCAGGAAGACAAGTCTGAGACTCTTATCTTCAGCTAGCCAGCAAAAAGCAAGAAATAGTGGCATGGCTTCATTCAACTTTGAGCAGAAAAAGCTAAGTGAGAGCACAAGGCCCTTGTACTAGGATAAAAACAAAACAAAACAAAAAAATGTTACAAAAGCATAATGGATCCAGGCGCTGGTGGGTCTCCTTTGTAATCCTAGCTATTTAGGAAGCTGAGATCTGAGGCTCTCCATTAGAAGCCAGCCTGGGCAGGAAAGGTCCATGAGACTCATCTCCAATTAACTATCAAAAAGCCAGAAATGGAACAGAGCTGTGACTCAAGTGATAGAATGCTAGCCTTGAGCACAAAAGCTCAGGAACAGTACCCAGGCCCCGAGTTCAAGCCCCCGGACTGGCAAAAAAAAAAATGCATTGTACTTATAAATTGATTTGTTGACTAGTGACAAACTACTTTGTGCAATGACTTAAGCCAGAAGTGGTGCTGTGGCCTCAAGTGGTAGAGTGTTAGCTTTGAGCAAAAGAAGCTCAAGGACAGTAACAAGCCCTGAGTTCAAGCCCCAGAACTGGCAAATAAATAAATACATAAAAATATAATAAATATAAAAGAAAAAGTGACTTAGTCACAAAGTTTGAAGGAGGAATAAATGGAAACTAAATTATCTCCCACCCCAAATACACACCGACCAGAATACCAAATTAATTTTAAACTTACAACAGCACTATTAATCCTGCAGGGCTATTCAAACTTCACTGAGAACTACCATTAGAGAACTTTCTGCTTATTTTCCAAGGGATGGGAAGCAAAAGCCTCAGAAAAACAGGGCCTGAGAGGAGCCCCGCCAGTCACAGGCTTGGCTGTCAATGACAGTTTTCACTATTTGGAGAAGGGCTTAGGTGACAATTTTGTCATTAAAGTGGATAAACTGATTCTGAAAGCAAATTGAATGTTTATTTCCCACTTGACTTTGATTAGCAATTAAACCAGCTAGCTTGCCTGCCTGCTGGAACTGTCAAGTCAAGCACAAAGCACAGGATTTGCAATTTAAAAAACACAAACACAAACAAAAACTACTTCCCAAGTTGGATTTCATGCACTATTCTTAGTTTAACTGAAAGAATAATGTTCATTGACTCAGGGGAGTCAACGATATGTCACATAAATAATTGATCAACTTTTGAGCTTCCAGAGGTGGGCCACAAGCAATTGTTTTCTTTATATCTAAATGCAAAATGCAACATTAAAAGAGGAAGCATTTTCTACAGGTTATTTCATCCAGTGAGGTAGATTAACATGAATTATTCATCTTCCTTCTTCCCTGATTAGTAGACTGCAGCTAAAATACAACCATTGTGGGACTCACAGGACTGAAGCAGGTGCGGCATCAATAATGCACGCAGCCGAGCGGCCACTAGCTCCCCACCGCCCACCGCCATGCTCAGGACGCTCATTAACTGGAGGAATTTCCATTCAGGGCCTAAAAAAAAAATGCTACATCTTAAAGTCACCCATTTCTTTAAAATCATCAGAACAGGAACTTAACACACAAAGATGAGGTTTTCGTTCCTGGTGCGACAGGCAAATGAAGACAGCACTGTGGGCTCTGCTACCTTCAAATCTCAAGTGAACCATTTTTGCCAAGGAACTTCCTATGTTGTCATTTTGTTTAAAGTTCTCAGTTCTTGTTGAAAGAAAGACAAGAATTAACAACAGAGAAACAGAACAGGGGGTCATGATCCTGGTCTCAGACAAGCCACTTAGTGCTCTGGTAGACAGCTATACACCCAGCGCAGCCCTCTCTCCTGTAACCACCAAAAGGCCAGCTGTGGCTCAAGTGGTAGAACATTAGCCTGTAGCAAAAGCAGCCCAGGGATAGCACCCAAGCCCCGAATTCAAACCCCAAGACTGGCAAAAAAAAGAGAATACCACAGAATGACTCCCTGCCACCAATGAAGGGACAAGAAGGAACGAGACAAGAAAGATAAGCATCAAACTCCCAGTGCCCCCAGCACTACAGCACTCATCATCTTCCTTGCCAAAAGAACACCTACAGTGAAACCTACACAGCAATAAACAATAACAAGCTGAGCACCATGGCTCATGCCTATACATGTCAGCTTCTCAGGAGGCTGAGAACTGGGAATCATGGTTTAAAGCAAGACTGGGCAGAGAAGACTCCATATCTAATTAACTAGCAAATAGCTGGCCTGGAGGTATAACTCAAGTGGTAGTCTGTTAGCCATTAGCAAGAAAGCTGAACAAGAGCTCAAGGTCCTGAGTTTAAAGTCTTGAGTTTAAGCCCTGGCAATGAAAAAAAAAAAAAAAAAGACAACAAAACAGATGATCAAGTAAATATGTATGGCATGTTGCATCTACAAAAAGCAATGTGCAAAATAATTTACAGCTACAGGTTTAAATTACGTAAAGGAAAGCACTTTAAGATGATAAAGAGTTTGATGGTTATTAGGTTCATTTTTACTGTTAAAGTGTAAGTTTTTAAAATGTGTGCTTTAATTCTGATCATATAAAAAATCAAAGTGCTATTCTCAAGTTCCCAAAGGACTCGTAAGTTATAACCTGCTCCTGTAAGTGGGAAGTTATACAGGATTGAGTAGAGAATAAAAGAGATAAAATTAAAACATTTAATCTGAGATATTAAAAAGAAGCAAGCACGGGGCATGGCCCATGCCTGGGCTCTCGGTCCTGGGGAAACTGAGGAAGGTGGGAAGGTCAAGGCCTGCCTGGGCCTCAGGTAAGAGCCTGTGACATAGGAACAATTCTGTCACCAATTCTATCCTCATAAATACAGAAGCACCTACCAGCTGGACTCTGCTCTCTGCTCCTCTGATAAGGAACCTGTCCAGGTGTCTCTTTATTCACCTCGTAGTCTCTCCACCTTTGAACCCAGACTCTGAAAACATTATGGATAGCTCAAGCCCCTTCTGTTTTTACTAGTAATTGTCATTTCAGTTTGAAATGACACAAACTTAGAAGGAAAGGACAGTTCCCACCTTCCTGTCACCTCCCACAGTCCATGCTACCATCCTTGAGCCATAGGAAAGTAGAAACAGCTGTGTCCCTAGCACCCCCATGGGGCCCATCAGAGATGCCACACCCTACCAGATATCTCTTCCTCACCTCAAAACCCTGCAACCTTCATATCATCACCCCTGGGCTAGTCCTGTTCTATGATTCTTTGTATGATTCTTATGGGGTTACGCCAGGACTAACGATGCTGTAAATGATGGATGGCCAGGGGCTCCAGAAAGCAGAGAAAATAGAGACCTAGGAATAGCCCAATCCCTTAGTGCACACGCCAACTTCTCAATCAACAGACACACCTAAGCTCATCCTTCATCTTAAACTCAGGGCCTGGATGCTATTTCTTAGCTTTTTCATTCATGGCTGGTGTTCAACTTCTGGATTTTTTTTTTTTTTTTTTTTTTTTTTACCAGTCCTGGGGCTTGAACTGAAGGCCTGGGCACTGTCCTTGAGCCACAGTGCCACTTCTGGCTTTTTCTGTGTATGTGGTATGGGGGAATCAAACCCAGGGCTTCATGCATGCTAGGCAAGCATTCTACCATTAAGTCACATTCCCAGCCCTGGATGATGATGATGATGATGATGATGATGATTTTGTAGTTAATCCTGCTTGAATTGGCTTTGAACCATGATCCTCAGATCTCAGGCTCCTGAATAGCTAGGATTATAGACATGAACTACTGAAGCCTGGCTGATGCCTGTGTTCAAGATTGGGTAGGGGCACAGGTTTGGAAGAAGACACACTTGGGAACCAGCAGGCTACCTTCCATCTTCCATCCACACAGCAAAGGACGAGATTCCAACTTCTCTGTATCTTTGCCAATACTTGCTATGGATGGTCTATTTAGTTACATCCACTCTGTGGGTGGGGTCAGACTTGGATCCCTGCTGGCCAGTGGTGGTTTGCATCCTGCCATGTGCTTGTTGGCATTCTTGCCTTTCTTGATTGTAAGTCACCTGGAATCAGAAGGCAACATCCCAGCACTGCATGCTGGGAAACATGTGTACAGTGGGCAGCCTTCCCTGCTACTGAGATATCTGCATATATTAGAATGGGTCTGTGAGCTGGGCACCATGGCTCACACCTGTAATCGCAGCTATTCAGGAGGATGAGATCTAAGGATTATGGTTTGAAGCCAGCCCAGGCAGAAAAGTCCCCATGAGACTTCTATCTCCAATTAACCACTAGAAAAAAAAAAAACCCAGAAGTAGCACTGTGGCTCAAGTGGTAGCATGTTAGCCTTGAGCACAAAGAGGCTCAAGGACAGCACCCAGGCCCTGAGTTCAAGCCCCACAACTGGAAAAACAAAATGGGTCTGTGTTCCTGTGCTACTTTCTGGGCAAAGGACCAGGGCCACCTGCCCTTCCCCCATCTATTGGTGCTATCATTTAGTGTTTTTCCTTCTGAGCTGGAACTTCACACCTGGTTTTGTGGTGAACACAGGAGGAAATCAATGCCCCTTATAAGGGAGTGGAAGGGGCTACTGTGGCCAAAGATTGCAGCGGCTGAGACAGAGACACCCTCCCCTCCCCCAGCTGTCCCTGGCTGTGCTGGACAGCGTGAGAACCGGGTAGTCCCTTTCTATCCCATCTTCAGTTGCTGGGACCTATTATATTCTCCAACGTGACTCATGATGAAAACTGTGCTGGAGCTGGGTGCTAGAGGCTCACACCTGTAATCCTAGCTACTCAAGAGGCTGAGATCTGAGAATCTTGGTTCAAAGCCAGCCTAGGCAGGAAAGTCCATGAGACTCTTATCTCCAATAAACCAGCAGAAAACTGGAAGGGTGCTGTGGCTCAAGTGGTAGAGTACTAGCCTTGAGCTGAAGAGCTGAGGGACAACACCCAGGCGCAGAGTTCAAGCTCCATGACTGACAAAAAGAAAGACAAGAAAAAGGAAAAAAAAAAGAAAAGAAAACTGTGCCATACGGGTCATATTCTGTTTACATGCATGCAATGACTAGTGGGCAGTGGTGTTCGGGTTCACATCTGGGCTGCCCTCCTTGCCAAGGTGATTAAGCCGGGTCTGATGGTAAGCTTGCTGCACTCGGCCTTGGCTGGACACAGCCAAGGATGCAGCACGCATCACTGCATCAAAGCCCAGGGCACAGCTTTCTATAACCCAGTGAAGAACAGCATTGACGGTACAGAATACCTTAACACCTTCTACCTGTGTACCAACTACAAAACAAATGTGCATGGTATACATAAAATAGAGACCTCTAATTTACTATAAGCCTACAGTAAGATAACTAGTCTTTCCCGCTCTAAAGGAGACAGAGACACTTAAATGGACAGGAGGAAGTCATTTATCACATGGGTGACTCCAGGAAAAACAGGTTCCAACTGAAATCACCACAAAAACCTTGGAATGAATGGCTATGCTAGAAATGCTCCTAGGTAAAAACTACGGTCTCTTTTTTCTTTTTTAGACAGTAATGCATTTTGAACTCAGGGACTCATGCTTGCTAAGAAAGTACCCTACCACTTGAGCCATGCCCCCTAATCCTTTTTACTTTTATTTTTCAAATAGGGTTTCATGTTTATACCCAAGCAATCCTGGATCACGATCCTCATATTTATGCTTCCTGGGTAGCTGGGATGACAGGAGGGTACCACCACACTGGGGAGGAAGGTTAATAGTGAGCCTAACTTGTAGCTAAGACACCAGTTAATTTTGGTCACTAACAACTTCCTTAGCTCTAAACTACTCTTGCTGGCTCTGGTGTAAATTTTTTCACTTATTAGACCTTGGAAAGGGGTTTGTGTGTGTCTGTGCCAGTACGGGGGCTTGAAATGAGAACCTGGGTGCTGTCACTTGAACTATGGCTCTACTTCCTGCTTTTTTGATGGTTAATTGGAGATAAGAATCTCACAGACTTTCCTGCCCAACCTGGCTTCAAACCACAATACACAGATCTCAGACTCCTGAGTAGCTAGCACCTTGTGAGCCACTGGCAACTGGCAGAAATGTGCTTGTAATCCCCTCTCCCCCTTGACAGTCCTGGAGCTTGAACTCTGGACCTGCGTGATGTCCCTGGACTCCTTTTTGCTCAAGGCTAGTGCTCGATCACTAGAGCCACAGCGCCACTTCCTGGTTATTCTGAGATTAATTGGAGATGAGTCTTATGGACTTTTCTACCAGGCTGGTTTCAAACCATGATCATCAGATCTCAGCCTCCTAAATAGCCACTGGTGCCTGGCAAGTAATTTGTTTTTGTTTGTTTTTTAAGTTAGACATTTTCATTAAAAGCATTTCAGATTTTTTTTTTTTTTTTTTTTTTTGTCGGTCGTGGGGCTTGAACTCTGGGCCTGGGCGCTGTCCTTCCGCTCTTCAGCTCAAGGCGAGCGCTCTACCACTTGAGCTACAGCGCCACTTCCGGTTTTCTGGTGGTTTATTTGAGATAGGAGTCTCACGGTCTCTCCTGCCCAGGCTGGCTTTGAACCGCGATCCTCAGATCTCAGCCTCCTGAGTAGCTAGGATTACAGGCGTGAGCCACCAGCACCCGGCTGATTTTTTTTTTTTTTTTTTTTTTGGTCAGTTGTAGGGCTTGAACTCAGGGCCTGGGCTCTGTCCCTGAGCTTCTTTTGCTCAAGGTTAGTACTCTACTACTTGAGCCACAGCACCACTTTCAGCTTTTTCTGTGTATGTAGTACTGAGGAACTGAACCCAGGGCTTCATGCATGCTAGGCAAGCACTTTGCCACTAAACCACGTTCCCAGCCCAGCATTAGCCATTTTTTATGTAAGGTCTTACTTCATGCTCAGGCCCACAGAGACTTCAATCTTCTGACTTATGCTTCCCTTTGTTGCTGGGATGACAGGCGAGAACCACAGCACCAGCTGTTGGTTAAGTCTCATTAGCGTTTTTTGCTTGGGCTTGCCTTAAACCTTGTTTTCATCTCCACCTCCCAAGTCTCTAGGATTACAGGCTTGAGCTACTATGCTCAGCCTTTTGTTTTTTAACTTTATATTTTTCTTGACACAAGTCATATATAGCCCAGGCTGGTCTCAAATTTTTGATCCTGCTGCTCAGCCTCCCCAGTGGTGAGATTACAGGCATGTACCACTGTGCCTGGCTTTACTCTTATTTTAAGACCAAACGCTATCAAGTTGGATTTTGAATATCAAGGAGACAAAACTGGAGAGAATTATTTTTTAAATTGAACAATCTATAAGTGTCCTATCAATAATAGAAAAAGCCTATTATTTTCTATGTTCCAAGATAGTAAGGAGTTAAACTATGGCTTGTGTTCAATTTAAGAGGCTGTCCCATTTGGGCACCTGTGGCTCACATCTGTAATCATAGCTTTTCAGAAGGCTGAGATCCAGAGGATCACAGTATAAAACCAACCCAGGAAGAAAATTCTGCAAGACTCTATCTCGAAAACAACCAGCAAGAAGCTGGGCTAGAAGTATGGCTCAAGTAATAGAGCACCAGCTATGACTGAAAAAGCCAAACAAGTATGGATCAAGCCAGCCAACAATTAAAACATTAAAAATAATACCAACAGCCTACTAAATTGGAACAAAAAAATGACCTAAATTTAAGCTGAAAGGAGCTCAAAGTGAATTTATAAATTCTCCAAAGCAAAGCGGTTTGTTTTTTTTTTTGAGAAATAAACGAAAAGAGCTTTTACTTTTTCTACTCAAGAACACAGTAACTCAAAGGCTTTTTCAAATATTTTGCCAAAAACATTTTTCCCTGACCATTTCTGTTTTCCCTTCCAACCTCTTAAAATATATTCTCAGTTTTTAGAATAAACATTACTGGATGTAAGGTCAAAATGGAAGTTTCTTCCAAGTTTCCTGTCTGTCCTGAACTTCTCTACTCAGTGAAGTTTTATGAGGCAGACATATGAACTGACCATACAACTTATATTTCAGGGCTGGGAATGTGGTTTAGTGGTAGAGTGCTTGCCTAGCATGCATGAAGCCCTGGGTTCGATTCCTTGGTACCGCATACACAGAAATAGCCAGAAGTGGTGCTGTGGCTCAAGTGGTAGAGTGCTAGCCTTGAGCAAAAGAAGCAAAAAGTGCCCAGGCCCTGAGGTCTAGCCCCAGGACTGGCAAAAATAAAAATAAAACAAAAACAAAAACTTATATTTCACCAATTGAAATACCTAATGTGCCAATCCTGTGGATTAAAGCAACTAATTGCCAGAGTGAGTTTGTGTTTGCGGTGCTCTTCCCACCAGGGGAAGTGGTGAAGGCTCCGCGCTTCTTAGACACATGGTTGTCAGTGTTGTGTGACTAAAACCTGTTAAGCCAGGGGCTTAGAGCTTATTAAGTAGTGAGGCTGACCTAAAACTCATGCTCCTCCTGCCTCAGTCTCTCAAGTGCTGAGACTACAGGTGTGTGGCACCATGCCCAGCTGATATTAAGGTTTTGTCCTGTCTGGATAAAGGCATGATAAGGGAGGTCATATGGTAAAAGTTTTAGGCAACTCTGCCACTGGAAACAGCCACACAGAATCCATGAACAAATGAGTGTGCCATGTTCCACAAAACTTTTAAGTACAGGAGGCCCATGCCCGCAATCCCAGCTGCTCAAGAGGCTGAGTTTTGGAGGGCCATGGTTCAAAGCCAGCCTGGGTAGAAAAGCCTGTGAGATTCCAATTCCAACTGACCAGCAAAATGGCAGAACTGGAAGTGTGGCTCAAGCTGTAGACTGCCAGCTGTTACCAAGAAAGCTGAGTGAGAGCTTAAGGCCTAAGGCCTGAAGTTCAAGCCCTGGCACAAAACAAAACAAAATAAACAAAACTTCATTTAAGGTCAGGCATGGTAATTCTGCCTATAATCTCAGCTACCTGAGAGGTGAGGACTGGGGAGGATGGCAGTTTGAGGGCAGCCAGAGCAGAAAATTAGTGAGATCTATCTCAACAAGCAAGCTGTATGTGGTGGTACAATCCTGTCATCCAAGCTGCATAGGAAGCATAGGTAGGAGGATTAAGGTCTGGGCCAACCCCTGAGCCACTTCTGTCCTCTCCACTATATCTGATTTTGTTGCTTTGTTTTCTGCCTAGATAAGTCCTCTAGACTCCATCTCCAAATAACTACCAGAAATCAGAGCTGGAGGTATGTCTCAAGTGGTAGACAAGCCTGCTAGGCCAGGAGGAGACCCAGAGCTCAAGCCCTAGTAACAGTATACACACACACACACACACACACACACACACACACGCACGCACGCACGCACGCACGCACGCACGCACGCACGCACGCACGAGAGATACCCAAAGACGTGGGAAAACAAATAGGTAGTGACACATTCCTTTGAATTTGGACCCTGAAGCACACAGGAACGGCCAGGAAGGGCAGCAGTGGTCTTCTGGAGCATGAGCGAAGGCAGAAGGAAACAGGTGGCAGAGTGTAACGGACATGCCTATGGCCCAAGCCCATGGGGGAGGGGGAGATTTGTCACCTCCACTGACAGCAGGATACAACAGTACTCAGAGAGTACCAGTGCATTAGCTGCCCCTTCATGGAAAGGCTGTAATGCCTGACCAGGCTGCATCACCAGGCATTCCCCAGCAGCTGTCCTCCCCCTACCCTGCATTCCTTGGCTACCATGCCCAGGATGCCTGCCTTTCTGGCAGCTGGGCGTGGGTGTGTCACTGAAATCCCACCATGGGATGGGTCTAAGGGACTATGTGTTGGGCTTCAGGGCATGGTTTCTCTCTCCATAGCACTGGTGGCTCACGCCTGTAATCCAGCTACTCAGGAGGCTGAGATCTGAGGCTGAGATCTGAGGATCTCTGTTCAAAGCCAGCCCAGAAAGTCCGTGAGACTCTTTTCTCCACTTAATCACCAGAAAACCAGAAGTAGTGCCGTGGCTCAAAGTGGTAGAGTGCTAGCTTTGAGCAAAAAAGCTCAGGACAATGCCCACGCCCTGAGTTCAAGCCCTGACTGACAAAAAACAAAAATGGGAACATCTGAGAAGAAATTCCACTTCCTATTTTGGCAGACAAGGGGATAACAGATGTGATAGCTACAGCAGCAACCTTTCTGGTAGCATGAGAAAATGGGCATGAAGATGGGAAGAGAGAAAAACGGGGTCCGGTGATGAATAACCTAAAAGGAAACTTGCTCCTTCTGACTTATTGTAGAAAGCAGTCTGCTGCTTCAAGACAGGCATGCACCACCCCAACCACCAAGCTTTATTATGTGTTTATACATACATACACACATACACATATACATACATACATACACATACATACATACATACGTACGTACATACATACATACATACATACATACACACACACACACATATATGAAATTTTGACTTCTCTTCCATACAGAGACTTTAAATAAATAGGGCATTTTTAAATGTTAACAACAAAAGGAAAACTTTACAAGTCAAAAGGAGTCACTCTTAGATGCCCAGAGGCAATTCTTGGTGAGGCTGCACTTTCTTAGAGAATTGAATATTAGCAAGACAACATGAAGCAAGTTACTTCCCTTCCTGACTGAACTGGGGTTTCAAGGTGTGTTTATACCAAGCCTGTTGCTGTGGAAACAGTTGATTCAATGTTATAAACCAACGACCTCACAGCTGAATAAAGCAGGGTGTGGAAAAGTGTCATTTAAACAGTGGCAAGACCCATAAAACATTAAGCAGGCAAACTGAATGGTGGTGAGTCAGGAAGGCCCACGCGCCCCCACCCCAGGTGCCAGGCACTGATGGGAGGTGGCTTTCCCATTAGGTCCTATTTTGGGAACCCTGAAATCATCCAGCAACCCCCCCACTGGCCTCAGCTTTGCTTCCTCATTGTGAAATCGATCAGGCTTAGGACGGAGCTGTTACAGAGCAGCCGCACAGATCAAGCAGCAGGACTGGTAGTGCACAGCCTGGGAGGCACCCTAAAACCTTCTAGTCAGTCCTACAGGGTTGGCATCCTTATAACCCGGCTCCCATCTGACCTGTCAATTACCTCGGCTGCCTTTTTATGAGCTCCTCGGGGAGAAATCAGGAGAACTCGAAGCTAGCAGCCTGCCCCTGCCCTGTCCCTGTCATGCAGCCGATGCTGTGCGTGAGGGGTGGGGAGGTTTCCGGGGCTCTGTGGGGGCAGTGAGTATGGTCTGGATCACCTCTATGATGCCCTGCTGTCCTGGGCTATCTCAGCCCTCTTGTTTCCTTTTCAGCAGTACTGGAATTTGAATCCAGGGCCCCACATTCGCTAGACAGATCCTCTAGCTCTTGAACCACACCCCCAAGTCCCTTTCAGCTTTACTTATTTTTCAGGTAGGGTCTCATGCTTTGGCCCAAGGCTGGCCTGGACCTCCCTCCTCCTACCTATGCCTGCAGGGTAGCTGGGATGACAGCTATGCCCCACCACATGCAGCTTATTGGTTGAAATGGAGGGGCAAATGGGGATTACAGGCATGAGGTATGGTACTAAGATCCCTTTCCTTCCCCCCCACCCCAGTGGTACTGGGGTTTGAACTTACAACCTCACACTTTCAAGTTAGGCATTCTAGTGCTTGAGCCCCACTCCTCAGCTGCCCTTCCTCTGTCTTCACTGGAGACCAATGCACTTGCAGTCCTTACTACTTTTGACTCTCGCTTTCTGAACATTTTGAATGACGATGATAAAGTACACTGAGCTAAACATGAGGTGATAGCAAGGTGGACCTTCATCCCCACAGGGGCCGCCTGGCCAGGCAGCTCTGTAAACAGAAAGCTGGCTTCCCTCTGTGGCTGAGTTGCCCAGGGTGTGGCTGTCCAATGTCTGCACAGGAGGCCGATTCATAGCGGCAGAACTGGAAAAATCACCACGGGAAGCCACTGTGGAAGCAAGAGGCCCAGCCAGGGATGGCATGGCCAGGAGGCCTTCTGTGGGCTGAGTCACAGGAAACTCACTGGCCAGCCAGGTCGGAGGCCTGGCTCCTGGCACTAGAGTCTGGAGATCAGAGGTACAGGCCAAGCTGTTGGGGTACTGGAGGCCCTTCTCTCCCCTTAGATCTCCCACCACTTCACATTACCACTGGCTGCAGACATTCAGTGCCTGACCAGCTCCCTTGGCCTATTGCTACCAGAGGACCCAAGACAGCAAGTTAAGCGAATGGAGGAAGGTCGGCTCACCCAGCTCAGTCGACACAGGGGACCCGGTGGCCATGTCCCCGATCTTGGCTACTCCATCGTAGTAGGCTTTTCCGGCCAGGATCATAGCTATACAGGGAAAATGACACAAAATCATCACTGGGACAGGAAAGGAGAAGCCACACAGGTTTTCTTCTCTCTGTCCCTTCTGGTGGCAAATCAGGCTTTGGCTGGGACCAGACTGCCTAGGGCAGCTGGTGTGCTGTAACCTGACATCAGAGAGATTTCAGCAAAGAACTTTCCCGGGCTGTGGCCTCTGCAGTGCTACTTACAGTCAGAAGACCCACATAACTGTGGTGGTATATTTGCTTTTTCTATTAAAAAAGGACTTTCAACACCAGTGACTCACACCTGTAGTCCTAGCTACTCAGGAGGCTGAGATCTAAGGAGCACAGTTCAAAGCCAACTTGGGCAAGAAAGTCTTTGAGACTCTTCTCTCTAATTAACCACCAGAAATCCAGAAGTGTTGCTATGGATCAAAGTGTAAAGCACTAGCCTTGAACAGAGAAACTCAGGGATAGTGCCTAAGCCATGAGTTTAAGCCCCATGACTAACCAAACCCCCCCCTCCCCCCAAAAAAAACAAACAAGGACATTCAGAATTACAACCAACCACATAACTTGTTGCTGGGGAAAAAGGATGGATGAAATTTTAAGCATATTAGCATTTCAATAAACAATAGAACTATCTCAAAATAAAAAGAATAAAATGTTCTACTTTTCATTAGCAGAAACAGGAGAGGAGTATTATTGTACTTTTTTCATTCATTTTTTTTGTGTGTGTGCTGGTCCTGGGGCTTGAACTCAGAGCATGGGTGCTGTCCCTGAGCCTTTTTGCTGAAGGCTAGTGTTCTACCACTTGAGCCACATCCCCACTTCAGACTTGACTGCTCTTGTTTCTTTCTTCCTCTCTTTCCTTCTTTCTTTTGGTAGTTAATTGGAGATAAGGATCTCAAGGATTTTTCCTGCCTGGGGTAGCCTGGAACCATGATCCTCAGAGCTCAGTCTCCTCAGTAGCTAAGATTACAGGTGTGAGCCACCGGCACCTGTTGGGAGTATTTTTTTCATTATACTATATGCTTGGTTCTAATTATCTTAAAAAATTACCTTACCTCTCAGGCAGATTAAAGATATCTTGGCCAAGTGGCATATTTGTTGTGAAACCAGGGTGCTGGGCTATAAAATAGCCTGGTGACCGGGGAATTGGAAGCAGTGAGCATGAAAAGAAGGAAGCGGATGACAAGCAAGCTTTTCACCAAGACCTGGCTGGTTTCTGTGACTGTGTAGAAACAACACCTATTTATGTGTCTAGCTCACAGGCTGGTTTTATACCCAGAAACTATGGGGTCTCAGAACTAAAAGGGCCTCTGCTCTTGTCTCTTCCTTTCCCCAAAGACTAGCAAGGCTGCCCTGCTCAAGATTATGAGCAGGTTCTTCTTCTTCTTATTATTATTATTATTTTTTGCCAGGCATGGAGCTTGAACTCAGGGCATTATCCCTTAGTTTCTTTTGCTCAAGGCTAGCTGGAGCCACAGTGCCACTTGCGGCTTTTTCTGTTTATGTGGTACTGAGGAATCAAACCCAGGGCTTCGTGTATGCTAGGCAAGCACTCTACCACTAAGCCACATTCCCAGCCCGAGCAGGTTCTTAAAGAAGGATTTAAAAGGAAACACAGAAGAGCGGCATGGATCTGATGTTTATGGCAAAACAAAAGCATTTATGGTGGTAACCTACACAGCTGTAGTGTATGTACATAAATTTAGGAAATGTTATGGTCTGCTACACTGATGTTTTATATGAGTAGGAGAGGCTTAAAGTGTAAAGATGAAGCCAATTATTTAATCTCCCCCCATAGTGTGAAGGCAGTGCTTGGTTATCAGCCCCTGGGGCTGATAGGATATCCTGAGGTCATCCACAAGGTCACTGGGAGACAGAGGCAGTGCACCCAGCACTGACTTAGGTCCTTCTGTTCCCTCAGTTCTAAATCACACTGCTTTTCGACTCTCTGGTCTCCTGCTAAAAAAACAAGGTGTGCAGCCAGCAAACTGTCAAGTTAATCTATGCATGTTAGAAGGAAGACTTGAAGCTGGAAAGTGTGGATCAACTGAAAAGCAAATTAGTGGGAGGATGGCATGCAGGACTGCGCAATAGCTAAATGGAAATTCTGGTTTGCCTCCACACATGACATTGAAATCACTAGGGAAAGGTTGACTTGGATTTAAAACTGTCTCAGTCTGATAAAAATCTTCGGTTTTTAGGATAAAGTTGAATAAACTTAGAAATCATGTAACATGCTGTAATCCTAGGTACTCAGGAGGCTGAGATCTGAGAATCATGGTTCAAAGCCAACCTGGGCAAAAAAATCCATGAGACTCTTTCCAATAAGACCAGCAAAATGTTGGACTGGAGGTATGGCTGAAGTGATAGAGCATCAGCCATGAATGAAAAAGCCAAGTGAGTACAAGGCTTAGAGTTCAAGCCCCAATACCAGCGTGCACACGCACAAACACACATATGCATACACATACATGCTGGCACTGGTGGCTCATACCCGTCATCCTAGCTACTCAGGAAACTGAGGTCAGAGGATCGTGGTTCAAAGCCAGCCCTGGCAAGAAAGTCGGTGAGACTCTTATCTCCAATTAACCACCAGAAAACTGGAAGTGGCACTGTGGCTTGAAGTATTAGAGCATCCTTCCTCCCCTCACCGGCCTCCTCCGTGGCCTACCCTCCTCTCCACATAGCCCCCAGCCCCAGCCCCTGCTCAGTCTCCCTGGCAGCCTACCCTTCTCTCCACACAGCCCTAGCAGGAACCCCAGCACAGCCACTGCTCTGGAGAAGACAACCTCAGGTCCTGGCGGCATCACAGGTGCCACAGTGAGCGGCTGGCTGAGAGCTGGAGGCAGCATAGGTCTCTCTGATCAGTGTCTTTCACTTCACTTACTCATGTATTAATTGTATTAATTTAGTATTTAATTTTTGGATCGTGTAAGTATCTTCTTATTACGCCTTTGGAGAATAGCTGGTAGGAATATACTCCTAAAATTTGGGGGGGAAAAAAAAAGTAGTAGAGCACTAGCCTTGAGCAAAAAAGAGCTCAGAGACGGTGCCCAGGCCTTGAGTTCAAGCCCCATGACTGACCCTCCCCCCAAAGAAAAACCCCAACAAACAAAATGAACAAAGAACAAAATAACAGGTTCATAATTCTGTCCCCCTTTCTGAACATATTAAGAGAGTTTTTGTTTCTTACTGCTTTAGGAATGAAGGATAATTACTACACTAGTACAAATTAATCTACATTTGTACCCCTACCAGATTAATTTTTTTTTCCAAATGCAGTTTCACTAGGTCACTGTTCCCCCTCAAAAGTCCACAGTGTGGGCTGGCAAGGTGGCTCAGTGGTAGAGCGCTTGCCTTGCATGCCTGAGGCCCTGGGTTCGATTCCTCAGCATCACATAAGCAAAAAAAAAAAAAAAAAAAGCTGGAAGTGGCGCTGTGGCTCAAGTGGTAGAGCACTAGCCTTGAGCTGAACAGCTAAGGGACAGCGCCTAGGCCCAGAGTTCAGGCCATACAACCAGACCCCCCCCCCCAAAAAAAAAAAAAGTTCCCAGTGTCTCCTGCTGGCGTGGGACAGGTCTACCAGACAGGCCCTCCTCCCTACAGGAATGGCCCTCATGGAGCTGCGCCTCTGGAATTCCCAGTCTGCGCAACACTGATGGGGTCCTGGCCATGGCCATTGCCCTGGCCAGTGTGGCAGAAAGCATGTTCCCACAGGCTTGATGAGAACTCGGCATTGGGGCTTGCATTCTTGGGACCGCCTGACACATGGGTTGGGGGGGCCAGTGTGGCCTCCTTGCAGGGGGTCAGTGCCACAGAGAATACATGTCTGGCCTGGGGTCCAGGCCAGCTGTGCAAAGGTGAGACCCAGGAGGAAAGAAGTATTTGGCCTACTAGGGGAAGCAGAAATAGCTGTCCTAGGCCACCAGACTGGAGGCTCGCTTGCTGGGCTCCGCATTCACACACATCAGCACTGATCCATCCCATCAGCATCTATCTCCCTATGGCCTGTGGGGCTCACCATCTGTTAGCCAGCCTGCCCCAGTCCACACCAGCCCCTGCTGCTGGGATGCCTGTGACCCTGGTCTTCACATGGCTCTCAGTTATGCCTGACACTCCACTCTAGAATCTAGCTGTGACTACACATCTGGCTGGCATCCCTGTTCTTACCCAGGGCTTTATAATGTAGCTAGCTACATTTCTCTGTGGACTCAGCAAAACTACAAGCAGGTGCCTATGCAGGGCTCAGGAAGACTCAAGAACAAGATTGTCTCTGCAGGATACAAAGGTGAGAAGAGCCTTCGGGGTGAGCCTTAGCTTCCTTGTAGCTCATGCTGCAAGTCACAGTGATTTCCTTCCCAGGGACAGCTGTGGACGTCCACAGCAAGGACTTTGTGGCCTTGTGATTGCCCAAGCAGCCAGGGAGAGCCAGGGAGAGCCAGGTTGAACCAAGGAGAACCAGCCTCACATTCTAGCCTTGTTCTTGAAGGACAGAAGGTACCCAGTATAGACACAAGTAGAAAACATGTTCATTGCAAGGACATAAGAGGACAATTTTGAGTCAAAAAGCTAGCTGGGCGCTGGTGGCTCATGCCTGTAATCCTAGCTACTCAGGAGGCTGAAATCTGAGGATCGTGGTTCAAAGCCAGCCCAGGCAAGAAAGTCCATGGGACTCCTATCTCCAATAAACCACTAGAAAACTGGAAGTGGCGCTGTAGCTCAAGTGATAGAGCACTCACTTTGAGTTGAAGAGCTGAGGGACAGCGCCCAGGCCCAGAATTCAAGCCCCACAACCGACAAAAAAAAAAGAAAAAGAAAAAGCAATATCTATCATTATAGCAGCCTATCATCCAATTCACACATTTCACACCCACCAACAGCACCAACCCTTGCAAAGTTCTTGGATTTATAATATATGTTTTCTTCATTTCAGGATATCTTAAGCCAGGTGCCAGTGGATCATGCCTGTAATCTTAGCTACTCAAGAGGCTGAGATCTGAGGATCCCAGTTTGAAGTCAGCTCAGGCAGGAAAGCCTGTGATATTCTTATCTCCAATAAATCACTAGAAAACCAGAAGTGGCACTGTGGCTCAAAGTGGTAGAGTGCTAGACTTGAGCAGAAGATCAGAGACAGTACCCAAGCCCCAAGTTCAAGCCCCACAACCATTCATCGATTTGGATGAACAGACTTACCATTAACAGCTTTTTCATAATTTTTTCCTAGGTTGATTAAATTTCGTAGTCCAGGATTGAACTGCTCCATAACATTCTGACAAACATACAAAACAAAATTATTAATAAATAATAGAACACACAATCTTGAGTCCTGGTTTCTATGCATGATTAACTTCACAGTCCCCAAAGTCATGAATCTGGACCAGCACCATTTCCTGACCTCATGGTCCAGTTGTATGGAACCCTGGAAGCCCTCAGTTCCCAAAGGTGGCCTAGAACTTACCATAAACAGAGTAGGCAACATACACTCACATCCCTGAGCACCCCCAGGGGCTGTGACCTCAGAGACTGAGGCACCCTCTTGGGTGTAAGTGGATTGGTAATGGTTTTGTTCTCATGTTAGCAAATGGATGCTGGTGGCTCATACCTGTAATCCTACTAAGGAGGCTGAGACCTGAGGATCTCAGTTCAAAGCTAAGTTTAGCAAGAAAGGCTATGAGACTCTTATCTCCAATTAAATACCCAAAAGCTGGAAACAGAGATATGGCTCAAGTGGTAGAGTATCAATCAGACTTGAGTGAAAAAGCTCAGGGACAGCACCCAGTCCTTGAGTTCAAGCCCCAGCACTGGCACAAAAGAGGAAAAAAGAAAAAGAAAAAAAAAAAGGAAAGGAAAGGAAAAGAAACAAGAGACATGACCCTGGACTTCATTATGACTCATTATAATATGATGACTTGCTTCACTATATGACCTGAACTTCATTATATTATAATCAGGGGAAATGGACGATTGACCCAGTGACTAGAAACTTCTTAGAGATTTCGATTTTATTCTTCCTGACTTCAAGACTGACAACATGATGACTGTATGTCTCGGTGCTGTCTCTGAAGTAATGAGCCACTCAGTACTAATCACTGGCCGGCTCCAGTCTCCCCACCTCCTCCAGCCCACTGCACATCCTGCCTGTCTGTGACGAGGGGTAAGAATGAGAGTACCCAGTATGCCAGGGGGCAAGCACCTCACCCTCAGATCCAGGTTCTCATTAGCGCTGGGAGTGGATGGGATCCAGGCACCCAGGAGAAACCACCTCTCCCCACCCTGCACACTCCCAACAATGCTTTCAATTAAGCTCTTTTGTTTAGTATCTAGGGTTCTTGATCTTTCCGTTGGGAGAAGTAACTTACTGGCTTCAAGAGGACCTAGCTCTCTGCCCCACCTCGCTTTGCCCTCCCTCAGTCCTTCCTATAGAACCCAATGGCCATTTTCAGTGACATCATCCACCTTGCCTTTGTAAATACTGGTGGCTACAATGGGAGGAAGGGACTTTCTTGGTTTAAAAGGCCTTTGTGTTTGTCCTGGGATTAATATTGTCTCCTTGGTTCCTCTGCTTCCTTTTCTATGTACCTGCCTTAAATCCTTCCTGCTGTCAGAGCTGTTGTACCCCCTACTAGCCTGCTCCGGAGACTCTGGTCCTCTTGCTCCATGTGGCCCCATGTGGCCAGACTGTCCCCAGTCTACCAGGCTGTTGTCCCTGCATCTCCCTCTGGCTGCTTGTGGCCGGAGCTCAGTAGTCAGATCTATGTCAACAACTTCCTTCCTTTCGGCTGCAGACCAGTCTCCAAAACACATTTAAGAATGATCGTGAAGCCAGGTTCTGGTGGCTCATGTCTGTAATCCTAGCTACTCAGGAGGCTGAGATCTGAGGATCAGAGCTTGGAGTCAACACAGGCAGGGAAGTTTGTGAGACTCTTTCTCTCTAATTAACCCCCAGAGAATCAGAAGTGGCTCTGAGGCTTAAAGCACTCTTGCTAGCCTTGAGCAAAAAAGCTCAGAGACAGAGCCCAACATCACACACAACTGCTTTCCTCAGAATTGCCCAGACACAGCTCTGCTGTCTCTAGCATCCAGGATAGTTAAGGTGACTTTTCCCTTTAAGGCTTATTGCCAGGCTCAGATCTGTAATCCTGGCTACTCAAGTGACTGAGAGCTGAGATCTGTTCATGGTTCAAAACCAGCCCAGGAGGGAAAGTCCATGAGACTCTTATCCCTAATAAACTACTCAGAAGTGAGCTGTGACTTAAGTGACAGAGTGCTAGCCTTTGAGCAAAAGCTGAGGGACAGGTTCCAGGCCCTGAGTTCAATATCTAGGACCAGTGTGCACAAGCACGGCTTATTTCTGGAAACCATCTTTTTTATCTCTGTCTTGTAAAACTGACCTTTGAGTCACCTCACTGTGGGTACTGTTTCCATTCATTTGACTGGACACTTGGAGGATCCTAGGCATGTGGAAAGTTAGGTCATTCCTGCTTTATTTCTTGTCTCTACTCTTTCCAGAACTCTGGAATTTTCACATCCTAGATTTGTCACTCACGGTCCATTTTCTTTAAGAATATTTTATTAACATGTACTAATTATACAAGGGGGTTTTATGGCACTATCATTTCTGTCTTTATGTTCTACATTGCTGGCAGGTATTCTCCACTTCACATTCCAATTCTATTATTTTTTTTTTAAGCTTTTGATGTCACAATTTTTGTTTCTTTCCCCTTTCCCTTCTTTTTTTTGGTGCCATTTTCAGGGTGAATTTAGGGTCTTACTCTCTCACTTGGGTTTCTGGCTCAAGGCAGGTACTCTACCACTTGAACCACACCTCTAGTTCTGACTTTTTGCTGGTTATTTAAAGTTAAGGGCTTTTTAGATTTGTCTGTCTGGAATGGCTCTGAACCTCGATCCTAAGATCTCAGCCTTGTGAGTGGTTAAGATTATAGGTATGAACCACTGGTGGCTAACCCACAGTTTGAATTTCTACAAAGTGCTTTAAAAGTTTCCTTTTTCTATTTGTTTCTGGTGACAAGGAAGTTTGAACTTAGAGCCCTGTGTTTGCAAGGCAGGTGCTCTACCCCTTTTATTTATGCTAGGTCAACATGGATCATGATTCTCCTATTTATACTTTCTAGGTAGCTGGGATGACGATACAGTATGCACAGCTTTTATTAGTTGAGATGGGGTTTCTATAACTTTTTGCTTGGGTTGGCTCACTCAAACAGAGAGATTCTTTCTGATCTTGGGCTCCTGTGTAGCTGGGATTATAGGCATAAGTTCTATGTCTGGCTCTCAACTTCCTATTCTTGATGAAGGCAGAATCTTCTTTTATCTGAATACATGCAGATTGTTGGAGTTTTATTCCATTTTCTCATTTAATATCCCTTTGTGTTCTATGCTAAAGACTGTCCTCATGTTTTTGGTAGCTGTTAAGTCCTTTTTAGCAGAGAAGGCCTTAAGTACAGCAGGAAGCTATGGTATCATGTAGCTGCATGAAATAGCAAGTAAGCTGTGAGGCCAGCTGGGCCTCTGGGCCACTGGGTTTTCCCTAACATCCCATCCCTGGGTGGGGGTGGGGGTGGGGGTGGGAGAGACATCAGGGGATCAGGACTTCCTGTCAGGAATGGGGCTAAGGAACTCCTAGGATGCTCAGCTGATTTTCATCCAATTCTAAGTGTTGCTCAGAACTGTGAGTGGCTCCAGGCCCAGGGTTCCTCACCCATCCTGAGAACCAATCCGTGGTCTGCAGTGCTGCAGCCAGTGGCGAGGGGTAGGAGGAGCCAGGAAGCCCAGGGAGCACACTCCATTCCACCTCCCTCAGGCCTGGTCCTCAGCCACTGGGGCTTTGGTTTGGTTTCCAACTCATTTGTCATCATTTTAGTGCATTCTTA
This sequence comes from Dipodomys merriami, assembly GCF_024711535.1. Lineage (NCBI taxonomy): Eukaryota > Metazoa > Chordata > Mammalia > Rodentia > Heteromyidae > Dipodomys > Dipodomys merriami. Next base: position 18,440,454 of record NW_027203604.1, read on the forward strand.
GAGGAGGAAAAGAAGAGCAGGGGTGCTGAATCAGCCTGCCTAATTGGATGTCCACTCACCGCACATTATAGGGGCAGGCGTGGGCCTCAAGCCGATGTGTAACAGGTGGCCCCAGATGCCCATGCCAGCCTCCACCTCTGCCTCTCTGAAGGCGGCCACTACTGCGTACCTATAGCCACATCTGCTTTCTGCCATCTCTCCTCAAGTCTTTTAGATTTTATTTTAAAATAGTTTAAGACTCCTAAGGAGATATAAAACAATACAAAATGTCTAGCTCCTAGCTATGTGTCTCTGTATTCTCAGAGATCTTTTTCTGTAAATCACAGTGTACACTTGGAATTCCCAGAAATGGACACTGGAACAACACTATTAACTAAAGACGTTATTTGCCTCTTACCAGTTCTTGTATCAACTGTGATCCACCAACCTCTGCCACCTGAGTAGCTGGGATTACAGGTATGCTCCACCATACCCATACCCAGCCTCACTTGGTTATTCTGGAAGTGGGGATGGAGAGGGAAATTATTGCTATAAAATTTTAATGAATGTGTGGATTTGTGCAGCCATCTTGTCAACTGTAATAGAGGGCTGATCCATCGACACAAGACTCTTGTGTAGCCTTTTCTAGTTACATCCTCCCACACCTATCCTGACCTCCAGCAACCAGAGAACCTCAGCTCTAATTCTGTTACTGGAAAATTCTTGGATAAATGGAGCCACACACTATGTGACCTTTTGTGAGTGGCTTCTCATTTAGCATGATGCCCTTAAGATAGATCCAATCTAGTGGCTGTGTCCACAGCAGATTCCCTCTTTTACCAGCAGCAGCCCATGAAAAGATGTATCACAGTTTGCTTATCAATTGGTGTGAAGAACATTTGAGTTGTTTCCAGTCTGGGAAATGGACTACATATATGTGTTTGTATGAACATATGATTTTACGTCTTCTTGGGTAAAATTCCCAGGAGTTCAACGGGTACAGGTTTTAACCTTAAAAGAAATGGCCAGGGTTCATTTCCAGAGCGGCCATACCATTTTACATTCTTATCAGCAGCCTAGGGAAAATCTAACAGCTTCATTAGAAAATGATCCCTAAATTAAAGGTAAACCTATTTTAAGCCCGGCACTGGTGATTCACGCCTGTAATCCTAACTACTCAGAAGGCTGAGACCTGAGGATTGCAGTTTGAAGCCAGCCCCAGGCAGAAAAGTCCCGGTGAGACTCTTAGCTTCAATTAACCACTCCAAAACCAGAAGTGGCGCTGTGGCTCCAAGTAGTAGAACACTAGCCTTAGGCACAAAAAGGCCTAGGGACAGTGCCCAGGCTCTGAGTTCAAGCCCCACAACAACAACAATAATAATAATAATAAAGTCCTGCAATAGCCCTAGCACTGGTGGCTCACGCCTGGAATCCTAGCTATGGCAGAGGCTGAGATAGAGAGGTTCGAGGTTTGAAGCCAGACTGGGCAAAAAAGCTCCTGAGACCCCCTTGTGAACTGACAGTTGGGCGAGGTTGTGGATGCCTATCATCTAAGCAGCTATAGGAAGAGGCAGATCACAGTCCAGATGAGCTAGGGCAGAAAATGAGACCTTATCTTAAAAATATAACCAGTTCAAAACAGGGCTGGAGGCATAGTACAGTGCATTCTTGCCATATTGTTATGTACCTGTGTCTATATGGGAAAATAAAAGGATAAAAAAAGCAAGGCAGAGCTGACCCTGCCCTGGGGCAGACAAGCAGTCACTAATATCTGAAGATACCAGGGACACCACCAGGGATCCCAGACAGTTAAAAATCAAGGTTAAGTAACACCTGAGCACTACAATTCACTCCAGAGAAAAAAGACAAGAGATTTTGAGCATGCAAACAATACGTATAGGCCACATCTTTGTTATGTAGGCTTAGCTAAAGAGATTCTGGCTCCTAACAGTGGAAACTCCACCTCTATGCTGGCCTGTGGCCATTAAATGTAGCTGCTTTAGCTAGATCACATGTTGTTTCTAAATCCAGGAGCAGAAAGGGGCGTTGCCTCTGTACTGGGAAACTGAGATGTCACCGTGGCTGCTCTGTGCATTGCCCAGTCCCACATCTAGGGGTGAGGACAGTTGTGTCCCAAGCTAGTCTGTGGCCAGGGCACCTGAACGGTTCCACAGCCCACTACAGTCACCAGCTGCAACCTCTACATCCCTGCTACATTTGGTGGGAAGAATTTAAAAGGATAGGAAGGTATAAAAGTGAGCCTATTACTTCCTTAAAGCAAGAAAATAACCAAGCTTAGTATGCTTTCCAGTGCCTGCCTAGCAGGGAGGGTAAGTTGCCAAACCAGTTTTAGGCAGAATGTTTTCTTCCATCCAGAGAAATTGGAAGGCGATGGAGAGAAAAGAAAATTAGAGGTCTTCAACTGGCCATATAACCTTTCCACTTATGCCACATCTGATGGACTGGAAGAGGGGTTTGTTCCATCACAACAGCTCAGCAGTAGCAAGTTAGTGGCCAGCTACTAGAAATCGGCTGTTCAAAGCTGGGCCCTGGTGGCTGACGCCTGTAATCCTAGCTACTCAAGAGGCCAAGATCTTGGGATAGAGGCTAAGATCTAAGGATAGAAGTGTGAATCTAGCCCAAGCAGAAAAGTCTGTGAGACTCCATCTCCAATGAATCTGCAAAATGCTGGGTTTGGCTGGCTCAAGTGCTAGAAGACTTGCTGTGAGCAAGCAAGCTGAGCAAGAGCTTGAGGCCCTGAGTTCAAGCCTTGTGTTACACACACACACACACAAAGACAAGGAAAAAAAAGAAGAGGAGGAGGGGGAAAAAGAAAGAGAAAGAAGAGAGAAACAAAATGAAGAGAAAAAGGGCCGGGGGGAGGAGGTTGTAACAAAGGTTAACTGGACAAGCTTCTAGATATGATTTTTCCTGGTAGGAAATCTATCTTCCTCCTTCCTTGTATGCAGCTGGGAGCAACTGTCTCTGCCCCACCTTTGTCTACACCTGGCTTCCTCCTCTGAGCAATGTGTGGCCACACATTGCTCACATAATCATAGATGCATAGAGCACAAACTGGCAAAGGAAAACTGAGTAACTGGGATAGCTTTTTTTTTGGGGGGGGTCCGGTCGTGGGGCCTGAACTCTGGGCCTGGGCACTATCCCTCAGCTCTTCAGCTCAAGGCTAGTGCTCTACCACTTGAGCCACAGCGCCACTTCCAGATTTTTTTTCCCTGCTTATGTGGTGCTGAGGAATTGAACCCAGGGCCTCATGCATGCAAAGCAAGCTCTCTACCACTGAGCCACCTTCCCAACCCTTTTTTTTTTTTTTAAGTTTTTACTTAGATCAGAAATATTCATACAAGGCATGAGTGTAGTGGATCATACCTGTAATCCTAGCTATTTGGGAGGTAGAGACTGAGAAGATCTATTGCAGACAATAAACTGGCATGGTGGTACATGACTATCATTCCAACTACATGGAAAGTGTAAGTGGAAAGATCACTGCCTAGGCAAAACTGTAAGACCCTATCAGAAAAATAAATGCAAAAAGGGTGGGAGGTGTGGCTCAATGTGGAAGAATGCCTGCCTAGCTAGCTAGCACCAGACCACCCTGAGTTCAAACCTCAAACTTCAGTACTGCTGGAAAACACAAACAAAATACCCATCCAAATTTGCAAACTTTTACACTTCCTATTGGATAAGAACAGTTTTGGTTCCCACCAGTCTGGGCTTTTTACACTAGCAGTCACATTGTATTACACAGCCATCTGTATCATAACATCATGTGTAATGGGCCTGCTGCGGGACGCCCACGCGCTCTAGATCCTTGGCTAAATGGACAGGCCTCAGTCTCTTCTATAAATGATAATGAGGGGCCTGAGGGCTGAACTCGGTCATCTAACCTACCGAGCACCTACTCAGATTCTGATCGGATCTGGAGATGGAGCCCAGGGCCCTGCCCTTGTTAAACATTCCACTAGACACTGAGCTTAGCCCCACCCCTCAACACATCTTACCAGCTCTCAGCAGCACTAGACATTTAGCATACCCCAGACCGACTGTAATCAAAAGCTCGAAAATCTTAGTCTTTTTTTCTTTTCTCTCTCTTTTTTTTTTTTGGTTGGTCGTGGGGCTTTGAACTCAGGGTCTAGGGGCTGTCCCTCAGCTCTTCAGCTCAAGGCAAGCACTCTACCACTTGAGCCACAGCACCACTTCTGGTTTTCTGGTTAATTGGAGATAAGAGTCTCACGGGGCTGGGAAGATGGCTCAGTGGTAGAGCGCTTGCTTTGCATGCATGAGGCCCTGGGTTCAATGCCCCAGCACCACATAAGCAAAAAAGAAAAAAGCCAGAAGTGGTGCTGTGGCTCAAGTGGTAGAATGATAGCCTTGAGCTGAAGAGCTGAGGGACAGCACCCATGCTCAGAGTTCAGGCCCCACGACGGGACTCCACCCCCCCCCCAAAAAAAAAAAAAAGTCTCACAGACTTTCCTCAGATCTCAGCCTCCAGAGTAGCTAGGAATCCTAGGAATGAGCCACCAGCATCCGGTTGAAAATCTTAGTCACTCTTCAAACAAATGATTGCTCTTATTTACCAGGACATTCTATAGACACCTCCATTTCTTCTCTTCAGCAGTTGGCTGTCTAGAGAAGCACAGCATAGCCAGCAGAGAACACTGAAGGCACTTACTGGTTTTATTCAATGGAGAGCCTTTTCCTTTTTTTCCCTCCATTAGATGCTTTTTTTTTGGGGGGGGGTCAATCCTGAGGTTTGAACTCTGGGCCTGGGTGCTGTCCCGGAGCTATTCTACCACTTGAGCCACAGTGCCATTTCCGGTTTTCTGATAGTTAATTGGAGATAAGAGTCTCATAGTCTTTCCTGCCCTGGCTGGCTTTGAACCATAATCCTCAGATCTCAGCCTCCTGAACAGCTAGGATTACAGGCGTGAGCCACCTGCACCTGGCTGGAGATACATTTTAACATGTATGGAGAGCCATGTTCCTGGCTTGGAGCCCAGGATTTTACAAGGATCTTCCCATTTGATCCTAACACCGCGGTTATCATTATCCTGGTTTTACAGATGAGCTGCCAAAACTGAGATGTCCTATTTCAAAACCTTGCTCAAAGTCCTGTGGCCAGAGGCAGAGCTTGGCCCACGCACCCATGAGTTCTCCAGGTTCACCTTCCTCACCTTTCCACTAGCCCCAGGCCAGGAGAGTTCTTTCAAATGCATTGTGAAGTAAGAGGAAGGATTGGCCCATGGCTCAGGTAGTAGAGCCCCAGCCTAGCAAGGGAGAGGCTCAGAGTTCAAACCCCAACATTGCCAAACCAAAAACAAAAGTAAGATGTCAGAGGACTGGACTATTTTGGTGAGAAATTATGGTCATTTCTATCTGTTTTCTTCTAATCTTCCCTTCCATTCTTAGAGGAATATCATTAACCTCCCCACCACCCCAGTAGCTTCACTACACAGACCCCTTCTGAGCAGGCAGCCATTTCCCACTCTCTCCTCCTTTTCTTTTCATTAAAAGAGAGAGAAAGAGCCAGGCACCAATGGCTTATGCCTATAATCCTAGTAGGAGGCTGAGATCTAAGGATCAAGGTTCAAACCCAACTCTGCCAGGAAAGACAACCACCAAAACACTGCAAGTGGAACTGTGGTTCAAGTGGTAGAGCTCTAGCCCTGAGCAAAAAGTTCAGGGACAATGGCCAGGCCTGGAGTTCAAAACCCCAGGACTGAGACAAAAATAAAAATAAAAAAGCTACATGTAGTGCCCCTGATAAGACAGACCACGAATGCTTTCATGCCACCTCCCTTGGCAAGGTACTAAAAGGTGCACCAACTTCACTCCCTGCAATCCCCTGGGGGTGGGGGCTGCCAACAGGAGCTAGGGCTAACAACTTCCTAACATATTTCAGGCTTTGATTCATGCATGTGTTTAATCAGGATTGATGGGCTGAGAAGATGCTGAAATGACAAAAAGATGTCAATAGCATCATCTAATGCTCTCACTTGAGTGTTATTTTATTCAGCATTATACTTTGGAGATCTGTCTGGGACACTTGGTATATTGGGTTCACTGTGACTAAGCTACACCACCCACTCAGTTCACTAGCCCTAACAGAGTTACTGCCATGGAAGGGCCTTCCACACACAATCAAAGGAAGTTAGTTTTTGGGTTTTTTTTTTTCCGGTTGATCATGGGGCTTGAACTCTGGGCCTGAATGTTGTTCCTTAGCTCTTCAGCTCAAGGCTAACACTCTCACTTGAGCCACTGGGCCACTTCTGGTTTTCTGAGTGGTTTATTGGAGATAAGAGTCTCACAGACTTTTGTGCCCAGGCTGGCTTTAAACCTCGATCCTCAGATCTCAGCCTCCTGAGTAGCTAGGATTACAGGCATGAGCCACCAGTGCCTGGTAGTATCTTTTTTTTTATTAGCACATATTAATTATAGAGAGGTTTCACTGTGACATTTTCATATATATGATGCATTTGGTCAAATTCACTCCTCTTCTGATTGCTCCCTACTCAAAACAACTTTAACAGCCCCCCTCTCTTTTTTGGTGATACTGGAGAATTGAACTCAGGGCCTTTGAGCTTGTTCAGCAGGCACTCTACCACTTGACGCACACCTCCAGTCCTTTTTCGCATTGGTTATTCTCAAGATAGGATCTGCTTTATGCCTGAGTCAGCCTGAGATATGATCCTTCCCCACCTGTGCTCTGATTTCACTGGGCATGACAGGTGTAAGGCACTGCACTGGCCACTGGTTGAGAGGGAATCTTGTGAACTTTTTTGCCTGTGCTAGCCCTGAACTTCCATTCCCCTAGTCACTACCTTTTAGGCCTGAGCCATTGCACTCAGCTCACTATTCTATTTTTCATAAACACATAAAAAATATTTTGATCATACTCACCCTTGCCCTTTACCCTTTCCATCTGCCTTTCCCCCTCCCACAGATCTCTGAAATCTCCATTTCTTTATTTTTAGATCTATGGTTTTTGGTCATTCTTTTTTTATTTTTAGGCCTACATCTGCATATGAAAGAGACCATGTGACATTTGTCTTACTTTGCAGTGGGGTTTATTCTGCTTGACATTGCAATCTCCAGTTGCATCCATTTTCCTGCAAACAACCTGAGCCAGGCCCCTGGGCTGATGTTCCCCACTGCCAGGGCTCTGGAGACCTCCAGCTCCGGCTCCGGCCTCCGGCTCCGGCTCTGGCCACAAGGCTCTGGTACTGGACATCCAGTCCACCTGGGGTCAGCTCCAAACCTCTGGGAGACCTTCCTTCTCTCTCCCTGTCAATTGCTCACTGTGTCCTTAGAGTCTGTTTCTTCCAAGTGCTTATTATTACTTCATGTGCTGCTGTCTGTCTGCCTGCCTGCCTGCCTGTCTCCAAGGTCCTAAGTTCAATCCCCACTGCATCCGAGCAGGAGGACAGAGCCTGGACCATCTAATGCCCTCTAGGCACCTGTGCCGCAGACACCTGTGCAGTGTAGCACACTGGCCCTCCAGTTCCACGGGTGCATACACAAGGACCCAGTGGGCCAATTAGCCGTGAAAAGCCAGTATGAGATAATAGGGCCAGGTTTGCAAACCTCATTAGCTCAAAGCAGTAGTTCCATCCAGGAGTCACCAGAGCTGCAAGGCACTGCCCTCTTACTAAGGCATAATGGGCTTACAAAAGATGATCACAATTTCTATTATATATATATATATATATATATATATATATATATATATATATATATATATGTAAATGCAAGTCTGTCTCTCATTTACTCTCTCTCTCTCTCTCTCTCTCTCTCTCTCTCTCTCTCTCTCTCTCTCTCTCTCTCTCGTCTCCCCCCCCTTCTCTTTTGCTTGTCCTGAGGCTTGAACTCAGGGCCTGGCACTGTCCCTGAGCTTCTTTTAGACTAGCACTCTACCACTTGAGCCACATGCCACTTTCAGCTTTTTCTGTGACTAATTAGAGATAAGAGTCTCACAGACTTTCCTGCCCAGGCTGGTTTTGAACTGCGATCCTCATATCTCAGCCTTCTTCCTGCATAGTTAGAATTACAGGCATGAGCCACTAGTGCCCAGCTCATAAAAGTTGTGTTTTTTTTTCTCCAGTGTTATAGTTTTATTGATTCTTTTTCAGTTTCAATAGCGTAGGACAGCACAATTTAGTGACCACCATTACTAAGCTCTGCCCACTTCTATAAACAGCAGTCACAAAATTGGCCACCAGGCTTTAGACACACACGTGTATGCATACACACACATAAGATTTTGCATAATCCTACATACAAATAATATTACACTCATACAACTTTTTTTTTTTTTTTTTTTGTCGGTTATGGGGCTTGAACTCTGGGCCTGGACACTGTTCCTCAGCTCTTCAGCTCAAGGCGAACGCTCACCTGAGTCACAGCGCCACTTCCAGTTTTCTGGTGGTTTATTGGAGATAAAAGTCTCTCACGGGCTTTCCTGACCAGGCTGGCTTTGAACCATGATCTTCAGATCTCAGCTTCCTTAGTAGATAGGATTACAGGTGTGTGCCACTGGTGCCCGGTGACAACTTTTTTTTAAATAACAACAAAAAAAATGACAAAAGCACTTGATGCCCCTAAACATGCAGGTATGGCCACAATTGTGTGTCTGCCTGGTGTGGGATGCACAGGTCAGCCAGTGAGCACAGGTCCCCCGGTCCCAAACACATTATGCCCAAGCAGTGTCGGCACCAATCCTCTCCCTTCCCTCCCCCACAGGAAATCAATTTGATCCATTAGTACAAAATGATAGGCCATCTATTTGGAGACAAATCTGCTGGATTAGCAGCTGTCGTTCCAGCTGGCTTGGAGAAGGACTTTGGAAAATGTTTTTCCAGGAAAAATAACCTTCCTTCTTCCATCCTCCTACCAGAGGCATTTTTCACAAGAAATCTTCATCCCATAGGAAATTAAAACACACACATACACACACACACACACACACACAAACACACACACACACACACATACACACACACACAAACCAACTCTCCAGAGGCTGCAAAGATGGCTTAGTGGTAGAGTGCTTGCCCAGCATGCATGAAGCCCTGGGTTCCATTCCTCAGTACCACATAAACAGAAACGATGGAAGTGGCACTGTGGCTTAGGTGGTAGATTACGAGGCTTGAGTAAAAAAGCTCAGGAACAGTGCCCAGGCCCTGAGTTCAAGTCCCAGAACTGGCAAAAAAAAAAACAAAAACAAAACCAAAAAAACCTCTCCACTGACCATTCACTGTGGCTTAAGCATTGTTTCACCTTCCTTCTCCCTCCTTCATCCCAATCTAAAATTTGGTTTATGCAGAATTATTCTTGTACAAGTGGTCCTTCAGTGCAGAGGTCATGCTGGAAAGTAGGGGGTAGGGCCCATGGGCTCATGAAAGTACAAGTGGTCCTTCAGTGCAGAGGTCATGCTGGAAAGTAGGGGGTAGGGCCCATGGGCTCATGAAATTTGTCTGGAACAACATGGCCTGAGCACAGAGGCCGGTAGGCCAATGCTCAGTGATATACAGAAGGCTGCTTTGGCTAAGCCTGATCCCCTCCCTCTTTTTTTCTCAGTGCTACAGATGGAGCCCAAGGGCTCAAGGTATGAGTTCTTCTACTTGCATTGTATTCCTGAGGCCTTTTTGTTTGTGAGACAGGCTCTTACCAGTACCTTTGCTCAGGCTGACTTCTAACTCTGGGTTCTCCTGCTGGGATTACAGGTGGATACCACCATGCCTGGCTTGGTTTCAGCCTCTAGTAGAAAATCCTTAGAGAGCACAGTACTTCTATTGGGTTCTTAATTCCCTAAAAACCAGTGCCAGATGCCAATGGCTCATGCCTATAATCCTAGCTACTCAGGATTGCAGTTCAAAGCCAGCTCAATCAGGAAAGTCTATGAGACTCTTATCTCTAATTGACCAGTAAAAAGTCAGAAAGAGCTGGGCTCCAGTGACTCACACCTGTTATCCTAGCTACTCAGGAGGCTAAGATCTGAGGATCTTGGTTCAAAGCCAGCCTGGGAAGGAATGTCCTTGAGACTCTTTTTTTTTTTTTTTTTTTTTGGTCCGGTTGTGGGGCCTGAACTCTGGGCCTGAGCACTGTCCCTCAGCTCTTCAGCTCAAGGCTAGTGCTCTACCACTTGAGCCACAGCGCCACTTCCGGCTTTTTTCTTTTTGCTTATGTGGTGCTGAGGAATCGAACCCAGTGCCTCAGGCATGCAAGGCAAGCGCTCTACCACTGAGCCAACTTCCCAGCCCCTGTCCTTGAGACTCTTATCTCCAATAAACCACCAGAAAATCGAGATGGTGCTGTGGCTCAAGTCGTAGAGCACTCATCTTGAGCTGAAGAGCTCAGAGACAGAGCCCAGACCCAGAGTTCAAGACCCAGGACCAAAGTGGTAGAGTGCCAGCTTTGAGTGAAAAAGCTAAAGGAGTGCACCCAGGACTAGAGTTCAAGCCCCAGTAGTGGCATACTCATACTCACACTCCTCTCTTTCTCTTACACACACACACACACACACACACACACCGTACATTTTTTTTTTTTTTTTTTTTTGTCGGTCGTGGGGCTTGAACTCTGGGCCTGGGCGCTGTCCCTCAGCTCTTCAGCTCAAGGCGAGCGCTCTACCACTTGAGCTACAGCGCCACTTCCGGTTTTCTGGTGGTTTATTGGAGATAGGAGTCTCACGGTCTCTCCTGCCCGGGCTGGCTTTGAACCGCGATCCTCAGATCTCAGCCTCCTGAGTAGCTAGGATTACAGGCGTGAGCCACCAGCGCCCGGCACACCGTACTTTTTTAATTCATTTGATGAAATCTTCTTGCCTGCCTACTTATGTTTTTATTTTTTATTTTTTTGGGTCCGGTCATGGGGCCTGCACTCTGGGCCTGGGCGCTGTCCCTCAGCTCTTCAGCTCAAGGCTAGCGCTCTACCACTTGAGCCACAGTGCCACTTCCGGCTTTTTTCTTTTTGCTTACGTGGTGCTGAGGAATCGAACCCAGGGCCTCATGCATGCAAGACAAGCACTCTACCACTGAGCCACCTTCCCAGCCCCTACTTATGTTTTTAAAGGTGTGTCTGGGAATAAAAGGCAAGCAATTAATATACAGGAACAGGCCCACCCCCAGTACTAGTTTGCATTTGTCTAGAAAGTCCCAAAGGCCTTCCCAGGTATCAGATCAAAGTACACCAACCATATCACCCCATTTTTCTTTCCTTTTTTTTTGACACGGGTACCTTCCTAATGCCACTGTCAGCGCAGTATCTAGAATAATCATAGTGAACTTCTGTCCCAGATACGGGTTGTCCACTCTGCATTAAAACTGCAGCCCCTGCAATCAAAGCGATATTGTTTTAAACCCCCAGAGCATTATAAAACAGTTCTTTATGAGTTCTCAGATTCCAGGAAGGAGAATCAAAATTTCTAAGTAGTATATATATGTAAATCTATCTCTCATCTACTTTCCCACCCCTTGCTGGTCCTGGGGCTTGAACTCGGCCTGGGCACTATCCCTAAGCTCCTTTTTGCTCAAGACTAGTACTATACTACTTGAACCACAGTACCACTTACAGCTTTTTCTGTGATTAATTGGAGATAAGAGTCTCATGGACCTTCCCACCCAGGATCAAATCATGATCCTCAGATCTCAGCCTCCAGAATAGCTAGGATTACAGGCTAGCTAGGATTACAGGCGTGAGCCATCAGTGCCTGGCTAACTTTTTTTCCTCTCTCTTATGTTTAGCGCCCCAAAGTTGTGTTACAAATTGCCTACAATTTTTTTCTGGAAACCAGGTACCAATGACTCATGCCTGTCATCCTACTTACTCCAGAGGTTGAGATCTGAGGATCAAAGTTCAAGGCCAGCGCAGGCAGGAAAGTCTATAAGACTCTTATCTCCAATTAAGCACCAAAAAAGGCTAGAAGTGAAGCTGGGGCTCAAATAGTAGAGCACCATCCTTGAGCCAAAAAACTCAGGGATAGCAACCAGGCCCTGAGTTCAAGCCCAAGGACCAGCACAAAAAAAAAAAAAAGAAGAAGAAAAGAAAAGAAGATTTCTTTTTTTTTTTTTTTTGTCGGTCGTGGGGCTTGAACTCTGGGCCTGGGCGCTGTCCCTCAGCAATTCAGCTCAAGGCAAGGGCTCTACCACTTGAGCTACAGCACCACTTACGGTTTTCTGGTGATTTATTGGAGATAGGAGTCTCACAGTCTTTCCTGCCCGGGCTGGCTTTGAACCGTGATCCTCAGATCTCAGCCTCCTGAGTAGCTAGGATTACAGGTGTGAGCCACCAGCGCCCGGCTAAGAAAAGAAGATTTCTAAGATGAAACAAAGGTCAAAGAAATGAAGTGACAGAGGCAGATCCCCTCAGGGACAAGGTCAAGGAAACAGAAGGTGACACCAGCCAGGCAGGCTGGAGGCACTGAGCTTGGCTCGGCTATGCTGTCTCAGCCATGCACTCAGCGGGGCAGGGACCTATGGGCCTGAGAAACAGGACTATGGGCCTAACCTGCTGCGCAAAAAAACAGGGAACAGAAGAGGCACCTGAAACAAGATGGCCATTATTACTGGCTGTCACTGCCCCACTTGCAAAGGCGCAGGTGAGTTTTCATCCCCACCGCGTGGTAAGCACAGATCCTTAGTACTAAGCCCATAGCAATTTCTATCTTCTTACAATCTGGCCCAAGGAAGGGTTTTTCATGCTCGGAAAGGGCATACGTTGTATGTCACCAGCCTCAACACTGTTCCTTTAGCAAATATTTATCTAGTTCCGCCTGTGTCTGTCACTTCTAGATATAGCAAAGGCAGAAAACAAAATATGCAAATCCATGCTTGCTCAGCAGTGACCCTGCAGTAAGGGCCTGCCACTCCTACAAACAGCAACCATTAACCCAACACCTACTAAGTGCCAGTGTTTAATCCCATGTTTAATCCCAGCAGCCTCCTGACTTAGTTACTATTAGCATCCTATTGTTGTTTGGTGTTTGCAATACTGGGGTTCAACTCAGGGCCTTGTGCTAGACTTGGGCCATATCTTTGTTTTATTAGTTATTTTTCAAATTAGGGTCTTTGGTGTTTGTTTTGGTTAGTCTGGACTTCAATCCTCCAATTTGCACCTTTCGAGTTGCAGGGATGTCAGGCTACTACCACCACACCCAGACTATTGGTTGAGATGGAGTGTTGATAACATTTGGTCTGAAACCTTGATCCCTCTGATCTCTGCCTTCAAAGACTCTAATCCTTATTTACAAACTTGAAACCTGAAGCACAGGCATGCGGATTAAGTATCAAAGCACACAAAAATGAGGTCTAACACAAACTGGATCTGTTAGCTGAAGATATCTTCCCAGAGTCTAACAGCTGAAGGGAATGGAGCGTGTTCGCACACTTAGTGACACAGGGCACTGTTGGACACGGTGCATCTCCTCTGCTCCAGGCTGCTCAAGGTATAAGATGCAGCCTATTGTAACACTGGGCCAATGAAACTTACTTTCTTATTTACCTTGTAGTGCTGGAGATGGAACCCAGGGCCTCATGGCAAGGGTTCTAACATTGAGCCATACTCTACCTCCCAGCCCAACCACCAGAGTTTTATTAAAATAAATCATCATTCTCACAGGCCATGAGTAGAATAAGGAATTATCATTATGACTTTCTTGGTTTGTCACTTGAGTTTTGGGGGACCAGAAGCAGATTAGTCAATCTACTCCCTACAGTCCCCAGCGCAGGCATCTGTAGGGCATGTGAGGGTGACCTCTGATCCTTGCGTGTCACTACATTTCCACCTCTCCATGGGAGCACGCTGACAGAGAACCAGCCACTTCCAACAGGAGTACAGCTTCAAAAAAACAAAAACAGTCTAAGAATTTCAATGTTTCCAGCATAGCTAATCTATAGTCTCGTGTATTCATTTAAAATGATCTCTTATTAACATAAAAGAGCAAGACTAAGCAGGATGACAGTGGCTCACTCCTGTAACTCTAGCTACTCTGAAGGCTGAGATCTGGGGATCATACTTCAGGGCTAAGTCCATGAGACTTTTTTATTTTTGGTCGATCATGGGGCCTGTACTCTGGGCCTGGGCGCTGTCCCTCTCAGTGCTTCAGTTCAAGGTTAGTGCTCTACCACTTGAGCCACAGCGCCACTTCCAGCTTTTTCTGCTTATGTGGTGCTGAGGAATCAAATGCAGGGCCTCATGAATGCAAGGCAAGCACTCTACCACCAAATCACCTTCCCAGCCCCATCCATGAGACTCTTAACTCCAACAAACTACTCAAAACAGGCTGGAAACGGGGCTGGGAAGTTGGCTCAGTGGTAGGGCACTAGCCTTGAGCTGAAGAGCTGAGGGACAGCGCCCAGGCCAGAGTTCAGGCCCCACGACCAACAAAAAAACAAAAACAAAACAAAAACAAAAAAAAACCTGGAAGTGGAGCTGTGACTCAAAGTGGAAGAACGCTAGCCTTAAGCAAAAGAAACTCAGGGACTTGGGCTGGGAAGGTGGCTCAGTGGTAGAGCATGCCTTGCATGCCTGAGGCCCTGGGTGCGATTCCTCAGCATCACATAAGAAAAAAGCCGGAAGTGGCGCTGTGGCTCAAGTGGTAGAGCACTAGCCTTGAGCTGAAGAGTTGAGGGACAGCGCCCAGGCCCAGAGTTCAGGCCCTACAACTGGACTCAAAAAAAAAAAAAAAGAAACTCAGGGACTGAGCCCAGGGCCTGAGTTTAAGTCCCAGGACCAGCACCAAACAAACAAAAAAAAACAAGACCAAGTTTCTGTTTAAGAAGGGTAATTTTCAGGGAGGATGGGAAGGGGAAACAAAGGAGGAGGCTACAATGTTTGATATGAAATGTACTCATTATCTTGCCCATGTAATTGTAACCCCTCTGTACAGTATTTTCACAATAAAAAAATGGTTAATTTTCAAAATGGAGTATAAGATGGGAAATCTTAACTTTGTTCCAATAGATGCTATTGAAATGGAATCTATATATCCATTTGTACATTTTTTATTGTTGTTACATGTAACCCTTTCCTATTTTAAAACCAATCCAATACAGGCATGGTAGCTCATGCTTATAAACCCAACTACTTGGGAGGCAAAGATCAGGAGGATCTTGGTTTGAGGTTAGCCCTGGTAAAATGTCAATTAGACTCCTATCCCAACCAGTAAAAGCTGAGTGTGGGGCATATACCTGTCATTCCACTTATTCAGGGTGTAAATAGGATCTTGGTCAGGACCAAGCATAAACTCTGGACCCTATCCCAAAAGTAACTAAAAATAAAAGCGGGGGTGGGGGGTGGGGGGGGAGGGGAGGCTGGGAGCTCAGCTCAAGTGGTAGAATGCATATCTAGAAGCTTGAGGTCCCTAACTCAAACCCCAATAGTACCAAAAAGAGAGGGAGGGAGAGAGGAACGGAGGGAAGGAGGAGGGAGGGGGAGAGAGAGAGGGAGGGATGGGGAGAGAGAGAGGGAGAGAGGGAGAGCAAGAGAGTGGGGGAGGGAGGGAGAGAAGGCTGAGTAGGAGAAGCTCGCCTCCTTCAGGCAGCCCTCCAGTTAACTCCAGGAAGCCATTGAAGTTAGTAGCAAAGGAACCTAGCAGCCTACAAACACAGTTTAAACAACAAAATGGCCAGCATCACCCCTGCTGTTCTCTGAGTGTGAGGGGGGCGGGGTGGGAACACCACCCCACAGAAAGGGAGCTTCCTTCCATCTAGGCCAGCATCCTCTATTTTGCTCCTGGTTTGGGAACACTTCTAAACATGATTTCATTTAGTTTTTTTTTTTTTTTTTTTTTTTTTTTAAATGGAAAACCATCCTTTTATTTTTTTATTTATTTTTTTTATTTTCTGGGTCTGGGCGCTGTTCCTCAGCTCTTCAACTCAAGGCTAGCGCTCTACCACTTGAGCCACAACGCCCACTTCTGGCTTTTTCTACTTCTGTGGTATTGAGGAATTGAACCCAGGGCCTCATGCATGCAAGGCAAGCATTCTACCACTGAGCCACCTTCCCAGCCCTCATTTAGTTTTTGAAAGGAAACAGCAGGGCACTATTTTAATTTCATTTACCCTGCCCCACCTCTATCCAGAAAGTTCTGAGGCAGTTGTTGTTACCTGCACTAAAATAAACAGGGAAAGATTCAAGGTCAGAAAAGCACAAGTCTCAAATCAAGAAAATTAGAAGCAAAGTGTAGAGGGCTGAGTGTACGGGGTTCTGGATGTATGGCGACATGATTCTTAAAGCAGAAGGCATGAAATTCTGGGTGTTCTGGAAAATGCCCATATTCCAGACACACACACACACACACACACACACACACACACACACACACACACACACACACACACACACACACACACACACACACACACACACACACACACACACACACACACACACACACACACACACACACACACACACACACACACACACCCCTACTGTTTTAAAAGATCTGCTTGATTGCCATGAGTTCAGGAACCATACTACCCATTACAGACAACAGCACAATTTGGTGCCTGCTTTCTGGCATTTTCTGATGGGTAGCAACTGTGTTTTAAATGCATGACCTCTTGACCCCAACCTCCCTTCTGGGGACTGAGCTTTCAGGAAATCAGCAGGGATCTGGGCTAAGCTTGGGTACGCACTGCAGTGGCAAAACAGCAAAACACCAGCAATGATCTCTACCCAACAGCAGAGCTGTTTCAATAACTGATGAAGAGCTGGAATACTGAGCGGTCCTCAAAATGAACTTCTGAACATGGACAGACAGACTGACGTAGAAGTACATACAGAAGGAAGTGGCACTGTAGCTCAAGTGGTAGAGCACTAGCCTTGAGCTGAAGAGCTGAGGGACAGCACCCAGCCCAGAGTTCAGGCCCCAGGACTGACCAAAAAAAAAAAAAAAAAAATACAGGGGCTGGGAAGATGGCTCAGTGGTAGAGCGCTTGCCTTGCATACATGAGGCTCTGGGTTCGATTCCTCAGCACCACATAAGCAGAAAAAGCCGGAAGTGGTAGTGTGGCTCAAGTGGTAGAGCGCTAGCCTTGAGCTGAAGAGCTGAGGGACAGCGCCCAGGCCCAGAGTTCAGGCCCCACGACCGGACCCCAAAAAAAAAAAAAATACAGAAAAAGACTGGAAAGGGTTGTGGGTTCCTGGACTGCAGATTACTTTCAGTATAAATTTTCATAAATATCCTGGAAATACTCTGGCATCAGAGAGGAAAAATTATTTTAGAACACCTTCACGACTAAATATATTCCCAAATAATTATGGGAGATGCTCAAAGTATGATTCTGGGAATTGGTCTCAAGCACATATGTTACCTAAATCTCCTGATTAAATTAAGTCTCCTGTAACTATATGTTACAGAAATTTCGTGATGAAAATGTAGCTCAAAGCTGGGTGCCAGTGGCTCATGCATGTTATCCTAGCTACTCAGGAGGCTGAGATCTGAGGATCGAGGTCAAAGCCAGCCCGGGGAAGGAAAGTCTGTGAGACTCCTATCTCTAACAAACCACTCAGAAAACCGGAAGTGGCACCGTGGCTCAAGTGGTAGCCTTGAGCTGGAGAGCTGAGGGACAGTGCCCAGGCCCAGAGTTCAAGCCCCACAACTGGGGGGTGGGGGAGGGAAGGGAAAGGCTTCTTATTATGGGCTAGGGACTTGACACCAGTGGCATCCCACCTGCCCAACAAATGAGGCCCTGAGTTCAAACCCTAGTATAAATAAAAAATAGCATTGCCCATAACAGTGAAGTTCCTACATTTCCAAGAAAAGGTACACTAAAAGTGCTTATGTTAATAATTAGCAAGGAAATCAATTTATCACAACTTCACACTCCATCCCAGGAATTCCACTTTACCTAATTTTCTTCTTTTTTTTCTGGGGGTTGTGGGTTTGAACTCAGGGCCTGGAGCTTGGGAGGCAGGCACTTCACTGTTTGTCTAAATGGGGCTCACTTACACCCTCAACATCCCTTCCATAATGAAACCCTGTGTGTGTTCAGCCACCATAGTCCAGAGTGTAGTAAACTGAAATCATGTTCTGTTTCTAGTGAGCCCCGCAGCCATGTGACCTGAGACCCATACTCCCTGGCTTTGAAAGTATCTCTCTCCTTCCCCCATTTCCTTTTCCCCTTCTCCTGCCTGGGGGAGTTTGGGTTTGAATTTGCAGCCTCATACCCACTGGGTGATGATGGCAAGACTTCAAAGAACTGACAGCATCAACCGCTGGCAGAGTATGGAGCAACTGGAACTCTCATTCTCATTTTCACCGCTAGCAATCCACTCCTGAGTGCACCCAAGAGACATGAAGACCTGCACCCACCCGACATGCACTAGAATGCTCCCGGAGCACCCACTCCTAACACCGGGGGATGGGAGGGGGGCAAGCAATGCAAATGCCCATTCAGAGAAGAACCATCTGTTCATATAGTACAACACTACTCAGTCAGGAGAATGAGCTGGGTACAGTACCTCCAAGGGCATGGACAAACCTGGAATCTGACAAGAACCCAGGGGAAAAGAAGACAGACAAAATAATGAATGCCATTAGAGGTTCGGTAAGTAGCTACCCTGGGGGTGTGGTGCTCAAAGGGGCTGGTCTCATCTGCTCCTTCCTTCCTTCCTTCCTTCCTTCCTTCCTTCCTTCCCTCCCTCCCTCCCTCCCTTTTTCCCTCCCTCCACCTCCTCTCACTCCTACCCTTCCTCTTTCTCACTCTGTGCTGGGGATTGAACCCAGGCTTAGTACTTCCCAGGTAGGTGCCCTACATTTGAGCCCTCCCCTCTCCCCCATGGTCTGCTTTTTCATGTGAGTGCTGGTCACACGGTGACCAGCTAGCTCTTCTTTATGTGTATTATAGACAGCTCTTCTCTCTATATATTACAGTTCAATAGCGAGTTTCACAAATAAATAAAAAACCACATTGCTGGGGCCAGCAGGTAAGTTAAATGAATGTGTATGCAGATTTTAGAAGAATGCTTGCTTTGTAACTGCACAATTAAATAAGACATGTGGAATGTTATTTAAAAAAAAAATCTAGCCGGGTGCCCGTGGCTCAAGCCTGTAATCCTAGTTACTCAGGAGGATCTCGGTTCAAGGCCAGCCTGGGCAGAAAAGTCCACGAGACTCTTATCTCCAATCAACCACCAGGAAACTGGAAGTGGCACTATGGCTCAAGTGGTAGAGTGCTAGCCTGGAGCTGAAGAGCTGAGGGACAGTGCCCAGGCCCAGAGTTCAAGCCCCAGGACTGACAAAAAAAAAAGTTGCTGCTACTCCATGCACATGATATTTCCCCATGGGTCTGTGCAAGGGAGAATGAATGCTTTTAGGTAAACTTAAAAGTGCCCTTCTGAAACCAGGCACTGTTGGCTCATGCCTGTAATCCTAGCTACTCAGGAAGCTGAGAGCTGAGGATCACAATTCAAAGTCAGCTCTGGCAAGAAAGTCCATGAGACTCTTATCTTCAATTAAGCAGAAAAAAAAAAAAAGCTGGAAGTGGAGCTGTGGCTCAAGTGGTAGAGCATTAGCCTTGAGCAAAAAATGCTCAGGGACACCACTCAGACCCTGAGCTCAAGCCTGAGGACCAGCACCAAAAATAAAATAAAATAAAAAATTTAAAAAACCCTGAAACTTAGGGAGGGTGTCATCTCTCCAAGAGACCCCCCCAGACTCCCAAATTTTGAAAACTGCACAACAAAGTCACATAGCTCAAAAAGTTCTTCCTTGTTAAGGAAAAAAAGTTTTTGATAGGGAAAAAAAACAAAAAAAACAAAAAAGCTTCATTTTACCAGACAAAAAAACCAATACTGGGCTGCTCCGATTAACATTCAATAGTTGGCAGCCCATCCTGCTGTTTGTTCTCTGACTCTTGCTATCTATCACCTTCTCAGTCCTCAAGGAGCCAAGAGCAAGCTGTCTGGGTTCTGCAAATTCCATTTTTATCTTCAGCACACGAAGAAAGTAGAGTTATGGGAAAAAGATTAAGATACTGAATCGTGGCTCATGCCTGTAATCCCAGCTACTTGGGAGGTGAAGACCATGAGGATTAAATTTCAAGGTGAGCCTGGGCAAAAATTTAGTGGAGACACCATCTTAACTGACAACCAGTACATGACGATGCATGCCTGTGGTCCCAGCTATATGAAAGGCTGCAGATAGGAGGCTCAGAGTCTGAAGCCACACAGGGCAAAAACAAATGACCCTATGTGAAAAATAACTAAAGAAAAAAAAAAGGAGGAGGAGGTAGGGTGGGTGAAGTGGCTCAAATGGCAGAAAACCTGCCTAGCAAGTGTGAGACTCTGAGTTCAAATCCCAGTACTGGAGGGCAGGAGGTTATGATGACATGTCTGTCATCATAATTTGGTGACATGTATATAACTGAATTAAGAAAACATGTGGTGTGTACATTTGTTGGTCACTACAAACAGCTCTTTGGAGGCTGGGATAGCAAATGGCCAGTGGAAAGCTGGCTACTCACAGATTCTAGGTCTCAACTTTGAAAAATAGCACACACACTCAGAGCTCACATCTACCTTGAGGGCAGATTTATGAAATGAAACCTTCTATGAAACGTATCAGGGAAGAACTAGTATGGTGGTGCACACCTGTAATTCCAGTAGTCAGGAGGCTGAGATAGGAGGATTTTGAAATGGAAGCTAGCCTGGACTACAAAACAAGACTCTGTCTTAAACAAAATGAGGGGGGTGGGGGGGAGAGAAGGGTATCAAAAGAGGGCACAGGGAGCCTGGCTTAACAAATATCACTACTAGACATCAGGAACTGTCCTGGGAGCTTGGCCTTCGACAAAACTCTTTGCCTGGTGGGGAGCTCACATTCCAGGTAGAGAGGAAAGAAAAGAACAAATATCATAAATAGACATGTCATTGAGTATATTTATATTCTAAGGTGGTAAGTTTTATGGGTGAGAAAAGGTAAAGTAACTGCTAAAGGTGGAGTTGAGAGATCGGCAGAGTTTATTGGCAATTTCAAGAGTGTGCTTTGAGCAGGACTCCTGGAGAAGGTGACATTCAGAGACTTTGTGACCCTTTTCCTCAAGCACTCCCTTAAGTGTCTAAGTCCCCTACACTCACAGCTTAGCAAGAGTCACATGAGCAGGGCATGCTGTGATGATGCCACCCTCCTCCAATCCAACTTCTAAGACTGGTAACAGTTCTAAACTTCTAGGAAGGTTGTGGCTGCCCTTAATGAAGGGTGTTTTTGAGCTTCACCTTGTACTCTCCCACTAAAGCAAGGACTCATCGGAAAACCACGCAAACGCACAAGCAAGCTTTTGAGGAGCAAATTATGGCCCCACTACAGACTGAAGTGTGGGAAGAGGGAGGGATCTTGGGCTGAACCGAAATTAGCAGCAGCAACAAGACTTGATATTGTGGGGCTTATTATGGGCCATTTGTTTGAAGAAGCTATAAGGCACACACCCTCCCAGGGGATTAGCATAGATCACCAGTAACCATTTGTCTATGTACATATTTTAGAAGACTCAACAAATGTGTATTTAAGGATATTTGATATTGCATACAGGATCAGGCTACTTTCTAGTGGCCTCCCCTCTTCTCTAAAGCATTTAGTCTTTTATTTCAAAGAAATCTCAGTATTTAAAAAAGGAAGGAAGAGAGAAACCTCTAAAATCCATATGGGAGTTCATAAAAATCTCATTTGTAGGGAGCTTTCATAATTACATCTGGCTAGGTTAGGTTTCCATTCATGAAACACTGTAGACTTACTAGGTAACATGTAGATGTGTTGTGAAAAGAACTAGGTTGACCACCAATTTGCCTGCAGAATTTGGCCATATTTTGCGTACACTGTTTTTAGCTGTGATGATGGGTGTGGAAGGGGTAGAAATGTTCAGGCTTCTGGTCAAGAGCTGTGAAAGAAAAACCTCACAATTTGTTTCTATTAGAGCTAAACCCTGGGGTAGGGCAGGCAGGCTTTACTTTATTTCCTAGTTTATATAAACTTCTCTGCCACTTTGGGATTCTAATCTCATCACCTCAAAATAAATAAATAAATAAATAAATAAAAGCAAACAAACAAAATTAACCCAGATCCCAAAACACTAATTGGGAAATGATGATTAAAAACAATCAACATTAGCCGGGCGCCGGTGGCTCACGCCTGTAATCCTAGCTACTCAGGAGGCTGAGATCTGAGAATCGCGGTTCAAAGCCAGCCCGGGCAGGAAAGACCGTGAGACTCCTATCTCCAATAAACCACTAGAAAACCGGAAGTGGCGCTGTAGCTCAAGTGGTAGAGCGCTTGCCTTGAGCTGAAGAGCTGAGGGACAGCGCCCAAGCCCAGAGTTCAAGCCCCATGACCGACAAAAAAAAAAAAAAAACAATCAACATTTAGTGAGCTTTGGGTAAACGTTGAGACATCTGGAATGCAATATGGTTCTCTTTCCTGATCTCTAGGAGTTAGACCCTTTCAAAGACTGAAAATCTGCTTAGGTGTGGTAGTGCACACCTGTATGCCCAGGGTTGTAAAGGCTGAGGTGGGAGCATTTGTGAATTCCAGGACAAGCTGGACTACACTGTGAGACCTGTCTCAAAAACTAAATAGAAGGCCCATTTGGTGATCTCAAGTTGACACTCACATTTCAGAATGGAAAAACAAGCCTGTTTGAGGGATCTGGGTGGGTCTGTGAGATTTTTGAAACTGAGACATCACTGACCATATGCAATGATCTGCAGTTCTGCTTTACAGTTTTCTCCTGTCCTGTCAATCCAAGAAACTTGTACTCCTCAAGTCTAAGAGTTATTTACATTCTTTATCAGTACCCACAGCTCTGGTCCTACCATTCTCATTTATATACAAGAAATCTCACTACTACTAACATCAGGCTTTAAACATCCACATTTCTGGCATTTCTCTGAAAACTGCCTGAGCTGAAGAAAACACACTATTAAGAGTCACAGTTGCTAGCTGTGTCAGTGAAGTCTCTATTTGGTCCTACTATAAAGTTACATATGTTACAGTATTCACTCTGTGTTTGAAGAAAAAAATGGATAATTTTCTGGACATCAATGGCTAGATTATGAAAATATTTGCACGCTATTTTAAAATTCTTGTCCAGCTTTTGCTGGTCAATAAACTGATTTCGGAGACTTGCTCAGACCTGGCAAATTCAGAAACTCATTTTAGCGTTAAAAAAAAAAAAATTAAAGTCCAACAAACTATAAAAATGACTAACTACTCTGGCTACAAATGCATTTAGGGAACCTTCCATCTCAGGGGCTCAAGGAGCCTAAGTAGAATTAAAACAAAAGTTGTTTTGTATTCTATTAATAGTAGATGATTAAACGCCTATCTTATTTCACCTGGAATTCATTTATAAGTACTTAAAACTTACTAAACTGACCACTAATCCTCTGTCGAGTTTCTGGAAAAATTCGATCACACGAACAGGCAAGTTAAAGAGCCTCATCGAGTGTTGCTAGTCTATAAGATTGGGTCAAATTTATTCAAAACTCGGTTCTCTTTAATGCCAATCATCGGTGTAGAAAAGCCAGGTTCAACTTAAAGCTTGGTAGGGGAAGAAAAAAAAACAAACAAACAACCAAACAGGGAGGGGCGTTTCCAGCCTGCCCAAGAGTAGTTAGCCTAGAAAATTCTCCGGACCCAGAGAGCCAGACTCACCTGGCGATTCCTAATTATGGGGGAGTTTCTCCCCCACATTCTGGCTCTGCCGAAACTCTAGATCTTTTCTTTGCTCTTGGTGGGAGGGGTCGAGGCTGGGGGGGGGGGTGCTCCAGCCCAGCCAGGCCGGGGCGATCACCGATCCCAAGGAAAAGCAGGAAGGAGGACGTGGGACCCCCGAAGACCGCACAGAATGACCACCCCCCACTTTTCCCACTACTCCCCCACCCCAAATCGGCCGTAAAATGCGCCGCTCGGTGGAGCGTCCCCGGCGCCGGGCTGGCCCGGAGGGGGAGGGGAGGCCCTTCCCGCCCAAAGTCCCCTTCTCACCCCGAAAGTGCAGAGTCCCCACTTTTCCTTCCCCGGAGCACAGCTGTGTGCGCTGCCTGGCCGGGGCTGCCCGTCCCGAGCCTCGAACCCCCGGCACCCCGAGCCCCGCCGCGCGGCGCCCCGAGGCTCACCCGGTAGGTGCTCTCCGTGAGCCGGTTCACCTCCTCCGGACCTCGCGACATGGCTGCAGCCTCCCTCCGGGCCGGCGAGCGCCCTAGGACACAGCGGGGCCTCGTGGCCGCCCGGCCCGGGGCGCCGGGGAGCGACGGAGGAGCCCTCGAGGGTCGGCCGCCGCCACAGCCGTCGGCCTGAGATAGCCCGCGCGCGACTCGGCCGTCTCGGTGTCAAAAGTTAGGTCGCCGCCGCCCGCGGGGAGCCGAGGAGAAGCGGCCAGGCGCTGCCGGGCGAACGGGGCGGGCCGGGCGGCCCCACCTGAGGTGCTCTTGGAGCGGGCGGGGCCGAGGCCCGAGGGGCAGGGCGGCCCCACCTGAGGGGACCTGGTGGGCGTGGCCGAAGCACGGGGGCGGGGCCATCGTGGAAGGGCTCGGGAGAGGGCGGGCCACTCTAACCTGAGGAGCCTAGGAGGAGGGGAGGAGACGTGTCTACAAGAGTGGGCGTGGCCTATCAACCTGATAGGCGGGGCTGGGACGAGATCGGGCGGAGTGGACGGGGCGGCCCCGCAGAGGAGGCCGGATTGGAGGGGAGGAGACAAGTGTGGGCGTGGCTTTTTACCAGCCTGATGGGCGGAGATAAGGAAGGAGTGGGCGGGGAGGTCCCGGCTGAGGAGGTCGGATTGGAGAAGGCGGGGTGGGCGTGGTTTACCTGGTGGGCTGAGCGGCCCGCGTGGGCGGGGCGGAGAGCGTTGGGTTGACTGGGTCCGGTCGCCCCACCTAAGGCTGTTGGAACGCCCCGCCACAGTCCGCCGGGACCTCCCGCACCCGGGGCAGCTGCTGCGTGGCTGCGGTGCTAAGGGCCGGACTTAGATCTCAGTGGTGCCAGAGCCCCTGTGTGCCCTGGAAGGCGCTGGCCTGCGGGGTCCGGGGTCCGCGGATGCCTCCCCCAAGCCCTGCGGTTCTGGCGTTGGCGGGATTTGGGAGACGGGCGGGGGGTCCTTCACCCCTCGGAAGAGTTGATTTTTCCGGATTGACACCTCCCTGCCAACTCCAAAACTGTCAAAGAATAAGGAAAAGGATCTGTCCCCTTCCCCCGCAGGGTTGGAAGCTTCTGGTATGTCCGAAACTTAATACAGGCCAAGATCTGGTTACTCAAATGGCAAAACACTTTTTTTTAAACCTTTACATTAAGAACTACTTTTAATGCACTTAACATCTGTTCTGACAATCATTACAGGATTTAGAAAGTCACCCCAGGTGTGCGAACAGTGTCATCTAATAGGATCCGCGTGTCTGTATAGTTCCTAGGGCTCCCCCTGTGCTGTTCCCACCCTGCCCAAGATGAGTCAGGGCCAACTCAGAGCCTTCTCAGAGGGGGTGAGCCAGCCCATGAAGGCCCAGAACCGCTTTCTAGCAAAAAACACTGCTTAGAATTTGTGCATATGTGCACACATGTACATGCATGTAGTGAGACTTGAACTCTTGGTCTCTCCCCTAGCTCTCCCCTAGCTTTTCCACTAAGGGCTAGCACACGCTACCATTTTAGCCACAGCTCTAGTTATGGCTTTTTGTTGTTGCTGTTGTTTTTGGTGGTTAATTGGACATAAGAGTCTCATGGACTTTCCTGCCAGGGCTGGCTTCAGACTGAGATCCTCAGATCCCAGCCTCCTGAGCACCTAGGATTACAGGCATGAGCCACTAGTGCCTGACTAATGTTTACATTTTAACACTTCCAATCAACAAAAACAGGAGGTCTTGGGGCTGGGAAGGAGGCTCAGCGGTAGAGTGCTTGCCTTGCATACCTGAGGCTCTGGGTTCGATTCCTCAGCACCACATAAGCAAAAAAAAAAAAAAGCCGGAAGTGGCGCTGTGGCTCAAGTGGTAGAGCGCTAGCCTTGAGCTGGAGAGCTGAGGGACAGCGCCCAGGCCCAGAGATCAGGCCCCACAACCAGACCCAAAAATAAAAAAAATAAAAAAAAACAGGAGGTCTTATTGTTATTTTTTTAATCTGCTATATTGGCTCCTAGGCGTAGTTTATGGACTGCTAAGGATATGCAACTTCTAAACTGTTCTTGGGCTGAAGTTTTCTAGGAATGCACTAAAGAAAGCTGTATGTAGGCCAGAGGGCAACTCTGAAAGTAAGAAATGTCTGTGGACTCGGAAATGCTGCAAACATTTGAACCCTAGGGCCGTCTGTCTTATCGGGTTTTGTAAGCAATAAAACCTTTGCTTGGGAACCAAACAATGGTGTGTCAGTGGATACTGGAGGAAAGTACTAAGCAGCCTTAGGTTTGGGGCAATGGGAACAGCCAAGTCTTTCCTTCACATAAATCCCTGTGTGTCGGGGCCCATGAGATCTGGTCATCCGGGACTCATTTGCTATATATGTGTGGAAGGCATTCACAACCGTATAATTATTACCACCACATATTAGGCTCTTGTCTGCCGGCTCTTCTTGGAACTTGAAAATCACTGCCTTAACTGCTCAGAGCACCTTTTGTCTTGGAAGTTGCCTCCTCTTTCCTTCTGATGAATGAGGTCATTTTACCTTCTGTTGCCAGGCAGTCATCTGGGAAACTGTAGAGAACAGAGAGAGACAAAGAGACAGAGAGAGCAGAGACTAAGACAGTCAGAGAGAGACAGAGACAGAGTGAGATGGGAGAGAAAAAGGGAGAGACTTAATTTTTAATATCCCACATCTTGGCTAGATGGTTCTGAGCCACAGACAGGTTACCAAGCTACCATAAAAACAGCCAGAATCTCAGATAGCCTAGTTTGATTGCTGAACTGGGAATTTGATCAAGGAATCCGGTTCAAAATCATATGCCAATCTTCAAATAGATATTTGCCCATATTTGCCCAAGCACCAGTGGCTCATACTTGTAATCCTAGCTACTCAGGAGGCTCAGATCAGAGGATCGTGATTCAAAGCCAACTTGGGTGGGAAAGTATGTGAGTCTCTTTACCTCAGATTAATCACCTGGAACTGGAGAAGTGGCCCAAGTAGTAGAATGCCACCTTTGAGTGAAAAGGACAGCATCCTAGTCCTGAGTTCAAGCCCCAGTTCTGGCACACACACAAAAAGAAAGTGGCAATTGTATATAAGTCCTCCCATAGGTTTAAAAAAGAAAAGAAAAGAAAAAGACAAATCAGGGCTGGGAAGGTAGCTCAGCGGTAGAGTGCATGCCTTGCAAGCATGAGGCCCTGGGTTCGATTCTTCAGCACCACATAAACA
This sequence comes from Dipodomys merriami, assembly GCF_024711535.1. Lineage (NCBI taxonomy): Eukaryota > Metazoa > Chordata > Mammalia > Rodentia > Heteromyidae > Dipodomys > Dipodomys merriami. The sequence continues at coordinate 18,467,779 of NW_027203604.1, forward strand.
GAAAAAGCTGGAAGTGGCGCTGTGGCTCAAGTGGTAGAGCGCTAGCCTTGAGCTGAAGAGCTGAGGGACAGCACCCAGACCCAGAGTTCAGGCCCCATGACCGGCAAAAAAAAAAAAAAAAGAAAGAAAAGAAAAAGACAAAAAAAGAAGCAGCCGGGAGCTAGTGGCTCATGTCTGTAATCCTAGCTTCTCAGGTGGCTGAGATCTGAGGATCACAGTTCAGAGCAAGCCCCGGCATGAAAATCCATGAGACTCTTATCTCCAATGGACCACCAGAAAACCAGAAGTGACACTGTGGCCCAAATGGTAGAGTGTTTGCCTTGAGTTGAAGAGCTGAGGACAGAGCCCAGGCCCAGAGTTCAAGCCCCACAACCAACTGAAAAAAAAAAAAAAAAAAAGGATTGCTGTCCAAAGACCATTTAGAGTCTTCCAGAATGTTTATTCATTGCATGTAAATTTGAGGAGCCAGCCTTCGTTGTTCTTGGACTTTAAGATGCTCAGAGCAAAGGAAGCAAGTAAATGAGGAGTAAGGGATGAGTCAGAACAAAGTGAGCCATAGCTGCCATTACATTGTTCCAGGCAGTATGTGCTGGGCGCCATCTTGATGGCCCGAAGCTACGTAACAGAGCTGATCTGATCTCTCCGTGTTCTAGCAAGACTTCTCCTCCGGCAGGCAACTGAGGCCTCCGCTTACAGATCCTGCTTCAGTTGAAATCCTCCGCTGTCCTGTTACTGTTAATACAGTTTGTAAGAATCAATTACAAGAGATCAATTAGATCTTCACGGCCACAATTAAAACAAGCTCTTGTTTCAGAGACATCTTCTTTTGTTTTTTTTTTCCTGAACTCACAGTACAGCTGCAGAGTATCTCTCTGTGATGTGTGCCCTGGGGCTTTCTCCAAGAATTCTACTAGGTTTTAGGACAAGAGTCCCTGCTGAAAACTGTCCTTTAGAGAAAAATTCCTATTTTTTTTTTAAAGTATCTAACTGGGTGCCAGTGGTTCACATCTGTAATCTTTACTCAGGAGGCTGAGATCTGAGAATCAAGGTTCAAAGCCAGCTGGGAGGAAAATCTGTGAGACGCTTAACTCCAATTAGCCAACAAAATCCAGAAGAGGAAGTATGGCTCAAGTGGTAGAAGACCAGACTTGATAGGATAGCTACACAAGAACATGAGAACCTGAGTTCAAGCCCCAGGACAGGCTCAAAGGAAAAAGGCAAGGCTTAAAAAGTTTTCCTAGTCAGGCACTGGTGGCTCATGCCTGTAATCCTAGCTACTCAGAATCTGGCTGAGATCTGAGGATCACCATTCAAAGCCAGCCTGGGCCAAAGAGTCTGCGAAACTTAACTCCAATAAACCACTCAGAAAAAGCAGGAAGTGGGCTGGGAAGGTGGCTCAGTGGTAGAGCACTTGCCTTGCATGCCTGAGGCCCTGGGTTCGATTCCTCAGCACCACATAAGCAAAAAAAAAAAAAAAGAAAAAAAAGCCGGAAGTGGCGCTGTGGCTCAAGTGGTAGAGCGCTAGCCTTAAGCTGAAGAGCTGAGGTACAGCGCCCAGAGTTCAGGCCCCACGACCAGACCCAAAAAAAAAAAAAAAAGAAAAGAAAAAGCAGGAAGTATACCCTGGCTCAAGTGGTGGAGAACTAGCCTTGAGCTCAAAGAGGCTCAGGGAGAGTACCCAAACCCTGAGTTCAAGCCCCAGGATTGGTGGGGGGAGGGGAATACCAACAACAACAAAAATACTTTCCTATTCTGGGAAGGCTTCTGAATAGACAATTCCTACATTAATTCATTCATTTCTTTTTTTTTTTTTTTTTTTGGGTCCGGTCGTGGGGCCTGAAATCTGGGCCTGGGCACTATCCCTCAGCTCTTCAGCTCAAGGCTAGCGCTCTACCACATGAGCCACAGCGCCACTTCCGGCTTTTTTCTTTTTGCTTATGTGGTGTTGAGGAATCGAACCTAGGGCCTCATGCATGCAAGGCAAGCGCTCTACCACTGAGCCACCTTCCCAGCCCTCATTCATTCATTTCTTAAAAATGTTTTGTTGTTGTTGTTGTTGTTGTTTTGTTTGCCAGGGCTTAAACTCTGTCCCTGGGCTCTGTCCCTGAGCTCCTTTTGTTTAAGCCTAGTGCTTTACTACTTTGAGCCACAGCACTACTTCTGGTTTTCTGAGATTTAATTGGAGAGAAGAATCTCATGAACTTTTCTGCCCAGGCTGGCTTCGAACCATGATCCTCAAATCTCAGCCTCCTGAGTAGCTAGGATTATAGGCATGAGCCACCCCCCCCCCATCATGCTCCACTATAATAAACTTACTTTGGCGGTAGGATTTACACTGGCTCTTGCTTGGAATATTCTCTGCCTTACCATCCCCAAACTCCTCTCTTCCCCAGTCAGCTCTTAACTGTCATTTGGATCTCAGTCTAGACACAATCTCAGAGAAGCCTTCTTGGACCACTCACCCTGACTGTCTTTGTCGGAAGGTTGGCACATATCACTTGCTGGGTAATAGCTCCCCAAAGATACCCATCCAAACTCTTGTTACCTGTGAATGTTATTTCATAAAGCAAAAGAGACTGAAAAAGTGGGTGAATTAAAGATTTTGAGGGAAAAGGTCTGTGTCTGGATCACCCAGTGGTATTTTTTTTTTTTTTTTTTTTTTGTCCGGTGGTGGGGCCTGAACTCTGGGCCTGGGCGCTGTCCCTCAGCTCTTCAGCTCAAGGCGAGCACTCTACCAGTTGAGCTACAGTGCCACTTCCGGTTTTCTGGTGGTTTATTGGAGATAGGAGTCTCACGGTTTTTCCTGCCCGGGCTGGCTTTGAACCTCGATCCTCAGATCTCAGCCTCCTGAGTAGCTAGGATTACAGGCGTGAGCCACGAGCGCCCGGCCTCACCCAGTGGTCTTGGTGTAATAACAGAGGTTCCTGAAAGAAGGACACAAGAAGTGCCAAAGGAGCCAGTGACATTAGGATGGCAGAAACTAAAGCTGAAGTGATGTCCTTTGAAGATGGAGGAAGAGGCCAGTAGCCAAGGAATGGAGGCAACCACAGACATTAGAAATGGAAAAGAACAAAGAAACAGAATATCCTGCCAGTACATCTAGAAGAAACCAACCTTGCTGCTGCCCCCATTTCAGCCCTGGCTGACTCCTTCCACCCCTGTGGCTTAGAATACTAAGATCACACATGTAACTTGCTGTTTTTTTTTTTTTTTAATATTATTTTATTTTATTTGAGAACATACTGTACAGAGGGGCTACAATTACATGGGCAGGATAATGCATACATTTCTTACCAAGCATTGCAGCCTCCTCCTTTGTTTACCCTTCACCTCCCTTCCCAGCCTCCCCCCTCCCCCACCCAATTATACCCCCCCCCCCCACCGACATTGTAAAGCTGGTTTTGACATGACATTTTGTACTTCTCATTGTTGCAACAGGTCCACCTGAATCCTTAAACGACTTGTTTGCCCCCATCTCCTCCACATGTTATACTGAGTAACTTGCTGTTTTAAGTAACTTGTTATAGCAGCAACCAGAACCTAATACAGAGCCAGGCGCTGGTGGCTTATACCTGTAATCCTATTCAGGAGCCTGAGAGCTGAGGATCACGGTTCAAAGCTAGCCTGGGCAGGAAAAGCCGTGAAACTCTTATCTCCAATAAACCACCAGAAAACCGGAAGTGGCACTGTGGCTCAAGTTGTAGAGCACTAGACTTGAGCTGAAGAGCTGAGGGACAGCACTCAGGCCCCAGAGTTCAAGCCCCATGGTGGATTAAAAAAAAAAAAAAGACCCTAATACAGTGATCCCTCAGTCTTGGTATATGATTGGTTCCAGGATCCCTTTTTGTTTGTTTGTTTCCAGGATCCCTTTTTAATTCCCAAATGCTTGAGTGGTACCCAAGTCACTTGTATCAAATAGTACAGTGTTTATAGGTAACATACACTCATTCTTCCATACCCTTAATTTAATCATTTATATTTCAAGCTGCTGGGCATCAAATTCAAGGGCTCATGCAAGGTAGGCAAGCATTCTGCAGTCCAAGATGGCATTTTTTCACTTCCTGGCCACAATTTGTTTATTTTTCACCTCTGAAATAGAATACTTGGGGCTGGGAAGGTGGCTTAGTGGTAGAGTGCTTGCTTTGCATGCATGAGGCCCTGGGTTCGATTCCTCAGTACCACATAAACAGAAAAGGCTGGAAGTGGTGCTGTGGCTCAAGTGGTAGAGCACTAGCCTTGAGCTGAAGAGCTGAGGGACAGTGCCCAGACCCAGAGCTCAGGCACCATGACTGGCAAAAAAAAAGAGAATACTTGATCTTCAAGTTGTTTTGAGTTCTGCAATTCTCTTTTTTCCCCCTCTCTTTGTACACTTCTGTGCTCAGCCCAGCTGTGACTGGGGAATCTTATTCCCTAGGTGCAGGCTGGCCTTGTGAAGAGAGGCTGTGTGCCAAAGGGGCCAAGATAACCAGAACCTTCTCTCCTTTCCCAAGGTCAGACTAGGGGAGAGACACTGCCGCTCTGTCATCTTGAAAATCACCTCTGAGAAATGGCTAGCTGGATTGGTGGCAGCTGACCTACCTGATCTGGCCTGGCCTCATTTGTTTGCCATGACTCTCCCCCAACACACACACACACACACACACACACACACACACACACACACACACACACACCATAGGTAGAGAAAGTTCTAGAATTTTCTTTCCTAAGCAATTTGTTTGCTTTTTTTTCCTCCTTTGCCACACTCCAAATATCGACCACTCCTGTAAATTTCCTCTTAGTAGGACTTAAATCCTAGCACCTGTGCCAGTACTGCTGCTTGATGAATAAGCAAGGAAAGTTCTGGAACACTTTCCAAATGAAGGGACTTCATTTGAAAGGGAGTGTGTTGGAGTGATAGCCTGGAGACCTTTCGAAGAAATTTGTTGGGCCAGATAGATAATACTTCTTTCCTTCTGCTTTCTTTCCTAACTTCCTTCTCTTCCTCTCTCCCTCCTTCTTACCCTCTTACCTCTCTCTTTTCCTTCTCTCCCTTTCTTCCTTTCTCTCTCTCATTCCTTCCCTCCCTCCCTCCTTCCATTCCTTCCTTGCTTCCTTCCTTGCTTCCTTGCTTGAGCTCCAGTGATCTTCCTTCCTCAGCCTCCTGAGTGGTTGGAACTGCAGGTATACCCTGGAACCTGGCTTTCTAAATTATTTCCTTCTATATTGTGGGGTTCACAGTAACAAAACCAGAGGGGAAATCGCTTGGCTGACAAGCAGTTCCCTAAAATAAACACCAGGAGATACTGAGTGGGGTGGAATAGAGTGGAATATTCTTTTCCACAGGACAATGGACCCCCCCTCCCCAGCCTTGGGAGAGCAGGGACAGGTGAGCCAAAGGTTGACTCTGATGGTCCTTTTTGGATTTAGGTACCAGGCTCCACCTTCTGCATCAGGCCCCTGCATATCTGGCGAATTGGCTTGCACAGCAACCCGGACCCGCCACTCTGACCCCCAGATCCCCTTCTGCATTTCAGGGGTCCTGGGAGGGCAATAAATGTTCAGAGACAGTGGCCATTTTTGCTAGAAGAGGAAGCATCAGCCCTGCGGATCTGGAAATTCAGCACAAAACGAAATCTCCCATTAGGCCAAATGCATCCAATGATAAATAATTAAGCAAAACCTTGAGTAGTCATTTATATGTTGCTTTTCGAATGTCCCCAACTGACTGACTTTGATGGAAAAGCCCAAGGACATTTTGGAATCAATGAGAACTCTGCTGAGCACTCAGCAGCGAGCCCAAAGTGATGCCATTTCATCTTCATCAGCAAAGAATCGCTAAGAAAGTTCCAGTAGGAGTTTGGATGGGGATTTAGGAAACACTGGGTACCCCCAAGCAGGATGACATCTACTTTCATCTTATCTGTCGAGATGCATCTGTCCATTGGAAGGATGCATCCCATGTATTATTTGTTTGTTGCATTTTGAGGTATTTCCAGTCTCTAATTAGACTGGTGAAGACCATGATCGGGCCTGTCAGGACTGCTTGGAATTCTCTTCTCTTTAAATGAACAGATTTTTTTAAAAAATTCTTTTTGTTTTTATGCAGTTAGGAGTGGAGAGAAAAAAACCCACACATATCCTGGCCAAAGATTACAAAGTCAACAGAGGTCTGTTTTGTAGATCTTTCTAGAAAAGGCAATTACGTACGAAGTTGACACCATCTGCACACTGGATGCAACAAAGAAGGCCATACTTTTTAGGCTACCTGCCGTAGCTGGGGTGACAGGTATATGCTATCATGCCCAGCTTTCTCTGTTGAGATGAGGTCTCAAGAATGTTTTACTTAGGCTAGCCTGGAGCCTTGAACCTCTTAACCTCAGCCCCCTCAAGTGGCTAGGATTACAGGTGTGAGCCATTGTGAGCCGTTCTTTAATTTCATTCATTTTTATGTTTTGGCAGTACTAGCCGGGGTTTGAACTCAAGAATTTGTACTTGTTAGCGCTCTGTCACTCAAGCCTCATCTCCATCCATTTTTTACTTTATTTTTCAGATCAGTTCTTATGCTTTTTCCTGGGCCAGCCTTGGACTGTGATCCTCCTCTCCCCGCTTTTTACATAGCTGGGGTTACAGGTGTATACTACCATGCTCAAGCATAGGAGATGAAATTTTTTAGCCCATGGCACAAGACATAATTCAGAGCTCCTTAGGATTTGACACATTCAGCTATTTGACGCTAAGGTGGCTAAATTATTTGGGTGTCTGCATTTCCCTGAGTGGAGCAGGCTCTTTGCATATTCAGTGGACTCTGGGATCTTAAAAATAATATCAATGAATTCTTCTTGCAAGATAGACCTGAGCAGCCCTGAGCGTTGTTTCCGAGCCTGTAGACATAAGTCTGCCCTTGGTTACATCAGAAAGCTGCCCTCCTCCTGCCCCTGTGGCCATCAGGACTTGGTGACAGGGGTCACAGGTCTTATTTGAGCAGGTGAGGTCCTGGGGCAACATGCTGGACTGTGGAAAATTCAGTTCCTGCCCCAGAGCAAATAAGTGCAGTGACTTTAGAACTGGTCACAGCATGTCCTGGGCTTTTGGGTCCTGATCACTTGGGGGGGCGGGGGAGGGGGGAGAATGTTCTCCTCGCCAGATGACCCGGAGGGAACACACAGGGGTCACTCTCTCTCTCTCTCTCTCTCTCTCTCTCTCTCTCTCTCTCTCTCTCTCTCTCTCTCTCTCTCTCTCTCTCTCTCTCTCTCTCTCTCTCTCTCTCTCTGTCCCTGGAGGGAAATTCTCAAGGGCTGTGGTTATGGGTTTGAGGCCACTGTCACACTTCTCCTGGGAAGGCATAGGGGACACCTGGTAACTGCCCCTGCTAGGATGCCCCAGAGGGGGGCAGAGGCCCCGCCTCCAGAGATACCTGGATGGACACAGACACTTCCATTCCCTAGGTGGCTGGCTTTGATCTGTCAACAAAGATTGCAGTTCAGAGCTCCCCCTCCCCCTCTCCTGTTCTGTCACCTTGCCTTCCGTTCAGGTCACCAGAAATCACCACACCTGGACACACGTGTTTCAAGTTGAATATATTCTGTATATGTATTATTGCGTGTGTTTGTGCTGGTTCTAGGGTTTGAACTCAGGGCCTGGGTGCAGTCCCTGAACTTTATTTTTGATCAAGGCTAACACTCTATCACTTGAGCCACAGCTCTACCTTTGGCTTTGTGGTGGTTTATTGGAAATAAGAGTCCCACAGACTTTGCTGCCTGGGCTGGGTTTGGATCACAACTGCCAGATCTTAGCCTCCTGAGTATCTGGGATTACAGGCGTGAGCCACCAGTACTTTAGTACTTTGTCTTCTCTGCCTTTTTTCTTTTTTTTTTGTCGGTCGTGGGGCTTGAACTCTGGGCCCTGTCCCTCAGCTCTTCAGCTCAAGGCAAGCCCGCTACCACATGAGCCACAGCGCCACTTCCGGTTTTCTGGTGGTTCATTGGAGATAAGAGTCTCACGGATTTTCATGCCCAGCCTTGCTTTGAACCAAGATCGTCAGATCTCAACTTCTGAGTAGCTAGGATTACAGGTATGAACCACCGGCTCCTGGCTCTTCTCTGTCTTTTGAAATCATTGCTCCTGCCCGGACTTTGCTGTCTCTGCCTTGGAGAGTCACAGTACTTCTGTCAATGGATTGCTGTCTATCCCTGCAAGATGGTTCCCTGTGTTCAGTTTCTTTCTTTCTTTCCTTCCTTCCTTCCTTCCTTCCTTCCTTCCTTCCTTCCTTCTTCCTTCCTTCCTTCCTTCCTTCTTCCTTCCTTCCTTCTTTCCTTCCTTCCTTCTTCCTTCCTTCCTTCCTTCCTTCCTTCCTTCCTTCTTCCTTCCTTCCTTCCTTCCTTCCTTCCTTCTTCCTTCCTTCCTTCCTTCCTTCCTTCCTTCCTTCCTTCCTTCCTTCTTCCTTCCTTCCTTCCTTCCTTCCTTCCTTCCTTCCTTCCTTCTTTCCTTCCTTCCTTCCTTCCTTCTTTCCTCCCTTCCTGCATCTGCTGCATCTGCTCTGTGGAGTTTCACACCACAAGGCCTGGGTCACCCAGGGCTAAGTCTTACCTGCCCAGGTGGGTGTCAGTGTGACTCACCTTGACCAGCTGCTCATCTTTAGGTCACCCAGATCCAGAAGCCCAGGCTGCCTGTGACACCATCAGCAAATACAGCCAGTCACAGAGGTGGGGTGACTGTGTGGATCTTGGTGCTCAGTGCCCCTGCCCCTGCAGGGCCTGCATAGGGAGGGTGAGGGACGTCAGGCCCACGTGTCTGGAAATGGACCAGGGAAGAGGGGGTGGCGCTGCAGCTCTACTGTAGTCATTGTGTCTTCATAACTTTGCCTTGGCGAGTCTCCCTGTTGAGTAGCTGGGACTACAGGTACGTGTGTCATCATTCCTGATTGCTTCTCCTCCTCCTCCTCCTCCTCCTCCTCCTCCCTCTTTCTTGTTCCCCCCCTTCTCCTCTTCCTCCTCCTCCTTTACTTCCGTGTGCTGGTACTACAGTTTGAACGCAGGGCCAAAGTGTTCTTTAAGAAGCTTTTTCTCTTAAGGCTGGTACTCTGCCACTTGAGCCACACATCTACTTCCAGCCTTTTGATGGATAATTGGAGATAAAAGTCTCACGAACTTTTCTGCTTGGGCTGGCTTCCAAATGCAATCCTCAGCTCTCAGCCTCCTGTGTAGCTAGGATGACAGGTGCCAGGCTCTGGCCAGGTAGGGTCTCATTATCTTTTGCCCAGGTTAGATTTGAATCTCCTTCATCTCCTCCTCCTGTTTGGATTTCAAGTATGGGTTCTATGCCTGGCCCTGCTCCCACTTTTTTTTGTTGTTGTTGTCATTCTGGCTGTATTTTTTAATTCATATTTTTTGAAATGGAGGTGAAACTCAGAGCATAAAACGAACCACTGGAAAATGTACAATTTCTGCCAGGCACCAGTGTCTCACACCTGTGATCCTAGCTACTCAGGAGTCTGAGACCTGAGGATGACAGTTTGAAGTTAGCCCCAGTAGGAGAGTCCATGAGATTCTTACCTCCAGTGAACCACAACAACTCAGAAGTGGAGCTGTGGCTCAAGTGGTAGAGTGCTAAGCCTTGAGCACAAAAGTTCAGGGACTGCGCATGCGTGATTGAGTCTGGGCCTTACAAAAACCAAAGCAGGGCAATATAGCCACAAGAGGATCCTTCCTACCAGGTGCTGACCTACAATGAATAGAAGTCAGAAAATCTTATGACCTTGCAGGAACCGGCTGAGGTGGACACCGGGGTGGGTACAGTCCAGCCCTGGCCTGTCCAAGTGCAGTGACACAAGTCCTTGAAGTGCCACACCCTGTAAGCAGAGCCAGGCAACTGTATCTATCGACTGTCTGGTTCTGTCCCCACTGCTGCCTAGCGGGCATGGAACAGGAGTGACAACAGTTTTATTGCCAGGAGTTTAGCCAACACCTAGGCTGCTAGGCCCCAGGCTGTGGCCCAGCCCAACTACCTGGCTTAGTGTGACACCTGTCCCTTTTGTCAGGGACCTGTGCAGGGCCAGGCTGATGAGATACAGGGAGTGACAATGAGTGTTCCTGGAGGCAGAGAGAAAGATCAGGCATACTTCCAGGCATGGTGGCTCATGCCTGTAATCCCAGCTATTCAGTTGGCTGAGATCTGAGGATCGCTGTTCAAAGCCAGCCTGAGCAGGAAAGTCTGTGAGATTCTTATCACCAATGAACCACCAAAGAAAGGAGAGCTGTGGCTTAACTGGTAGAACACCAGCCTTGAGTACAAAAACTAAGAGATAGCACGCAGGCCCTTAGTTCAAGCCTTGCAACTAGCACCAGAACAAAAACAGAACAGAAGATCAGGTATACGAATCTTATCTTTATTTATACACTTGATACTTTTTGCATTCATTTTTGATTTTCAATTTTAAAAATGCTGCATTTTGAAGAGCCAGGCATGTGACTCAAGAAGTAAAGGGCTTTCCTAGCAAGTGTGATACCTGGAATTCAATCTCTAAGCCCAGAAAATAATAATAAAATAAAATATTGCATGGAGTCTCTTGATGATTGAGTTGTTTGGGGCGCTATTGCATGAGGCACTGAGTTAATTGCTCTTAGACGCTTGTCTCATCTTGTTCTAACCATATCATATGCCCCTGGTATCCAAATTGTGGATGGGTGGAAGGAGACAAAAGCACCAGGTTACACAGACTGGAATCCCTTAAACCTAGCTAAAAGTTCCAGTTACCACCGGGGACCTAGGAGGGCCAGGTGTGGGCAGAGCTGCATGAAGTGCATGTTGTGGCCACTAGATGGCGCTGGCTGTACAGGTGAGCATGGAGTAGTGGCTTCTCTGTCTTGCCGATGAGGAGACTGAAGCATGGAGTGGAAGTGAGGTGTAAAAGCAATACATTGTCCTTTCGTGTACATTACTTGGGCTCTGACTTGGCATATTGTGTGTGTGATGGCACTGGAATTTGAACTCAGGACCTGAGCGCTGCCCCTTAACTTTAGGCTGGCTCTCTTAACACTTGAGCCACAACTGTGCTTCTGGCTTTATGCAAACTAATTGGAGATAAGAGTCTTATGGACTTGCCTGCTCAGGCTGGCTCTGAACTGTGATTTTCACATCTCAGCCTCCTGAGTAGCTAGGATGATAGGCCTGAGGCACTGGCACCTGGTAATGTCCACCTTCGATTCCAAGAGGTTTGTATTTAACACCTAGCTTTCTTTTGTGGATTTGAATCTAACTCCTGTGCTCTCTCTAAGATAAGGTATTTATTGAGCTAGGCAAATAATGAAATCACACTAGATCATGATAGACCTCATTACTGATGCTGCCTTACATATTTCCAGCTCTCTCATTCTGGTCTAGGACAAGATTTTACTTCCGGATGCTCTTGGCCTTGAGTGCAACCAATAGGCCATTTCTGGCCAATGAACTGTGAGCAGCAGTGGGTCATGTTTGCACTATTCTGGTCCCTTTGCTTTGAGAAGGTCAAGGGCCTCTCTTTTATCTGGGGCGGCTGTCCCTGTGTTCTGAGTCAGAACACTCCTCCTCCCCCTAAGTTGGCAAAGTTTTTGGAAAAGCTGTTTTCCCTGAGGACCTCACAGGCTTCCGCTTTCCTAAAACAGAAAACCATAAAAAAAACACAGAATCGCAGCGCCTGAGAAGCCGTGGCAAGAGGATTTGCCAATGCGAGGGAGACTGTCTCCCTAAAAAGGCGAAAAGATGTGGTTCCCTTTTCTCTTCAGCTGCCAGGAGTCTCAGAGCCAAGTTGGAAACTTCAGTTTGGGTATATGTTTTAACTTTCTCTTATTCTAGGTTCCTGCTTAGAACCCTCGGTTTTAAGTTTTTCAGTTTTCATTTCTATCACGTGTGTCTTCTTGCTTTAAACTGTCTCAAGTTTTTGTGGGATAGGGAATAAAAGAAAGAAAGAAAGAAATGTAATTGGATAAAGTTGCTTTTTAATAATGATACAGCTCATTTATAAATAAAAAAGATATTGAAGAATGGTCTCTGAAGTAATTTCCTTAGGCAGAGTCTTAGATTTTTGGCTGACTTGCATTATAAAGTTGAAAATTGGTCCCTCAAGGAAAAAAAATAGAGTTCTACTCCAGAAATGTTATAAAATCCACACTTCAAAATCACAGTGGATGTAAATTGGCCTATTTTCAAGGAAATAAGCCATCATAAGATACTGATCATAATATACAAAATAAGCTGCAAAATTCATGTGCAGAATAACTGCAGAATTCTTCCTCAGTCCTGGTGGGATGATTTCTATGGCTTACAGGAATAGGAATGAGTTTTCCTGTTTGGACACAACTTTCTCAGAGTCTCTATCTAGTTTGCCTTTTCTAGAATCCCTGAAGCACGGTTTCTCAGACCTCAAGACACCTCAGACGCCTTGATTTGTCAGGTCCTCATAAGCTTGTTTATTATTATTATTATTATTGCTGGGGTTTGAACTTGGGCCCTCAAGCTTTCTAGGCAAGCATGCTACCATTTAAGCCACGCCCCTACCACTTAAACCACGCCCACACGCGGAGCCTCGCTCTCAACGTAAGCCACACCCCTGCATCATACACCCTATCCACATCAGTAACCACGCCCACACCAGCCATCACACCACACCATACCACTTTAACCGCGTCCTGCCATCTAGGCCACACCCACAATTTAAGCCACACACTGTCGCTGCACCCAGGCCCCCTACCATATAAGCTACACCCCTATCACTTGACTCCAGTTCTGCCCCTGCTTTATTAGTCTGTCAATATTAATTACTTTAATCCACTTCCTACTTAAACTTAAATTGACCTAAAAAAGCAGTTTAAATAAAACATAGTATGAGTAAATTCATAGGTTTGCTATACCCTAATATACATTACACTCCATACTCACAATCAGGTATTAAAATACAGGTATTAAAACACACAACCATCTCTCCTGGTTTACTGAACATCCACAATGAGGTGGATGAGGCCGGTTCTGTCCTGGAGAGTAAATGTCCAGTTGCCAGCCATTGGAAGTAGTTAATAAATGGGTCTTAGATGACCTGGGCATGGCAGTGCACACCTGTAATCCCAGTACTCAGGAGGCTGAGGTAAGATGATTGAGAGTTCAAGGCCAGACTGAGCTACAAAAACAAAAATGACAAAAACCCAGCTAGGTTAGCTGGGCAGAGGAAAGCAAGCCCAAGTGTTTCTTAAGTGAGTCAACAAAGAATTTGAAGATAAGATTTTCAGGGGGATACTTCGATTGCTGAATTTTTCTCCAAATATTTCTTTATTGAGATTAAGTGATTACATAAATTTCAGTATAACTATGTGAGCATAGTTATAGGTAGCTAAAGTGACAAACACATTTTAACCTTCATAATGATAATCATCATTTTAATCTATAAAGTTTATGAACTCTACAAACTTTAGCAAAACCATTTTTTCCAAATTGGGTGATAATATGCTTTGATTGCTGAATGTTTTGCTTTTGGGGGAATTAGGGGTTGAACTCACTATAACTTAAGACACACCTCCAGCTTTGTGTGTGTGTCAGCGTTATGGTCCTGGGACTTGAACTCAGTGCCTGGGCGTTTGTGCTTCAGGTTAGAGCCCTATCATTTGAGCCATACCTCCACTTTCAGCTTTTTGGTGGTTACTTGGAATACGAGTGTCACAAGCCGGGCGCCAGTGGCTCACGCCTGCAATCCTAGTTACTCAGGAGGCTGAGATTTGAGGATCACGGTTCAAAGCCAGCCTGGGCATGAAAGTCCGTGAGACTCTTATCTCCAATAAACCACTAGAAAACTGGAAGCGGTGCTGTGGCTCAAGTGGTACAGCACTCACCTTGAGCTGAAGAATGCAGGGACAGCACCCAAGCCCAGAGTTCAAGCCCCACAACCGACCAAAAAAAAAACTGTCACAAATTTTCCTGCCCAGGCTGCCTTCAAACTTCTATCCTTAGATCTCAGCCTCCTAAGTACATAAGATTACAGGTGTGAGCCACTGGTACCTGGCTTTTTGTTTGCTTTTCTACCCCCACCCTCCAATCCTGGGGCTTGAACTCAGGGCCTGGGCACTGTCCCTGAGCTTTTTTGCTCAAGGCTAGCACTCTACCACTTGAGCCACAGCACCATTCCTGGCTTTTTCTGTTTATGTGGTACTGAGGAATGCAACCCAGGGCTTCATGCATGCCAGGCAAGCACTCTCACTACTAAGCCACATTCCCAGCCCTCCACTTTTAAGACAAAGTCTTCAACTAACTTTCTATGAGCTGGCTTCAAACCTCCATTCTCCAAGAAGCTAGGATTATAGGTGTGCAACACCACATCCAGCCTTGAATATGCAATCTTTTTCTTTTTCTTCTGGTAATGGGGCTTGAATTGGGTGCTGTCTCTTAGCTTTTTTGCTCAAGGTTGGTGCTCTACTACTTGAGACACAGCTCCAGTTTCAGCTTTTTGGTAGTTAATTGGAGATAAATCTCATGGACTTTCCTGCTCAGGGCTGATTTTGAACCACAGTCTGTCCATAGACCTCGACCTCCTGAGGAACTAAGATTAAGGTGTGAGCCCCCAGCTTGCTGCAGAACTTCTACTTGTCATGTCACACATTGGCCACCAGGGGGAGCAGATACACCACAGTTCCCTGAAGCTCCCGAAAGGCTTGTTATTTCAGTCACCTCCAAAGACCCCAAGGCTCTGCATCTTCTACTCCCTCGCTGAACTGAATGTGCCTCTCCTCCACGGATGGTCTTACCCGCTGCCTTCCATCCTGTGGGATGGCCAGCAAAGTCAGACTGTTACCCACTTTCACCTAGATTTTTGTTGCTGTTGGTGGTGGTGGTGGTGGTTGTGGGGCTTGAACTCAGGGTCTGGGCGCTGTCCCTGAGACCTTCTGCTCAAGACTAGCTCTCTACCACTTGAGCCACAGTGCCACTTCCAGTTTTCTGGTGGTTCATTGGAGATAAGAGTCACTGGCACCTGGTTTTTCACCTAGATTACAAAAAAAATCTCAGATACCAGCAAAAAGCCAGAAGTGGATCTATGGCTTCAGTGGTAGAGCACTAGCCTTGAACAAAATTAGCTCAAGGACAATGCCCAGGCCCTGAGTTCAAGTCTCAGTAGTAGGGAGAGGGAGGAAGGGAAGAAAAGAGAGAGGTGAGGGAAGAAAGGAGGGAGGGAGGGAGAGAGCGCAAATAGGGAAACACAATTTTGATCCCAAGATTTTCTTCAATCAGATCTTTCTTTCCTGGATTCTATTTTTCAGGGCTATTCTAAGGGAGAGACACATAGACTTCTGTTGGCATCTAGGAGGGGCCAGGAGAATGTATTTTTCCTAGCTTGTTTCTAATTCTAAGGCCCAGGCAGGTGGAAACATTTATGTGAAGAAGTTCCAGCCCTCAGTCTGGAATCTACTACCTCAGGTCCCTGTGGAGGCCCAGGGGGCCCGGAAAGCTACCTAGCAACACACAGACAGTACTGAACTCTCTGAAGGCCTCCAGTAGAAAACAGAGCTACAAATTCTGTTTACCATATACTTGGGACTGAGAGAAGGTTCTAGAGGAAAAAAAGAGAGAGAGAGAGAGAGACTGCCACAGAAACTAAAGAGATAGTCTATTTATTTAAAAAAATAACAAAAACAAAAAACCCTTCACTCTCAACAAACGAATCACAAGTTGGTATTAATCACGAGGCCTTGGGCTGGGAAGAGAGCCCAGTCACCCCCCAGGAACAGAGTTCGAAGCCTGCCCTAGGCTTCAGCTTGTTTGTTATGAAAACTTTCTTTTCCCAAATTGCTTTTTCCACACTCATTTTTCTGACCTTGTTCACCTCTGATTTCATTCTAGCATTCTTCTTTCTGATGATGGATCATTATTTCAATTTAAATAGTTTATATTATTATTATTATTATTATTATGTTGGTCCTGGGGCTTGAACTCAGGGCCTGGGTGCTGTTCCTGAGCTTTTGTGCTCCAGGCTGGTGCTCTAGCATGTGAGCCATAGTGCCATTTCTGGCTTTTTTGGTAGTTTATTGGAGATAAGAGTTTCATGGAAGCTGGGTGCCGGTGGCTCACGCCTGTAATCCTAGCTCTTCAGGAGGCTGAGATCTGAGGATCACCGTTCAAAGCCAGCCTGGGCAGAGAAGTCTGTGAGACTATCTCCAATAAACCACTAGAAAACTGGAAGCGGCACTGTGGCTCAAGAGGAAGAGCACTAGCCTTGAGCTGAAGAGCTGAGGGACAGCGCCCAGGCCCAGAGTTCAAGCCCCACAACCAACAACAACAACAAAAGAGTTTCATGGACTTTCTTGCCTAGGCTGGCTTCAAACTGCGATCCTCAATTCTCAGCCTCCTGAACAGCTAAGATTATAGGTGTGAGCCAGTGGTGCCTGGCTAAGAGCTATTGCATTTTCTTTTTGGCATTATATAGTCCTGTAAGATGTCACCATTGGGTGACAATCCAGGTTTACAGATCTAAAAGACCAGAATATTCTTACAACATTCACACGTACTCTCCCATCATCTCCAAATGAAAAGTTTAATTAAAAAAATTAGTGACCCAGAAAATCAGCCTGGGAATGGGGCTCCAGGCGGCTTGGGGCAGGTGTTCCTCATTTATATTAATCAATCTGTGAATCGGCAAGTAGTTCTGGGGCCCGCGTGGCCCTGTGTTGGGGCTGGGTGTGGGTCCGACTCGGGCAGAGGCCACAGCAGTGACCCAGGCCTGTCCCTTCCTAGGGAGGCTCCGGAGTGGGCACCCAGCGTGGGGCAGCTTGTCTCTGACAAATAAAGAGGGGGCGGGGGCAAGGGGAGTGTTGGAATCATTCTAGAAGGTTCTCTGAGGAAAGCAACTCCCCTTTTCTGGCTGCTCCACGTCACTCCAGCATCGTCAGGAGGGGAAGTGGGGTTACACAAAGGCACCCTGGACCTCAAGGAGCCCGGGGTGAGTTGTTGAGTGGGGCGAGGGTGGGTGGGTGAGGGGCAGGATCATCTGGATATTTATGGATTGATTCACAGGACGCCCGGCACATCTGGATGAGAAGCTGTGCCTTTGCCCCCTGGGGGGAACGAGTTAACTGAGTCGCTAAAGCACAACACGCTCTTGTAAAATCGCTTCCATCTTTCATTAGGCTCCGATGAGTATAAATTAGGGCAAAACCAGAAGGGAGGGTTTGCAGTTTCAATCCTTGCTTCTCCTCCCCACCCCCAACAGCTTTTTTCTCACCCAGAAAGATTTTTCATGCGTGTAGGTTTAAAACACGAACATGGAGCCTTTCCCTCATTTATTCATTCGTCCATCCATCTGGCCAGCTATCAAGCATTTACTAGGCACTCACTATTTGCCAAATGACACAAACTCAACTATAGCTGGAGATCTGTGTGTGTGTGTGTGTATGTGTGCTTGTGTGTGTGTATGTGTGTGTGCCAGTACTGGTGTTTGAACTCAGGGCCTCCAGCTCTTGCATGGCTTTTCTGCCCAAGGCTGGTGCCCAACCACTTGAGCCACAGCTCCACTTCGGCTTTTTGCTGGCTAATTGGAGATAAGGGATCTCACAGATGTACCTGCCTGGACTGCCTTCAAATCATGATCCTCAGATCTCCATCTCCTGAGTAGCTAGGATTACAGGTATGAGCCACAGTGCCCAGACAGAGCAGAAGATAATACTGTCACGGAGCACTGCATGTCCAAAGTGGCGTTTTTGTGTGCTGCTGTTACCACAGGGCGGACTCTGTGAGGCTTCCTTGTGTGTATCTCGGGCGCCACTGGAGAGAAGAGTCCTGGTTACAAATCTCTTCACGGTTGGCAAGGCTAATGATCACAAATTCCTTTTCCTTACAATTTCTTCAATGGCTCCAGGGTGTGAAATTTCTTGGGGGGGGAAATGGACACGGTCGTGCATGACCGTCTTTCCAGTTGAATGGATCTTATGAGTTTTTCCCACTTCGTGTGGGTCTGCCAAATTAATCCCAGCAGGGCATCGGAGGGTCTGCTTTCCATTAGGACCCCCTGCTCTGGATGAGGGGTGGGGACTGGGACCACCCTCCTCCTCTTCCTCTTTCACTTCTCCTTCTCCCTCCTCCTCTTCCTTCTCCCTCTCCCTCCTCCTTCTCCCTCCTCCTCCTCCTTCTCCCTCCTCCTCCTCCTTCCTTCTTCTTTCTATGCTCAACCTATGCTTGAACACAGGGCCTAAGCACTGTCCCTGAGCTTTTTCCATTTAAGACTGGAGCTCAACCACTTGAGCCACAGCCCTACTTCCGGCTTTTGGATGATTAACTGGAGATGGGTCTCATGGTCTTTCTTGCCCAGGCTGGCTTTGAACCATAGCCTTCAGATCTCAGCCTCCTGAGTCACTAGGATGACAGGTGTGAGTCACTGCAGCCCGGCAGGGTGGAAAGTTTGGTTGCTTGGCTTGAGCCAATGATTGCCAGGCCACCATGGTGGTGATGGCTGAACAGATGAGGTGAATCCCTCACCCAAGCTAGAGAGGGCGTCTTCCTGGCCTGGAAGCCAAGGCCCCTATTTCTTTGCATGCTCTCTCCCTCCCTCTCTCTTTCCCTCTCTCTCCCTCTTCCTCCCCCTCCTGTCCCTTCATCAGGAACACGGGGCTGGCTCTATTTACCCAACAGTATCTCTTCTGTCAAGTCAGGTCATCATGGCCCACCCTGGGGGGCGGCTGAGCAAAGTTTGGGCCTTCATTATGATGGACCAGTCAAGTTGCCACCATGTAAGGACTTCTAGCTGGGCACCAGTGTTTATGTCTGTAATCTCAGATACTCAAGAGGCTAAGATTGGAAGATTGTGGTTCAAAGCCAGTCCAGGCAGGTAAGTCTGTGAGACTCTTATCTCCAACAAACTACTCAGAGAAAGCCAGAAGTGGCGCTGTGGCTCAAGTGGTAGAACACTAAACTTGTGCAAAAGAAGCTCGGGACAGCCCAGGACAGCCCTGAGTTCAAACCCTAGGACTGGCAAATAAAGACTGTTAAGAGAGAGTAGGAGAAACATTAGAACTTATAGGTATAGGCAGAAACTTCTTGAATCGAGTCACAGAGGCACAATGGATAGGAGAAAGACTTGACAAGTGAGACTATCAAATAAAAAGTTTCTGCACAGCTAAAGACAGAAAGACAGAGAGCCAACAAACTGGGAAAAGATCTTTAGCAGCAATACATCAGACAAAGGCCTAATAGCCAATCCATCTATACAAGGAACTCAGGAAACTAACCTCTCCCAAACCAAACCAACTAGTCACTAATTGGGCAAGAGAGCTAAGGAGAGACTTCTCAGAAGAGGTAAGAATGGCAAAGAAACACATGAGGAAATGCTCATCATCCCTGGCCATAAAGGAAATGCAAATTAAAGCAACTCTGAGATTCCATCTCACCCCAGTAAGATTGGCCAACATTGTGAATTCACACAACGAACATTGGTGGGGACGTGGGGACAAAGGAGCCCTACTGCACTGTTGATGGGAATGTTAACTAGTACAAACACTCTGGATAGCAGTCTGGAAGTTCCTAAAAAAAACCTAAACATAAGCCTTCCCTCCAATCCAGCCCTACCACTCTGAGACATCTACCCTGAACATCATGTGACAGGTTATGATAAGGACACCTGTATATCCATGTTCATTGCTGCACTATTCACCATAGCCAAAATATGGAAACAGCTCAGATGCCCCACAATAAATGAGTGGATAAAAAAAAACGGTGCTATCTATACACAATGGAATTTTACCCAGCCATTAGAAAAAATAACTAGAACAAATCATGTTAAGAGTGGTAAGCCAAGATCAGAGAGACAAACAGCACATGTTCTCTCTGATACGTGGAAGTTAGATCTAAAATGCACTGGGATATGATAAATTATACAGGATTCAAGATACTCACACACAGTGAGACCAGAAGAGGATACTCTTAGAAGAAAAACACAAAGGCGCAATGCCTAAATGCCTCTTTATATTCATAGAAAAAAAATGTACATACCGAAACAAAGTGGAAGATATGGAAACAAGAAACTTGTTTCCCCCCTTTTCTTTTTAATTTTTAGTTTCTGATGATTCTGCCTTCTTTAGGGCACAGAACTCAAGGGGGAAAAGTGCAGCCGTGGAGCTCACTGGACATTAATCAAATTTTAAAAGACACAGAAAAGGATAGTAAAAAAAAGAACTTGCTGGAGGCAATGAAGTGTGAAACAGGGTGTGGTTTCCTTTCAGGATGGAGTGGTTCCTGCATCCACCAGCTGGGGATTGGAGAGCCCCCCAACTTTCTGAAGCCCAATCCTTTTTGATCTGCCATGTCCCACTTCTAAGGGCCGAGAGCATTTTATCAGGGCTGGCTGCCGGTACTGCTGCTTGAACTCAAGCTTCATCTCGCTCCTTGGCTTTTTTGATCATGGTTAGCACTCTACCACTTGAGACCACAGCTCTACTTCCCGCTTCTTTTCCCAGCACACCTTGCAGCCAGAGCGTGGGACCCAAGCCTGGCCAATCAGACACGGGGAAAGAGGGGGCGGGCCCATCGGAGGGGCGGGGCGTTCATCTGATGGTGGCTGCTAGGGACAGCGTGTGAACTTTCCCCAATCCTTCCCCACGCTGTGTGTGTGTGTGTGTGTGTGTGTGTGTGTGTGTGTGTGTGTGTGTCACTATCTCTTAGCTTTGTTTTTTTCTTATTCAGGACTGGTGCTTTACCCCTTGAGCCATAGCTCTACTTCCAGCTGGGTGATCCTGGGGCTCTTTCTTCTCCCTTGGGTCCCTCCCAGTCTCTGAGTCTGCCACGCAACACCTTGACAGTTCTCAGCGTTGTCTGCCCGTGTCCACAGGCTTGCTGGAGGCGAAGGATGAAAAGCATCAGGATTCATATCTGGGCCTCCTCCCTCTTTTTCTTTCCTGGCTTTGGATAAAGGCTGTCCAAAAGGGGCCGGGGGTGGGGTGGGGGGGGGACTCTGAAGAAAGGAGAGAGATGAGCTCAGGAGCGCAGATTCCCAACCAGGGATCAACAGAGGAAATGTGGGAGACTGACAAGGGTTATAGAGGGAAAGGCTCTCAGACAGACACTCACCCGTTCCACCCTAAGGCCAGCCCAGGGCACCGCTTGGCTGGGGGAGAGCCCAACCCAGGCTTGGGAGCGGTTGCTGCAGGCAGGTATAAATAATGAAACATTACCGCTTCTTATCGAGCCACATTTGGGCAGGGTGCTTGCAGATTCTCTTTGATTTCTCCTCTGCGTGTGAAGAAGGTTTGCCCTGTGCCTTCTTCACTGCAGGGAAGCTGAGCAGACCCCCTGGCTGGTTTTGGGGTGTGGATGGGGGAGGGCAGCTCAGGTCATGGTTTGTGAGATCACCTAACCAGTGATTAAATATCCCGGCTTCTGATGTGCCCAAACTGTGTCCTAGTAAGGCAGGGATTGCCAGTTTTTTTTTCTTTAAATTAATTGTTTATTTATTTAAAACATGAACATATTCAGTCTTTTTTTTTTTTTTTTTTTTTTTTTGGTCGGTCGTGGGGCCTGAACTCCAGGCCTGGGCGCTGTCCTCAGCTCTTCAGCTCAAGGCTAGCGCTCTACCACTTCAGCCACAGTGCCATTCCCAGCCTTTTCTGTGTATGTGGTACTGAGAAATAGAAGCCAGGGCTTCATGCATGCTAGGCAAACATTCTACCACTAAACCACGTTCCCAACCAGGAGAGGCAATTTTTGTAAGTGTGTAGAAAAAAGAAAAGTCACTCTGGATATGTAATTGGAGATAAAGAGTCTCACAGACTGTCCTGCCCAGGCTATGTTTGAATAGTGATCCTCAGCTCTCAAGGCTCCTGAGTAGCTAGGATTACAGGCCTGAGTGAGCCACTGGTGCCAGGCTGAGGGGGAATCTTTTTTTTTTTTTTTAAACAGGATCTTGCTGTGTAGCCTAAACTGGTCTGAAATCAGCTTGTAGTGCAGTCTAGTCTGGCCTCAGATTTACAATCCTCCCGCATCAGCCTCTTGAGAAGGTTGGGATTAAAGATATGTGCTGCCACACCCAGCTTAACTTTTTTTCTTTTCTTTTCTTTTTTTTTTACAAGGCTCTCAGACACATTTACTTTGGACCTAGGTCCTGGCCTTTGCATGCCTTTTCAACTCCCACCACACACACACACACACACACACACACACACACACACACACACACACACACACACACAGAAAAACAAATGAGAATGAAGGCTAGAGAGGTCTTCTAGGAGGGTGACCACGTTCTAATACCCAAGCTTTGCACTTTACCTTAGACCCCTTGGACGGTGGGTAGTGGGGATGCAAGGCTGAGCCAGGATGTGAAGCCACTTGGGGGACCTGGTCCCCAGATGTCTGGTGAAAGCTAGTTCCTCAGAGTTGGGGGCCCTGGGGACTCTGAGGTTCTTGGGGGGTGATACTGTCTTTGCTGAGCCAGGCTTGTCCCCTCCTGGAGCACTCGGGAGAGCTGTTTCAGCCCCCTTCCCAACCCTTTGTTGCTTGAAGGACAAAGCTAGCAGGAAGCTGGAAATAGCTCAACCCCCACTCCATTCCCTCCCCCCCCCCCCCAGCTCCCGGAGCACTTTACACATTGAAATGCTATTGAAAAAAAAAAGAAAGAAAACAGTATCTCATTCTCTCTAATGCCCTTCTAGGCAGCCACAGATGTGCATGAATGAGCGAATGTTCTGTGAACCAAAGTGCTTCTGTGGGCCTCAGGAGCCTCTCCTAGGCCAAGAGCAGCCTATGAATCATACATTAGAGCCTGGGGTCCCACTTCACAGAGGTGGTAGCTTTGGCAAAGCCAGGGAGAAGGCATTGCCCAGGGCTCCTGTGGGGGTTGGGGCGGGGAGAAGGAAGGCTGAAGACCCTAGAAGAGGAGAGAGAACCAGGTCAGCTACTGAGGATAAACCTGGCAAGAGGGTCCAGAGCCCTGATGCCCGTTTCCATGGCAACGGGATGCAGGTTATGGAGCGGTGTTACACATCCATGCATGGTGGTGGCAGACTCTATCCTGAATAGAAAGGGGCTGAGGCGGTCCCAGATGGATCCTGGCTTGCCTGGGGGTGGGGGTGGGGGGCTGGGAAAAGACCCAGCAGAACTTGAGGGGCTGGAATTTGGGGGAGAAGTTTCTGCAGGTTAAGGAGAGCATCCAAGAAGCTAGACTATGACTGTGCTCACGTGTCCCTGTAGCAAATACCCACATCCAAATGATTTGCACACACTGCTTGTTGAAATATACAAAAGCATAAATTAAACACGGCGGCCGTCTGTCCCAGAAAACCAAAAAATTAAAAAAAAAATGTGTCAGGCAGACAGACAGATGACAGGGTGGTGGGGGTGGGGAGGACTTCCGATATTTCTGCCGTTGGGTACAAAGACGGTGTTTTTTTGATTTTTGAGGGGGAGGCGCAAAAATTCGTGATTCAACTTTTCAAGTGATTTTTCAAAGTTCTTTAAAAAAGAAAAAAAAATATATGTTCAAAAATGTCCCTGGAAATGAACATGAAGATGTGTTATTGAAGTAAGGAGGCCAGGTCTGGCCGGCACCATATTGGCCACATGGTGGATGGTAGGGACTGGCATCTTGTCTTCCTGCTGGAGGAAGGAACCCCCTCCCCCACATCACCTGCCTCACAGGTAATGGGCGTGCCCCTCCCCCCCCCCCCCGGAGGCAAGCACTTGGCTGATAGGTTACTGAATCTGTCAGTCCAGTGCCTGGGACTGGGAATTTTCTGAGCCGACCCTATTTAGGCCCAGACCAGCCTAGCCATGGAACTCCATGCCACGTGTGTCTCCATGATCGTGTCCTGTGTCCTGTCTCCTGGCTCATCTCCAGTCATCATGGAGTCCCAATTCAGCTCTCCATTGGAGCTGAATTGGCTTGTTGGTATTGTTTTTGTTCTTTCTTTCCTCTTTAGCATGTTTCCTAGCTGTGTTATGTGTATTTGCGTGCTGCAGGCCTTGGTAACAACTGGCGGCCTGCAGCCTGTTAACTGTATAATAAAGACTCCGATATTCTATATTTTAAAAATGTGGCTTCTGGGATGATTTACCTTACAGTGTACTCAAGGTGGGGTCCCAGTGCCAAGGAGGGCACCTGGGGTTCCTTGAAGCCACTGGCGGATGGTCTCTATGGGCGGGCTGCCATGGGACAGAAACCACTACAGGGGAGGCCCGCCCTCTGGGAAGTTCCAGGGCCCTGTGGTGGTTCTGCCACTCCTGACAGCTTGTCCATGCCAGACTGGCTAGCCAAACATCTTTTTGGAGTCACTTAGAAATCTTCCGGAAGTAAGTCTCTGTTTCTGTGCCCTGTACTCTGTCCTATATTGTGTTTATATGTTTTTCTGAAACCTGGGGGCCGGTCCATCTGGAAAGTGAAGAGGATAGGGGAGCAGACGGACTCCTTACCCCATCCTTCTTCCTCTCGATTGACAAATCTGAGAGGTTCTGGTGGCGCTGAGTGGGAGAGGCTCACTCGGCAGACTCTGGTACTGTGGAGAGTTTTGCAGCTTCTGTGACTCTCATACAGTAGGGAGTCTGGATACGGTTGTGTTGGGGGAGGGGGTCCACTCATGGTAGGAGAGGCCCCAGCTCAGCAGGCTTTTTCTGTGTTTGTCTTGGTCTTATGTCTCTTCTTGTGTTTGGTTTTGTGTCTTTATGGGGGGAAATCAAAGCTTGCTATGTGCTGTACCCCACTTCTGCAAGGAGGCATTTGGGGGTGTGCAGGCAGCTGAGGGTCTGGTTCAAACATAGTAGCTAATGTTAGCAGTTTAAATTCAGTGCTCCTGGCTAAAACTGACACACACACACACACACACACACAAGTAGCTAATCTTAGTTTAAATTCAGTGCTTCTGGCTAAAACTCACACACACACACACACACACACACACACACACACACACACACACAAGTGCAGCTTGGTGGGCTGAGAGTTTAGTTTCTGGTAACTTCTCCCTTCTTCCAATTGGCAGCATTCAAAAGGTCAGTTGATAAGTAAAATGCTCTAGACAATTGGGACAAAACTAGGGTGGGTCAAATTTGGGCACCAGGGAACCCCCACCCAGCATTCTTCAAAAGAAATATTTGATATGCTAATATGCCTTGGTAGATAGAACTAGCTAGCTCTGGAAAAAGTAGACCAGAAAAGTAATTTGTTAAAAAGTTTGTCTTAAATCTTGGTCCCCAAGAGTAAGATTGGCAAAAAGATCTCTTGCCACTAAAATTCAGGAAAATGTATGGCTGATACTCATTTTGCACACATTAAGATCTTTTTGCACAAAAATGTACGTATGACGTTAAGATTAAAAATTGTCATCATGATGTTAAAAAATGTATAAGTTTAAACTGTAAGAAAGGTTAGCAAGTTTGGACATTACCAAAGTGTAAAAGGGTTTTTGCATTTGTTTTAAAGAACTTTAGATAAAAGATTTTGCAAGGATTCTTTAATTTGGAAAGCAAAAATCTGCTGTTTTGATGCATAAGGCTGCTTGCATTGTAATCCAGTTATCTGGCTTAACAAAACACATTGGAAACTTGAGATTATTTCCCACCACTGCTAAAATTTGGAAGTGAATGTTAGAATTTGGATGTAAAGTTTTGTTTACCATTGTTAAAGACATTGCTTCTTCTGTGTGTCCAAACTGCTTGGTTTCTCAATCAGAGATTAAAAAGTACAGGAAAATTTAGGATAAGCCTGTGTGCTTATCTTTAGGGGTGAGGGGCGCAAGAGAAAAGGTACAGCTCAGTGGCTCCATGCATGGTGGGTCAGGCCCTAGGGGAGTTCATGCATGGTGGAAGAGGGTAAGCTGGCACAAAGGCAGTTCATCTAACCCTACAGAGTCAGATTGGGTGTATGCCCAAACTGTGGGACGGGCCAACAGGCTCATCTTCATCCTGCCTCTTTTCCATGAGGATTGCAGTTCAGCGCTAACCTGGGCAGGAAAGCCCATGAGACTCTTACCTCTAATAACCTACTCAAAAAAAGGAGAGGTGGGGGCTGGGAAGGTGGCTCAGTGATAGAGTGCTTACCTTGTATGCATGAGGCCCTGGGTTTAATGCCTCAGCACCACATAAGCAGAAAAAAGCCAGAAGTGGTACTGTGGCTCTAGTGGTAGAGCGTTAGCCGAGCTGAATAGCTGAGGGTCAGTGTTCAGGCCAAGAGTTCAAGCCCCATGACCAACCAAAAGGTTCCAGGTTAGACCATGCTTATAGAACTACTTCCAGTGACCATATTTGTTGCTTTTAATTGGAGTAAAGTGGCCATATGTATAAGACTCATTGATCTGAAAACTGGTTTGAAGCCAGCCTGGGCAGACAAAGGTCCCTGTGAGATTGTCATTGCTAATACACTAACTAACAAAGTGCTGGAAAAGCAGAGTTGCTTTGGCACTCAAAGTGACAGAGTGCTAGCCTTGAGCTGAAGAGCTGAGGGACAATGCTCAAACCCTGAGTTCAAGTCTAGCAACCGACAAAGGAAAATGCCAAGGGTGCATTTATTCCAGCATGGAGAAAGGCACTCCTGGGACCATGACAAATGACGGAGCATCCTGAGGCTGTAAGCTACTGCCCAGATGGCGGAGGTGGTGTCAGATCCTGGAGTCATTTGTGCATGGCCCTTCCAAAATTGGTCAAAGTCAGGAGGTCATGGGAAGATAGTCTGTAAGCATGCCTCATGTCCATGACTATCTACCTTGTAAAGAAACAGGAAGCCGGGCGCCAGTGGCTCACACCTGTAATTCTAGCTATTCAGGAGGCTGAGATCTGAGGATCACGGTTCAAAGCCAGCCCGGGCAGGAAAGTCCGTGAAACTCTTATCTCCAATAAACCACCAGAAAACCGGAAATGGCGCTGTAGCTCAAGTGGTAGAGTGCTAGCCTTGAGCTGAAGAGCTGAGGGACAGTGCCCAGGCCCAGAGTTCAAGCCCCATGACCTGTAGTGGGGAAGGTCAGTGAGACCACTCAGTCCACAGTGAAAATGTAAAAGATATTATTGAGCAAAAGTGCTGATGCACCAAGACCGCACTTGGAGTTGGAATCCCAGGAAATGGCCCCAAGTGCCAGCCCATATGGGCTTTTAAGCATTTTGGGCTAGGGCTGGGAAAGGGGGAGGCTGGGTGTTGGTTTTAGCCAATGATTGTTACAAGAAATGCACACCTTAAGTTTAAATTTCCCGCCAAGGTTTTGCTTGTGGGAAGCAGGGGAATAGAACAAAGGGTGGTAATGGTTCCACTGGGTTAGGGTGAGCATTGCTCAGAAAACAGCAGAAGCAGAGTTACAGAGTTACAGGGTTAGGGAGTTACAGTTATAATTACAGTTACTAGCTAAAGTAATGAGTTACCAGGGAAGTCTTATCCACAGCACACTTACATTTATATCTTAAAAATCATTCATTATCCATTTTACACAATCCAAGTCAAGTATCATATTCCAATTTTATGTCCTCCACCATATCAGACCAACAAAAAAAAAGAAAAAAGAAACAGGAACTTGCCAGTCATCTGTGATAGTAGTAAAAAGCTAAGATTGTAAAATCCCAACTCCCCTGTATTTGCTAGTGTGTAGCCTGAACAAAATATAGCAATTTTAGGTTTGGATTCCATTTTGTCCAGGAACTGTGTCAGTAACTTCCCTTGAGCCCAAATTCCAGGAAATCAGCAACTCCCCTTGATATTCCAGGAAATCAGCAACTTCCCTTGATCCCCTTGAGCCCAAATTGCAGGAACAACCCTATTTATGGAAAATTCCACTAATCACAGCTAATCAGCAGATAACAGTATAAGGACCACTGGGTCGGGGTTCAGACCATCTGCTCCAGCCAATCATTTCGAAGAGCATCAACCCCATGAACCAGCCAATTCCCAGTACCTTGTCCAGTCCCACCACGGGTTACACTAATCATCTTTTAGATTTATTTTGATTTTCCTGCGGTGTGATATGATTTGTTTAATGTTGCAGTGATGCATAGAAGTCCCTAAACACCCTATAAAAACCCTGCTAGAGGGCTGGGAAGTGCTTGCCTTGCATGCTCGAGGCCCTGGGTTCGATTCCTCCGCACCAGATAAGCAAAAAGAAAAAAGCTGGAAGTGGTGCTGTGGCTCAAGTGGTAGAGCGCTAGCCTTGAGCTGAAGAGCTGAGGGACAGCGCCCAGGCCCAGAGTTCAGGCCCCACGACTGGACCCCCCCCCCAAAAAAAAAACAACAAAACCCTGCTAGAGGAAGGGTCAGGGCTCTCAACTACGATCCGATGCGTCGGGGACGGTTGTGAGTCCAGGCTCACACTTGGAATAAACGACTCTCATGTACTTGCATCGGAATCGGCTCTTTGGTGGTCTTTGGGGATCCTTAGCTGGGCACAAGACTAGACGCTCTAATTGGCAGTAACTTTTGGGCTGGCAGCAGCCACCTAAATTCATCTATTCAGAATAGAAGATTGTGGACCTGCGATTGTGTCCCCATCGAGATCTGTCTACAGGCCTACACAGGTAACTTAGGCATGGTTAGGGTCACTAGAGATCACATTCCTAAGCCAGCCAGAAAGATGCTTTTTGCAAACTAGCATGCTAAACAAGGTACACGGTTGTAGCTGGAGAAAAGGTCTGTGCATTTGTTAAAAGTTAAATGTTGTATATATGCAGTTTGGAGTAAAATAGGCTAAGACTATAGGTACCTGATGAGGTAGTCTCAATGCCCCTGAGTCAGCTTGAAGAAGTTCTCTGGTTATTAAAAAGTTGTTACCTTGGTAAATTACCCAGGAGGCGCTACTGCCTAAACTGCTTTAAAAACCAATGGGGCTCCAGCCTGCAAGAGTCAGTATACAACCAGGAAGAGGTGGGAAATTTCACTAAAGTCAGAGATTAGGTTAAGCTTCTTAAACCAGTTTGTGCAGAAATGGCAGGTACCTCAGCAGGAGGTGTGACAATCTATGCGAGCCGCTGGGAGACATTGCTGCTGCTGTCAAGCTCATCTCTTCTAACCTGGAGATTCCTGTTTGAGTAAAGTTCAAAAAGGGCCTGGCAGCATCTGGAGGAGACTACATTATCATCCTGACCACCTCCACCGTGGTCAAAGTGGACTGGACTCCTTGCCTGACTCCATCGCCTACTGCCGATACCTGGCAAAAGATCCGCCTAACCTAAAACTTTGGTTGCAGGCCATTCTTTTGTGGGACATAGGTTTGTAAATCATAATCTGCCTGACATGGGAAGGACAGGGCCAAGTCCCCTGACTGTATAGGTACCAACCATATGGAGCCAACTTTTAACTGCTGGAGACTCCATAAGTCACAGGAGTAAATGGCCTAGGCAAAAATTTGGTCCTTTTACAGAGAAATAAATGATTTGATTTCATGTACATAAGAAAAAAAAGAGGGAATAAAGTAAGGAGGCCAGGTCTGGCCGGTGTCATATTGGCCACATGGTGGATGGTAGGGTCTGGCATCTTGTCTTCATGTTGGGGGAAGGACCGCCTCCCCCCCCCCAATCACCTGTCTTGAAGGTAATGGGTGTGCCCGGATCCCTGGTGGCAGGGGCAGACACCTGGTTGATAGGTTAGTGAATCTGTCAGTCCAGTGCCTGGGACTGGGAATTTCCTGAGGATCTGCCCCCTGTGCTGACCTATTTAAGCCCAGACCAGCCTAGCCACCAGGACTCCATGCCACGTGTGTCTCCATGATCGTGTCCTGTGTCCTGTCTCCTGGCTCATCTCCAGTCATCATGGAGTCTCAATTCAGCTCTCCATTGGAGCTGAATTGGCTTGTTGGTATTGTTTTTGTTCTTTCTTTCCTCTTTAGCATGTTTCCTAGCTGTGTTATGTGTATTTGCGTGCTTCAGGCCTTTGTAACAACTGGGGGCCTGCAGCCTGTTAACTGTATAATAAAGACTCCAATATTCTATATTTTAAAGTGTGGCTTCTGGGATGATTTACCTTACAACATTAAAATGTTGTAATCTTTCTCATCAATAAAGATGACACGTGATTACACCAGTCACACCGATGTAGTCAGGGCTGGGGCAGTGGTGGGGGCTCTTCAGAGGGGGAAGGAGCTCAGATTCACTTTTTTTTTCTTTTTTCTTTTTTTTTTTTTCTGTGTGTGGTGGTCCTGGGGCTTCAACTTAGAGCCTGAGCCTTTTTTGCTCAAGGCTGGTACTCTACCACTGGTGCCATATCTCCCCTTCAGCTCATTGGAGATAGGAGTCTCAAGGACTGGGGTGGCATGGACCCACAATTTTCACATCTCAGCCTCCTGAGTAGCTGGGATTACAAGTGTGAGCCGCTGGCACCCAGCAGATCCAATGTAAGACCCCAGATTTTTTTTTCTCCAGCCAGTCACACCTACCCTGCTCTTGGGCTGTACTCCCAAGGAACAGGGCTGTCTTAGAGGGGAAAAAACTGCCATCCCCATTTCCAGCACCCACAATGGAATGGGGACTTGTTTGGGGAGGAAACCCAGTAGGGGTGGGTGCAGGCTTTAGCTAGTGCTGGTGGCACCACACGCATGTAGCTATTTGGGAAGCTGATAGTGGGAGAATCAAGGTTAGAGGCCAGCCTCCAGGGAAGAAGAGCTCTGGAGACTCCTTTGTCAATGCATAGCTGGGCACAGGGGCTTCTTCCTGTCATCCCAACCTATGTATGTGGGAGGCTGAGAGTTGGAGGATTGTGGTTTCCAGGCCAGGACTGTGGTTCCTGGGCAGAAAAAGAGACTTCATCTCCACAGAAGGAAGTTAGATGAGATGGCCGCTCACCTGGCATCCCAGTGATGACGGGAAGCCTAAAGTAGATGGATAGCGGCGCAGGCATGTGCCCAGCAGGGGAGTGAGTTCTTATCCTAAAAATAAGCAATGAAAAACAGGGCTGAAAGGCATGGCTCAGCCGTCATTTCGGAGAGGATCACAGGGCGGGCCAAGCAGAGTGACCTTGGCATTGCCAGTTAAGTCATCTTCCCCAGAGAGGAGACTAAGTCAGATCTCCTGTCTGGCTGGGATTGACCTTAGCAGGATCTCAGGAAATAACCACAACAAACCTGAAGACTTGGGACAAACCTAGCAAGCTTGTGCTCAGGAATCCCGGGGCAGTCTCAAGAGGCAGCCTGGCCTCCATGTATTAACTCAGTTAACAGAACTCTGGCCGCATGAAAGCATCCATTTGGAAAAGAGTAACAAGAAGCAGGTTGGCCTGTCTGGAGCCTGCAGAGAGCTGAGCCAGGGGCATCCAGTGGGGCTTGGCTTGGCATGCAACAGCACGGCTGGGGTTTTTGTCACCATGCTGATCTTTGGCGTGGGAGATAAAGCGGTGGAGGGGGGGAGGGGGAGAGTGAATCCTGGACAATCTCAGCCCAGAGTCTCTGCTCAAGTTCCCCTCTGTCTCCTCATTTTAAATTCAGACAAGGGTGGAGATTGTTGGGCCATCTCTGCAAGACCTGGTTCAGTAGGAGAAAGTGCTGTTGATCTGCGAAATGACCTGTCCATCCAAAAGGGTCAGCCATTGGACAGCAGGCTCTCCTGGGAGGCTAAGGGAGTCAGGGCGCCCGTCTGTCATCTTGTACATTTGAAAGCTGTGTCTCTCAGGGCAAATCATTCAGTTGGCACTGTGGCTTTTATCCATCAGTTTCTTTGAACTTGGTCCCTGCCGGTTCACCTCCAGAGAGATGGAACCATTTCACTACGTGCAAAAAAATCAACAACCGGTACAAAGGCAAAGCTTAGTAAATAGCACCCAATAGTATCAAATATTCCATTTCTGAGTGTGTTGGGCAGGCCTGATGCAGGTCAGGGCGAATTCCCAAGAAAATGGTCACCTTGTTTGGCCCAGGCTCTGGGTGTGACTGGTCTGTTACACTCATACTTGGGCTTGAACTCAGGGGACTGGGAGCTGTTCCTTAACTTTTATGCTCAAGGCGGGTGCTCTACTACTTGAGCCGCAGCTCTACTTATCTTTTTGCTTGTTTGCTTTATTATTAGTGACTATTTGGAGTCTAAGAGTCTCATGGGCTTTCCTGCCAGGGCTGCTTTTGAACCAGGATCCTCAGAAGTCAGCCTTCTGAGTAGCTATGATTAGAGGCAAGAGCCCTGTTTTAAGATCCTTCCTTCCTTCCTTCCTTCCTTCCTTCCTTCCTTCCTTCCTTCCTTCCTTCCTTCCTTCTTTCCTTGTTGGTTGTGGGGCTTGAACTCTGGGCCTGGGCCCTCCCTCAGCTCTTCAGCTCAAGGCTAGCACTCTACCACTTGAGCCACAGCACCACTTCCGGTTTTCTGGTGGTTTATTGGAGGTAAGAGCCTCATGGACTTTCCTGCCCTGGCTGGGTTTGAACCATGATCCTCAGATCTCAGCCTCCTGAGCAGCTAGGGTGACAGGCATGAGTCACTGCTGCCCGGCAACATTTTTCTTGTTTTGGTTGAATTGGGCTTTGAATTTGAGGCCTTGTGCTTGCTAGGCTGGTGCTCCGGAGTCAATGCCTGCAGCTCTATTTGCTATCTTAACTCTGCCTGAATGGGACTCATCCATTCCAGGCCCCACCCATCCCAGACCACGCCCACCACAGACGCCCACCAGGGCCCAGCCCCTGATTTTCTCCACCTGGGCCCTGGGATTGTGTTCTGTCATTCTTGTCATCTTCCTCCTCTTCCTGCATTTACTGGCTTCCAAAATTAATGAGACTAAAATTACTTTTGAGAATTTTAGGGACATTTGGAGACATCACTTTAGGAAGCAGGAGTATGGAGACCAGAGCTCGTGGATTTGATGAATGTTTTGTTGGTGTTGTTGTTTTTATAGGGTCTGGGGAACTGAGCCATTTGGTTGGAAGAACTTGCTTCAGGGATTGTAGAACACAAACATTTTTGGTTTATCTGCAAGCCTGGGGCCCTAAGGGCCCACGACAGAGCCAGGAGGGTGGAAGTGAATACTGAAAATGAGGAATAATAATGTCAGTAACAGCTCACCTTGGGGTAATTAATGAAGAGTCGATCTCCACCTTCTGATTTGCTCCTTTCCAAACAACAATAAAACCCCTCATTTGCCCCATTTTAAAGACTGAGGCTCAGGGAGG
This sequence comes from Dipodomys merriami, assembly GCF_024711535.1. Lineage (NCBI taxonomy): Eukaryota > Metazoa > Chordata > Mammalia > Rodentia > Heteromyidae > Dipodomys > Dipodomys merriami. The sequence goes on from NW_027203604.1 coordinate 18,500,793, forward strand.
CCAGCCCCAACCCAAGCCTGCCTCCTGGAGAGAAGGAATAGAGAAAGGGATACAAGCTTAGAGACCCTCGCATTGGAGGAGAGTCCAAGTCCTAGATTAGAACCTCTGCAAGGGAGGTGTATTATCTTTCTATGACTGTAACCAAACACCCAAGGCTATTCACTTGTGAAGAGAAAAGGTTTATTGTACCTTGTGGGTTTTCAGGTTCCAGTTTAAGATCTATGGGTCCCATGGCTTTGAGCCTTTGATATGAGAGCACAATGGAGCTTCCGCTGTCCTGGATCCCCCATCTTAGCTGGGTCCTACCCCACCTGGTGGCCCAAGCCCCTCTAATCCAGTCCTCTTTGTGCCCGCCTAACCTCTGACCTATACTTGCTGCATCCTGTGGATCCTTCCTGTGATCCTGCCCCCACCTCATACCTGTCCCTGCCCACTTGAGCCAGCCATTTGCCTACCCCCCACCCCAATCCCCTCTTCTGGGTTGTACCCCAAGCCACTTACCTTGGGCCCCAAGGAGCAGAGATAAGGAAGAGGAAGATTTGAGGGCCCCTCTTCAAGGGAAGGGTTACCACATACTAGTCCCTTTCCTTGATTTGACAAGCTGGTGCTTAGCTAGGTGTGGTGGCTTATGGCTGTAATCCTAGCTCCTCAGGAGGCTGAGATCTGAGGATCACAGTTCAAAGCCAGCCCCGAGCAGGAATGTCCATGAGACTCTTATCCCCATTTAGCCACCAGAAAGCCAGAAGTAGCACTGGAGCTCAAAGTGGTAGAAAGCCAGCCTTGAGCAAAAAGAGCTCAGGGATAGCATTCAGGGCCTGAGTTCAGGCTCCATGACTGATAAGAAAAAGAAAAGGCTGTGCTTAGCAGGACATGATGGCTCATACCTGTAATCCCAACTACACAGAAGGCAGAGGGTAGGAAAAAGTGAGAGACCCTATCTGAAAAGCAAATGAATGAAAAAAAAAAAGGGCCAACGTATGGTTCAGGGGAAAGAGCACTAGTTTAGGAAATGACAGTTAAAACTCCAATATGCCCCAGCAGAAAAACCAAATAACCACAAAAATAAACCAAAGATATGTTCAATTACCCATCAAAACCAGAGCAGAGCCAGGCAGGCCAGAGAGCTGCTGTTGCCAGGAGCCGGTGAATCCTATGCGGGGAGCGGCTCTCATTCTTGGCTGACATGCTTTATGTGCGATCACTCTTCTGACAACAGAAGGTAGATAAAAAGGCTCAGTTACAGTTGCTTAGAAATAATAAAATAACTCGGAGGGACTCTGTACGCCAAGAAGTCTGAAGATGGATGTCAGCTCTCAAGGACTGGATTCATATTTCATAAAGCCGTGGTGCAGCTGCCTGGCAGGTGAGCCAGGAAATGATGGGGTTATTCCCAGAACGTTTTCCGTTGCACCCCCCCCCCCCCCCCGTCTCTGGTTTATTGAATCAACGACATTTGGACAAGGAAGGGCATGAAGACGATGCTACTCCCTCACAGCCCTGGAGGTGACAGTTGATGGACTAATTGACCACAATTCAATAATGAGCTGCTGGAGCAGGAGAGAAAGGAAGTCCAAATCCAGTCCCCAAAGTACATGTCAAGCTGGGGTCCTGGTCTTCCTCTCCATATTTCATATGGGGAAACTGAACCTGTTCAAGGCTAAAAGCAAAACACACAGAACTTGGACTCATAGTAAGGACGAGCTAGTTTCTAAGCCTGGGTGATCTGTAAAGCCAAACACCCTCTTGTCTGTTATTCTAGCTACTCAGGAGACTGAGATCTGAGGATTGCAATGTAAGGCCAGCCCAGGATTTGAAACTCTGATCTCCAATTAACCAGCAAAAAAAAGCCAGAAGTGGAACTGTGCCTCAAGTAAGCCAGCCTGGAAAGAAAAAAGTTCAAGGGCAGCACCTGTTAGGTCTGCCTGGGAAAAGAGCCTCTATTCTCTCTGAGAGTCTGCATGTAGACTTCCCCCACCCACTTTGTTTTCCATGCAAGACAGCAGGTGTCTTCCCTAGAAGCCCCGCCCAGCAGCGCTCCTGGGGGCAGTAACCTCCCCTTTCTCTGAGGTCACATCCTAGACTGCCCTGGCCACGCCTCCTTCAGACAGTGGGAGGTTCCCAGACTGTGAGGTCCCTTCCCTGTGGCCACTCCTCCTCCCGCCCTCCCCCTATATTAACCTCAATCCTGCCAGAAGTTGCCCTTTCTTCCCTTCCCTTCCTTCCTCTCTCCACACACCTCCATCTTGTGTGGGCTGGCTGTCCCCCTAATAAACTCTTTCCTGCCTGAACCCTGTGGCAGTTTCCTTTTGGCTAAACCTGACCTATTGGTGCTGAATCCCAGAAGGGGTGTCTCTTCTCTTTCTGAGGATCAGTCCACCTCCTTCACCGCCCATCCTCCAACCAAACTGCCAAAAGCCAGAGGAACCCCACCTGAAACTTCCCGCCTCTGCCCTGCCTGGCCTTGTATCTCCAACACCGGGTCTCCTCTGCTCTCTGTCTAGACACAGCACCATACCAGAGGGTTCTTACACCTCCTCAGCTGGTCATTTCCGGTTTCAGGGATGCCTGAATTGGGAATCTGATACTCACTCTAAGAGAGGCAGTATGGGTGGATAGCGCTACCTTCCCTCCAGAACCTCTTTACGCTCACCAGACTCCCTCTCCACATTTCTTGTTCCCTTACCAGCCAGGACACTCCTTTGGGGTGTCTCCTATGTTCTCTAGATGTCTTTTTCACTAAAGGACTAAAACCACCTTACATTTTCTGCTGACACAATGGTTAATGGCCACATGTTCTGTACATTCAGACCCGCCCTTTTCTGTGTCCAGTTCTCCTGTTATAAGCCTTCCAACCAGCTCTAGAAACTTTTGTCTTGGAGGAGTTCAATTTCCTTTCTCCAGCCCCCCCCTCCTGACTTGTGCCCTTGAGAGCTGAGATGCAGGTGGGGTCCCAGAGCCCCCCCTCTAGGTTCATTCACTTCTCAATGCTAGTTATCCTGGCTTAAATTCTCTTAGCTGTTTCTCTCTGTTTATCTCTCCTTGAGAGCACCCTGGCTGTGTGCTCTGCCTTTCTGCTTGTCTGTCTGCTGCTTGTCTGCTTGCTTGCATAATAAATCTCCACCAAGTTTTCTTACCATCCTGATTTGAATTTGTTGCCATCTTGTCCATGTGATGGGTTTCATATGACCCCCCCACCCCCCCGTACTTCTAGCAAGTGTTCAAAGGTCGACTTGTATGAGTTAAATCTCCAAACCCCTAATGTGTCTCTTTAGCAAAATCGTTGTAAAGGTTTTCTGGTAACTGTCTCCACAGGCCAAAGGAAAATAAAATGGGCATTTTTATAAGATAGAGCTTATGAGTAAAGTTGGTATGGTATTTAAGTAAGCTGGCTGTGATTTAAATAAGGTCAAGGTTAATACACTGATGTAAAACCAGCATGTCATTCTTTATGTCCATCTATGAAACTAATTGTTTGCACACTATTAAGTTTGTCAAGTGTTTTGTTTTGTTTTGGGTTGTTTTTGTGGTTGTGGGCCTGAACTCTGGGCCTGGGCGCTGTCCCTCAGCTCTTCAGCTCAAAGCTAGCGCTCTACCACTTGGCCACAGCGCCACTTCCGGCTTTTTTTCTTTTTGCTTATGTGGTGCTGAGGAATTGAACCCAGGGCTTCACGCAGGCAAAGCAAGCACTCTACCATTCAGCTACCTTCCCAGCCCCTTGTCAAGTTTTTAATACATGTTTCCCAAGTATGTAAGCCACCTTGGATATGGAGTTGACAATGATTTTACTCTTAAGTAGTACCTTAAAGTGATGTTTAGAAACTCTCATCATGTCTACTGAGTTTTGTCATTACAGATTTTTATCCTCTGCAGCTTTTAGTCAGACCCACAGAGGAAGAACTCTGGCAAGAATTTGTTGGTCAATTCTTAACAAGTTACAGGTAAGCTTTCTTTCTTTTTTCTTTATTTCCTTTCCTTCCCTCCCTCCCTCCCTCCTTCCCTCCCTCCCTCCCTCCCTCCCTCTCTCTCTCTCTCTCTCTCTCTCTCTCTCTCTCTCTCTCTCTCTCTCTCTCTCTCTCTCTCTCTCTCGTTGGTCATGGTGCTTGAACTCTGGGCCTGGGCATTGTCCCTAAGCTCTTCAGCTCAAGGATAGAGCTCTACCATCAGAGCCAAAGTGCCACTTCCAGTTTTCTGGTGGTTAATTGGAGATAAGAGTCTCACTGGCTTTCCTGCCTGGGCTGGCTTTGAACTGTGACCCTCAGATCTCAGACTCCTGAGTAGCTAGGATTATAGGCTTGAACCACCAGCTCTCAGCTCTCTACTTTTTATTTCTATTGACCCCTTGTTGTTTCAGTTTGGAATAAAAGGGTTTTGTGGCAAAGGCTCACTTGATCTAAGGATTACAGTTCAAAGCCAGACTGGGCAGAAAAATCTCTCTGAGACTCTTATCTACAATAAACTACTCAAAAAATGCCAGAAATGGAGCTGTGGCTCAAGTGGTAGAGCACTAGCCTTGAGCAAAAGAAATCAGGGATAACAACCAGGTAATGAGCAAAATGTCAACGGGGATAAGCCATCCCAGCAATGAGCACCTAGACCCTCAGGACAAAGCCAGTTCTGACAATGAGGGATGATGGAGAAGAGTAAGGGGATGGAGTCACATACTAAATGGAGTCACTTTGTGCTGCCCTTTCAAAACTAACCAGAGCCGGGAGATCAAAAGAAAATAGCTAATGAGCAGGCCTATGTTCATATCTGTCTTCTAACTGGACAGGAACTTAACGTGAGTCTTAGATTCAGGACAGTTAGCCTTGGCAGCTTCCTGGGTCTCTTATACATATTCTATAATCCAGTTATCTACCAAGGCCTCCTGTCAGCCCCTAACCACTCCAATCCAGCCCTAGCTTCTGACGGCTTATTCCTAACCAGTTGACCATACTCTTCCCTACCCAGTCATCAGATGTTAGAAGTAGCTAGGGACATTTTCCACCAACTCTAGAACTGCCTGGAACACAGGAGATAGGACTAACCAAAATCATCCAATTTTAAAATTTTCTGTCCTGAACCCTTCTTTATGCTGTTTGTGTACCCACTAATATATATATATATATATATATATATATATATATATATATATATATATATATATATATATATATATATATATTGTTCAGTTCTTACCTCAGAAGATTTATTTCAGACTTCTTCCAAGGACATGTCCACCACCAAAGAACACTTGCTGCTTGCTGTCCTCTCCTGGAGGGGGCCACATCCCCACCTTTTACCCTTAATGTCCACAGCCCTTGCCAGCAGGAAGTAGCCAGAGAGAGCAAGCATCCCTTTCTACTAATCAAAAGGCTGGAATGTTAGGTCTGCCTGGGAAAAGGGCCCAATTCCACAGGTCTGCAAGTAGACTTTCCCCTCCTCCTTTGTTTTCCAGGCAGGGCAGCAGATGTCTTCCCTAGAAGCCCCGCCCAGCAGTGTGTTACCCAGGCCACCGGTGCACCTGAGGGCAGTTACCTCCCCTTTCTCTGAGGTCACATCCTGGACTGCCTTGGCCACGCCTCCTTCAGACAGTGGGAGGTTCCCAGACTGAGGTCACTTTCCTGTGGCCACTCCTCCTCCCGCCCTCTCCCTATATTAACCCCAATCCCTTGGTTTCTGGCCCCTTCTTCCCTTCCCTTCCTCTCTGTTTACGTGCCTCTATTTTGTGAGGCTGGCAATAGGCTGTACCCCGCCCCCCAATAAACTCTTTATTGCCTGAACCATGGGGTGGTTTCTTTTTGGCCCTGAGTTCAAGCCCCAGTATTGGCACACACATACATACACACATATGCACAAATGCACACATCCACACACATGCATACCCATCCACACACACATCATTTAAAGAAGACTGGGATACAAAAGCGTCTGCTACAAAAACAAAATCAAAAATTAAAAAGTCCCTCATTAGACATAATAGGATATATTCATTAAAACGATTTGCTTACTGTTAGTTTTCCTCTGTCCTTGCTAATTTTAAATACTTTTAAATATTTAACAAGGCAGAGCCAGAGCAGTGCATTTATTTAATGATTATGGTCACATCTCTGGTTAATGTATTTTCCACACCTTTCGGAAGCAATGACTCACTGGTGGGTTTTTTTTTCCCCCTTTTCTTTCTAGAGTTAGAAATTGGATTAAAAGACATGGAAGTTCAGAAATCTTAGGATGTTTTCTTTAAAAGTAAAAACAATTTTTTTTTATTTCTCAGCTTTATGGAGGTGTAACTGTGGATGTTAAACTGCATATATTTGAAATACAGAAGTTTTTCTATTTTAGCATCTATCATCCATTTATCCATCAACATTATCTAATTATATATATATATATATATATATATATATATATATATATTTTTTTTTTTTTTTTTGTCGGTTGTGGGGCTTGAACTCTGGGCCTGGACACTGTCCCTCAGCTCAGCTCTTCAGCTCAAGGCAAGCGCTCTACCGCTTGAGCTACAGCGCCAGTTCCGGTTTTCTAGTGGTTTATTGGAGATAGGAGTCTCACGGTCTTTTCTGCCCAGGCTGACTTTGAACCGCGATCCTCAGATCTCAGCCTCCTGAGTAGCTAGGATTACAGGTGTGAGCCACTGGCTCCCAGCTTCTAATAATATTTTAAAAGCTTAAAAGGTGGACATTGCTGGGTGCTGGTGGCTCACACCTGTAATCCTAGCTTCTTAGGAGGCTGAGATCTGAGGATCGTGGTTCAAAGTCAGCCCAGGCAGGAAAGTGTGTGAGACTCTTATCTCCAATTAACTACCAGAAAACCGCAAGTGGTGCTGTGACCCAAGAGGTAGAGCGCTATCCTTGAGCTGAAGAGCTCAGGGACAGTGCTCAGGCCCAGAGTTCAAGCCCTATGATTGAAAAAAAAGTGCATATTAAAAAATATGTAAGGGGCTGGGAAGGTGGCTCAGTGGTAGAGCGCTTACCTTATATGCATGAGGCCCTAGGTTCGATTCCTCAGCACCACATAAGCAGAAAAAGCCAGAAGTGGTGCTGTGGCTCAAGCAGTAGAGCACTGGCCTTGAGCTGAAGAGCTGAGGGACAGCGGCCAGACCCAGAGTTCAGGCCCCACGACAGACAAAAAATAAAAAAAATAGTAAAAAATATGCCCATTAAAAACAAACAAACAAACAAACTTACAGGGCTGGGACTCCCTAGACCACAAGAATGAGCTGGGATGAGTTTACTGGGGTTATCGGCATGTACCACTACGTAGACCCAGCTTTCCCTTTGTGGAGCTGGAGTCTCAGACTTTTCTTGCCTCAGCTGGCCTTCAATTGTGATCCTCCAGATCTCAGCCTCCCCATTAGTTAGGATCACAGGGGAGACAGTTTTGATGAGCTGAAGACGGGGGTCCACAGCATTGGGTCGGGGGCCTCCCATGAGAGGAATCTGGGCACACAGCAGCTGAGATGGCAGAAGAATGAGGGCCGCAAAGGTCTGACCACACAAGGCCCCCTGCTGCCTGTCAGTGAAAATCTAGGGTGTTGTTTGCCCCTTCCACAGTCTCGGGGCAGCTCTGGGGGTGTCTCAGCTAGCAGGGAGATTTTGGGAGAGAGTTCCTAAGTGGAGGGGAGACTACAAGAGTAGCCCCTCCAATCTCCATGGAGAGAACAGACAGCTTGATTTCCTGTTCATTTGCCCTGGCTGCCTGCTCAGTAATCCGTGATTCACGGAGGCCCTGATTATTTCTGAAGGGCTCTTTTACCGGAAGTCCAATAAAGGTGGAAGCAGATCCCGCCTGCTGGGGGAAGATGATACTAGCACAGAGCAGGGCCAGGAGTTTGTCAGAAGGAATTCCAGCCCAGCAAGCAAAGAAGGGAATGAAGTTGGCACTTGGAGACAAGGAATTAGAGGGCTGGAGATGTCCCTTTAATAATAATTAATAATAGATGTCGAGGCATTTGCTGTAACTCACAGCGCAGGAGGAGAGCCTGGAAATTTTATGGCTGTGTAGTGCGGCGAGAAATGTCTCAGACGTGCCTTGATCTTCTAAACAGAAGAGAGATGATCTTCTGGGAAATTCACTGATTGGAAAGTTTTGACCAGGCATGGTGCCACATACCTGTAGTCCCAGGTGCTAAGGAGACAGAGATAGGAAAGATCATAGTTTGAAGGCTAGCTCAGGCAAAAGGTTAGAGAGAGCCCATCTCAACCAACAGGCCTGGTGCCGTAGGACACGTCTCTAATCCTAGCTATGCCAGAGGTCTTAGGGAAGAGGACCAGCCCTGGCCCCAATCACAAGATTCCATCTGAAAAATAACCAAAGCCTAAATGAGGGGTTTCAAATGGTAAATCTGCCTAGCAAGTGCAAGGCTCTGAGTTCAAACCCCATTGCCTCTAAAGTTAAAAATGTCTACCGTTATGCAAGACAAACAACAGATTTCTCGTTTGCTCCATTTTGCCTCACCTTTCCTCTCTGTCCTCCGCGCCCCGCTGAGCTCTTGCCAGCAAGAATCAGGGCAGCTACAGGCACAGGGCATTTACCTCTAGAGTCTCAAAAGCTGGGATTACAGGCAGGAGCCACGAGAGTCACAACCAAGCTGGCGACTTTCCAAGGTCTCTCTAATGGGAGCAGAGCCCATTTAGATCCGTGGGCTTGCTTTCCCATTGGAAGGCTGGAGGAGCTACAATAGATGGAAAAGAATGCTAGGGAGGAAGCTTTCAGCGTTAAGCAGCCTGGGAGTCTATTTTTTTTATTAGGGCTCAGGGCTTGTGTTTTCAAGTTCCATGCTCCATACAGAACAAGCCTTGAATCAGAAATAAAACCGGGCCTTGGGTATGCAGGTTGATGTAGACCTTTAATGATTTATTTGAGGCAGGAAAGGTAGCATTTTGCAACTCCCCTCCCCCTCCCCCTGCACTGCCCAACCTTTCTTGTCCACCTGCAAAGGTGCTGGAAAATATCTGGTTCAAATCCCTTGACCTCACGTCTGGCACCCCTGCTGGTGTATCCTTGCTCAGTTTTTGCAATCAACTGCATTCGCTGTGAGGGACCCTACTGCACATGCTGGCTTCTCCAGCCTGGCCCCTGGCCCCGCCCACAGCCTCCTCGGAGGTTTGCAGAATGAGGAATGGGAAGTCACATCCAGCAGTTTGAGATTACAGGCAGGCTCTACCATGTTCAACTATTGCTGTGTGTGTGTGTGTGTGTGTGTGTGTGTGTGTGTGTGTGTGTGTGTGCGTGCATGAGCGCACCAGTCCTAGGATTTGAATTTATGGCCTGGATGTTATTCCTTGACTTCTTTTTTTTTTTTCTCAAGGCAGGAGCTCTACCACTTGACACAGCTCAATTTCTGGCTTTTTGGTGGCTCATTGGAGATCAGAGTCACATGGACCTTCCTGCCTAGGATGGTTTTGAATGGTGATCCTCAGATCTCAGCCTCCTGCGTAGCTAGGATGACAGGCACGAGCCATTATGCTGGACCCAAGCCCTCACCTCTTTATTGCCAGGGCTGCTTTCCTCTTTTGCTCCTGTGATCTCGTCTTCCCTCTGGGTTTGCGATCTGTACCAGAGTCACAGGCTTCATTTATTGAAGGTGACTGGCTCCCAGAGTACAGGCTGTGGAAGGGAAAGTGTTTCGTTATTTTTATTTTTAATCTACGCAGTACTGGGAATTGAACTCAGACCTTGAGCTTTGCAACAAAACAAAACAACAGAAGCGTGTGCTACCACTCCAGCCGTGTCCCTGGGTTTGAAAGAAAAAGCTTAGTGTTATTCCCAGTTGCCACGGCAACCAGAGACCCAGGCCAGGTCCCATCCAGGAAAGGGAAGTAAGTGGGAAGGTGTGGTCCAAGGGGCTCAAAGCCACTGAACCAGCCAGGTTTGCCAGGCGGTGGAGGGTAGACTGTCATCATCTGAATGAGAGTCCCTCTCCAACCCTCCCCCCGCCCCCAACCAAACATTGTTTATTCCAGAGGCAGCCAACTGGGAGACCAGTTCTCCAATGGGTAGAAGAAGATGGAAGAGGGTGAAGATGGTCCAGTAGAACCTGTGGAGATGGCTCTGGGGTAGAAGCAGGCCAAGTCCTTATCAGATACAGGTTTCCTGGGCTAACCGAAGAGGGTGCTGATGAAGATGTTTAAAACAAGACGAAATGAGAATCCCACACAAGCTGTGCATAGGCCGATATTTACCCGGGCTCCAGAGCAGGTGAGGGGCCAGATGGGTGTGGGTGCAGTCGGGGGGTGGGGCGTGCAGAGTCTGGAATATTCGGGCTTTCTCTCCCTCCCGCGCTTGCTCCTACCTTCTGCCTTCCATCACCTGTCAATGATGTCATCATGACTCCAGGGGCTGGCCAAGGTGGAGCCCTCACTGCTCAGCCAGCTGTGGATGGGGACCCTGCCTTCCATCCATGAGCCACTTGAAGGGGGAACCCTTATCTTCAAAGCATAACCGCTAAAATACCACATGTGCAATGCACAATTTCCAAAACCAGTAAGGAGATGAAGACAAGCCAACTGGTACCAGGAGTTTGTGCCTTTGTGACCCTGTTCCAAGCATATAATATTCCCTTTGTTCTATTTTTTTTATTTTTAAAAACTCACTGATTTATGCTTTTGCAGTGCTGAAGATTGAACCCAGTTTTTTGTTTTTGCTTTTTTCCCCCCGGTCCTGGGGCTTGAATGCAGGGCCTGGGTGTTGTCCCTGAGCTACTTTTGCTCAAGGCTAGTGCTCTATCACTTGAGCCACAGCGCCACTTCTGGCTTTTTCTGTGGCGCTGAGGAATCGAACCCACGGCCTGTGCATGCGAGGCAAGCACTCTACCACTGAACCACCTTCCCAGCCCACCCAGGTTCCTGTGCTTGCTGGCTAGGGCACTAAGTAAGCCAGGCCCGCCCCGCAGCCACGCCCCCGCAGCCACGCCCCTAGGCCAGTTTATTTTTACCAGGAGGGGAAGGAATCAGCCATGGGGTCACCAACTTGGGGCACAGAGCCGAGACTGGGGACCAGGCAGTTTGGCTGTGACCCTCGCCAAGCTCACTGCCAGCAAAGGAAAAATAAAATATCCAGCAACATTCAAGAGAGACTCAGAGCTCATCCATGTACCGCAGAGAAGAAAACCGGGCAGGGGGGGAGGTTGGGGGGCCATGTCACAGGGCATGTTAGGGTTCAGGGAGAAGCAGGGTGGGGGATTGGATCCTCTGCTACCTGCAACCTCCCAGCCCAAGCGGAGATGTCCCCACCACTGGAGCAAGAGATAAAATGCAGGATTGTCAGTGTCTTTACAATTCAACAGATAAATCCCCACCCCAGCATCAGAGACCAACCACCCAACACTCCCATGACGTTTACAGATTTTGCTTTGAGCAGCAGGGCACCTCCCCTCTCCCCCATCCTGCTGCAGGAGATTTTGACAAGTCCACCCCATCCCAACTCACCCCACCAGCCACTCTGGGCATGTCGCTTTCTGAGATTCATTTAAGCAATATCCGCTTTCCTGGCATGCTAAACAAATGGAAACCTTCTTTAGTGGCTGAGTCACAGAGCGACAGAAAGGCAGAAATGATATTTATGTGCCTCTTGAATGAGCTCGCCTCCTGCTTCAAAGCAAGGCCATTTGAATATCTCTGGGTGTGTGTTTTGCCATTTCTCTTGCAGAAGCGAGTCATGCTCGTTAGCATGGTTTTGGAAAACACCACAAATGAACAGGAAATTACAAGTCACCTATGATTTGGGGAAAATGATTACATGTATATTAAAAGTGTGAACAAAGAAGTATTGATGGGCTGGGTGAGGAAGCGCATGCCTGTAATCTCAGCACTCAGGAGGCTGAGCAGGAGAAGTATGAGTTCCAGGGTAGCCTCAAACAACAACAACCTCAAGAAGAAACATGTAGGCGCTGGGAAGGTAACTCAGTGGTAGAGTGCTTGCCTTGCATGCCTGAGGCCCTGGGTTTGATTCCTCAGCACCACATAAGCAGAAAAAGCCTGGAAGTGGGGGGAGGCTCAAGTGGTAGAGCGCTGGTCTACAGCTGAAGAGCTGAGGAATAGTGCCCAGGCCCAGAGTTCAGGCCCCACAACCAACAAAAAAAAAAAAAAAAAGAAGAAGAAGAAGAAGAAGAAGAAACATGTATGCAGTGTGCACATGTGTACATGTACTATGTATGTAATTCTGTCAAGCTATCCCACCCTGTTCCTCTTGAGAGGAAGGATCACAGTTCTAAGCCAGCCAGGGCAGGAAAGTTTGTGAGACTCTTTATCTCCAATTAACCACCCAAAAATAAAGCCAAAAGTGGTGCTGTGGCTCAAGTGGTAGAGCGCTAGCCTTGAGAGAGAAAGCTCAGGGACAGCACCCAGGCCCTGAATTCAAGTCCCTGAACTGGTGTGTGCATGCACAAACATGCATATGTGTGCACACACATGCAGGCTCACACAGAGCAAGGATTTAGTTCCCTCCACTCTCTGCCTGCCTGGGATGATTGAGGCTTTGCTACACTACCTGGGTACCTTTCTTTCTAGAAGCTGGGAGAAGCTCTGGGCTTGTCAGCTCTGTGCAGACATGCCTGCTTTGGGCCTTGAAGAAGCCATTCCTGGGGCAAAGGAAGCCAACAGCTGTAGAAACTTCCAGATTTTAATTTGCTGTCCTGGGGATGGATCTCAGAGTCTTGTAGTTATAGAAGCTTGCTTTTCTATTACTTGAGCCGCAAGTCCAGTCCTTTTGATTTTTACTTTGTTTTTCTCAGATGGGGTCTCCCACTTTTGCCAGGGCTAGCCTCCAACCATGATCCTCCTATTTCTGCCTGCAGGAGTAGCCTGGATTACAGATGTGCACCACCATAATCTACTACATCTAGAATGTAATCATGAAAGAAAGACACAGGTGTAAGAGAGCAATGGATGGAAAGTTGGCATGCTGTGGTCTGATGTCTGTCTCCCCATCAAGTTTACAAAGGCTTCAGGAGATGGGGCCCTGAGGTCAGGAGGATGGAGCTTCATGATTGGGACTTGTATCCTCAGACAAGGGCGGACAGTGCTTTTTCCTGTCAAGGGAAAAACATGTAGATGTTTCTAACACCATACATTTGAGGGGTCCAAGAAAATGATCAACACAGGCCAATTGCTGTGGGAAGCTTAAGTATGTCTGTCTGTTCTGATGCATCGAATGATTTCTGGGGTCTTGTAGGACCTTCACATCTGATGTTCCCTGCACCTGGGGGACACAGCAAGCTCAAAGATCTCATGCCTTGGTCTTGAACTCTAGACCCCTGAGGTATAAATGGTGGCTGGTGGAGTCCTTCCAGCCCACCCTGCCCAGGGCCAGGCCTGTGAACAAGGCTGGGAGAATCCTGCCTGGAGGCCTGCTGTCCCCGTGGAAGGGATGAGGACTTCCTCGTGGAAACAGCGGCGTCCTTGTAGTGGCTGATTTGCTTGTTCGGCCATTTATTAAGAGAATTGCTGGCCGCAGGTCTGGCATCTGGCTCCCTGCTTCGTGTCAAATGAAAATCAATCATCTCATAAGCCCTCTGCCCAAGGCCACATTGTCCACGTAATGGACTGGCCGCCTTTCCGCCCTGGAGACCAGGGGTCCTTGCGTCCTGTGATGGATTGGAGCAGGCTCAGCTTGGGCTATAATAAGCGTTCAGTGTGGCTTCGTGGGTGCACAGGGAAACATGAATCAATTTCGTGCGCCCTTGAACCACTTCTGGAGGGGGAGGAGACTGCTGGATCTTTAGAGTATTTCCTAGCTGAAGCGGGGGGGGGGGGGGGGGGGAATGTTCTGTACCCAGGATCCTCTTTGGATAAGAGACTTAGGAGCCTTAGGTGTTAACAGTCACCTGGTATCCAGTCCTATAGTTTTGTTGTTATTGTTGTTGTTATGGTTGTTTGTTTTTAGTACTGGGGCTTAAACTCTGGGCCTGGGCACTGTCCCTCAGCTCTTCAGCTCAAGGCTAGCACTCTACCGCTTGAGCCACAACGCCACTTCTGGTTTTCTGGTGGTTGATTGGAGATAAGAATTTCACGGCTTTTTCTGCCGGGCTGGCTTTGAACCTGGATTCTTAGATCTCAGTCTCCTGAGTAGCTAGGATTACAGGCGTGAGCCACTGGCTCCCACCTTTCTGTGAGACTCTTATCTCCAATGAACTACCAAAAAAAGCCAGAAGTGGCACTGTGGCTCAAGTGGTAGAGTTCTAGCTTTGAGCAAAAGAAGCTCAGGGACAGTGCTCAGGCTCTGAGTTCAAACCCCAGGACTGGTAAATAAACAAAAATTTAATCTTTCTCATCTTCTCCTTTTTTTCCTTCTCCCCCTTCACCTTGTTTTGAGACAGGATCTGGTTAATGTAGCTCAGCCTCTACCATTTGAGCCACAACCCCAGGTCTGTTTTGCTTTCATTATTTTTCAGAGTGGGTCTCATGTTTTTGTTTTTGTGTTTGTCCAGGAAGACAATGATATTTTTTTTTTTTTTTGCCGGTCCTGGGGCTTGAACTCAGGGCCTGGGCACTGTCCCTGAGCTTCTTTTGCTCAAAGCTAGCACTCTACCACTTGAGCCACAGTGCCACTTCTGACTTTTTCTATTTATGTGGTACTGAGGAATTGAACTCAGGGCTTCATGTGTGCTAGGCAAGCACTCTACCACAAAGCCACATTCCCAGCACCTAGGATCCTTTTAGCTACACCTCCTAAGTAGCTGGGATTATAGGCAGGCACTACCATATTAGACTTGCTTTTTTGGGGGTGGGGTCCGGTCATGGGACCTGAACTCTGGGCCTGCTCGCTGTCCCTCAGCTCTTCAGCTCAAGGCTAGCACTCTACCACTTGGGCCACAGCACCACTTCCGGCTTTTTTTCTTTTTGCTTATGTGGTGCTGAGGAATCAAACCCAGGGCCTCATGCATGCAAGGCAAGCGCTCTACCACTGAGCCACCTTCCCAGCCCATTAGACTTGCTTTTGGGTTGGAATCTCACTAACATTTTTCCTGGTGTTGGCTTGGAACCTCGATCCTCCTATCTCTGCCTCCTGAGCAGCTGGGATTACAAATATGAGCCATCACTCTTGCCTAGAATGGGATTTGTACTCTTTCCAATTTACCTTCATTTGGGGCAGTGGGAAAAGATGCGGGGGATTCGGATGAAAGCCACCTGCCTCAGTGTCCATCAGACGCTGGCCCTGTGGGCAGAGGACAAGCTGCCCATGGAGAAGAAATTGCAGGGGGAGAGGAAGTCAACTCCTATGGTTTCTGGTACTTTCCACCAAACATCTGTTTTATTAATATTAAATGTAAGTGCTTTCAGCTGTTAAGAAAACATTTCTGTAAACCATGTAAGTATAATGATCACATCCTTAATACAGTTTATGTGTCTCTTGTAAGGGAGACGCGAGCTCTTCCACTTGGTATTGGTTTATTTATTTATTTGTTTTATCTTGGGCATAAGCATGGTAGGTAATAAGAACATAAATCTACACAGAATAACACAAATAAAATTTACTGCATCTGCCTGACAGGAAAATAGTTTTGCATTACATTGTGTTCTTTTTCCTTGTGAGATGAACTCAGGCTTATTTTAAACTTTTTTTCTGGGTGCAGCTGAATTCTCAGCTCAACTGTGAGGACCCAGTGGAGCAGATTCCTGGTAGTCCATTGACTCTTGTCCTGATAAATTATTATCTTTTAAACTTTTTATTGTTAGTATAAAGGTGATGTACTGAGGGGTTACAGTTACATAAGTAAAGACTGACTCGCTTGCTTGCTTGCTTGTTTTCGCTGATCGTGGGCCTTGAACACAGGAACTAGATACTGGCTTTGAGCTGTTTTGCTCAAGGCTAGCATTCCACCTCTTTGAACCTTAGTGCTATTTTCAGTTTTCTGGTGGTTAATTGGAGTTAAGAGTCACATGGATGTTCCCCAACAGGTTGGCTTTGAACCACGATCCTCAGATCTCAGCCCCCTGAGTAGTTAGGATTATGGGTGTGAGCCACCAGCATGTGGCTTAAGAGTATATTTCTTTTAGGACAATGTCACCCCTTCCCTCACTCCCAGTTTTTCCCTCCCGTCCCTACCCACAAGTTCATTTTCAACATAATGTCTAGTGAGTAGCACTGCTGCATTTGTTCACCCTTTGTCCCTCCCCTGTTCACCCTTGCCTCCCCATGTCCTCCCAAAGACAGATAAATGAACTAAGAAGACAAAAAGAAAAGAAAATGAAAACACAATAAGGGGGAAAAAAACCCTCTTGTTTCTATTCCCTGGAGTTCATTTCAATAAACATTGTTTTATATGGTGTATTATTTATTTTTTCTCCAAATAGTTGTGCAGTGGGCAGGGATTTCAAACTTACATGTCCGTGTATGTGTACAAAGCGTTTTGATCGGTGTCCCCACTTTCCCATCATTCTCCCCCATCCTTTCCCCAACCCTCATCCAGTTTCCTAGTTCCATTTCACATTGAACGTTATGATTGCCTTTGCCTACCCTTCCTCTTTCCAATCAACCACCCCCACTCCCTGTATTTATTTACTTAATTGGCTTAGTTAGCCAGTCAGTCCTAGGAGCATAAACTCAAGGCCTAGGCACTGTCCTTGAGCTTGTGTGTTCAAGGCTCATGCTCTACCACTCGAGTCACACCTCCATTTCCAACTTCTGGCTGGTTAATTGAAAATAAGAGTCTCAAGGATTTTCCTGCCTGGGCTAGGTTTGAACAGGGATCCTCAGTTCTCAGCCTCCTGAGCAGCTAGGATTACAGACATAAGCCACAAGCACCTGGCCTTTCTGTCTGTCTGTCTATTACTAGTGGGAATTGTTAGTCAATCACTCTACCACTTGAACTAGGACTCCAGCTCCTTTTGCTTTAGCTTGTGTTTCAGATAGGGCTTTATACTTTTGCCTCCAGTCTGGCCTCAAACCTAGATCTTTCTTTCTCTGCTTCCTTAGTAGCTGGGACTACAAATGTACCATACTTTGCCTAGCCTGTTCTTTAAAAATATATTATTATTATTATTATTATTATTATTTTTGCCAGTCATGGGGCCTGAACTCTGGGCCTGGGCGCTGTCCCTCAGCATTTCAGCTCAAGGCTAGCGCTCTACCACTTGAGCCATGGTGCCACTTCTGGCTTTTTCTGCTCATGTGGTGCTGAAGACTCGAACCCTGGGCCTCATGCATGCAAGGCAAGCATGCTACCACTGAGCCACCTTCCCAGCCCCAGTCTGTTCTTTAAGACAGAATCTTTTTTGTTTGTTTTTTGTTTTTGGCCAGTCATAGGCTTGAACTCAGGACCTGGGCACTGTCCTTGAGCTTCTTTTGCTCAAGGTTAGCACTCTACCACTTGAGCCACAGTGCCACTTCCAGGTTTTTCTGTTTGTGTGGTACTGAGGACTCGAACTCAGGGCTTCATGAATGCTAGCCAAGCATTCTACCATGAAGCCACATTCCCAGCCCTGAGAATCTTTGAGATAGAATCCTTTTGCTTGGTCTGGTCTTGAACAATACAAATGTCAGGTATGAGCCATGGTTCTAAAAATGTCTCCCAAAGGCTCAGGTAGTAGAGGCTTGGGCCCCAATCTGTTGGGGAGATTGAATCAAGAGGGTGCTAATGGATTCATCTATTATTGATGAGTCCAATAGCTGAATGGGCCATAAGGAGGCAGAGCCTGATGGGAGGAAGTGGGGGTGGGGGGGAAGAGCACGTGACTTTGTAGCTTTTCCACGTCTGTCTCCCAGGCTGTCTGCTTCTTGGCTACCAGGAGATGAACAGCTCTGCTCCCATGATGCTCTGCTTCATCACAACCCAGCAGCAACAAGGGATCCAGTCCCTCATGGGGCATCCTCCAGCGCTGCCCAAGGGTGGAGCTAACTTAAATCTGCTCATTTAATTCACAAATGGCAACCCAGCTGCACGTGGCTCTCTTGAACAGTGGTGAAGGCTGGAAATGGAAAGGACCAGGAAGGGCTGGTGGGATCCCACCATAGGATGAAGGGCAAGGTCTTAATCCAGTGATTTTCCATACTGTATGGGGACAAGCTTGAGGGCAGTGGACCCTGCAGAATGTGACAAGCAGGACCTCAACAAAAATGGATGTTCCACTCCTGTCAAGAAAGCACAGTGCCTAGCCGGGCGCTGGTGGCTCACGCCTGTAATCCTAGCTACTCAGGAGGCTGAGATCTGAGGATCGCGGTTCAAAGCCAGCCCGGGCAGGAGAGACCATGAGACTCCTATCTCCAATAAATCACCAGAAAACCGGAAGTGGCGCTGTAGCTCAAGTGGTAGAGCGCTCGCCTTGAGCTGAAGAGCTGAGGGACAGCGCCCAGGCCTGGAGTTCAAGCCCCATGACCGACAAAAAAAAAAAAAAAAGAAAGAAAGCACAGTGCCTGTCTCCCGCCCTTCCCCCCACCCAATGTGGCTGCCTACATAATGATTGACAGCTGCCTCCCCAGCTGTTTCTGGGAGATGCAGTTGAACGTGAGTCCGAGTCCGGTGCTGGTGGTTCACACCTGTAATCCTAGCTACTCAGCAAGCTCAGATCTAAGGATGGCGGTTCAAAGCTAGGTTGGGGCGGTAAGTCATGAGACTCTGATCTCCAATTAAGTAGGAAAAAGCCAGAAGTGGAGCTGTGTCTCAAGTGGTAGAGCGCCAGCCTGTCACAAAGGCTCAGGGATGGTGCTCAGGTCCTGAGTTCAAACCCCAACACACACACACACACACACACACACACACACACACACACACACACACACACACACACACACACACACAGAGCTTGTTTTTCCTGTTTGATAGGGAAGCTGAGGGACACATGACAGCCTGGGCAAAGCGTTGGTGTAACATATGTGGCAGACAGATGTGACATTCAAATTCCCATTTTATAGAATTTACATAAATCAATAGGAGAGAATAACTCAATGGATGTATATGGGCAATTCATAGCAAAATCAATACAAATGTCAAACAAATGTGGGAGAGATGCCCGGCTTCATTCTTCATGAGAGGTATTAGCAAAAATTGGTGGTGAAATTTTCTGTTGCTGCTCAGATTTACCAAAATGGACAAGTGTGATGTCCAGGGTGGGGACGGGAGAGTCACACATTCTTATACTGCTGGCAGTTTCTGTCAGATCACAGAGAAACTATGGGAAATAAAAGGTGCTGGTGGCTCATGCTTGCAATCTTAGCTATTCAGGAGGCTGAGATGTGAGGATCACAGTTCAAAGCCAGCCTGGACAGGAAAGTCTGTGAGACTCTTATCTCCAACGAACCACCAGAAAACTGGAAGTGGTGCTGTGGCACTGTAGAGTGCTAGCCTAGAGCAAAAGAGCTCAGGCCCTAAGTTCAAGCCCCAAGACCGGGTATACACTCACACACATTACATGTGTGTGTGTGTGTGTGTGTGTGTGTGTGTGTGTGTGTGTGTGTGTGTGTGTGTTCCCGAGCACCCCATTGCTTTAACATTTCCCTAAAAATACTCTCCAGAGTTTCTCAAGCCACATGCCCCATGACATTTTATGTACCAATAAACAGCTCCTATCTGTAAAGCTCTCATATTTATGAACTCTTGGTACGTGACACATCCTATATTTATTAAAGAAATCAATAAGGGAAGTTTGTGTGCAAAGCTCCCTCAAATAAACAAAGATATACAAACAATGCCTTTTTTTTCTTTGTCGGTTGTGGGACTTGGACTCAAGGCCTGGGCACTGTCCCTGAGCTTTTTCAGCTCAAGGCTACTGTTCTACCACTTTGAGCCCCAGCACCACTTCCGGTTTACTGGTGGTTTGCTGGAGATAAGAGTCACACAGACTTTCCTGTCCAGACTGGCTTTGAATTGCGATCCTCAGATCTCAGCCTCCTGAGTAGCTAGGATGACAAGCGTGAGCCACCAGTGCCTGGCCAGAATGGCTTTTTTTGTTTAGTGTAAAAATACACATATTTGTACTCATCATGTAGGTGCTTCATCTCCAGAGAATTCCCACCTCACAGATGCAGGCACTGGTGATGGCCCCCTCTGCTCCCTCAAGCCAGGGTCATCTTGTCACAGGTGTGAATGTCCTTGAGGGTCAGCCAGCAGGATGTAAGTCTAGGTGAGGAAAAGCAATTAGCACAAACATTCCTCACTCCTGTGATCCCACTTACCTAATCGTTATCTAATTAGTGCACACCTGCCATGTGGGTGGTTCCTAGGCACACAGAGTGATTTGTTGTGCTGGGAGAATTCAGTGTTACACACTCCCCTGTCTCTTAACTGACACCAAACTCTGTCTGTCTGTCTGTCTGATCCATCTATCCATCACCCATCTATCTATTATCTATCTAATCTATCAAATTTCCTCTAGAATCAAATCAGAATTTTGACTTGTGACTTTTCCATTATTCTTTCTTCTTGTGCCTCTTGGTGGTACTAAGCTATTCTTGAGCTCAAAACCTGCACAGAAAGTTCTAGCACATGTATCTGTGGCATCTCTGGACTCTGAATTCATGGTGATGGCATCTTTGGATGTATACTGTGACAACTGTCAGAATGATATACTAGAAACACTTTTGTTTCCCCCCTGGTGCTTGGGACTTGAACTCAGGACTGGTCAATATCCTTTAGCTTTTTCATTCAAGTTTCTACCACTTGAGCCACAGCTTCACTTCTGGCTCTTTGCTGGCTATTTGGAGATGAGTCTCATGGACTTTCCTATCTCGTCTGGCTTTACACCTCAGTCCTCAGATTTCAGCCTCCTGAGTAGCAAGGATTGCAGGCATGAGTCACTAGTGCCTGACAATGTGATATATATGGCTGGGCATGATGGAGCATGCCTGTAATCCTGTCTAGAGTGATAACTGAGGGCTGCTGAGGGCAATGACATTGTAATTTGCTTATTCCTGCCTTTCCTACCTTTGTCCCTCTCCCGTGTACCAGGTAGATCAGTTCCCTTTTCTGATCAGCTCCTTGAATGGCATGTGTTAACAGCCAGGCTTTCTCTGGTGGAGGAGTCCTTACTGGAGGAAGGTAAGCCCGGATGCCTCACCCCTCTCCTGCTGGCCCTTCATCTGCCTGTGCTTGAACCCCCCGGCTGTCTGCAGAGGCCAGGCAGAGGGGAGACACTCCCTGCCCTCCATCCTGTATCAGCCCACCTGGCTGGAGCCCCCACGATCCTCCCAGCACACACCCTCTCATTCTACCATGCTCAGTCTAGATCTCAGCATCCTGTGTGCTCCTGTTACTAGAAGTTTGATTCCTGGTCTAGCTGTCCGTTCACAAATAACAAGACCTATTTTTTTAGATAGCGTCTTGTGTCTTTGTCCAGGACCATGATTCTACTATCTCTGCTTCTTGAGATGCTGGAACTTAAAGGCATGTACTACCCTTCCTTGGGATCTTGATAACTGTTTGGGCTGGCCTCAAACTAAGATTCTTCAGATCTCCACCTCTGGAGTCGCTGGGATTACAGGCATGATGACTTAAATTAAATGAAGTTAATTAACTTTGAGCAGTTGGACAAGACAAGCTGGCTAATTAGAAAGGACAAAATAACGGCATTCACAAGGAAATAGATGGAACTAGAAGAAATCATGTTGTGTGAGGTAAGCCAAGAGCAATGAGACAAACGGCACATGGTCTCCCTGATAAGTGGATGTTAAATCCAAAGCTTAAGGTGATACGACAAAGTAAACAAGACTCGAGAAACAAAGGACCTCCACTCATCGAGTTGAATCATTACTAAATGACCCCATGCTGCTGGTCACATATATGGTATATATGTGCACATAGGAGGGAAACTAGGAGGATGACACAGAACTAGAGGGGAAAACAGAGGAAAACATATAACAGCGGGACCTATCAGCTGCACTGGACACTGATCAAAACGAACCAAGCAACTCAACGGCAGCAATGGGAGGGAGGGAATGAGTGGGAAAGAGGGAATAGCTGACACTATGCAAAAGGAAAGGAATGAACATATCACATGGAAGAAATAACTGTACGGTCAAAACCCATAGAACTCATAAACTTTATAGACCATGATAAAGACAATTTGCCCCGTGAAGTTTAGGATGTATTTGTGACTTTAACTAAGCATCACTATCCCACAGTACTGTGAAATTTGTGAAAATTATATAATCACTTAATCACAATAAAAAAAATTGCAAAAAACCCCAAGCTGGCTAATAAAATAAGTTAGTGATGAGGCCAGAACTATGCTTTAAGCATAGTTTTGTGTCGGCTTCCATCACTGTCCCATCCATTTTCTCATCTTCCAGAAACTTCTTGGGTTTCTTATTCACCAATAACCCTTCCTCTTGGGTGTATTCTTTCTTTTATTTCAATCCTTTTCCTGGTTTGTTTCTTTGGACAGAAGAACAACACGAGATCTTTTCTAACTGGTCTCTAGATCCTAAATAATAGTGTGAGGCTGGTGATCGCTGCTGCCCCAGGCAGACAATCTGCCAAGAAAGCCTCACACCATTATCCCCTCACTGTCTGCCTGGACCTTTCTGCTTTCCCTTTATAGCTGTTCCAGACGATTTCATCCACCGCAAACCTCCTCTGACATTGAAAATAATTGTTCAATCCGGGGCCATTGGAGAGGAGCGAGTCATCTCCCCAGCGCTGTCCACCTGCGCGCCCCCTTCTGTGAGACCATGTTCAGGGACAGAGGGCCAGCTCTTCTGAAGGTAAGCTAAAGTTTTGAGCCATTCTCCCTGCCCCCCTCCCATAAAAATCTCAGTATTTTGCATATATGAGCCTATGGCATCTATCCCGCTGTGGGATGCTGGTGGGATTCTGTCTTCCTGCAGCAGGCTAATGGGCATGGAAGGTGATTAGGCTAGCCCAAGGCCTCTAAACAGAAGTGTGGGAGTTGAGGTTCTAGCCAGGCCTGGCTTGGCCATGGGGAACAGCTTCTGAGCCTCTCTACACCAATTTATTACTCTTCTGATCAGTTGTTTGTGGACTAAATCTATGCTGCCAGGCATGGACAAACCACAGGTGCAGAGCTGGCACCGGGCAGGCTGCTCTGGCACTCTTGGGCACCAAGCCTCAGCCTCATCCAGCCAGCCAGATTCTTGGATAATGCACCAGCGTAGCTCCGCAGACGGGAAGTGGTGCTGGCACCGGTCTATTTGTGTGTGTGTGTGTGTGTGTGTATGTGTGTGTGCGCTTTCCACCAAAGAGTTTTAATGAGGACTTTAATAGAACTAAAAAAGGACAAAGTGTAGCCAAGGACAAAATTGGAAGCAACAGAACCAAACTGTATCCAGGTTGGAAATATGGGCTGGCAAGAAATCCAGAGCTTGGAACAGAAATGCCTCCAGGCAATCTGAATGGCGAGACATGTCCCTGAGCCAGTAAGACAGGCACTGGGAGGCTTGAGAAGTCGGTGGGCGTGGCCTTGGGTGGAGTGGGTGGGGCCTGGGTAGAAATAAGCATTGCTAAAGGTGTGGGAGGGGCTGTGGATGAGATGGGCGGGGGAATGGGCCGGCCCTGACAAGCTATAGGCCCAACCTTGGTGGGGGCAGGACCTAGGTGGGAGTGGGCGTGGCCTGGAGGGTAATGGGCAGACGTTGGGAGTGAATGGCTGTGGTTCCAGTGGAAGTGAATGGGGCCAATTCTGGAGCTGTTGGATGTGACAAGTGTGGATTTGGGAGAAGACGTGGTCGCTGTCATCAGGTGTGCAAGGAGCCCCTGTGCCTGAAGTCCTCTGGAGGCTGAGGGATCCCTCTTCTTCAGGGATCTCCCTTCTTCCCAGCAGGGGCTGGTGGGGGGGCACATTGACCCCCACATTGATGAGGCCTGGACCATCCATCCCCAGGAAAAGTTAGTGACATCTGAGACCAGGAGACCCAGGCCCCCCTCAGAGACTCCCCATTAGGCCAGGTGGCCTTCAGCTTTCTGGACAGTCTCTTCTGAAATAGTGGTTGGGGGTGAGGGGTCGGGGCGGAGGGTTGAGGGCTAGAGAAGGAAAAGATCACTCTTTCAAAGGCTTCACTGAATCTTGGTGGGCTCCAGAACAAAGGCATGTGTGAAGTCCCCGAGGGTCCTGTGTGAGAGAAGTGTCCTTTCTACCAAAGTAATTGGCTTCCTTTTTGCTAATCTTGTGAGACCGATATCTTTCTGATATCTGTCAGGTGGCTTGGCCTTGTTAATTGCATCTTAGGTACAGCCATCCTTTTCCTGAGCGCTTTACTGAGGACATCCTGTTATCAAGCTCCTGGAATTTTAGTTACATCCGGTTAATGAAGCCCGCATCCTTTTGCAGATTGTGGAACCTGAGTCTCAGCCAATGGGAGCAGAGGGGCGGGGCCTTCCGGGTTAGGGATGAAAGGGGAGCAGCTGGTAGGGTGTTGGCTGGTGTTGTACCTTTCTGCAGTAGTAAACTTTGCCTTGCCGAGTTCCTTTCAAGCTGGTGTCCTTATTCCTATGTGACACCCCAAAGTCCTGAACTATTCTTAACACCTGCCTCTTAGGGGCACCCCAACACAGTCCCTGCCTTCTAGGCACACAGATCAATGGTGCCTGGGGGACTAGGCCCCCATCTCTGAGTGGCTGGGGCTGTGTGGAGGCGGGGGACTGTGCTGAAATGGTGTCCCGCTCTCTGGCTTCCTTACCCACCACCCCCTTCTACCTTCCGGCTTCTATCCCCCCCCCCCCCCCCCCCCCCCCCCCCGCATCCTAAGACCAGGTCATCTGTGTTTCTGGGGGGGCGGGGCATAGACATTCAGTCTGGTCACCTTTGAGACTGGGGGGTGGGGGTGATTTCCCACACTTTACACAATTAGACATGGTTACTCCTGTGTGCTACAGTCACCATCAAAGGCACAGCTACACCCTGAAGACAATCCAGTGTATTCTTCTTCCCCCTTCTTCCCCCTTCCCCCTACCCACTTCTAGCTTTTAGGTGATTCATTGGAGATAAGAGTCTCCAAGACTCTTCCTGCCCAGGTCCTGCTTTGAACCATGATCCTCAGATCTCAGCCTTGTGCGCAGCTAGCATGACAGGCATAAAGCTCCCTTTTTTTTGGGTCCGGTCCCAGGGCCTGAACTCTGGGCCTGGGCGCTATCCCTCAGTTCTTCAGCTCCAGGCTAGCGCTCTACCACTTGAGCCACAGCGCCACTTCCGGCTTTTTTCTTTTTGCTTATATGGTGCTGAGGAATCGAACCCAGGGCCTCGAGCATGCAAGGCAAGCGCTCTACCACTGAGCCACCTTCCCAGCCCCTGGAGAGAGGGTCTTTACAAAAGGCAAATCCTAGTATTGTAGCCGTGTCTTTAATAAAGAACATGCACAGATGTGGGTAATGTGGAGACAATAGGAAGAGACACAAGTAAGCTGGTGTAGTAGCTCAGGACTGTAATCCTAGCAGTTCAGGGCCAGCCCTGTACAAAAAGTGAGACACTACCTCAAGCATCATGCCAAATGTGGTACTACACACCTGTATCTTACTAGCTATTCAAGAGGCTATAGGAAGGAGGATCACAGTCTAAGGTTAGGCAAAAATACAGAAGCCATGCTGGGCGCTGCTAGTTCATACCTATCATCCTAGCTACTCAGGAGGCTGAGATCTGAGGATCACAGTACAAAGCCATCCAGGGCAGGAAAGTCCATGAGACTCTTATCTCCAATGAACCACCAAAAAACCAGAAGTGAAGCTGTGGCTCAAAGTGGTAGAGTGTTAGCCTTGAGCAGAAAAAGCTCAGGGATAGCACCCAGACCCTGAGTTCAAGTCCCACGACTGACAAAAACAAAAACAGGATCCTACCTAAAAAAGAAAGAGCAAAAAAGGACTGGGGGTCGGGCTCATGTGGTAGAGCACCTGCCTACCAAGTGCAATGTCCGGTCTTCAAACTCCAGTACTAGCACAAATAACAACAGAAAGAGACACAAAAAAGACAGAAGCCATCCATCTCTTAAGCCAAGGAGACAGATTCTTCCCCAATGTCCAGAGAAGGAATCAGCCTCATCAGCCTCATGAATACCTGGAATTCAGATTTCCGGCCTCCAGAACCCAGACAATACATGTTTGTTCTTGAAGCTATTCAGGCAGCAGCTGTCGGGAACACGTTCTGAGCTGGAAGCTGGATTCTTTGCATTTCCTCACTTTGAAGCTTTTTACAAGAGCGTCACAGAAGCCACTCACATGCGCTTTGCACCCGTGTATTGTTCTACAGAAAGTGTGGGGGAGGAGGTGGGTGTGTTTGTAGGTCTGGAAGCCAGGAGAAGCTCTTGACGGGGCATCCTTCCATAGGACGATTTTTACTGCTACCCTTCCAGGTGGCACAAAATCTCTGTGTGTGTCACAGTTGACTGTCCCCAAAATCACAGGTCTCCGAGAGGGTAGTGCTGCAGCGCAGGATGGTTGGGGGATTTCATTGCCCACTCCATCTGGCCCCGCCCTTGTCTTTTAAAGTGGGGCAGGGTCAACAATGCGATCATCCAATCTGAGCCTTGTAAGTGGAGTCTGATGAGACAGTTTAGCTTGCGCTGGGGGCTCAGAGATCTGCCTCCCACTGCTTCCTAGGGTCCCCATTCCTATGCCACTGGTCAGCTCCACTGTGCCCTCTGCTCCTGGCAGGGGGTGGGTAACAGGTGTCAGGAGATAGGAAGGGTCTGCACCTGCTCCTGCATGCTCCCTGTGTCCCAGGGTCTCCAACATTAAATAGCAGATATATATATATATATATATATATATATATATATATATATATGGGTGTATATACACGTATATATACATATATGTGTATATATATATATACATATATATATATACATATATATATATATATATATCAAGTCAGCCAATAGATGACTGTGGAAGAAAGAAGAGAAAGGGAAAAAATTATTTCTTTTTCTTTTTTGGGCGGTTGGTTGTGGGGCTTCAATTCTGGGCCTGGGCGCTGTCTCTGAGCTCTTCAGCTCAAGGCAATCATTCTACCACTTGAGCCACAGCAGCACTTCCAGTTTTCTAGTGGGTTTTATTGGAGATAAGAGTCTCATGGACTTTCAAGCCTGGGCTGGCTTTGAATTGTGATCCTCGGATCTCAGCTTCGTGAATAGCTAGGATTACAGGCATGAGCCATGGGTGCCTGGCTAATTCTTTTTTCTATTGCAGAAATCAAGCAAAAAGATGGCTGAGTCTAGCCATCTTGGTTTGAGCACTGTATTGGCTGTAGCTGTCATGTTGGTTCTAGCTGCCATGTTGGCTTAACTACCAGCTTGGTTGAAATCACCATCTTAATTGTCCACCAAGGGGACCTTCACAAACATCCCAAGTCTTGTTAAGAGGAAGTCATTAAGAGACTCAGCTGCTAAGTTATGGCTGTCATTGAAGCTGGAGTTGTCTCTTAACTGACATTGGAGATGTCAACTGATCGTGAGAAAGGCCAGGAACTGTTTGCACACAGCCCACCTTCCCTGACCTATAACCCCCCACCTTGGTCTTGGGTGCAGTTACCCTTCTGTCTGGCTGCCACCTGAGGTAGGTTTCCTTCTCTAAGTCCCCAGGAACTTGCATTTTGTGCCATCCTGCCTCTGGTCTCATGGTACATTCCAGCCTTGGCAGCTGGTTCACCTGCCCACCACAGTTACCTAACCTAGGGTCCTAGGGTCCATGTTTACTGGGCTCTCTCCCTTCCTCATAAGTCATGTATCCATACCCCAGTCGCCCATTCAGGCTGAGCTAGGAAAATATGTCTCATGTCTTTTTGAATGCATAGCATTCCCTGTACGATTTTTAGCTTTTGAACTTTTGTAAAGCCAGCCTCAGGCAGTGATCCTGTCTGCCTCTGTCTCCTGAGCGCTGAGCTTACAGGTGTCAGCCACCACGCCCAGCATTAATTTAGTTTCCTTTAAGGAAAGTAGGCTATTTGTTCTGGGCTGGCTTTTTGTGGGCTGTGCCCTGATGTGCAGCGAGCTTTGGTTACATATGCAGAGTCATATCCCTGAGCCCAGAACCAAGATGGGAGCTTGGAGCCTCCTGGCTAGGGTCTGGCAGATGCTGACAGGTGGAACCGTCTATTCAGAGCATTCCAGGATCTTAAACTGGAATCAAGATGAGAAGTTAAAGTTTTCACTTCTTCCTAGATTCTCTTGGGGACAGGTTGAAATAAAGTTCTCTAGCTTACCCCTAGGGAGCCGTTACTGCTGATGGCCAGCAGGGGGCAGCATGAAGTACGTGTGTTGGAAGTGGGAGCAGAGCAAGATCAGACTCAGCTCCACTCTGTCCCTGCCCCATCCCAAGCCCATTTTACAGCACACAAATGTTGAGTCTCTTGTGTGTGGGGGGGGGGGGGTGGGGGGGAGAGTACGTTATTCCGTTCAGGCAGCACCTGGTTCTTTCTGGATGATTTGAATTTTTTTTTTTCCTTTTTGTTGATAGGATCTTGCTCCATAGCCTACATTGGTTTTGAACCGGTTATCTTCCTCTATCTTCTGAGTGTTGAGGATTACAGGTGTGTGCTACCAGGCCTGGCCACCCATCATCTCCTCATGTGGTTTCGGAAGTCTTTGGCCACTAAGAACCCTGGAATGAGTTAATTCTCTTTTGTGCAAGGCCCTTTTGTGGAATTAAACTTTTGTACTTTTTTTTTGGTCTTTTTTCCGGCTGCTGCCGCCAGACTGTCCCCAACATTCATTGCCAAAGCCACAGCCCTGCGAGGCTAATTCAATCAGAGCCTTATTGAGTTGCAGGCTGCCAGGATGGCAGCGATGTTCTGACATCAAATTCTGCTGGGCCCCTGACCTGCTCATTGCCCGCCTGATCCCATCTGTACTCAGCTGTCCAACTCGGGGGACAAAGACAGAGACAAGAAGTGACGGAGACCTTGTGCTTTCAGCCTCTTCCCTTTCCCCCTACCACCTTTCTCCTTGCTGCTAGAATCTCCAGCCAGGACCTCCCCTTAATTCCTACCTTCAGGGTCACAGCTGCAGGAGAACACAAGGTTTCTGTCCCTCAAGTAGAAATAGAGTGTATAGATGTCCAGGGGGTCTCCCCTCCCCTGTACTTGGATTTGAACTTGGAGCTTCCTGAGTGTGAGGCACTTAATCCACACCCCCGGAATTTGGCTTTGGCTTTTTTTTTTTTGGTAGTTTATTGGGGACAAGAATCTCACAGACTTTTCCTGCCAAAACTAGCTTTGAACCAGGATCTTCAGATCTCAGCCTCCTGAGTAGGTAGGATTACAGATGTGAGCCACAGGTGCTTGGCAATGTATTCTGCTTTTGAAACAGGGTCTGTCTTTGGATGGCCTGGAACCACGATCCAATCTCAACCACTTGAGGAGTTAAGATGACAGGTAGGAGCCACCAGTGTCTTTCTTCCTTCCCTTCCCTCTCCCTCCTTTCTTCCTTCCCTCCCTCCCTCCCTCCCTTCCCCTTCTTTCCTTCCTTCATTCCTTCTTTCCTTCCTTCCTTCCTTCCTCCCTCCATCCCTCCCTTCCTCCTTTCCTCCCTCTCTCCCTCCCTCTCTCCCTCCCTTCCTCCCTCCCTTCCTCCCTTCCTTCCTTCCTTCCTTTCTTTCTTCCTTCCTTCCTTCCTTCCTTCCTTCCTTCCTTCCTTCCTTCCTTCCTTCCTTCCTTCCTTCCTTCCTTCCTTCCTCTTCCTTACTATGTAGCATAGGCTGGCCTCTTTAAGTGCTGGGGTTACAGGTGTGATCACCATGCCTGGCTAACTTATGTTTCCTAAGCCTTGATTTTCCTCTCTGACAAAAACGGGAGTAGAGCCAGCCTGTCTAGATGTGGTGCAGATTAAAGTCGACGTCACTCGGGTCAGTGGCCAGCAGTTCCACAGTTGGCCATTCCAACCCCTGTCCCTCCTGACATCCCCCCTCCGCTGACCAGGGCTGGCCCTTCCCAGGGGGCCCTGTGAGCTCTGCCCTGCCTTCTACCAGCAAATGAGTGCACTGGAGCCCTCTGGGCTGCCTTGATTTCCTCTAGGGACTCTTACTGGACCTTATAAGATATATGTCCATATTCTAGAAGGCATTTATATTTGGCCTTAGGCAGAGCAAATTGTGTGTGTGTGTGTGTGTGTGTGTGTGTGTGTGTGTGTGTGTGTGTGTGTGCGCTAAAGTTCCAGGTCTTGAGGCTGTATTAAAAAGTCTGGGCTTTGATCACAAGTTGCCTCTTCCAGGCAGCCCCACTGGCTTGCTCTCTCCTTGAATCAGCTCCAATCTCTGCCCATCCTGGTAGTGTTGAAATGCTTACACTCTGTTTCCAGTATGACACTCGCTCACTCCTTTGTGTTCAGGCTGAGTGTGTACCGTGTGTTCAGACCCTGTGCTAGGCACCCCACGTGCAAACAGGGAACACATCACTACCCACCTCTGGATGTCCATATCTTTGGCAGGCCTGGGGGCTTGTTCACATTCCCAGCACCTCGCCTGCCATCTGCTGCCAGGTAGCAGGTGTGCGGGAAACAAATCAGCTGAGCATCCATCCCCTGCATTTGTTTAGATCCTATCTGAGGTAGTTTTTGTTTGTTTGTTTTTCTAAATCACATCTTAATGATCACTCTGGCCCAGTCCGTCCTTCCACAGCGGGACAGCTGCGTCCTTGGAGCTGCTGTTAGATGACTGCGTCTCCCTGTGGCTTGGGCCTGGCTCCCCAGGGTTCCAGGCACCTATGCGAGTCTGCTGTCAAGTGCTCAGGGAGGAGGGGCGGGGTTTACTGGCGACTGTCCAATGGTGTGGCCGACACTAGCAGCCTTCAGGCAAGGCCCTGCCCTGTGACTCCGCCCTGCCCTGCTCTGAGGATCCCATTGGCTGATCCCAAAGAGGCCAACACCAGGGCGGGGTGGTTGCTTTTGCTTTCTCCCAATGGCCTTTGTCAGGTCATCAGATGCCACCTTTAGAGGAGGCCTGGGGGTGGGGAGGGAGCTGTGGCCTGCAGTGGGCCCTTCATGGGCTGTGACAGGTAAGAGGGGGACTAGGACCCAGCCTGGCCTCCCACTGTGATTGCGGAAGCAGGTGCATGCGCTGGTGCATTCGCTCATCCACCCTGGGTGGCTGTATTGGCTGCCCCTGTTACCCGGGCTGACCTCCCCCAGGTCTGTGTCCTGTCACCATTTCCGCCATCCTGAGATCTTTCCTGTCCTGGGGGTGGGGTGGCCCGCTGCCCCCAGCCACACTGCAGTTGTGCTCTCTGGATTAGGAGGCAGTATCTGTATCCTTTGGAAAATGGCTACGTTTGAACTTGTTTCTGTGAGGGAAGGTGTCCAATGAGCCTCTCTGTGTCCCCTACCTGTCCCTCTGGGCCTGCGGTCACCCACTAGCAAGGGTCCCTTTGGGACAGGCCCTTGCAGTGAACAGACCCTAACTGCCTGTTTAATAGGCAGCGCCAGGTGATGGCTCAAGCCTACAATCCTGGCTAATCAGGAGGCTGAGATCTGAGGATCACAGTTTGAAGCCTGCCCAGGTTAAGAAAGTCCATGAGACATCTCCAGTGAATCACCAAAAAGCTAGAAGTAGAGCTGTGGCTCAAGTGATAGAATGCCATCCTTTAGTGAAAAAGCTAAAGGAAGGTGCCCAGGCCCTGAGTTCAAGCCCCAGGACCACACCCCCAACAAACAAACAGATGGCCTGAGGCTGAGCACTCACCTAACATGTACAAGGCCTTGAGTTTGATCACCAGTACTAGAAATGAACACATACAACTTGCAGTGTTTTGAGTCCATTTTACAGTAAATGAGGAATATAATAACCAAACATATGGGAATGAACATTTTAACACTCAGCCAACCTGCTTGAACCTGAAATGCATGAGTTGAAAATTAAACTTACCATTCAACTTTTCTAGTTGTTGTTGTTGTTGGTGGTGGTGGTGGGGCTTGAACTCCGGGCCTGAGCGCTGTTCCTGAGCTCTTTTTTGCTCAAGGCTAGTGCTCTACCACTTTGAACCACATCTCCACTTCTAGTTTTCTGGTGGTTAGTTGGAGATAAGAGTCTCAGGGACATTCTTGCCTGGGCTGGCTTTGAACCTCTAACCTCAGATGTCAGCCTCCTGAGTGGCTGGGATTACAGGTGTGAACCACCATTGGCACCTCGCTCAACTGTGTGTGTGTGTGTGTGTGTGTGTTGAATTTTTTTAATTATTATTATTTAAGGCTAGCACTCTGCCACTGAGCCACAGCTCCACTTCTGGCTTTTTGGTGGTTCACAGAGATAAGAGTTTCATGGACCTCCAGAGCAGCAGTGATCCCAGGCGTGAGGCCCAGAGCCTCACTGGTTATTTTCAAGGGAGAGTCACCTTATACTCAAGCTGTCCCAGGCACCGATCCTCCTATCTGTGCTTTCCCTTGATGCGGGCATGAGGGTGGTCACAGGTGTGTACCACTGTACCCCGCCATTGTACTTCCCCAGAAGCCGGAATGACAGATGTGCACTACCATGCCCAGCCACTGCTTGAGATGGAGTATCTGGACCTCTTTTTCCTGAGCTGGCCTCCAATCACGAAACATGAGACAGAATTAATACTTCACAAGACTATATTCATTGTGACAAAACCTAATGAAATCCACTGAAGCGGGGAAGGATTTACTCAGGCTCCTGGTGCCAGAGGCCAGCTAGATCCAATGTTTGGGACCTGAGGCGAGGTAGACCTCATCATGGCGGAAACTATGGCTGCCAGGAAGCAGGGAGAGAAGAGGAAGAGACCAACATACACCCTTCAGAGGCCCAGCCCCAAGGACTCACTTCCCCCAAGTAGGCCTTGCCATCCACCATTCCACCCCCTCCTAAAACTTTATTAAAAATTTGAATCCAAGGGGGCTGGGAAGGTGGCTCAGTGGTAGACTGCTTACCTAGCATGCATGAAGCCCTGGGTTCGATTCCTCAGTACCACAGAAACAGAAAAAGCCAGAGATGGCTCTGTGGCTCAAGCGGTAGAGTGCTAGCCTTGAGCAAAAGAAGCTCAGGGACAGCGCCCAGGCCCAGAGTTCAGGCCCCACGACAGGCAAAAAAAAGGGGGGGGGGACGGGGGGAAGATGGGAAGAGAAAACAAAGGAGGAGGCTACAATGCTTGATAAGAAATGTACTCATTATCTTGCCATGTAATTGTAACCCCTCTGTACAGTATTTTCACAATAAAAAATAAATTAAAAAAAAAAAAGCCATGTCTGTGGCTCATGCCTGTAATCCTAGCTACTCAGGAGGATTGTGGTTTGAAGCCAGCTCGGGTAGGACAGTCTATAAGACTTTTATCCAGGGCTGGGAAGGTGGCTCAGTGGTAGAGCGCTTGCCTTGCATGCATGAGGTCCTGAGTTCTATTCCTCAGCACCACATAAGCAAAAAGAAAAAAAGCTGAAAGTGGTGCTGTGGCTCAAGTGGTAGAGCGCTAAGCCTTGAGCTGAAGAGCTGAGGGACAGCGCCCAGGCCCAGAGTTCAGGCCCCACGACCGGACCAAAAAAGAAAGACTTTTATTCACCATTAACCACCATAAAGCTGGAAATGGAGCTGTGGTTCAAGAGGTAGAGCACCAACCTTAGTATTAAAAAGAAAAAAGAAAAGCTGAGAGACAGTGCTCTGGTCCTGAATTCAAGGACCAGTACATACACACACACACACACACACACACACACACACACACACACGCACACACGCACACACGCATACACGCATACACATTTTGAATCCATGAATGGATCAACCATTGACAGAAGTGTGCTTTGCAAATCTGGGTGTCTCTCAGTCCAAATCAAGTTGATGGTGACAGCTCAGTGGAATGTGGGGAGACGGCGTGAGCATTCAACAACTGTCAGCCATAGTCATCTACAGTCACCCACCAATACAGGAGCAAGGCAACGACTCTGAAATGTGCAGTGGTGACTCTTGGTGCTAAAGAGGCCGCCCTCTCCCCTCAGCACACCTCCCAGGGGCGGCGCCTCAAAAGGAGACAGTGAAGCTGGTGTTTGTTAGTGTTCCAGCCCCACTCCAGCCCGAGAGAACAAGCAGGATTATTCTTACTGTCGTCTGGTCTTTAAAATAAACAACCCACTCACACCCTGAGTGTCTTCAGATTGGTCAGGATATAAATACCTCTGTTTGTTGCAGGGTGTTAGAGAGTGAGAAAGGAAAAGGGGGAAAAAAAAAACCCAAACCACCACACTTGGCATAGAGCAGGTTGAATCACGCTCCCAAGCCGCGCAGTTGGATGGGCTCCTTTGCGGGGGTCAAATGTAATTTTAGAGCAGTATTAATATGATTCGTGATAGAGCTGTCACACTCCCCCACCCCCAACTGGCCCCCACAATTTTTTCCCTACACTTTGTGTGTGTGTGTGTGTGTGTGTGGTATTGGGGATTGCAAATTTAGGGCCTCTAAAGACATACCCTCAGCCCTTTAAATATTTGATTCTCTTTCACTTTGTTTTTGTTTTTGAGACAGAGACTTACTACTTTTCTCCTGGGCTGGCCTCCAACTCACGATCCTCCTGCCTCTCTGCCTTCTTGAGTAGCTGAGACTACAGGCGTGTACCACCATGCTTGGCGTTTTTCCATTTCTAAACAAGGATTACAACTCTTTTTTTTTATTTTTGTAGTTGTTTTGAATTTTAGAAATTTTTTTTTTTATTCTCCAAGAAAAGTGGAAGGTGTGCTTTTTTGGAGGGAGAGAAGCGGGAGCTGCCTGCAATTACCTCTCTCTGTTCAAACTCCTGATGTTTCAGTCATGGTAATGTCTCCTCACGGTGCCCAGGGAAAGCCAGGGACCCGAGGAGAGCCTGGGGTTTGCGGCTTTCCCACGCCAGCCCAACAGATTCATGGTCCCCCAAGTTCCAATAAGTCTCTCTCATTATTCTGCTATTTCATTTCGAGGAGTGCACTAGAACAAATTCAGCCAGGACAAATTGGTTTCTTGGACATAGTAGGAGAGGTGCTGGGAGGTCTGGAGGCGCAGAGAGCCCAGAACACCTACACCATTAGGAAGGCGTGCTAGTATTCAAACATTTTTTTATGTTTTGTTTGGTGGCTCTGGGATTTGAACTCAGGACCTTGCACTATTCTATCACTGGAACCAACCTCCTCCCCCCCCAACCGCCCCCTCCCACAGCCCGTTTGCTTTGTTTATTTCTGAGATATGGTCTCACCCAGTGCTTCCTGGCCTTGGGTAGAGATCCTCTACCTCTGCCTGTGGTGTAGCTGGGGTCACAAGCGTCACACCCGGCTTGTTTTTTGTTTTGTTTTGCTTTGTTTTTGGTCAGTTGTGGGGCTTGAACTCTGGGCCTGGGCATTGTCCTCAGCTCTTCAGCTCAAGGTGAGCACTCTACCACTTGAGCCACCGCACCACTTTCTGTTTTCTGGCAGTTTATTGGAGATAAGAGTCTCATGGACTTTCCTGCTTGGGTTGGCTTTGAACTGAGTTCCTCAGATCTCAGCCTCCTGAATAGCTAGGATTACAGGTGTGAGCCACCAGCGGCCAGCCCAGCTTGTTTTTTGAAATAGGATCTTGCCAATGTTTTTGTGAGATTTTCTTTTTCTTTTTTCCCTCACACTGATTTCAAACCACCATCTTTCCATCCTCTCCTCCCAAGTCGCTGAGATTACAGGCGTGTGTCACCATGCTTGACGGTGAGAGGAAGTGAGGCTGGGAGCGTTGGGCTAGG
The DNA here is from genome assembly GCF_024711535.1 of Dipodomys merriami. Classification (NCBI taxonomy): domain Eukaryota; kingdom Metazoa; phylum Chordata; class Mammalia; order Rodentia; family Heteromyidae; genus Dipodomys; species Dipodomys merriami. Next base: position 18,536,342 of record NW_027203604.1, read on the forward strand.
CTCTGAGGTGGGCACAGGAGCAGGGACAGGTGATGTGGGGCTCCTCTGTGGGCTCTAGGTGAGAGAGGTTCCTGCCATGAGCGAAGGTTCTAGAGCTTCAAGAAGACGCTTCCATCACCTGGCCTCAGTTTCCTCATCCGTTCAATGGCCATGGTCATGAGCTGCTGCTGCTTCCGGTCAGCACGCAGGGATGGCGTGAGGACGCTGTGCTGCAGAGATGCTAGGCGAGTCTAGGCAGTGGCGAGATGGGGTCTCCAGGATTCCCCTTTGCCCCTGGGGCTCCCCTGACCCCACCCCCTCTTTCTCTTCCTCCCTAGGAGAGGGGAGGATGTTAGGAGTCGAGGTCGCCTCTACCCACAGAGCGTATTTGGCAAGAAAAAGTGGCAGAACTGGGCAAGATGGCTTTTTCTCAGCTTGTTTTTGGGGGGGAGTGGGGCGGGGGGGGGAGACACATGCTTGTAGTCGGTAACCAGTGGTTTGAATCAATTCTACTATTTTCTTCTTTGTCTTTGGTCTTTCTCCCCCCACCCCCACCCCCTCTGGTCCTGGGGCTTGAACTCAGGGCCTGGGCTCTGTCCCTGAGCCTCTTTGTGCTCAAGGCTAGCGCTCTACCACTTGAGCCACAGCGCCACTTCCGGCTTTTTTTCTTTTTGCTTATGTGGTGCTAGGGAATCGAACCCAGAGCCTCATGCATGCAAGGCACGCGCTCTACCACTGAACCATCTTCCCAGCCCTCCACTTCCAGTTTTTGAGTGGTTTATTGAAGATAAGAGTCTCATAGGGGTTTTACTGCCAGGGCTGGCTTTGAACTGCGATCCTCAGACCTCAGCCTCCTGAGAAGCTAGGGTGACAGGTGTGAGCCACTGACACCCAGCAGTTCTCTCTTTCTAAATAGTCAACAGTAGGGCTACACGCACCCCAAACCCCTACATCCCTCCCCACTAATGACCAGCCCTTCCTCTCTGGCTTCTCATCCTCGGACATTGCCACCCTCTCCTGCCTCAGTTTCCCAAGCCAGCTCTTGAGGACTCGGGGAAGGGAGATGAGGTGTTCATGCAGACTGTGCTGTGGGTGTAGCAGGACTTTGAAACAGGGCTGAGGCAGGGACCCATTCCTTTGAGGCCATTTTAGGAATCAGCCATGGCGATTTACTTCAAGTGTGGGCTTCTTCCTTCTGCCCGCCAGGCTCCAGGATGGACTCTCTGTGCCTGGATCATTTGTTCTGCTCAGGCACAGGCCCAGAGGAGTGGCTTGGTCACCTCCCACACATCCTGGGTCCTGTGGACATGATGACACCCACATCACCTCCCAGGGTTTCTGGGCCCAGGTGGGCAAACAGAAACAGGAAGAGACATGCAACCAAGCTGAGCGCTGGGGGCTCACGCCCGTCATCCTAGCTACTCAGGAGGCTGAGATCCCAGATTGCGGTTCGAAGCCAGCCAAAGCAGGAAAGTCCGGGAGACTCTCATCTCCAATGAATCACCAGAAAATTGGAAATGGTGCTGTGGCTCAAAGGGGTAGAGCAACTAGCTTTGAGCACAAAAGCTCAGGGACAGCGCCCAGGACCTGAGTTCAAAACCCATGACCAAAGAAACAAAACAAACAGACAAAGGAAACCCAAGCTGATCTTTCCTGAATGATACAACCTCCACGCAGAGGCTGTGGGGAGCAAAGATTCCATCGTGTTCCCAGAGTCTCAGGGCTGGGGTTTGTGTGTGTGTGTGTGTGTGTGTGTGTGTGTGTTGGGGGGGTGGCGGGTTGTGAGGGTCACAGTTTGCTTGCAGGCTCTAGCTGCAGAATGGCAGTTTAACCACATGATTGACTGTGGCAGCTGCTGAGGGCTGCGCTCTGCAGAGATCTGAGGGTTTTATCACCCACAGCATCAACAAAGACCTGCTCTGTTATGGGGCTCCCCCCCCCCCAGCATCCATGTGCTGCCCTGTCTAAGGCTGCATTTCAACTACCTCTGCTGCTGGCTGCCTGGGCCCTGTTTCCTACCAGGTATGCGATCATCAAAAAAAGAAAAAGCAGAATAAGCGCAGTATCAAAGAAATGGGAGAAAGGTGCCCTCCAGCTGAGCTCTGGCCGTGCACTGCATGTGTGTGGGTCACTTGGATGGACCACATCCTCAGAGAGGAGGATGGGGAGGAGTTGTGTCTGGAATGTTCTGTACGCCTGGGGTGCTCCACCTGCAGAGGGCAAGTTGTGGGGTGCAAGTCAGGGATTTAAATGCATTTTTGTTGTTGGTGGTGGTGGTCGTGGGGCTTGAACTCTGGGTTTGGGAGCTATCCCTGCGCTCTTCTGCTCAAGGTGAGTGCTCTACTGCTTGAGCCACAGCGCCACTTCCGGTTTTCTAGTGGTTAATTGAAGATAAGAGTCTCACAGAGGGGCTGGGAAGGTGGCTAAGTGGTAGAGCGCTTGCCTTGCATTCCTGAGGCCCTGAGTTGGATTTCTCAGCACCACATAAGCAAAATGAAAAAAGCTGGAAGTGGTGCTGTGGCTCAATTGGTAGAGAGCTAGCCTTGAGCTGGAGAGCTCAGGGACAGCGCCCAGGCCCAGAGTTCAGGCCCCACGACTGGACCCCCCCCCCAAAAAAAAAGAGTCTCACGGACTTTTCTGCCTGGGCTGGCTTTGAATCATGATCCTCAGAGCTCAGCCTCCTGAGTAGCTAGGATTACAGGCTCACGCCACTGGTGCCCAGCCTAAATGCATTTAAACACCTTTGTGATGCTGGTTTGGCTTATAGCTGAAATAAAATGCAGGTCTTACACCGGGTGTGGTAGTGCATCCCTGTAATCCCAGTACTCCGGATGCTAAGCAGGGTGATTCTGAGTTTGAGGCCAACCTGGATTGCACAGGGAGACCTTGTCTCAAAAACAAACAAACGGAGCTTTTATCAATCCCAAACCAAAAAAGTCCACACTCCCTCAGTCTGCACCTGAATGTCTGCCAAGAATGGAAATTCCAGGTAGGCAGGGATTTGGTCTGCCTTAAGTCAGACCTACCACGTACTAGTAACGTACTAGCCTAATAGGTGCATGCTTGAACAAGGAAGTCTTGGAGATGACCCCTGTCACCTGCCCAGGTAGCTCGCCACATAAACCATTGTTCAGGAAATCAGGAGGTAAAAGATGGCTACTTCAAGCTCCTTCTTTTGGCTCTTCCCCAAAGGAACCTGGCCATCTTGTGTGAACTTATCTTTCTTCTTCAAGCCTTGTACAGAAATTTCTCTCTCCTGGGGCTGGGAAGGTGGCTCAGTGGTAGAGCGCTTGCCTTGCATGCCTGAGGCCCTGGGTTCGATTCCTCAACACCACATAAGCAAAAAGAAAAAAGCCGGAAGTGGTGCTGTGGCTCAAGTGGTAGAGTGCTAGCCTTGAGCTGAAGAGCTGAGGGACAGCACCCAGGCCCAGAGTTCAGGCCCCACAACTGAACCCAAAAACAAAAAACAAAAAAGAAATTTCTCTCTCCCTCTCCTTCCCCTTCCCTTCCCCTTCCCCCCCATTTTCCCTTACCTTCCCCTCTCCTCCCTTTCCCCTCCCCTCCCCTTCCCCTCTCCTTCCTTTTCCCCTCCTCTCCCTCTCCTCCTCCTCCTCCCCTCCCTTCCTGCCCTTCCCCTTCCCTACTCTCCCCTCCCCTCTCCTTTGCTCCCCTCCCCTCCCTCTAACCTCCCCTCCCCTTCTCCCCACTTCCCTTTCCCTTACCCTCCCTTCTCTACCCCTCCCTTCCTTTTCCCTTCCCCTCCCCTCCTGCCCATCCCCTTTCCTACTCTCCCCTCCCCTCTACTTTGCTCCCCTCCCCTCCCCTTCCCTTCCCTTCCTTTCCTCCCTTTTGCCACGCCCTAGCTCCTTTTTTTTTTTTTAAACCAGATGATAGGGAAACAATCTAGGCCCACGATTCGCTTACTTCTGCTGCCCCAGTAGCTGGGATTTATTTCTGTGGTATCCTGGGGAGTATTGGGGTGGGAGGGCTCTTCTGCACTTTACAGCCTTTCCTTATCTACACAGAAAGAGGGGATCAGGCCTGAGTCCAGGTGGTCACACCACCACCCTGGGTTTGGCAGCTAGCAAGCTTTTCTCGGAAAGACTTCCCTTGCCACAGCGCCTCCTGTCTGTTGCTACTTGAATGGAACCCCAGCCAGTTTGAAAAAAAAATAAAGCCGGGCGTTGGTGGCTCACGCCTGTAATCCTAGCTACTCAGGAGGCTGAGATCTGAGGATCGCGGTTCAAAGACAGCCCGGGCAGGAGAGACCGTGAGACTCCTATCTCCAATAAACCACCAGAAAACCGGAAGTGGCGCTGTAGCTCAAGTGGTAGAGCGCTCGCTTTGAGCTGAAGAGCTGAGGGACAGCGCCCAGGCCCAGAGTTCAAGCCCCACGACCGACAAAAAAAAAATAATAATAAATAAATAAAATAAAAATAAAATAAAATAAAATGGTGTTATTGCTCTGAATGGAAAAAACAAATATCTGATGGCAGGAAACTCAGCCATTTGGATACCAGATTCCTTTCCTTTTTTTTTTTTTAACCACAATTAGCGTCTGCGTCTGGGGCCGCTGTCCCTGAGCTGCGGAAGGACTGGGTGGCTGGCGTCGGTGCCGTTCCAGGCCGGGTGGGGTGAGGCTCTTCCTGGCTTCCTGGAAAAGCTGGCTGTCATTGAGGAGATGGGATCTTAGGCTGTGGCTACAAATAGCCACGAAGCTGGTAATGGCTCACTGGGAAGTGTCAGGAGGACGGGGCAGGCGCTCGGAGCAGCCAACACCCAGTGGAGCCCATCGCTGAGTTTGGGGGGGGGCAGCCAGGGCAGCTAAGACGTGGGGAGGAAAATGCACTCTGCCAGCTTGAGGAAACACAGCTTGCATTTTCTCCTTGGCCCTTCATTTTGTGGTGGGCTAAGGGAATGGCAGAAAAGCAAATACTTTCTTTCTTTCTTTCTTTCTTTCTTTCTTTCTTTCTTTCTTTCTTTCTTTCTTTCTTTCTTTCTTTCTTTCCCTCTCTCTCTCTCTCTCTCTCTCTCTCTCTCTCTCTCTCTCTCTCTCTCTCTTTGCTTGTCTTAGATTTGAACTCAGGACCCCCCATACTTCCTAGGTAGGAGCTGTCCCACTTGGAGCATGCTTTAGTTATTTTTTTTCCAGATTAGTGTCTCCTTGAGTGTCTCCTTGAATTTCCCAAGCCAGCTTCTGACTAAGATCCTCTTTCATAGCTGGGATTAAGGTATAAACCACCACGCCAGGCCAAGCTTATTATTACTATTATTTGTGTGTGTGTGTGTGTGTGTGTGTGTGTGTGTGTGTGTGTGTGTGTGTGTGTGTGTGCGTGTGTGCTGATTCTACAGCTTGAACTCAGGGCCTGGACACTGTCCCAGAGCTTTTATGCGCAAAACTAGTGCTCTATCACTTGAGCCACAGCTCCACTTCCAGCTTTTTATGGTTAGTTGGAGATCAGAGTCTCTCAGACTTTTTCTACCCAGGCTGGCTTTGAACCAAGATCCTCAGATCCCAGCTTCCTGAGTCGCCAGGATTACAGGTGTGAGCCACTGGTGCCTGGCTCAGGCTTGGCTTTTATTTTTTTGAGATGAAGTGTCACTAGCTTTTTGCCCTGAGGTGGCCTTGGACATTGATTTTTCTATCTCCACCTCACAAGCATACTGGGGTTACAGACATGAGTCACTTTGTCCAGACAGGTCTTTTACTCATGTAATTAACTCACACAATCACTGGAAGGCAGCGGAGGTTGCTGAGGGTTGGTGGGCGCAGCAAATCAGGGACCAGCCTGAGAGGTTGGTCCTGAGAGACCCATCTAGAGGCTGACATTGGCTTTCCTGTTTCCCTCTGGCCTTAAATAATGAGATGCAGATCCAAATTGATTTGAGGATGTGGGATTTGGGTGAAAATAATGAGCAAGGCTGAATAATAACATATCATGAAGGTTCTTTCCAAATGGGAGGGGCAGGGAACAAGGGGTCTCAGTCCTGGAGCTGTCCTACCTCATGGCTTTTGTGATTCCCAGGAAACAAGACGGGCCTGGCTTCAGCCTTGGGTTTGACAGCTGAGGCTGCTCACAAAAGGTGTGGGGAGAAATTTGGGGTGGGGGAAGGTCGTCTGAGAATTATTGCAATGAAAGATTCAGTTACCCCTGCCTCTCTCTCTGAATCTGCTTCCACAGTGTCTCACCAGAAGAATACTAAATAGAGGACAAAGATCTGGAATGTTCTCGGGGATCTGTGAGGCTCTGGCATATTCTTCATTTAGAGGTTTAATTAACTCCACATTATGCAAATTACCATGGTCTGAGTTGGAAATGTAACCCTGTCCAATGGCGGTTGGGGGTGGGGCCAAACGAGAGGCATTTAGGTCACAAGAGCTCTAGCCCCATGAGTGATCAATGGCTGGCTTGAATCAAAGGCTTGAGGGTGAGTTCTGCCTTGGGGTGACACAGCAAGAAGATTCCTGACCTGTGTCCAAACCTCCAGCTTGGATTTCCCAAGCTCCACAGCCAATAAATGTGTATAACCAAATATCAGGTTTTCTGTGACAAAAGAAATGGATCAAGGGGCTGGGAAGGTGGCTCAGCATAGAGCGCTTGCCTTGCATGCATGAGGCCCTGGGTTTGATTCCTCAGCACCACATAAGCAAAAAGAAAAAAGCCAGAAGTGGTACTGTGGCTCAAGTGGTAGAGTGCTAGCCTTTTGCTGAAGAGCTGAGGGACAGTGCCCAGGCCTAGAGTTCAGGCCCCACGACTGGACCAAAAAAAAGAAAAGAAAAGAAATGGATCAAGAAGGTATAAACATTTGTAACATCATGAGTTCAATCCCCAGCACTGCACAAAACTGAGGTGTCTAAACATGCCATGGAACCAATAAATGCTCATTGGGTGGATGAGTATGATGAATGGATGGGTAGATGAGTGGGTGGGTAGATAGATGGTTGGATGGGGGGCAGTGAATGGATGGGTGGATGGATGAATGGAAGAATGGATGGATGGATGGGTGAATGAATGCATAGATGGATGACTGAATGGGTGGATGGGTAAATGGATGGATGGTGGACATATAGATATATAGACAGGTGGGTAGATGGGTGAATGAATGGATGTATAAATGGCTGGATGGAGAGGTGGGTGGTTAGATGGATAGTTGGGTAGATAGTTGAATGGCTGAGTGAGTGACTGGATAAACGGATAGGTCGATGGATGAATAGATGGAAGAGTGGATAGATAGAGGAGTAGATGGATGGATGAGGGTTGAATGGATGAGTGGATGGATAGGTGATGGATGAATGGAAGGATAGATGGAAAGATGATGGAGGGATGGAAGGACGAGTGGATATTTGGATGGGAGGATGGGTGGATAGATGGATGAATGAATGGATGGATGGATGGATGGATAGTTAAATGAGAGGGTGGATGGGATGATGGATGGATGGGATGATGGATAGATGGATGGAGGGAGGGAGGGAGGGAGGGAAGGAGGGTTGATAAATGGATGAGTGTCTGTATTCTCAAGTGGTCATGATGATTCTTCGTGCCACCTCGTTTTTTGCCCTGGGTAAGATGTCGAGTTCTTCTTCATCTTCTCTGGTCTTCTTTCTAAGTCCTGTGCAGGAGCAGATGACAAATGTGACCATCTGTCTGTCCAGCCATAGAGTGTACCCTCCACTGAGCTCAGGGTGGAAGATGGCAGCACCCCTGAGTAACTCGCCGATAACAAATGGGCCAGAAGCCCCGGGCAACGGGCAGTGTGGTACCAAGGACAGCATTTTTCATTTCAGGAAATCACACAGCCAGCAACAGCTATTTCAGGGACCCTGCTGAGATGCGCCATCAACCTCAGAGTGGAAATCCAGGTTCACTAATTAGCCGTGGTTCCCATGGTGACCAGCTGGGAACCCCTCTGCCCCCAGGCAAGAACGAGGCTCTACCGGTGGCTTGGGGCAAAGAGAGGAGGTCAGCCAGGGAGGGAAATCAAGGACTGTTACTTTTTTGGGGGGGGCGGCAGTCCTGGGGTTTGAACTCGAGGCTTTGGGCTTGCTAGGCAGGCAGAGTTGAGCCACCTTTGTCTGTCACGTCTGGAGTCCTGGCCATGATTACACACCTACTTTAAGAAGATGGGTTGGAACAACATCCTTTCCATCATGGTCCTCAGAATTGGGAAACTGAGGCCAGGATATTCCTGCAAGGAGCCTCCAGGGTGAGAATATTTATCTGTAACCTCCCTGTGTGCCAGGCGCCCCAGGGCGGGGAGCAGAGAACGCAGGGCTGTGGGCTGTGGCCCACCCCATCTTGTGTGCAGCTCACCTACATGATGATGCTTGGAAGTAGCTCTGGCTTAATTAAGAGCATCACAATTCTGCCAGGCACCGGTGGCTCCCGCCTGCCATCCCAGCTACTCAGGAGGCTGAGATCTGAGGATCAAAGTTCAAAGCCAGCCCAGGCAGGAAAGTTACCTAAGACTCTTATCTCTAATTAACCCATAAAAAGCAGAGTTGGAGATATGGCTCAAGTGGTAGAGCACCAACCTAGCCAGAGAGAGGCTCCTGACTTCAAACCCTGGTACCAATGAAAACAATACAAAACAAAATGACAGAGTTCTTAAACTGGGCATAGTAATGCATGCTTGTAATCCCTGGTACTCAGGAGGCAGAGGTAGGAGGATTGTGGTCTGAGGTCCAGGGGAAAGTGTGTCACTATCTGAAATCAAATATTAAAAAAAGAAAAAGAGCCTGGAGGCGGGGGGGGGGGGGAGGGGGGAGAGGGGGGAGGGTTCTCAGTGGATGGGGGTGACTCTGGTGGTGGGCGTGGCTCAAGTCATAGCTGGTCTAGCAAACCTAAAGCCCTGAATTGAAACTTCATTACCACCAGGAAGAAAAAAAGAGGGGGGGAGGGAAGGAGGGAGGGAGGAAGAGAGGGAGGAAGAAAGGAAGGAAGTCACAGTTTTTGGAAGCACTAATTGCTGGGAAGAAGGTGAATTAGTCAGTGCCTATTTACACTTCCATATATTTTTAGGTCAACTAATTTGCAAGAAGCCAAAAGCAAAGAAAAATAGGCGCGTGATGCATCACCTTTGCTTGGAGACCTTTCTGACTGGTCTTTAGACTTTTCTGCTAATTGACATTTGTCCTTTTTCCCTGGGAAGACAGCTGTCCCTGCGTCATTTAAGCCAGCCCTGAGCTGTCTTGTCCTTGCTAAACCCTGGAGCAATTATCCTAATAAATGGTCGCATCGGGAACTTGCTTTGTCCCAATTCTAAAGGAGCAGCACACAAGTCTGGTGACCAGGTTAGGGTCCTTTGATGGGCATGAGAACATTCTCAGGCTTTTGTCTCCACAGCACAACGTCTTTATCTCTTTCCAACTCCTGACTCCCACGTTAGAGATGCTCCAGCACCTAGAAACAAATGTCACCAAAGAAAGATAAGACTTTAAAAAATCAAAGAAATAAACAAAGAACTCAAAAAGCAGAGTAGAACTCATCTTCCTTATCTCATGTCCCTAAGCAAAGTAATGTTTGAAAAGTTTGGTTTTTTGTTTTGTTTTGTTTGTTTTGGCTGGATGTGGTAGCGCATTCCTATAGTCCCAGTCACTCAAGAGGCTGAGATAGAGAGAGGATGGGGAGCTCAGGGCAAAGGTTAGCAAATCTATGTGAAATATAAGCAAGAACAACAATCCCAGCTGGGGTAGGGGAGTGGTTCAAGTGGTCCAATACCTTTCTCACAAGTGCTAGGTCCTGAGTTCAAATCCCAGAACAGCCAAAAGCCTCTCAAAAGTTCTGGCTTTATGCAGCATAAGGTTGGACATGTTCACAAGGCCTGCTCCCCACCCCAACCTCCACACCCCACCAATCACTGCAATGGGTTGATTGGGAAATAAGGAGAAACTTGAAGCAAGGTGGAGGGGCAAGGCTAGGGCATGCCCCTTGGGAGGTGCCCTTGACCATGCCCTTGGCCTGCAGCCACATCTCCTGCCCCCAGGGCACCGTGGGAAATGTGCTGACCCAGGCCTGAAACCCCTCGGCTTCTCTGCTCACCGGCAGCCTAGCGTGGGAAAAAAAAATCCATTCATCTCAGCGGGTCTCAGTTTCCTCATAGATAAAATGGGCACAAGACCCACCCCTATGGAAAGCGGCAGCGAAGAGGAAATAAGATGTGAAAATGAGAGCTGTCACAAGTCCTCCCTGCCTCCTTTCTGCCTCTTTTGAGACAGGGTCTCACTATGTAGCCCAGGCTGGCCTCACACTCACCAGCCTCTAGCCTCTGCCTCCCATATGTTGGGACTAAATGCATGAACCACCAATGGCCGGCCAACAACTGGCTTTTCACATCTTGTTGTTCTTGGCTTGAGCTGGGGCAAAGGGAGAACTTGGAAAGGCCAAGCAAGAGAAGGGCAGTGCGGATTTCTTCTGGGACACCCAATACCACTTCCTCTACCATCCTAATCACTGGAGGACCCTCCCCTCCGGCCCCGGCCCCCGGGAGGGGCAGGGGCTGGCCAGGGTTGGACCCCAGAGGCGCCTCCTGTTTCTTGGATGCCAGGTCATTACGCAACGCTGGCCACAGAGCAGTGAATGGCATCAGTGTCCCACACAGGTGCACGTGTGTGTGTGTGTGTGTGTGTGTGTGTGTCACTAGGTTTGAGCTCTCAGCCCCCTTGGGGGTAAAGGCACTTTTGTTACCCTAAGATACCACCTTACCCCAGTCAGAATGTCCCACATCCACAATGATTTGTGGATGCTGGAGGGGATGCGGAGAAAGAGGAACCCTATTACACTGCTGGTGGCAATGTACACTTATACAACCACTTTGGAAAGCAGTCTGGAGGGTCCTTAGAAAGCTCAAGATTGACCTCCCTTACGACCCAGTCATACCACTTCTAGGCATCTACCCTGAACAACAGGAACCAATATACAAGGACACGTGCACCTCCTTGTTTATTGCAGCACTGTTCACAATAGCTAGGATATAGAAACAACCCAGATGCCCCACCATAGATGAATGGATCCAAACATTGTGGTATCTATACACAATGGAATATTATGCAGCCATTAGAAATGACAAAATAATGGCATTTGCAGGGAAATGGATGGAGCTAGAAGAAATCATGTTGAGCGAGGTAAGCCAAGAGCAAAGAGACAAACGGTACATGGTCTCCCTGATAAGTGGATGCTAAATCCAAAATGTTAGGTGATACGACAAAATCAACAGGACTTAAGAAACAAAGAACTTCCACTCATCTGGTTGAACCACTACTAAATATCCCCATGCTGCTGATCACATGTATGGTATATATGTGTACACCGTTAGATGTTATAGACCGTGATAGACAATTTGCTCCAGGAAAGTTAGAATGAGCTTGTGACTTTAAATAAGCATCATTATTCCACAATACTGTGAAATTTGGGAAATTATGTAATCACTTAATCACAATTTAAAAAAAAAAGAACCTGGGGAAGGGAGGAAGGGAAGGGATGGTAGGGGGAAAACAATGGAGGGGGTAACAATGTTCAATAGGAAGTGTACTCATTACCTCACTCATGTAACTGTAACCCTCTGTATAGTATCTTTACAATAAAATTTTTTTTTTAAAAAAAGGCACTTTTGTCACTTGAGCAGCGATTCCAACCCTTTTTTGCTCTGCCTTTCAGGTAAGTTCCTGTGTTAATTCTTGGTACTGCTGGCTTTGGACAGTGATCCTCCTGTGTAGGCCCCAGGATTACAGCTGCGCTCAGCTTGTCAAATGCTAACTTTTTTGCTCAGACTGGTTTCAAATTGAGATCCTCCCACTCCCCACCTCCAGAGTAGCTGGGATTACAGGTGTGAGCTGCTATACTTGGCATTCTGCCAGATTTTAATCATCAACAAATCTCTCCTGGACTGCTTTTCCATACACCCCAGACCCTGAATGGTTCTAATTAACACCAGGAAGAAAGAAAAAGAAAAGAAAGCCACCGTGGTAAGGTGAGGGTTTTGAAGATGGAGGAGGGGTACAAGTGGGGAGCCAGGGGGGCCTGGATCAACCACCTGGAGAGAACAGCCGTGGGCCGCCCCTCCCCCCAGCCTGGCAGAGTGGCAGAGATGTCACTGGTGGCTGAAAGTTGGGAGAACGGAGCAGAGGTGAATTAATTAATTCATTCACTCATTCATTTTCCCACTCATTCTTTCACTCATTCATTGACTCCTTTATTCACTCTCCAACTCATCCACTCCCTCTCTTTCACTCTTTCATTCCTCCACTCATTCATTCACCCACTCTGCCACTCATTCATCTACTCTGCCACTCATTCATTCACTCTACACTCACTCAGTCACTCATTCATCCACTCATTCATTTGTGCATCAGTTGTTTCTGAGTCGGATCTCTGTGGTAGACGCTGGGCTCTGCAGAATCGGGGACAGGGTGACATCATTGTCTGTGGCGCTCTCCCCCAGTGGGGACGCAGTGGATATTTGTACTGTTGGGTCAGTTGACCTGAGGAGGGTGGAGGCCACAGCCCTGTCACACAGGTATATAATAGATGTTGATCATCTTCACCTCTGGGTTTCTGACTCTTATTCTCCTCCCTCTGGCCCCCCTTCCTTGCCCCAAATAGTCTTCTACTTTCATGATCCTTTTCTTTTTTAATCTACATTTTTACATATGAGAGACAATGTGTTTATTTGTCTATCTGAGCCTGGCTTCTTGCATAAAACATGATGGTCTCCAATTCCATTTAGCCATCCTTTTTTTCCCCCCTGAGAAAGGCAGGGTTTTACTTTTCATGGCTGTGTACTATTCCATCGTGTATACATAGCATGTTTCCCCAGTGGTGGGCAGCCTGGCAGATCCTACCACGTGACTCTTGGGGGCAGAGCTGAGCCAACCATGGGGGTGCAGGCCCCTTCTTTCTCTCGTGCCTGTGTGATTTCCTCTCCTTTGGCTAGATGCCCATGAGTAGCATGGCAGGGTTCTAAGGCAGATTTATCTTTTAAGTTTCAAGAGGAGCCTCCATACTGATTCCAGAGTGACTACACTAATGTGTGATATTCGAGGCCCTTCCCCCCCCTCCCCCGCAGGCATTGGTTGTTCATTTTCTTGATAACTGCTCTTCTGATTGGGGCGGGGTGCAATCCCAATGTTGTTTTGATTTGCATTTCCTGGATGGATGAGGGTGCATTTCCTGGATGGATGAGGGTGCTGTTTTATTCCCCCCCCCACACACACCCATTTATTATTATTCCACATTTATTGTGGAAGTCAGTTCTTAATCCCACCCAGGTGTGAGATGGAGGTAAATGGCACAGAGAACCATCTAGAAAGAAAAGGCCTGCATCACACCGCCCCTGCCCATCCCCCCACCCCCCCAGCAAAGCGGCTGCCTCACTGTGGAGCCGACAAAGTCACCTTAAAGCCATCCGGCTCCCATCAACTCCACTGTAATTGGATTTCGTGTCACTTAGATAGAGAAAGAATGTCAGGGGAAAGAAAGCCCTGGGCCTTGGCCGTGCCCGGTGGCACTCGTGGCAGTCTGGTTCCGTCTGAGGCTGGGGACATGTTCCCTGCATGGGTCAGCTTGGGGGGTGACCCTGGAGGGCAGGGTGCATCCGTGTGCACAGTGCTGCACCTGTCATGAGAGCAGTAAGGGCCATACAGGCCCGGCCATGTGGGGACATTGGGCCAAAGGTCACATATTGTTTAGTGTGACCCCCCCCAGCTCCCCTCAGCCCCAGCTGGGGAGCAGCAAGGAGGGTCCCCCACTCAATTTACAGCCTGTCAGGCTCCCCCCAACTCCACCCTCCCCGCCGCAAAAAAAGAAAGGACTGAGACCAAAGATTGGGCCTTGAATAATGGGGGCTGGCCCAGCCCGGGGAAGCCATGGCCACAGGGAATGGGAATGTGAACGAATGTGTGTGTTTCTCCAGACAAATCTGCTTCTTGATGCAGCTCTGCCAGGAGAAGCCCCGCAGGGCTAGGACCCAGGGAAGACCTGACCCTTTGTTCTTGTTTGTTTGTTTGTTTGTTTTTTGGGTCTGGTCGTGGGTCCTGAACTCTGGGACTGGGCACTGTCCCTCAGCTCTTCAGCTCAAGGCTAGCGCTCTACCACTTGAGCCACCTTCCCAGCCCCCTGACCCTTTGTTCTAAAGCCATCATGAGGGAGAAAGAAGGGGCTGTGACAGCTGCTTAGAAGCTGCCTTGTCTGAAACATGTGGACTCTATACTTGAATGGAGGTGCTGGTGTCATGCCTGTAATCTCAGCTACTCAGGAGGCTGAGATCTGAGGATCGTGATTTGAAGCCAGTGAATTAACCAGCAAAAAGCAGGAAGTGTCTCTCTCCCTCCCCTCCTCTACCCCCCCTCCCCCACTAAGGTTTGAACTCCAGGCCTTGGGCTTGCTAGGCAGGAGCTCTATCACTTGAGCCACACCTCTGGCCCTTTTTGCTTTTGTTATTCAGATAGGCGATTCTCCTATGTCTGCCTCCTGAGGAGCTGGGATTACAGGCGTGCATCACTGTGCCTGAAATTGGGGTTGTTAGACTTCCAGCCCAAACTTCAAGAGTTCCAGCCATTGGCCTCTATATACCTCAAGTGAAGAGATGGTAAAGGACAGAGAAAAGTCATTGATTACGTAGCATGGACTTGTCCCGGCAAGACAGGACATTGCAAATATTCAGCTATTTTGGGGGTACAGACATGTACTTTAGGTTTTATAGACCAGGGGGGAGGGAGAGAGATGCATTAGTAAACTGTCCAGGTCCCCAGTCCTGACCCTTCCAGAGTTTTGGCTCCTTTAGGTGGAGAATAGTATTTAGAAAAACAACTTCTTGCTCATACCTATAATTCCAGCTACTCAGGAGGCAGAGACCTGGAGAATCAACATTCAAAGCCAGCCTGGGTAAGAACAGTGCACAAAACTCCATCTCCAGTTAATCAGCTAAAAGCTTAGCTGGAGGTGTGGCTCAAGTGGTCCAGCACCAACCAAGAGCAGGAAAGTCAAATGAGAGTGGGAAGGCCTTGAGTTCAAGTCCTGGTACTAGGAAGAAAGAAGGGAAGAAAGAAAGAAAAGATAAACCAATATTCCAGACCCTCTTCTATCTGGAACCATTTCCATACTTCTAACATATTTATAACTTTTTTTTCTGACAGAAAGAAATTTGCCTCTTCTTATCTTGGGCTGCTTAGAAAGAACTTTCAGGGTCTGGGAAGGTGGCTTAGTGGTAGAGTGCTTGCCTAACATGCATGAAGCCCTGAGTTTGATTCCTCAGTACAATATATAGAAAGTGGCGCTGTGGCTCAAGTGGTAGAGTGCTAGCCTTGAGCAAAAAGAAGCTCAGGGACAGCGCCCAGGCCCTGAATTCAAGCCCCAGGACTGGCAAAACAAAACAAAACAAAATTAAAAACAAAAACAAGAAGAAAGAACTTTCAAAATGACCAGGTGCTTGTGTCTCTGAGAAAATAAAGAGACCTACTAATTAGAATTCAATATTTATTTGGAGTTCTATTTGATTCTTAGCCTGAGGATCATTTTAGTCCAAATACTGTTTTCAAAAGTTACTGGGTCTTTCCCTTCCCAATCTCCACTACTCCAGCGTGTTCACGTTATCCGTCTAAGTGCTCACTCAACTGGCCTTTACTCATATTCAGTCTTCCCCATCTGTTTCCTTCCTTCTTCCTTCTGTTTTCTTCCTTCTTTCCTTCCTTCCTTCCTTCCTTCCTTCCTTCCTTCCTTCCCTTCTTCTTCTTCTTCTTCTTCTTCTTCTTCTTCTTCTTCTTCTTCTTCTTCTTCTTCTTCTTCTTCTTCTTCTTCTTCTTCTTCTTCTCCTTCTCCTTCTTCTTCTCCTTCTTCTCCTTCTTCTCCTTCTTCTCCTTCTCCTTCTCCTTCTTCTTCTTCTTCTTCTTCTTCTTCTTCTTCTTCTTCTTCTTCTTCTTCTTCTTCTTCTTCTTCTTCTTCTTCTTCTTCTTCTTCTTCTTCTTTTTCTTCTCCTTCCTCCTCTTTCCCCTTCCCCCTTTCTCTTTCCTCCTCCTCCTCCTCCTTCTTTTCCTGTCCCCTCTTTCTTGTTCACATACTTACTTTCAGCTCTGTCTATGCAGAAGACCAGACAAATGCTGTTTGATAGTGGAGAAGGCTAGTTTAAGAGGAAAAAAAAGGAATATTCCTTCAGCCTAACTCCATGCCTGTGAGTTACACCAAGTGAGAAAGATAACCAGCCCAGGTCTAGTTCACGATGACGTATGTGAATGGCACCATAGTTCACAGTTTTTTGAGCTATTTGCGATAAATTAGGCAAAAGGAAGCCGAGCCTGTGGAACTTGACTTCGTGTCAAGCTATTAGGGTAGAATTCCTACTCTAGCAAAACGGTATAATTAAATGTAGACGGCGTAATAAATATTTGATGAAGTCAATTCAGCTTACACGCGCTGAAGGCCCTTCTGCGTTGCCATGATGTAAAAAGTCCAATTCAGAGAAAGAAAGAGAAAGAGAGAGACACACACAGAGACACAGAGACAGAGAATAAAGCAGACTTCCAAGGAGACTTCACTCCTGAAGGATTGCATGTCACAATAATGTAAACATAGGTAGTGGTTTCTAGAAAATTCCACCTATGCCCTGAACCTTGAAGATCTCAGCATCCCCCCAGCACAACCTTAACTCCATTGTGTGTGTCTGAGGACTGCTGTGGACATGGGCACTTAGCATAGTCCCACTTGAAGAATAACTAGGAGGCCGGGCACTGGTGGCTCACGCCTGTAATCCTAGCTACTCAGGAGGCTGAGATCTGAGGATCACGGTTCAAAGCCAGCCCGGGCAGGAAAGACCGAGAGACTCCTATCTCCAATAAATCACCAGAAAACCGGAAGTGGCGCTATAGCTCAAGTGGTAGAGCGCTCGCCTAGAGCTGAAGAGCTGAGGGATAGCTCCCAGGCCCAGAATTCAAGCCCCACGACCGACAAAAAAAAAAAAAAAAAAAAAAAGAATAACTAGGAGCCCAGTGCTGGTGGCTCACGCATGTCATCCTAGCTACTCAGGAAGCTGAGATCTGAGGATCACAGTTCAAAGCCATCCCAGGGAAGTTAGACTCTTATCTCCAATGAACTACCCAAAAGCCTGAAGTGGAGCTGTGGCTCAGGTGGTAGAGCACCAACCTTGAGTACTAAAGCTCAGGGCCTTGAGTTCAAGCTCCAGGACCTGCACACACACACACACACACACACACACACACACACACACACACACACACACACACACACACACACACACACACACACACACAGGCTTAGATAAGGTTATTTATTTATTTATTTATTTATTTTTTTGCTTGTCATGGTACCTGATCTCTGGGCCTGGGCGCTGTCCCTCAGCTCTTCAGCCCAAGGCTAGCGCTCTACCACTTGAGCCACAGCACCACTTCCAGCTTTTTCTGCTTATGTGGTGCTGAGGAATCGAACCCAGGGCCTCATGCATGCAAGGCAAGCACTCTACCACTGAGCCACCTTCCCAGCCCCTAGATAAGGTTATTTAAAGCATGAATTTAGACCAGGTGCCCCAGCGCATCCGCACAATAGGAAGAGGGTTTGCAGGCAGGCTTGCAGGTTTACTGTCCTTTGCGGCTCTGATGCTGGCTTTGGCTTGAAATGCTTCCCCTAAGATCATAGGAAGGGGGAGGCGCCATCTCCCCCACCCCCTGCACCCGCAGAGTAGCTCAGGGCTCAGAGCAGGCCCTCCACTCACACCCCCTCCACAAGCTCTTCTCTTCCTCCGTCAAGGTTTTCTTTTCTCTCCCTCCTCCTAGAAGCCTTGGTAGAAAGCCTCTCTGATTTCCCCTTTGTGTGTGTCATTAGGCCTGAGCCTTCTGACTTTATCTCCGTCCAGCTGGAAATGTCATCTTACTTCAGGAGATAATACAATGCCTGATTGTGTCTGCCACAGATCCAAGCAGGCCTGGGAGCCTGAAATGATATCTCAAGACCAGAAGCACCCCCCCCCTGCAGTTCTAGCAAATTCAGCCCAAGCCAGCAAGAACCTATAGAGTCACTGAGACACTTTCCTGGCCTTGTCCCCTCCTCTGCTCTGTCCTGGGGGGCAGGAGGGGGTAGGGAGCCTGTGATCTCTTTATTTGGGGATGGGGGGGGGAGACACTCAATCACCGTGGGCCAAAGAGGTGATTCCATTGTGAGTTTGGAATGAGTTAGCAGAGGGAGCAGGGGTAGACTCCAGCTAGGTTAAGAGGATGGAAATAATCAGGACTTTGCAGAAGATAGGGATAGGAGGATGGAGGTTCAAGGCCAACCCGGGAGGAAAAAAGTTAGCTGGACATTATCTGGAGAAATAAGTTAGAATTTGAAGATCCTGAGTTGAAACCCAACAACTGCAAAGCAAAACCAAGTCTGGTGTGGGGATACATGCCTGTAATCCCAGAATGCCTGGAATCTGCCGTAATCAAGAGGCTGAGGTAGGACAATTATAATCGAAGTCTTCATCTGAAAAATCACTAATCCCAAATACAGTGATTACGTAGCTCACCTGCCTAGAAACTCTAAAGCCCTGAGTTCAAACCCCTGGGCCACCAAAAACCAACCAACCAACCAATCAAAACTAGACACCAGGGATTCATAGCCAAGTGTCTTTAAGGAATTTAAATGTAATATGCCTTGCATGCCCTAACTCTAAGCTACAAAATACATGTAGAAGCTGGGTACTGGTGGCTCACACCTGTAATCCTAGCTACTGGAGAGGCAAAGATTTGAGGATTGCAGTTTGAAGCCAGCCTGGGCAGGAAAGTCCTTGAGTCTTTTTTTTCCAATTAGCCATCAGAAAACCAGAAAGTGGAGCTGTGGCTCAAAGTGGTAGAGAGCTAGCCTTGAGCAAGAGAAGCTCAGGAACAGTACCCAGGCCCTGAGTTCAAGACCCATGACCCAAACCAAAAAACAACAAACGAATAAAAAACACCCATTTGTAGATATTACCTATCATTCCTGCTCTCGTCTTTTTCTCTCTCTTGCTTGCTCGCTTACTCACTCTCATTTATTTATGCTTGAACTCAAGGCCTCAACCTCATGTTTAGTTTAGTTTAGTTTTTTTTTTTTCCCTCAAGGCTGGTGCTCTACCACTTGAGCCACAGCTCCACTCCTGGCTTTTTGCTGGCTTGTTGGAAATAAGAGTCTCACGGGCTTTCTCGCTCAGGCTGGGGCTTTAAACCATGATCTTCAAATCTCAACCTCCTGAATAGCTGGGATTACAGACATGAGCAACCAGCCCCCCCCCCCTGGCTATTCTCACTTTATAGACAGACATTTAGACTCCCAGGGTGATAGGGTTGATTTATTTCTGGGGAAGGACTAAAATCCACTGCTGGGGATTCATGGTATTGGAGTAGGGGGTAAGAAATGGGCATTTTGGCTTCAATCCCCACATCTCTGTGACCCACGATGCTAGACTGGTTTGATTTTTGCCCTTCTTTCCCTGCAGGATCAGATCCTCCAGAAGAGCCAGGGACCAGATCCTATTTGTTAGCACCACGCCTGAGGCAGGCCTGAAGGTCTTCACCCTGTGGGCGCCGGCCAGTGTGCTTTGATACACTTTACAGCATCCTGGGTAAAATGCAGACTCTCCCTAGAAGCCTGGCTAATGAATGGGAAATGATTAAAAATCAGTCCCTCCCCCGCAATGGCAAGGAAAAGAACAGGAAAAATTATTACACAGTCCAGCGGGAGAAATCCAAGCTGGAAAGTTAGCCAGGGCGCCTCTTTCCACCAGCCAGGCTGAGTTCAGAATTAAGCAAATTGCTTCCCAAGAAAGACACAGCAGAGAGCTTTCTCTGAAAGAAAAGAACAATAGAACCATCTCCTTATTAAAACTTCTTAGGAAAGAAAATTGCCCTTCATAAATACTTCATATTGAAAGATGGTATGAGCCAGACAAGGATGTAGAAGCCTTTTTTTTTTAAATCCCCTCAAGCGAATCAAGATGGGACATTTTTAGTAAAATCAATATGTTTAGGGTCGGGAGCAACAGCTCACACCTGTAATCCCACCCACTCCCTACTCGAATCCCACTCCACCTACTCTGATGTCCCTGACATCAGAGGGCAGCAGCGGAGCCTTGCTGTGTGACCAGCATGGGATGGGTCGCCTCTAGTCTCTGATCTCCAGGAGAATCCATATTTTCAAATACTGGGTGCCAGACACTTACTGCAGCAGAGGGTTTTTGTTTTTTTGGGTTTCTTTCTAACTGCTATGGCCTTGTCTGTTCCCCCTCCCAGGACAGGAAATGAGGTCTGGGGGGGGGGGGGTCAGGGAATTAGACCCTCATGGCTAGGAGGGACATAGTCCGGATTTAAACACAGGTGTGTTTCATCAGGATCCAGCCCTCTTAAAACTGTTCATGAGCCAGGCTCTGGTGGCTCAGGCCTATCATTTTTACTCCTCAGGAGGCTGAGATGAGGAGGATCACAATTGGAGGCTCGGCCCAGGCAGAAAAATTCCAGAGACCGCATTTTCACAGAGAGCTGGGTGCAGTGGCGCCCACCTGCCATCCCAGCTATAACAGGAAGCCCAAAATGGGTAGACTGCCACCCAGGTGTAGGTGACTGGGTAGGAAGTGAAGCCCTATCTCAAAAATAACAAGTTCAAAGAAAAAAAACCCCACAAAACACCAAAAGTGGGCCAGAGGAGTGACTCAGTGGTAAAGCCCCTGCCTAGCAAGTCACAAGGCCCTGAGTTCAAAAACCCCGGCTTCAAAAACCCCGGCTTCTCCCAGCTTCCATACGACCTGGCACAACCCACTTTTAGAAACGCCTGGCTTCCCTGACCCTCAGCCTGCGGCTTCTTATTGGAAAGCTGTGGTCTGCAGCAACTCTCCAATGTTCAACTTATTTTATGTTGTTGTTTTTAAAACACACTTTATTTCTGGCAGTACTGGGAATCAGACTCAGGGCTTCATGCTTGCTAGACAGCCACTTTACCACTTGAGTCACACCTCCAGCCCTTTTGGGGCCCGCTTATTTTCAAGATAGGGGGTCTCACTTTACGTCCAGACTGGCTTGAGCTATGAGCCTGCTACTTGTGCTTCCTCTGTAGCCGGAATGACAGGTATGTGCCACTACACCCAGTCATTAGTAGAGATGGAGTCTCTTGAATTTCCTTTACCAAGGCTGGCCTCGAACTTTGATCCCCGAGTAGCCAAGATGACAGGCCTGAGTCACCACACCTGGCCAAAACCTACCCCCCCCCCTTCTCTAATCTCCGCAGACAATTTCAGCTCCTCCATCTGCCTTCTGGTTCTGAGATGTTGTTAAGCTTTTATGGTTCTCTTTCTCTGTGTCCTTGCAGCTCTGTCCCCTGGCTGCCGTTTCTAGCAAGGTCGCAGGGTATTTAAGTCACCAGAGTGTACTGAGAAAGTGAATAAGGAACACTGCAGACAGAGAAAAAAATACAATAAAAACAAGTATCAACTTCCACACATACCCAATGGAGAAAGGCTATTGAGTGTGTGCACATTTGCATCTGTGTGCATGTGTGAGTCTGTGTGTATGTATGAGAGAGAGAGAGAGAGAGAGAGAGAGAGAGAGAGAGAGAGAGAGAGAGAGAGAGAGAGAGAGAGAGACTGTTCCCAGGTTTGAATTTAAGGGCTTGTGCTCTTGCTCAGCTTGCTTGCTCAGCTGGTACTCTACCACTTGAGTCATGCTTCCAGCCCAGCTTTGTGCTAGTTACTTTGAAGATAGTGACTCATACACTTTTCTGCTCAGGTCAGCTTTGAACTGCCATCCCCCAGATCTCAGCCCACTGAGTAGCTAGGCTTGCAGGTGTGAGTCACCTGCACCTAGCTTACATGTGAACTTTAATATGCAAAATGGAAGGATAATATTCTGACACCTCAGGCCTCCCAAAAATTATGTTAGAGTGAAAGGTAGGGAAGGAAATAGAGTGAGTGCTATTATATATATATATATATATATATATTTTCTTATATATGTTTATATATATATATATTTATATATTGTCATGGGACTTGAACTCAGGGCCTGGGCACTGTCCCTGGGCTTTTTTTGCTCATGGCTAGCACTCTACCACTTGAGCCATAGCACCACCTCTGGCTTTTTGGTGGTTATTTGGAGTTGGAAGTCTCACGGACCTTCCTTCCTTGACTGGCTTTGAACTGTGATCCTCAGATCTCAGCCTCCTGGGTAGCAAGGATTACAGGTGTGTCTGGTGAACCAGCTATTTCCAGTTTAGATGTGTGAAAATAGTCTCCTAAAGAGCTGGTGACTCAAGAAATCTATAGGACTGGAGACACGGCTCAAGCGGTACAGCACCAACTCTGAGCAAGAAAGCTGAACAACAGCATGAGGCCCTGAGTTCGAGCCTCAGCACCAGCACAAAAGACAAAGAAACCTCCCATAGGATGACTTTGAATTTGGGCTAAGAAAACCAACAAGGCCTCAGTAACGCCTGCTCATCCACATTGGTCCCTGGGGCTGGGAGGTCAGAGGTGAGCCTTGATCAAGCCTCAGCTAGAACATTGCCTGCAGCGTCTGTAACAGAGTATTATATGGCTGGAATGTCAGCTGGGGCAGAAGTCACATGCGATGAGTGATGCACTTAGGCTTTGGGTTAGAAGCTTTCACTTGAATTTCCTGTGTGTGTGTTTGTTTGTGTTTTTTAATGTGTTCATGTGTAGGTGTGCATCTCTATGTGTACCTGTGCATTTATATTTACGTGTACCTCTGTATATTTTTGTGTGTCTCTGTGTATCACTGTGTGTTTGGGTGCAGAGTGTATGTGTGGTATGTGTGTGTGCCTGTATATATATGTGTGTGTGTGTGTGTGTATGTGTGTGTGTGTGTGATGTGTGTGTTTGTGTGTCTGCATGTGTGCACAGGTGTGTTGTGTATGTGCAGTGCATGTGTGATGTGTTTGTGTGTATAGGTCGCTGTCATGCATGTGTGTGTCATGTGTGTACAGTGTGTGTGTTCTTGTGTGTGCATGTGCATGTGTGTGTGTGCACGCAGCTTGGGTCCTGGCTGGAGTTAACCATGCAGGGAGCAGAGTGAAGAATTGCTGTAGTGGCACGTATTTCGGGGGTGGGGTGGGGTGACTTACTTCCTTGGGCTAGTTTCCTTCAGAGAACCTCTTCTATTACTTTCTTTCTGTAGGGCCAGGCCACGCCCCCTCCCCTAGCTGCTCCAGAGAGCAGAGAGCCTCCTAGTGGAGGCCTGGGTGGAAGCTATTGGTTTCTGTTGTTCGCCAGAGTAGAAATTCCCTGTGTGATTACGAGGCCATGGGGTAGTCATGTCTGCAATGTTTAAAAAATATGTGTAGCCATGGAGAGTAACTGCACTAATTGAGAAATTCCTTGGGATAATTCTGTAACTGCCTCTAAAGTGCTCTGATTAGTACATTCCCCCTCCCTGAAAACCACCCTCTCTTGAAAGCTTATTTTGCTTAGCATGATGATCTCCATATCAGAAATGAACTAAGTCACCAAGTCAACCTCTAAACTGAGAACCTAGGACCCAGCTCAGGCTACTTGGGAGCCAGAGATCTAGGGGATGGACGTTCCAAGCTAACTTCTCAAGAAGTTCATGAGACTCCATCTCAGTCATTGGCTGGGGAAAGTGGTACATGCCTGTCAACTCAGCAACCCACAGAAGCCCAAGTAGGAGGATCACAGTCCAGGCCAGCCCAGGCATAAAGTGAGAGCTTATCTTGAAAATCACCAATGGAAAAAGGGGGCTGCTGAGGTGGCTCAAGTGTTAAGAGTGCCTGCCTTAGCAAGCACAAGGCCCTGAGTTCAAATCCTCATGACAGCTAAACCTTAGGCCTCAACTCATGGGAACAGTATTCTTTGAAACGTGGTATCACTTGTGGACAATCATGCACTTTTAACATCAAATGTCTGAGCACTGACAACAGGCCAGTGGTTACTCCAGTACAGGAGCCCCAGAAGCAAGCAACATCTGTATCCTTGATTCTTATTGGCTGAAAGGGAATTTTCATTTCATCGGTATCATCTGTATCCTTTATCCTTATTGGCTGAGATGTGATTTCCAGTTTGTCAGCATCATCTGTATCCTTTATCCTTATTGGCTGGGATGGGAATTCCTGGCCAGTTTATCAGTATAACCGCCACTGGCACTTGAAGCCCTGTGAGTTGCACTTATGTAATCATTTGAGGCTGAAAGTTGATTTCAGTTGTAAAGAAGAGAAATAGCAGTTGTGCTATGCCGCTGCCTGGGGTCTCTTACCACACCAGCAAGCTCACATGTCATTCATAATTCCTGGCTTCGGTGGCTTTCATCCTAACTCTCTCCTATTGGTTTAAAAATAAAGATTAAACTTCCCAACATCAGCTGCAATTTCGAGTACCAGACAATGCCTAGGCATATACTAGCAGGGTTTCAAATTCTTGGGGGGAGTCACAATGGCAAAAGAAAATGTGAAATTCGATCATAGTAATAACAATAGAAACAATAAGAAGACGAACAAATGAAGAAAGGTTTGACCTAAAATATCACACATAGACTTAGATTCCCAAGTGAATGTGACTTTTTTCTATTTCAGGAAGCTAGACTTA
Source organism: Dipodomys merriami (assembly GCF_024711535.1). Lineage (NCBI taxonomy): Eukaryota > Metazoa > Chordata > Mammalia > Rodentia > Heteromyidae > Dipodomys > Dipodomys merriami. Next base: position 18,560,879 of record NW_027203604.1, read on the forward strand.
AAAAGAACTTCCAGGCACTGGTGATTGGCTCACTCCTGAAATCCTAGCTACTCAGGAGACTGAGATCAGAGGTTTGTGGTTCAAAGCCAGCCAGGGCAGGCTTTGAAGACTCTATGAGAGTCTTATTTCCAACTAACCAGAAAAAAGCCAGAAGAGGAGCTATCACTCAAGTGGTAGAGCTCCAGCCTTGAGCAAAAGAGCTCAGGGACAATACCTAGACCCTGAGTTCAAGCCCCAGGACGGGCACAAAACCAAAACCAAAACACAATGAGAAAACAGTATCTGTGTCCAGAAAAGATGGAACCATGTGAATTGAGGAGTGAAATAACGGTTGTTTTAGAGATCCTTGCTCATAAGGAAAGGAAACCTTATGTGGAGAGAAGACGAGATTTATTTGGGGGCTATTTCAGCAGGAAGGGAAATACCCTCTCAGTCCCTCAGATGCAATCACAGAGGCTGCACAAATGTTCTGGAATCCTCTGCCACAAAAGCAGCGCTGTGCCTGATGGGTTTATTTCTCTTTGAGTGGATGAGGCTGAACGTGGATGGGTCTGCACAGGAGGGCAGGGCTGGGTAGCTAGCTTCTCCTGCCAGAAGCTGCGCCTGCTACAGCTCCTCACAGACAGGCCGTCTAACAGCATGAAGGTCTCTGTGGAAAAATAAAAAATAAAATCTAAAGCTGCACTGAACTTGTTCTTTTGAGAATAAGCAACACTGGAGAAGTTGTTTTGGCTCTGTGCCCCTAATTTTCAGTTATGTGTGCAGCCCAAACCTCTGTGTGTGTGTGTGTGTGTGTGTGTGTGTGTGTGTGTACATCCACAAAATTCAGGGCTTCCCTTTTGCTAGGCAGGTGCTCTACTCCTTGAGCCACACCCCTAGCCCTTACTTTTAAGTTTGTTTTTCAGATAGGGTCTCAGACTTTTGCCTGGAGTCAGCCTCCAATCTTGAGCCTCCTGCCTCCCTTTACCTCCCAAGTAGCTGAGATTACAGATGGGAGCCTAGGCATCTGGCCTAACTATATATGTTTCTTGCTGAGAGATCAGTAAAAATTTCTTAAAGTGCTCAACCTGGTTGTTCCTCCAAGGAGATAGTTCTGGTTTTGTTTTTGTTTTTATTCTACCCCCCCCCCCCATCATATCTAGGCCAAGGATATCACAGGAAATAGGGAAATTTAAACTTGACTTCTTTCTTTCTTTTTTTTTTTTGGGTCTGGTCGTGGGGCGTGAACTCTGGGCCTGGGTGCTGTCCCTCAGCTCTTCAGCTCAAGGCTAGTGCTCTACCACTTGAGCCACAGCACCACTTTCGGCTTTTTTTTCTTTTTGCTTATGTGGTGCTGAGGAATCGAACCCAGGGCCTCAAGCATGCAAGGCAAGCGCTCTATCACTGAGCCACCTTCCCAGCCCCTAACCTTCACTTCTGATGAGAGTTTTGTCATTCAGGTGTGCCATCAATGGAAAAAAAGGGAAGAAAAAGACAATCAGCATCTATTATGCACCTGCTGTCTGCCTAACATGATCACAAATGATAACTCACTGAAACCTGAAAACAATAGTTGGTAGAAAATTAGCTTTACTAAGAAAGGAGAAGACTTAAGCACTCTCTCAAGGTCAAATGACAAGAGGTGAAACTGGGGTTTAAAGAAGATCCATTAGACTCCAAAGCTAAAGCCTCCTCTACTCTATCAGGAAATTCAGTCTAGTAAAAAAAAAAAAAAAAGACTTTTTTATGGTTCTGAGATTTGAACTCAGCATCTTGCACATACTAAATAGGTGCTCTACCACTTGAGCTGCATTTCTAGTTCTTTTTACTTTATTTATTTTCTTCAGATCCTGTGACTTAAAAAAAAATTTTTTTTTTTGTCCAGAGTCAGCTTTGACCTGGATCCTCTACTTTCTCAAGTAAGCTGGGATTACGAGCATGCACTACTATGCCCAGCCTGCAAAATCTGCTCTGGAAAGGGTCTTAGAATTTTAGTATGCATGAAGGGAGATTAGTCAGCATCCTTTAGAGCTTTCCACCTCTCCTTCCCCCCATCCCAACATATTGCGATTCAGCATGGAAGACAGTTCCTCTGCATGTGTTCTAGAGTTCACACCCCCATCTCAACTTCCCAAGTGCCAAGAGATTGAAATGTAAAAAAAAAAAAAAAAAAAAAAGTCTCTGATGAGATCCTCTTGTCACCAGAGTAGAAATTAGCACATTTCCCAGAAGGCCAAGCTAAAAATGCATGTGAGAAGATCCAGGGAGCCAAGCAGATGGGACAATAAAAATGGAGGTAGCCCGGCCTCCCCAGGTTCCCCAGCCCCTGGCTGAGGCCCACACTGGGCTCAGCTGGCCTGGGAACAGCCAAGAGGAGAAGGAAGTGGGTGGTTACTATGTTGTGGCCTCGTTGCACAGCTGTGCGAGTCAGTGAGGGGAGGAAAATCTGGGGGCCACGCACAGAATCGCCTCGTGGGTAGAGTGAGTCAGACACAGACTGTGTGTCAATCAAAGATGCTGTGCAGGGCAGTTTCAATCACAGCGCCAGCAGCCTCTTCTGATGGGGTTTACCTGCATGAGCAACCTGCCTGTCAACACATGGTTCAAAGCACACACAGAAAAATCAACAATGATCTTGTGAAACTTCAGGCTCATGCATCAAAGACTTTCTCTCCCCCAACTACCAAACTCTTAAAGTCAGAAGCTACAGAAGTCAGACGCAGCTACAGAATCTGACACTAGAGAATTGAGCCTACGAAAGGAACCCTGAGAAGAGGAAGGGCTTGCTCAAAACCGTCTGGCAGGCCTGGGGGCCAGTCGTTCACGTCTGTAATTGTAGCAGCTCAAGAGGCTGAGATCTGAGGATTGTGGTTTGAGGTCTTGGCAGAAAAGTCTGTGAGACTCCTCTCTCCAATTAACCAGCAGAAGGCTAGTAGGGGAGGTGTGGCTCAAGTGGTACAGAGTCAGCCTCAAGCAGAAAAAGCCAAAGGAAAGAGTGAGGCCCTGAGTTCAAGCCCCCAAACTAGCAAAACAACAACCAAAACAAAACAAAACAACGACAAAACCTGACTAGTGACAATGGCCTAGGCTCTGTAAATGAGGCTCTCTGATTTATTGATCACCAGAGCAAATACAATCTCCAGTGTTGGAACCTGGGCTCTGGTTGTTTCATGATGCTTTCTGTTTGTTTGTTTTGCTGCCAGTCCTGGGGCTTGAACTCAGGGCCTGAGTGCTGCCTCTGAGATTTTCCCACTCAAGACTAGCCACAACTTCACTTCTGGCTTTTTGGGGGGTTAATTGGAGATAAGAGTCTCATGGACTTTATTCCCTGGGCTGGCTTGGGACCATGATCCTCATATCTCGGCCTCCTGAGTATTAGGATTACAGGCGTGAGCCACCAGCACGCAAGTCTTGGTGCCTTCATATATTGAAATCTCTTGTTAAGGAAATTTAAGAGTAATTATTTTGGGATCGATGCTATTTTTGTGTCTTTTTGTACACTGTCTTCTTTGTTCCAGGAGGAAATTAGAATTCTGGAAATACATTTGCTTTTATTTAATTATTAAAAGAACAAGCCTCTATTTCAAGTAGTTACAAATAGGAATCATTAGTCTGTCTAGAAAGGGCATACGCGGCTGAAACAAGCGACAATAATCTAGCGCCATGTGCAATTAGGACCACCCCCTCTCAGAGCTGGCAGTAAAAGAATGTCTGTCTGCTCTGTGAGTCGAAATTGAGAAAAGTGATATTTGATATGGATTGTTCTGAGCAGGTCTGGATTTGATGTTCTACACAAGAGTAACATTTTATAAAGTGCTTCTAAATGATATTTTTCATGATTGCTCTTTGTCAGTGTGGCTTTATTTGTGCTTTTGGAGACTTCAGGGAGGCAGAGTAAGAAGGACCAAGGAAAATGAAGTTATTAGCCAGGCTCTGGTGATGCATGCCTGTAATCCTAGCTAATAAGGAGACAGATCTGAGGTTGGTGGTTTGAAGCCTGGGCAGGAAAGCCAATGAGACTCTTTTTCCCCAAAAAAGCCAGAAGTGGAAGGATGCTCAAATGGTAGAGACCCAGCCTTGAGCAAAACAGCAAAAGACAGCACACAAGCCTCCAGTTCAAGTCTCAGCATTAGACACACGCACACATACACCCCTATTTCCCTGGGATAGAGACCAGCAAAGACCCTACCCATCACTCATTTCCCTCTCGCATCCCTTTTCCTCCTAAGGTTTATTCTTACTTGAACTGAATCATCTTCCACTATAGACCCAGTTTTCCTGTCTCTAGTTTTTACCCTTGAAGATATTTTCCTGAATAGAACTTTTCATAGAATTGAGCCACAGCGTCCTTGAAAACCTCCCAACTTATTTACATAACGGAAGCTATTGTTTGAAGTGCAAAGCAGGTCAGACTTTGGTTTCTAGAGATTAATCACTGCAGCCTATTTTATATTATCATAATAATTTCATTTATTTTGATACAATTTGTTTTCAGAATCAACCCTCAGCTTCCAGGGCCCAAGTGACAAATCCATTTGTTTCTGGTTAGAATGAATAATGTGATTAATGACCTTGCAACAAGATTTCTTTAAAAACTGGGGAGAGAAAAGGAGGGAGAAAAAAAAAAGAAAAAGAAAAGGAAGATTTCCATTTAAAAAAAATGTACAGCAAACCAGCTCAACTGGGCATCCAATCGCTCTGAACTTGTTTGTAAACTACAGGTGAGGTTTTGTAGCCATTTTGCTCCTCCCTTTATGGTATTTTTGAGGGGGGAGGGGGATGTTTCCATTTATTACCTGGTCTCCCCAAGAACCTGAGGACAGTGGTCTCCAGCTGGGGAGGTGGGAGTTATGGGATTCCCATCCGTAAGAACAGGGCACTATTTCACCAGGGGGCACCATCGTGATGACCCCAGAGGGGTCTTGGCATAGATAAAGGTCAGCTGTGCCAGGGTGGGGGGTGGGGCTGTCATGTGATCGTGTGGCTGTGCCAGGTCCCCACTTCCGGCTGGCATTTGTTGAGGGGAGGGGGAGGGAGCCTGGACTAGAACATTCTCTCCGTGTTCTGGGGCCTGGGTTACGAGGACCCACTGGGCGATCGGGACTGTTCCACCCATGCTGCGGCTCCTTCCCGCCTCCAGCAATGACGAACCCGCGCGGAGGTGGCTCATTCCGGCGACCCAGGTTCGAATTCCGCCGGGGGTGGTGGCACGGTGGTGGTTCTTTTTGGAAAGTGGGGTGACGCCGCCCTCAGGGTTTTCCTTTCCGTGCCGGAAGTCCTCAGCCACCCCGCAGGCGCTTTCCAGGGCACAAAGGCTGTTTTGAACCCAGTCCTCGCTTTCGGGGCGCCTCGGCGGCCGGGTGCTCGTGTCTGAGGCTCCTTCCCACGCGCTCGCCCAGCGGCCCCGAGAGCCGTGAGAAACGCCTCCGCCACGCCCTCCTCGTGACGCGCACCGGGACGGACCAATCAGAGATCTCGGCGCGCGCCCCACCTGCCTCAGACCACGCCCCCTCCACTTAAGAAAGGGCGCACGGGCAGAGCCGAGGCTAGTGCGCCGCGCCAGGCAGAGGGTGCGGCTGGGCGGCCGGGGGTGGCGCTGGTTCCCCGAGTGCCCTCGTCCCCGTGCGCCCCGACGGTGCTCAGACGGCGCCCATCCAGGCTGCGGTGAGCCGAGCGGCGGCGAGATGTGGGCGCTGCTGGCCGCCGGCGTAGCGCTGGTCGTGGTCACCGGGGCGCAGGACAACCCGGTGCCCGGCAGCCGCTTCGTGTGCACCGCGCTGCCCCCGGAGGCGGCGCGGCCCGGCTGCCCGCTGCCCGCGATGCCCATGCAGGGCGGCGCGCTGAGCCCCGAGGAGGAGCTGCGGGCGGCCGTGCTGCAGCTGCGAGAGACCGTGGTGCAGCAGAAGGAGACGCTGGGCGCCCAGCGCGAGGCCATCCGCGAGCTGACGGGCAAGCTGGCGCGCTGCGAGGGGCTGGCGGGCGGCCGGGCGCGGGGCTCGGGCAAGGACACCATGGGCGACCTGCCGCGGGACCCCGGCCACGTCGTGGAGCAGCTCGGCCGCTCGCTGCAGACGCTCAAGGACCGGCTGGAGAGCCTGGAGGTAGCGCCGCGCCGGAGGAACGGGGACGGGGAGAAGGAGTGGGGGGGGGGACGGACCCACCTGGACGGGCGCGATCGCCCGCAGGGTGAGCTCAATTTAGGGGTGCCAGGGAAGAGTCCCAGTCCTGCTCTGGACCTTGTTTGCATCGCACCCCATCCTACCCGCCCTCCTCGGCTGGAAAGGGTTAAATCTCACCTTTTACTTTTGCGCTTTTGGATAGATTGTGGTGAACTTCCCCAAAGCCCTGGCTCTCCACCCGCCTCCGCCCCCCCACCCCCCGCTCCGCCGCCCTCCCCACCTCCCCGCCCCGAGTCCTTAGGATAGGAAACCAAGTTGGACGCAAAATACTCAGTGATCTGGCAGCCTCTTACTCATTTTCTGGAAGAAGAAAAAAAAAATCTTCCCCCAGTGTGCACGAGCCGAGTTCGGTGGCCCGCGCGCCCAGCCCTGCGCGCCGTGCCCAGAGGCCCGCTCCCGCTGGGCTTGTGTGGTCCTTTGTCAGTGGGGTCGGGGGCCCGAGCAGAAAGGGGGTCACCGGTGACCCCAGATTTCGCACCCAAGCTAACCTCACGTTCATTTCGACGATGCCTCTTTAAGCTAGCTGCACCGTGGCCCGGCGTCTTGGAAGGGGAGCCCTCCCCTGTGTCCTCCCCTCCACCCACCCCCCACCCCCAGCTGTGTGCTGTTGGGAACTCTGACGAAGAAAAATCCTCCAGACATTTTCATCTGAACTTTTCCATCTCTCTGTGGATGAGGCGCGGAATTTCCTGTCCAGTTGCCCGCCCCCCCCTCCAAAAAAATAACTAGATGCAGAAGTATGTTTCAAGAAAAGTACAGGCAGTGGTGATCGCTGCTGAGATATTGGAGGGTTTCTTGGGGCTCGCTGGGTGTGAGTACAGTATTTTCCAGTTCTGTGCCGCTGTTACTAACAACTAACATTGTTCCCCACCCCAGTACCAGATGTGAATCAGATGGGCCACTGAATCTGAAGCCTTCCCGTAGTGAATGGGGTGGGGTAGTGGGGAGAGGGAGGGCTCTCCTTTTTTTGCAGTTTATTATTTGGAACGCTGGGGGTCAAGAGCCAGGGAGGAATGGGAAAATAATTAGGAGGAAAAGGCTAAAAAACCTGTCCTGTTTTATGCTGTCCCTTTTCCAGTAATTTCTCTGCGAGCAGAGTTATCTTTGTGCCAGTCCGCAGCTAGGGGAGACCGTTCTTCCTTTCTAGATAAAAGCTGTCCACCCTTGAGTACCATTGACTCACGCTGTAAAGAAAAAAAAAATCCTCGGTGTTTCGGTCTTTATCTGACCTAGAATTACATACAGGTTGGTTAAAATGGAGACTTTTTTAGTAAGAAGGGAAAAGCGGAGCTTTTTATTTTTAAATAGGGCAAAAAAAGAGATTCACAAATTTCAACTAGTGCAGCCAAGTCATTCTTGCCCGGCTTTGAAATCCTTCTCGCCCCACCCCCTCCCCGTCAAAAAGCATCGATGCCAATGTTCCCCTTTGGGTCTGGAAGTTTCTCATGCGGTGGGGTCACCTGAGCTCAGAGATTAGGAGGGGCGGAGGTCACTGTTTCTGTGTCCCCCCCCCCCCCCCAGCACCAGCTCCATACCAACGTGTCTACCGCCGGCCTGCCCAGCGACGTGCGCGAAGTGCTCCAGCGGCGGCTGGGGGAGCTGGAGCGGCAGCTGCTCCGCAAGGTGGCCGAGCTGGAGGACGAGAAGTCGCTGCTGCACAACGAGACATCTGCTCACCGGCAGAGAACAGAGAGCACGCTGAACGCGCTTCTGCACCGGGTGAGCGAGCTGGAGCGAGGTACGTGTGGGCCCTGCCCTACTTGCCCTGCACTACTCTACCCTACCCTACCTGCACCTGCCCTGCATGTCTGTCTCTCTGTGGGAGTGGCCTGGATTCCAATACTTGGGGGATGTTTATGAAAAGATCTTGACTGACAAAGCCCCGTCCCAGCAGGACTCCACCCTCCCCATCACCCCTTGGGAGAGCCCAGGACCTGGGATGGGGGTGTGGCTTAACAGCCTGATGTGACCTGACACCCGGGCCCCCCCTCCCAGGCGTCCTGCTCTCCCTCCCTTCACTCACCCTTGCCCTAGGTGCTGTGACTGCCTCCCCCTTGCCTTTCCTGGTTATTAAGTTTCTTCCCCGGGGTGCAGAGAGGTCAGATGCCTAGATAAGACTAGGCACTGGGGGCGAATTCCTGAAACCCTAGCTATTCAGAAGGCTGAGATCTGAGGACTGCAATTCGAAGCCAGACCTGGGAAGACAAATCTGAGAGACCCTTCTCTTCCAATTAACCAGCAAAAAAAACAAAAACAAAAAGCACCCCCCCAAAAAAAAACACAAAAAAGCCTGGAGCTGTGATTCAAATGGTAGAGTGTTAGCTTTAAGTGAAAAAGCCAAGCAAGAGTGGGTGGCAGGCCTTGGGTTCAAGCTCCATGGCATGTGCATACACCACACACACACACACACACACACACACACACACACACACATACACACACACACACACACACACACACAACAGATACTCTAGATACTTCAGATTACGGTACCAGCGATTCTAACCTCACACATACCAGGCCCACAAGGTAATTTCTAAGAGTTTCATCAGTTGTTAGCAGCATGTCCTCTGGAGCGGCCAAGGAGGCCCTGATGGAGAAGGACATGGGATACACATCCCCACCCCCATCATGGGTCTCCACCCTTGCCCTCCATAGAACAGGGTGAGTGTGGCTGCCCATGTGGCTCAGATGCTTCTGTTTCTGGAACTTTCCTCCCTCCTCTGGGGGCAGGGAGATATCAGGAGACTCGTTTTAGCTGGCAGAGCCTCCCTAAGGCCACAGCCAGGGCCACAGAGGCCTGTGTCACCTGACAGGGGGAAGGACGCGTGGAGCACAGGTAAGAGTGGATCCTGCCGCCAGCCTCCCCAGAGTGGACAGTGGGGACACTCAGCCATAGTGTCGGCATGCTGCATTTACCAATTAACTGTCTTCGAAGGGGTGGAGGGAGGGCTCTGCTGGGGCCACTGAGGCACCAAGGGCTATGTGCCTCACCTGGGCTAACAGCAGTGTTGCTAGGAGACACACTAAGAAAAGTCATACTGACTTAAGGATCATGCCCAGTGGCTCACGACATAATCATGGCTACTTGAGAGGTGGACAGGAAGTTTGAAGCAGGGCGGGGTGGGGGGGGGGAGTGTGAGGGAGAGTGGGGGGGGGCGGGGCAGTTATCTGTCTCAACAATTTAAAATGGACATGGTGTCTCATGCTTATAATCCCAGCAACTCTGGAAGTGGAGATTGAAGAGGGAGGGTGAAGGGCTGGGAAGGTGGCTCAGTGGTAGAGCGCTTGCCTTGCATGCATGAGGCCCTGGGTTCGATTCCTTAGCACCACATAAGCAGAAAAAGCTGGAAGTGGTGCTGTGGCTCAAGTGGTAGAGTGCTAGCCTTGAGATGAAGAGCTGAGGGACAGCGCCCAGGCCCAAAGCTCAGGCCCACGACAGAAGGAGGAGGAGGAGGAGGAGGAGGAGGAGGAGGAGAAGGAGAAGATGAAGAAGAAGAAGAAGAAGAGTAACAGTACTCAGGCCCTGAGTTGAAGCCTCAGGACTGGCAAAAAAAAAAAAAAGATGAAGAGGATGAAGGCCAGTCTGGGCAAAACGTTAGTGAAGCCCCTCCCCCACCTCAAGAAATAACCTGTTGGGCTTAATTGGTAGAATGTCTACCTAGTAAATGCCAGGCCATGAGTTCTATCTCCAGTACCAACAAAGAGAGAGGGGAGGGAAGGAAGGGAGAGAGAATGATGAGAGGAGAGAGAGAGAGAGAGAGAGAGAGAGAGAGAGAGAGAGAGAGAGAGAGAGAGAGAAAGAGAGAAAGAGAGAAAGAGAGAAAGAGAAAGAGAAAGCAAGCTGTGTGTGGTGGTGCATGTCTGTAATCCCAGCTACAAGGGAGTCATAGGAAGATAAAAGTCTGAGAGCAGGCAGGAGCAGGTTTGGGTTGTACTATGCTTGGTGGCTGGCATGCCTTCAGCTGCTCTGGCCCAGAGTCCAGGAGGGGGTCTACCCTTTGACCCTAGCATGAGAACCCCTGGGGTTCTTCCTGGGCTGCACCTACTCTGTGCCAGCTGAGCCTGTGGGCACAGTGGCCATTTGCTGCCTAGGGCTTTTCTGTGTGGGGAGGGATGTCAAGTGCCTAGTATACACACACACACACACACACACACACACACACACACACCTGTATGCAAATGAGTGGGAAACCTACCATATTCCTAGAAGCATCCACCTGAGTCCCGAGATCAGCCTCAGCCATGCAGCAAGTTGGGGTGGGGGGGTTGTGGTGTCTCAGCCTGGCCAGGGCTGGGCTAAAGGGCTGTTGAAATCCTGAAAGCTGAAGAGACTAGATTTCCTCTTCCCTCCTCCCACTTCCCTCTTCCTCTCTTTTTCCCTCTCCTTCCTGTCCCCAGCCACCCTCCCCCCCTTCCTTAGGCTCCTCTGCCACCCACAGTTTCTGATTTATTGGTCAGGCCTTTTAATTCCTTAATTGGTTTTAACTGAGTTTCCTCTGAACCTCCAAGCTGTTTTCTTGAAATAAAAGCCTTTGGTTTTCGGGGTGTGGCTCACTTGGCTGCCCCTTCCATCCCAGCTCTCATTAAACCTATCTGTTGTCACCACGCTAACAATATTATCAACACTGAGCCTTATTAAATTGGCAAACCTGCCCACCTGCAGGTGTGGACGCCATCTCTCTTTATTAGGTAATGATGTCTTCATTAAGAACAGGGCCATTTGCTACTTGGAGGCTGAGCCTTAGGGGCTGGCTGCAGGCAAGCAGGGGCAGGAGGGACCTCTGTCCTGCTCTGTTGTCCATTAGCTGCATGACCTTGTGCAAGTCACCTCGTTACTTTGGCCTAGGCACCTCATTTGTGCAACCTGTAAGGCTGGGGAGGGGTTTCTGGTTCTTCCTTTCCTTTCTTTTCCCTTTCCCTTTCCTCTCTCCCTCCTCTCTATCTCCTCTCCTCTCCCCTCCCCTCCTCTCCTCTCCTCTTTCCTTCCCTTCTTTTCCTTCCTTTCTGTTCTTTCTTGGGTTTGAACTCTGAGCCTTGCTCTGGCGGGCAGGTGCTCTACCATTCAAACCTCATCCCCACTTTTTTGACTTTTAGTTTTCTGTTCAAATAGCATCCTCAGCTTTATCTCTCCCCCGCCCCCCCCCGCATTAGACTTTGAGCTTCGATCTCGGCTTCCTAAATAGCTCGGTTTACTGTTGGTGCCAGCACACCTCCTCCTGTCTCCACCTCCCAAGTAGCTGGGATTACAGCTGTGAAACACTCTGCTCGTCCTAATGGGTGGAAGGGTAGGGAAGGTCTCTGCTTTTACTTTGGCCTGCCCAGGTCTTTCAAGCCTGGGAGGAGGAGGAGGCAGGTGAGGGCAGAGGCCTTAGACCTTTTAACTCTAGGTTGCTTTTCAGATAATAGTCTTGAATTTTTTGCCTGGGGGCCTCTGACATAGGGTACCACCATGTCCAGCTTGATTGTTGAGATGGGGGTTTCCATAACTTGTTGCCTGGACTGGCCTTGAACTTCAGTCCTCCTATCTCAGCCTCCTGAGTAGCTGGGATCACAGGCATGTACCACCACATCTGGCCTTCTTCTGGATTGAAAGAGACTTCTTTTTCCATCTTACTCAATGGAACCGCTGCATCGCCCACAGATTATTTCTTTTCTCCTCACCACCCACCTCCTTACTGGTACCTGGGGTTTTCATCTCCATTCTTCACCCCATCCAATGGGTCCTCCACTCCCCCACAACTCCTTTCGCAGTAGGAATCCCTGCTAACCCTGCTTCCCTTTATCTGCTAATGTCCAACAAAATAGAAGCTTCTGGAAGGCAGAGCTGCCTCTTCGTTTGCTGGGATTTAGCACTTGAAACAGTACTTCGGTCCCTCTGGGGTGTGTCTTAGATAGGGGTCTTGGTGAGTCTTTGCAGACCAGGTTGGAAGATGGGCCAAACACACCAGACACCTCTTTCCCCCCATCTTCTGCAGGCAACAGTGCATTCAAGTCTCCGGACGCCTTCAAGGTGTCCCTCCCTCTCCGCACCAACTACCTGTACGGGAAGATCAAGAAGACGCTGCCCGAGCTGTACGCCTTCACCATCTGCCTGTGGCTGCGGTCCAGCGCCTCGCCGGGCATCGGCACCCCGTTCTCCTATGCCGTGCCTGGGCAGGCCAATGAGATCGTGCTGATTGAGTGGGGTAACAACCCCATCGAGCTGCTCATTAACGACAAGGTGAGGCCCTCCTGTGGAAGTAGGGGCTGCCACGAGGTCAGCACCTGACCGGCCTGGACCGCACCGCAGCCCCTCCCCGCATTGTGTGTGGAGCTGGCATCCACATGGCAGGGACAACAGTGCCCTGAGCCGGGCCCACCCTGGGCAGGGGGTTGGGATGGGGTCAGCTGCAGGCCCCGGAGCTCCAAGCTCTGTGTGAGCCTGGCCCAGAGGCAGCAGAGGGTCCAGGTCCTGGGGCGGGAAGTGAGGCAGGAGACAGCCAGGACAGGATGCATTGCCTGTTGCACAGGGAGTGCCCAAGGATGTGTGCAAGTGTGTGTGTAAGAAGCTTCTGGGTACATCTTTCCTGAGGAGTCAGGTGTGTTGAGATGTAATTTATGTATAGTGAAATTAATTAATTAATTTATTTATTTATTTTTGAGACAGAATCTTGGCTATGTGGCCCAGGCTGGCCTCCTAATCCTCCTCCCAATTGCTGAGATTACAGGCATGCACCACCACCAGGCTCAGCCTGAAGTTTAGTGTAGGTTGTCACCAGTTTTCACAAATGCATGGAGCTGTGTAACCGCCACCAAAATAAAAATACAGCACAACTGGGCACCAGTGACTCACGCCTATAATCCTAGCTACTCAGGAGGCTGAGATCTGAGGATCATGGTTCAAAGCCAGCCTAGGCAGGAAAGTTTGTGAGACTCTTACCTCCAATTAACCACTAGAAAACCAGAAGTGGTGCTGTGGCTCAAGTAGTAGAGCAGTCAGCTTGAGCTGAAGAACCCAGGGACAGCCCAGAGTTCAAGCTGCACAACTGACCAAAACACACACACACACACACATACACACCACACACACACAAACACTAACACAGCACAGTAATATGCACTGACACAGTCTCCCTTTTACCTTCAAAGTCAACTCCTGCCTGCTGTGGCAAACACCACTCTTTTCCCTGAACTTCTACTGTTCCAGAATGGGTTCCCCTTTTTAACAGGTATTCAGGAGTATAGTCTCCTTGAAAGCTTAGTGCTGAGACCCTCCAAAAGTCCTCACTCCAAAACTTTCTTTCTAGCTGAGTGTGGTGGTTCACACTTGTCATCTCAGCACTGGGGTAGCTGACATAGGAGGAGCAATAGTTTGAAGACAATCTGAGCTATATAGTGAGACATTATTTTTTTAAAAAGGGGGGTGGGAAAGGAAGGAAGGAAAAGGAAAGGAAGAAGGAAGGAAGGAAGGAAGGAAGGAAGGAAGGAAGGAAGGAAGGAAAGGAGGGAGGGAGGGAGGGAGACAGGATAGGGAAGGCCAAACCAAGCTTCTCTTGTAAAGTCACACTGGGCACAGTCAACCTCAGGTTGATAGTGATCACGTGACTGCTGCCCAGGCCTTTATTAGCAAGAGGGGAGAGCCCACCCTCTCCCCCGCCCCCAATCTGATCTCTCCTGGGTGGACTTTGTTTCACTTGGGAACCTGAGGGAGCAGCAGGACCCAGAGCCTTGTTTCCCTCTGCACTTGGCTTCTGGTAAACACCTAATTCCTGGGAGAGAGGCTGCAGTTGCTAGGGGACCAGCACTTACAACCATGGATGCCAGGTGTCGCCCAAGGTCAGGGGCCTTTCCTGTGTGCAGGCTGCATGCGTGTGTGCATGGACACACGCACGTGCCCCACCCCTCAGAAGGTTGGGGGCGGGGGGGGGGGGGCCGCGGCTGACCTGGGGTCACATGATCTGCGGTCTGTCTGATATTTCTAAAAGAAGTCAGCCTAGGACTCGAGTCCGGCCTGGTGAACCTGGAGCTCCCAGGTAGCCCAAGTCCTACCCACTTCCACTTCCGGCCCCGGGAAGTCTATGGCTTCCGGTCCCTGGGAGCCCGTGAGATCCTCACCCGCTTGTGTTGGCCCCAGGTCGCACAGCTGCCCCTGTTTGTCAGTGACGGCAAGTGGCACCACATCTGCGTGACCTGGACGACAAGGGACGGCCTGTGGGAAGCCTTCCAGGATGGAGAGAAACTGGGCACCGGGGAGAACCTGGCACCCTGGCACCCCATCAAGCCCGGGGGCGTGCTCATCCTCGGGCAGGAGCAGGTACGTGTCTGGGGGGGCACTGGCCCAAAATCGGGTGACCTACGGGCCATCCCCACACTGGACCCCCCTCTCCCTGCTCCCCCATGGCTCCTGGCAGCCTTCCCAGAGGACTGGTATGGAGGGTTCCAAAATATTCTGACACGGGAGGGCAGGAGGGCATCTGCCCTCGCCTTCTGAGTGTTGGCCCTGCCTAGTGCAGGGATGCTGGATCAGGAATTGTCTAGAAGCTACTTGCTCATGGTCTTGACCCTGGTACCTAGTTGAGGGCTGGCTAGGAAAGTTCTGAGCTGCTCAGCCAGTGGGGAGAGGTGAGAACAGGGAAACTTCCATGAGACACTTGCACCAAGGTGAGGAGGCAGGATGGTGGCTGGCAGGTGTGAACCAAAGTCAACCTATGTTTGAAGTTTGAAGATGGAAAGATGGACATAGGGAGGGGTAGGAGGGGGCATGGAGTTATCCATTATTTCTTCTAAGAGGCATCTGGAGTCAGGAGAGCCAAGTGTAGTCCTAGCTTTGGGCATATGTCTCTCCAGCCTCAGTTTCCCCTGTAGGAGATGGGTGATTTGGGGAGATCTGTCTGAGAAGTCAAGGAAGTGTCAGGCCTGGCCACCCCTCCCCCCTCCCTGGAGAATTAAGAGCTTGTGGTGAGCCTGCCCTAAGGAGGATGCCCTGTTTCCATTTCCCAGGACACCGTGGGGGGCAGGTTCGATGCCACACAAGCATTTGTGGGGGAGCTCAGCCAGTTCAACATCTGGGACCGAGTCCTGCGTGCCCAAGAAATCATCAACATTGCCAACTGCTCCACCAACATGCCAGGCAACGTCATCCCCTGGGTGGACAACAATGTCCATGTGTTTGGGGGGGCTTCCAAGTGGCCCGTGGAGACATGTGAGGAGCGTCTCCTGGACTTGTAGCCACCCCAAGGTCCCCGAAGGCCAGGCTCAGTCAGTCCTGGTGGGGGTGGAGGTGTTCAGGCCACCCCCTCTCTTGTTAAAAACTGTGAAACCTCTCACCCCAGAGTGGGACCCCAAAGTTCATTGTGGGAACTTAACACTGAGGCTGGGTGATAGCCTTGGCCACCGGCTCAGTCTTTCCTTCCCAGCATTTTGGGTTTTGTTGGGGGCGGGGTTGTCAGTGCCACCTTCCTTTGGGAGGAAGTCCCCAGACTCAAGTGGGTCAGCAGCTGGCTTCCTGCCGGGAGTGGATTGAAGCCAGTGAGCTTCTCTCCCCACAACCCCCTGTAAATGCTCATGAAGCCCAGCCCTGCCCTTGCTGTCTTGATCTTTGGTGTCCCATGTATGCCTTCTGTCTGTCCCCTTTCGTGACTGTGTGCCTGGCAGTGTCCTGTACGTGCACAGCATCCCTGCTGCCCATCATGCACGTGCTGTGCAGGGAACATGGTCTGCAGAAGGACCCCCCACCCTTCCCGCCCTGTATCCTGTAACCTTTATGTCTTGAGCATGTGCCAGTGTGGGGGGAAGCAGCTGGCCCTATGTAGAGGACCCAGGAGTACAGAGGGGCAGTGACAGCTGCCATCCTTCCTGTCTGCCCCCTCTCCCCCAGACCAAACACACACTTTGATGGACTTGTCACTAGGTTGGTTCAAGTCCACTCTTCTCATCTGGTGCCAAAAGTTCATTTGTAGCCTTTCTGTCCACTTAGTGTGTTTGAGGGGATTCCTGTCCTGCCCACTATAAGGCTCCCCCGTTCCTCGATGTTCCTCCCATTTCTGATCCATGTTGGTTCCTGTGAGCATCCTATAGTCCCCCCTGACTCTGTCCCCCAGAACTCCTGAGGACATTGGATGTCATTTGGCCAATGTTGGCCTAGTGGCTCCAGGCTGCACCACAGATTGTAATTTATTTTACAGAGAAAGTAAGTGATGTGGTGGGAAGGGGGGGAATTTATAAAGCTGAATATTATATATTTTATTTTTTCATACCCATTGGAAGCACAAAGTCCACGGACGTGCCCATCCTGACATTGTGCCACAGAGCACGCCTGTGATGATGGATGCTAATTAAAGTGCATTGAAGATGCTGTGAGCAGTGTCTGGAGCCCCAAGGGGGTGGGCATGGTCCTGTGGGTTCTCGGAGTGTCTGACCCCCGGTGGATCCACTCTGCCCTGGGATCTAGGGGAGCTGAGTGTGCTTGAAGGGGCCTGTGGTCCAGGTGTGGCCCCTCACACATCACTCCAGGCTCTGCCACTCCTCCAACAGTCCCTGTAGTATTTTGCCAGAGGGTGGAGCTTCCTTAGCCAGAGGACCCATAACTGGAGTGATCAGCAGAAAATGGATCCCCAGGGCTCTCCAATCTGGTGAAGAAGAGAGCATCAGAGATGGTGGGAGATGCTGATTGGAAAAGGATTGCCATGGAAACAGCGAGTGATCAATGATTCATGAGCAGAGAAGTGATAAAAATGCAGAGAAGGAGGGAAAGGTAGTCAAGGTGGCTTCTTGGACTGAGGAGAAGATGGGGTGAGAGAATGAATAGAGAGGGGACAGGGACCAACAGTGAAGGGACTGAGTTCAGGTCTTACTGAAAAGTGAAGAAATGAGGAGGTTAAATAAATAATTAGTATGTTAAGGACACTACTCTTGGGCTGGGTGCAGTGGTGCATGCTTATAATCTCAGATGCTGCTTGGGAGGGGGAGCTCAGGATGTCACTTGAGGTTAGCCTGGGAAAAAGTGAAACCCCATCTCAATAAGCCCGGTGTGGTGGCATGCATTTAATCATTCCACCTACTTGAGAGGCAGAAGGATGATGACTGTCCAGGCTGGTCTGGGTATAAAAACAAACCGCTCCTTCTGATCCTACCAGGAAGCAAAAAAAAAAAAAACAGAAGAAGAAGAAGAAGCAGCAAAAATGGACTGGGGGTGTGGCACAAGTGGTAGAGTACTTGTCTAGTAAGTATGAGGACTTGAGTTCGAACCTTAGTACCAAAAAGCAACAACAAAACCTCAAACTCAACAAATGATTCCATCTTCCTGGTGGATGGAGAGAGGACTGAAGGTAATTCTTAGAGACTGAAGGCTACTGCACTAGTTCTGGTGAGAAGAGGTGGGCTGGGCTACAGAGGGGAAGAGGATCTGCTTGGAAGTAGAATCATCAAGACTTGCTGATCTCTGAGATTTTTGAAAGAAAATCAAATGTGAGATTGTTAAGGAGCTTAACAAACTCCTAAGTAGGATAAACTTGGGAAGAAACCCACAGCTAGAAACCTCATCTCCAAACTGTCAAAATCTCAAAAAGCAGTAGGATAGAAGAGACTGGACTGGGACCCGGCTCCTTAATAAGATTTACGGCTTACCTCTCTCAGTGTCTATGGAGACCAGAAAGCAGATGTATGGCATATTCAAAGTGTAGCAACCAAGAATCCTACATCTGGCAAAATTCTTCAAAAGTGAAAGCATTCCTAAATAAAAACACAATGTAGCACTAGCAGAGTTGACTTGTAAGAAAAACTGGATATAGTCCTTCAAGCAAAGATGGAAAAACATTAGACACCAACTTACCTACAAGAAGAAATATAAAACACTATCAGGTGTGGTGATGCCTGTTTGTAGTCCTGGCATTTTAGGAGGTAGAGGGGGCAGATTTCACACATTTGAGGCCATCCTGGGCTAACATAACGAGATCCTGTGTCAAAACATGAAAACCCTCCCAGAGAAATTAACAAAATGAAGAAAAAAGAGAAAAGGATAACCGAACTATAAACCACAATATAAATGGGATTTGTGTGTGTAAGCTTTTTTTCTTCCGTGTGATTTAAAAGACAAGTGCAAAAAGCTATCATTATAAAGTTGCACTGATAGGCATAAATGTATTAAGATGTAATGTGTATAACCACAACAGAAGAGGAGAAAGAAAATGGAGCTATGTAGAAAGCAAAATGTTTGGTGCTGTTGTAATTAAGTTGGTATTAATCTTGTTATAAATCACGATGTTAATTATAACAGCCAGGCAACCACTAAAAAAAAATCATTGGAAGGAATGTATTCATAGAAACAACAAGGGTATTAAAAAGTTGCACCGTAAAATATCTCCTTAACACAGAAGGAGGGAGGAAGGGATGGAGAAATAAGAGAATACTTTAAAAAAAAAAAAAAAAGATACATAAGCCATTCAGAAAACAAATGGCCAGACAGCTAACAGAAACCTTAATCTTTTCAATGTCAATGTCAGCTGGACCTGAGTCTGTCAGCTACGTGGGAAGCTGAGATTGAGAGGTTCATCATTCTAGGCTACTTGGAACAGAAAACCCTAGGAGACTCCATCCAACAGAAGAAACTGGCCACCATGAGTGGTATACTTTTTACGCATTTAAGCTGGTTGAGCTTCCCGTGATTGTGTGTTGGGTGATCGCCAAGCAGTGTCCTCTTCTGTGTGAACTCTCTCCTCTGCTCCTGGACAGAACTGGGTCCCCGCCATGGGGTGTGGTGGCCAGGCTATGGAGGGACCCAGCACAGAATCTGTTAGCCAAATGCACCATAGCAAAATGCTCCCTGCTTGCTGATTGGATGGAGTGATTCCAAGCTTGGAAACCATTGGTTCAGAGAGCCTGGATGGGTGGAGCTATTATCTCAGAGATGATGAAACTCAACCTATATCCAGGCCCCCTTAGGCTGGCCCTGAGACTGGGGATGGTGGCTCTCCCACAAAGGGGTTTTAGGAAATCGGTTTCAAACTTCGAAGATGGTGCTTTGTTTTGTTTTGTTTTGCACAGGGCTCTTTTAACTGTTTTTAGCAAGGAGAAGTACCGTTGGGTTCCTTCCCCACCCCCCAAGCCAATTTACAAGTGGCAAAGATATAATTTAATTAGGATGATTAATCACTGGGTCAGGGCCTCTGTGGCCATGGTGAAATGTTCTAGGGCCCCTGTGTTAGGATTCGGGGAGTCCAGAGGTGTCAGTGTGTCTTGTTTCAATGAAAAGTGGCCTCCAGCTATGTGTGATCTGAATCCCACTCTGTGTGTGAGGTGGGAAGGGGGGGCACGCACGTGCAGGCGTGCTAGTCGTGGAGTTTGAACTCAGGGCATGGATGCTGTCCCTGAGCTTTTGTGCTCAAGGTTAGCCTTCTAGTACTTGAACCACAGCTCCACTTCCAGCTTTTTTAGGTGGTTAGTTGGAGATAGGAGTCTCATGGCCTTTCCTGCCTGGGCTGGCTTTGAACCTCCATCTTCAGATCTCAGCCTCTTGAGTAGCTGGAATTACAGACATGAGCCACTGGTGCCCAGCTGAGCACCACTGTTATTAAAAAGCCATGAAACTTTGGTAATAGAATCATGCTAGTAGTGAGTTTAGTACAAAGGTAAAAGTTGGCACACTTTAACCTAATTTGGGATAAATTATTTCAGTACATTTTTATTTCTGACTGGGTCAAATTGTGGACCTCTATTTAAAAATATTTTTCTCTCCCATAATCTTGTTTTCTTCCTTCTCCCTCCCTCCAATTTCCCCTCCCCTTTTCCCTTTCTTCCTTTCTTCTCCCTTCTCCTACCTCCCTTTCCTTCCCCTCTTCTACCCCTCCCCTCCCTGTGGAAAAATGGACACCATTTTTTTCCAAGCCAATTTATTTATTTTTTATTGTAAAGATACTATACAGAGGGTTACAGTTCCATGAGTGAGGTAATGAGTACACTTCCTCTTGAACATTGTTACCCCCTCCATTGTTTTCCCCCTACCATCCCCTCCCTCCCTCCAAGCCAATTTATAAGTGGCCAAAGATTTAACTTAATTCTGTGTTGGAAGTCCCTGGCCCACTGTGAAATCTTTGGAGGTGACAGGGACTCCATTATGGGGAATTCAAGTGTGTCCGCAGGGGCCTAAGCCCCCCTCAACCCCTAGTAAGACATAGTCACATCTTCATTCCACCTGCCATCCGAGCACTGAGGAAACTGAAGCAGGAGAATCCTGAGTCCCAGGCTGACCTGGAGTGAGACTCTTATCTCAAACAACAACAAAAATTGTGCACAAGACAATTGAACTTACTATGGATCTCTTGATGGACTCTGTAGTGTTTACAAGAATGAGAATTCCCCTTACCTCGCAGCTAGTAGGAGAGACTATGACAGTCAAGTCCGCCATTATGCAAGTTACAGGCTCAGACAACCTGTATGTACCTGGGTAAGTCTGGGGGGAGGAGGAGCATTTGCCACAATGACTGCTTTTTGTTCCCTGGACTAAGTCCTGATCTTCCTATATCAGCCTGCTGAGGGCTGAGATGACAGGAGTGTACCACCGTGCTAGGCACATAGTCATTTCTTTAATGTGCCCTTATTCCACATGACCCAACCAAGGTGAGCTGAGCTCAGCAAAGCTGCCCTGTTCTCCCTGGTTGTCATTGCAAATACAGGCTCATTTGACAGCCCTGTTCAAGCAGAAACCGGTCCCAGAGAAGTGCATTGTCACTGTCACACACAGATGAGCGTGCCCTGGGGACCACACAGCCAGTCCCTGGATTTCTAGGCTGAAATGGGTAACACAAGCCTCAGAAGGTCTCCATGACAACAAAAGACTCAGGTCTCAGCTAGCACGGTAGCTCATACCTGTAGTCTCAGCTACTCAGGCAGCAGCGAAGATGAGAAGGATTGTGCTTCAAGGCCAGCCCAGCCAAAGGGTTGGTGAGACTCCATCTCAACAAACCGAGCCTGGAGGCATTCATCTGTCATCCCAGCAACTTCGGAGGCCTAAGGAGGAGGATCCTGATCCAGGGTTGGCTCCAGGCAGAAAGCAAGAGACCTTATCTGAAAAATAGCTGAAGCAAGAAGCTGAGGCCTGGGAGGGAAGGTGTGGGACATGTAGGAAAGCGCCATCCTGGCAAGCACAAAGCTCTGAGTTCAAACTCCATTACTCCAAAAAGAAAAGATGAATCATTTGCAAGAAATATGACACCTGTTTCGTTCCAAGAAAAATCTCATTGTGAATCACCCTGAATAAGGCAGCCTCACTTTCACTCATTTGCACAGCTGAACGAATTTAATCCTCAAGGAACAATTGTATATCAGCCATTCAGCTAAAGGAATATTTAGTTCCTTCCTCCTAGGTGCTGTTCTAGGAACTCGGTTGACATCAGGGAACAAAAGAGAACAAAGATTGCAACTTGAGAGCCTGGCGTTCTGCGGGGAACAGAGGAACATGGCTGCTTAGCTGGTGAGTGAGTGCAGTACAGGATTTGTCAGCAGTGGAAGGGAAGGATCTGGAAAATGTGGTGGGGGGAGGGGGAGAGGGAAATGGAGGTAGGGCTCACAATTCAAGGGAGACTGAGGGAGGAGGCATCACGGAGAAGATGGAAGAAAGACAGGAAGCAGGCCGAAGACTTGACCCTTCTCTCCATTGCATAAACGAATCATATAAATCTTTCCTTTTTTTTAAACTTAAGATTGCTTTAGAAAGCCAGGTGCCAGTGGCTCACACCTGTAATCCTAGCTACTCAGGAGGCTGAGACCTGAGGATCGCGGTTCAAAGCCACGCTGGACAGAAAACTGTGAGACTCTTATCTCCAATAAACCACCAGAAAACCGGAAGTGGCGCTGTGGCTTAAATGGTAGAGCGCTGGCCTTGAGCTGAAATGCTCAGGGACAGCACCAAGGCCCAACATACAAGCCCCATGATGGAAAAAAAGAATTGCTTCAGTGATTTCTCTATGCTGACGTGGCTGGCTATGATTCATCCATTTTCACTGCTGTATAATGTTTCATGTGCTTGCCACATCAGCCATGGGTTCTCCTGGTGATCTCTTGGTAGCAAATATCTATGAATGTGGTGCCCAGGAACGTTCAGTATGTCTGGTGCCTCGGAGTATGGTCACTGCGTTGACAAAATAAAAAAAAATGGACTGACAGATGTCATCACAGCTACCAGGTACGATGGCAGAACTGTCTTCTACAAAAAGAAGTGAAGCCCTGTGGGTACAGCTTTGTAGAGCTGCTGTGGTTGGACTATGCCCTCCAAGTGAAGGTTAACAGGCTGAGCATGGTCGTGCACCCGTGTAATCCCAGTTGGAGATAGGGGAATCACAGGCTGAGGTCAACCCAGGCAAATCCAAAGTTAGGATTTCCTAGTTTCCAAATTGGTGAGTCAGAAGAAACTTCTTTTCAGCTGGACACTGGTAGCTCATGCCTATAATCCTAGCTACTCAAGAGACTGAGATCTGAGGATTGCGGTTTGAAGCCAGGCTGGGCAGGAAAGTCTGTGAGACTTTCACTCTCCAGTGAACCATCAGAAAACTGGAAATAGAGCTGTGGATCAAAGTGGTAGAGTACTACTAGCCTTGAGCAAAAGAGCTCAAAGACAGCACCTAGGTCCTGAGTTCAAGCCCATGAGTGGCAGAAGAAAGGAGGAGGTAGAAGTGGAGGAAGAGGAGGTAGAGGAGGAGGAGGAGGTTGAGGGAGGGAGGGAGGGAGGGAGGGAGGAGGAGGAAGGGGGAAGGAGGAGAACAAAAGGAGAAGAAGGTGGAGAAGAAGAGGAAGAAGAGGAAGAAGAGGAAGAAGAAAAGAAGAGGAGGAGGAGGAGGAAAAAGAAGAAGAGGAGGAGGAGTAGGAGGAGGAGTAGGAGGAGTAGGAGGAGGAGGAGGAGGAGGAGGAGGAGGAGGAGGAGGAGGAGGAGGAGGAGGAGAAGGAGAAGAAGAAGAAGAAGAAGAAGAAGAAGAAGAAGAAGAAGAAGAAGAAGAAGAAGAAGAAGAAGAAGAAGAAGAAGAAGAAGAAGAAGAAGATAGAAGAAGAAGAAGAAGAAGAAGAAGAAACAGCAGCAGCACAACAACAACGCCGGGCATCAGCGTGCACGCCTGTAATCCTAGCTGCTCAGGAGGCTGAGATCTGAGGATCACAGTTCAAAGCCAGCCTGGGCAGGAAAGTCCATGAGACTCTTATTTCCAATAAACCACTCAGAAAACTAGAAGTGCCGCTGTGGCTCAACCGGTAGAATGAGCTGAAGCAGTAGCTTTGAGCTGAAGAGCTAAGGGACAGGGCCCAAGCCCAGAGTTCAAGCCCCACCAGCACACACACACACACACACACACACACACACACACACACGAGGAGGAGGAGGAGGAGGAGGAGGAGGAGGAGGAGGAGGAGGAGGAGGAGGAGGAGGAGGAGGAGGAGGAGGAGGAGGAGGAGGTGGTGGTGGTGGAAGAATAAGAAAAAGAAACATCTTTTCTTAAACATGTCTGTCTCAAGCCTTCTGTTATAGCAACTGAAGACTTAAGGAGGTCAGTAGGGTGCGCCCTAACCTGATGTGGAGACAGGAGCTGAGGGAGTTGGGACGCAGATACACTCAGAGATGTGAGGATTTCTGCAAGCGCTCCGCATAGAGCCTATGGAGTGCATGGGGCCACCAGAGCTGGGAGCGTGGGGAATCACCCCTTCGCTCTCAGACCTGGGTTCTTTAGCTCATTAAGGTGTGTGGCCATCATTTCTCCCAGTCATGACATGTACTGAGCTAAAGAACGCAGAGAACTTTATTGTCTCGCCATTCCAGAAGCTGGAAGTTTGCAATCACCGGGTGAATGAGGCTGGCTGCTACTCAGGTTTGAGAGAGAGGAGGGGGCTTCCTCCTTCACTTTTTTTTTTTTTTATTCTGGGCTCCAAGCCCATTGGATGGTTTATCCCCATGAAGGGTAGGTTTTCCTCCTCAGTTGCTATTCTACATGTCAATCATCTCTGGGACCGCCCTCACAGACACACCTACCAATATTCAGAATGGGTCTTTTCCCTCAGTTGCTGTCCCACATGTCAATCATCTCTGGAACCACCCTCACAGACACACCCAGAAGTGCTCTGTACTAATCTGGACGGCTCTCAATCCAGCCATGTTGGGCCCTTAAGATTAACCTCCATCTGTTACCTATCCGATTCATTAATTACTCCAAAATTTTATCAGAGGAAGGGGCTGGGAAGGTGGCTCAGTGGTAGAGCGCTTGCCTTACAATGCATGAGGCCCTGGGTTCGATTCCTCAGCACCACATAAGCAAAAAGAAAAAAAAATCTGGAAGTGGTGCTGTGGCTCAAGTGGTAGAGCACTAGCGTTGAGCTGAAGAGCTGAGGGACAGCGCCCAGGCCCAGAGTTCAGGCCCCACAACCAGACCCTCTCCCCCCAAAAAAGAATTAGTTCATCAAAATTTTATCAGAGGAAGACAACGTCCCACAGTTAGGAATCCAGGAATGGTGGGGCTGGACAACTCAGTCTCAGGATCTTTGGTGAAATCCTAATGAAGTTGACTGAGCCGGCAAAGGTCACAGTGAAAAGTAGAGCTAAGGTGGGGATCCTGGCATGATGTAGAACCTGGAACCACTGGGGTTGGAGAAAGGGAACACTAGAAAGAGACCAGACCCTGGATAGGGACCCCAGGGTCTACTGAGGCACAGTCCCTGGGCCAGCCAGAGACTTGGACCCCATCCCTGCAGGGCCGGATAGAGAAGGAGCAAGGAGGGGACATTCTAGATCCACACTACAGCAGGAGGGCACTCCAGCACTTGATGAATAAATGAAGATGAAGCATGCCACCGCTCTCAAACAACCCAGCATGTACCAAAGCCCAGGCAGAACTGGAAAGTTGTTGCTCACACCATAATAAAATAAAAAAACAAATCACGAGACATGTATAATCCTGCCTGTGTAAAAAGTCACATCTATTTTTAGGAGTCAGCTCAGGTCCTCTGAGAACTAGACATGCTTTAGGATTGGATGGGATTCAGGGTTCACCCCAGAATATGCCTGGAAGGGAGGAGGAGGAAGAAGAGGAGGGGGGCAGGGGGAGGAGACAGAGGAGGGGGGAGGGGGAGGAGGAAAAAGGAGAAATGGGAGGGGGAGGAGGAACAGGG
Organism: Dipodomys merriami; assembly: GCF_024711535.1. NCBI lineage: Eukaryota > Metazoa > Chordata > Mammalia > Rodentia > Heteromyidae > Dipodomys > Dipodomys merriami. The sequence goes on from NW_027203604.1 coordinate 18,586,156, forward strand.
GGGTAAGGGGGATGGGGAGGAGGAGGGGGAAGGAGGAGGAGGAGGGAGGAGGGGAAGGAGTTGGAGAAGAGGAGGAGTTTCGTTTTGGCAAAGCTGGACACTGGATCTTCAGTGTCCCACAGAGACCAGCTGCCTCAGTGCCCCAGCCTCCCTAGTCCTAGGCTTGGAGGAGCCTTCAGGAAGCCCAGCCTGGGTGTGGCCAGCTCCTCAGCCCCGCAGCTGGAGGGCTCATAGACATGTGCTCATGGCCATCAGTGTGTGAACAGAATGCCGTCCTGGGAATGGTGACCTTAGAAAGGAGATGCGGTGCTTTCTGGGGATGATTTCTGAAGCTGACTTTTGAAATTGCTTCCGAAGACTTGGGAGCTGGCATGGTGATGGAGGTGGAGGTCGGAGGATCATGTTCTGAGGCTGGTCCAGGCAAAAGTGTGAGACCCCCCCATCTAAAGACAAACTGAAGAAATAAAGGGAATTATGAGATAGAACTTAAGTGTTCTCACCAGAAAAATAAAAACAAGAAGAAAGAAAATAATACAGCGGTTTGGAACTAGAAAATCTCCCAATTCCATTGGTGCTACAGGTTTGATCCTCAGCCTGTGGTCCTTTGAAAGGCGGGGCCTAGTAGGAGTCAATTAGGTCATTGGGGATGTGGCTTTGAATGGTTCTTCGGTCTCTGCACCTCCCAGGCAAACAGACCTCCACCCCCTACTCCTGACACAAATCACTGTGTTGCCTTAAGGCCCAAAGCCACCATGATGGAAACTGACAACTCCCGTCCCATCTGACCAAACTCCTACCTGCACCAATACAAATCATAGAAAACCCAATGCCAGCTGATACAGATGGTTAAAGTGGGTTATTGGTTTCTGAATCAGGAAATATTGAACATAGGTGGCCACCAGGATGGATTTGATTCAGTTGATTAGCAACATGCATAAAATATTGAGTTACCTTGCTAAGTGTTTATTTAGTTGTGCTGGGGATTGAACTCTGGGCCTTATTCTTACTAGGCCATTGCTCAACCACTTCAGCTAGGTCTCCCAGCCCCTTCTTTGCTCTTACTCATTTTTCTTTTTTTTTTTTTTTGTCGGTCGTGGGGCTTGAACTCTGGGCCTGGGCGCTGTCCCTCAGCTCTTCAGCTCAAGGCGAGCGCTCTACCACTTGAGCTACAGCGCCACTTCCGGTTTTCTGGTGGTTTATTGGAGATAGGAGTCTCACGGTCTCTCCTGCCCGGGCTGGCTTTGAACCGCGATCCTCAGATCTCAGCCTCCTGAGTAGCTAGGATTACAGGCGTGAGCCACCAGCGCCCGGCTTCTTACTCATTTTTCAAGTATGGTCTTGTGTTCCCTCTCAGTCCCTTCCACCCTTCCTTCTTCCCTTCCTTCCTTCCTTCCTTCCTTCCTTCCTTCCTTCCTTCCTTCCTTCCTTCCTTCTTTCCTTTGTTCCTTCCTCCCTTCCTTCTCGTGCCTGTCCTGGGATTTGAACTCTGGACCTGGGCACTGTCCCTGGGCTCTTTTTTGCTCAAGGCTAGCACTCTACCACTTGAGCTATAGCATCAATTAATCTGTGAATAGTTGGAGATAAGACCTTCCTGTCCTAACTGGCTTCGAACTGCCAGGCCTCCTGAGTAGGTAGAATTATAGGTATGAGTCATTGGCACCCAGATTATTTATTTATTTTGAGACAGGATCTTTCCACTTTGCTAAAATTGGCCTTGAACTTGCTATGCAGCCTACGTGAGTTTCGAACTCCCCATCCTCCTGCTTCAGCCTCCAGAGTGTTTCTATCTGTCATTTTAATAACCTCTCTAGATATCCATCTGAATCTATTATTTGTGTCATTCAATGCAGCGCATGTGTGTAGTATGGACAGGAGCTAGCCAGGGTGACACCTTTGAGGCCCCTAAATTCCACATTGGGTATTCAGGATTCCTGCTAGCCTTGTTCCAGAAAGTTCTGGAAAGTTAGTGGAGGCCATGACATCATCTGGTTTGGGAGGCTAACAGGAGCATCCTGACTGCTGCAGGAATAGATTATGGAGACCCCACGGGAGAATTTGGGGGGGGGGCCACAAAGCCGATTGCAGTCAGCCAGGAGGCCCCTAGTGGGGCCGGGGGAGGGGTGCAAAGCCTTTGGGGAGCAGAGTCCCGACAGATGGGCCGTGGGTGCAGATGATTCAGGCTGGGGACCACACAGCGCCTGGGGGATGGTGACACCTTTCTCTGAGGTGGAGAGGTGGGGACGGAGGGTTTGGGGTGCGGTGGGAGTGGGGCGTCCTGATTGGGTTTAGCCTGTAGCAGTGGGGGTGTTGCTCTTGCCCCTCCTTCTTTCTGCTCAGCCTCGCTTGAGGCTGGATTTCCTGGGATCACGAAGTGGCTGCGCTGCGCCCCCCTAGCTACCCGGCTTGAGAAGGTCTGATGTCCCCCAGCCTGCAGCCGGGGCGCCCCCCCACCCCCATCCACCCCAGGGTGGAGAGGGGAGGGCCGGGGGGGGCAGGGCCCTGGCACCCGCCGCCAACCCAGCACACGCTCTCACACAGGGGTGCACCAGAGCCCCCCCCAACTCCAGTCACACAGAGACATTTTCAAAGACTTGATAAATAAATTACTGCTCATGTTTAATTCAAAGGCGCCGCTGCCTGCGGAGAGCCGAGCTGGGGAGAGCCGACCTTTCAATTAAACCCGCTGGGCGGGCCCGGCCCTCCCCTGCCGCCTCCCCTCACCCACCTGGCCTGCGGGGAGAAAATCCAGGCCTTTCCCTGGAAGGTTGGCAGCACTGAGATTTGAACGCAGGTTTCTGTGCCTGCTAGGCAAGTGCTCTACCACTTAAGCCACGCCCCCGAGGCTCAAGCCACGCCTTCAACACGTGGGCCACGCCCCCACCCCTCTAGCCTCGCCCCCACTGCTCTAGCCACGCCCTTGACACTTGGGCCACGCCCTTGATACTTAGGCCTAGCCCCACAACCCTTGAGTCACGCCCCTACTGCTTGAGCCACGCCCCTAGCACTTGGGCCCCACCTACCAATGGAGCCACGCCCTTACCTCTCAGGCCACGCCCCCTCACATAAGCCACGCCCATAAACCTTTTCTTTTCTTCCCCCTTCCCCCTGCATTAACGTTATGTTTCTGATGCTTTTGACATCCAGGCCTTTGGATTTGGGGCGGGGGGCCAGTCCTGGGGCTTGAACTTGGGGTCTGGGCACTGTCCTTGAGCTTCTTTTGCTCAAGACTAGCGCTCTACCACGTGAGCCACAGTGTCACTTCCGGCTTTTTTCTTTTTGCTTATGTGGTGCTGAGGAATCGAACCCAGGGCCTCATGCATGCAAAGCAAGCGCTCTCCCACTGAGCCACCTTCCCAGCTCTGGATGTTTTTCAATATTTGTTTTTATTAAGCAGCTATATAAAGGATTTTCAATTCCAAACGTCTGGTTGAGTACAATGTGTCTTGTCACCCCTCCTCCCATCCTTACCCCCAAATTCCTTTCTTGTTTGTTTGTTTGTTTATGCCAGTCCTGGAGCTTGAAGTCAGAGGGTGGGGCTGTGCCTTAGCTTTTTCACTCAAGGGTGGCGCTCTACCGCTTGAGCCACACATCTCCCCTTCTGACGTTTTGGTGGTTTATTGAAGATAAGAGTCTCATGGATTTTCCTGCTCTGACTGGTTTTGAACCTTGATCCTCAAATCTCAGCCTCCTGAGTAGCTAGGATGACAGGGCTGAGCCATCAGCACCTGACTCCCAAATTAGTTTTGATAGACTCATGTTTATGCCCCTGCTGGCCCGGAGAGTGACCCTCTATTTACACATTCCCGAGGATCTAGGATCACAAATATGGACTACCACTAAGCTTGGTTTGTTGGTTGAGATAGCTGGGCAGGGCTGGGGGGAGGGGAGGGAGAGAGAGAATGGATTATAAACTTCTTGCCTGAGCTGCCTCAATCCTTGATCCTCCCCAACTGTCTCCAGAATAGCTGGGATTACAGGTGTGAGCTACTGTGCCCAGCTTGGGTTTTAGTCTAATAGTGTGGTTAAGGCCAGAAGAGCAAGAGAGGATTCCCACAGAAAACCTACTTTGTTATTTAGCTCCCAAGAAGAGGGACAGTGTGTGGGTGGGAAGGGAATGGGGCGGGGGGGGGGGGGAGGGGGGTGTCATGGTCAGGAAGCAGCAGTGCCCTCTAGAAGGGTAGCCAATGGGGACTGGACAAGGTCTTTCTTTTTTTTTGGGGGGGGGGGGTCCGGTCATGGGACCTGAACTCTGGGCCTGGGTGCTATCCCTCAGCTTTTCAGCTCAAGGCTAGCGCTCTACCACTTGAGCCACAGCGCCACTTCTGGCTTTTTTCTTTTTGCTTATGTGGTGCTGAGGAATCGAACCCAGGGCCTCGAGCATGCAAGGCAAGCGCTCTACCACTGAGCCACCTTCCCAGCCCCATGGACAAGGTCTTTCATGGGAAGAAACAGACACCAGGCTAGGAGAGCAAACTGCAGCATGGCTGGTTTGCATCATTCAGTGGATTCTGGGGTACCCAGGGTGACTCAGAAACATGAGAACCACACCAAAGGCCGGGATATCAAAGCATCAGAAATATAAGGACAATTAATGCAGAAAGTCATTACAGGTGTAGTAGCACACACCTGGAATCCCTGCTACTCAGGAGGCTGAGATAGGATGGCAGTGGTGGAAGGTGGAGGATCTAGGTCCAACCTTTCCCAAAACCTGAGACGTTCTTTGAGACATAAAAGTAAACGCCTTGGCAAGCTTCAAGCTCTTGAGTCCAAACCTCCAGTACCTCCAACCAGAAGGGAGGGAGGAAGGGGGAGGGAAGGGAGGGAGGAAGGGGAGGGAAGGGAGGGGAGGAAGCTTGCTTCCTTCACCCCAGATGGAAATTTTCTCTCTGCAGCAATACCACAACCTTACTGCACATACCCCATCTTTAGATTCCAACCCGGGCTAGGAAGGAATCGGCTGGGAGTCAGGGAGGCTGTGGGCCTCCACAGAGGGCAGAGAGGTCATCTGCCTGGGCTGGAGGCACCGGGGTCTCCGCACAGCACAGGGCCAGCCGCTGGCCCAGCAAGCCTGGCCGGGCCCGCAAGGGGACCCTTCCCTCCCTTGCCTATGAAGTCACCCAGCCTCCAACTCTGTCCTCCCCCAGCTGGGAGAAGAAGCAGAGGCCTTGGGTCTGGCCTCCGAGCCTCCCCTGTGAGAAGCCGGAGGCGCAGGATGGATGGACGGTGGACACGCAGGGCATTGTGCGGCAGAGCTCAGGAATCAAGAAATAAACCTGGCTGCCACGTCTAACCTCATTCAAATGGCATCAACAGCCAGGACCTGGTAGCTCATACCTGGAATCCCGGCTACTCAGGAGGCTGAGATCTGGGGGACTGAGGTTCAAAGCCAGCCAAATCCCTGAGACTCTTTATCTCCAGATAACCAGCAAAAAAAAAAAAAAGAGTCAGATGTGGAGCTGTGTGGCTCAAGTGGCAGAGCACCAGCCTTGAGTGAAAGAGCTCAGGGACAGTGCCCAGGCCCTGAGTTCAAGTCTCAGGACCAGCAGTGAGTGAATTCTGTACCCGACTCTTGAAACTCCCAGGATGCCAAGGGGGGTTTGTGGGCTAGAATCCCAAGCTTTCATCCTAGAGCCTTTTTTCTGATGGTGTACCAAAGCTAGAGAGAGGCTTGAACCCCAACAAATAGAGACTAGATAAGGAAGAAGAGGTTTGTCTGCCTCGTGAAAGAATGAATTCTGGGAAAGCTAGCTCGCTGAAAACCCCAATGCTGTCTTGCTTCTGCCATGGTTGGCGTGTAAATTTGTCCTCCTGGCCCCAAGATGGATGCCGTGCCTCCAACCATTGGGTCTATATTCCAGGGACAATTTGTGTGTGTGTGTGTGTGTGTGTGTGTGTGTGTGTGTGTGTGTGTGTGTGTGTGTGTGTGTGTGTGTGTGTTTTAATGTTTTTGCTTCGAGAATCTCTGTTTGATCAGATATCCAAAACTGATCACACAGAGGCCCCCAGCAATCAATTCAGACATTCGCCAAGTAAACAATTGACTTCTTTATCCTCTGGAGAGGAAACAAAATCATAAGGCAAGGAGGAAGGAGGCTTGGGAGTTGGCTTTGGAGGTGCCAGCTCTTGCCAACTCTTCCCGCCAATGGCATCCGTGTCAATGTGACCTTGCACGGGGTATCTGTTTGAATTTCAGTTTATTCATTTGGAAAACAAAACAAAAATAAGGCCAATGCGAGGCGCGTTTAATAAGCCGTCATTAGCATTAATAGAATGGGGAGCCCGTGTTGACACAGCAGCCGGGCTGCGGCCCAACGCGTTCTGGAAAAGTACTGAACAAATGACAGAGAAATCAATTCCCCATGGTCCCCTCCGCTGCTGACAGTTCCCCAATTTTCCTTCCCACCCACTGTGGAAAGCTAACAGAAAAAGGGGTGACCCCTCTACCAGAACCCCTAAGACCACAATCCTGAAGGGGACACAGCCCTGCCCCACACACCTCCATGGAGTTTGTGTGTGTGTGTGTGTGTGTGTGTGTGTGTGTGTGTGTGTGTGTGTGTGTGTGTGTCCCTGTCCTGGGACTTGAACTGAGGGCTTGGGTGCTGTCCCTGAGCTTTTTTGGCTCCAGGCTGGCGCTCTACCACTTGAACCACAGCTCCACATCTGCCTTTTTGCTGGAAACTTGGAGAGCAGAGTCTCACGGACCTGAACTGAGTTCCTCCTCCTACACCACCCCCCTAGCCCCCATGCTGAGATTACAGGCATGAGTCACCACACCTGGCCTGCAGCTGCATTTCTGTGGTTGAGCAAGAAGAGACAAGATGAGCCCATGGCCAGGAGTCACAGCCAGGCCCCTCACCATAGTTTGTTTCTGCGGCCCCTGGTGGGGGGGGGGGGGGGAGGCAAAGGTCGCTCCTCCGGGACAGCCAGTGTAGGTGTGTTGGAATGGGAGGAAGATGGCTGGCGCCGCTGCTGCATATGAACGAGATCGAGTGAGTCTGACCACTGGGGGTGAGCAGCTAGGTGAGATAGGTTGCCTCCTGGGACATTTGGCTCCCTAAATCATCCAGACAGAGGCCGGTCCACTGAGGTCAGTCTACTTGGGGGATCCGCTGGCTGGCGCAGGCCGGCCATGTTGTGTTCTGCAGGTGACTTCAAAATAGTTTCCAGCCATCCGCACAACTTGCTTGCTAGCCTTGGTCCCCACAAACACTGAGACTTTGTCATACACGCATACACACACACACACACACACACACTCAAGAGGGACACCCTCCCTGAACCTCAACAAATAAGCTGCATGTGGTAGCTCACGCCTGTAGTTCCAGCTACGAGGGAGGTGTAAGCAGGCGGACCGAGGTCTAAGGCCACTCCTGGGCAAAACTGAAAGGCTTTATGTGAAAAGATAACATGAGTCAAACGCATCTGTCATCCCTGCTACCGACTGGGTTTGGTTTTGTGTCTTTGCTTTTGGGACAGGGCCTCGCTACACAGTCCACGCTGAGGGCCAGGATTATAGGCATGCACCGCCAGGCCCGGTGCTGCTGCTCTAATTTACAGGCGCTATTCCCTTGAACTGCCAGAGCTTCAATCAAATCAATAATTCATCCCCGAAGTGGCTCACTCGCTGCGGCTCCCGTCAAAGCCTCTCAGAGTGTCTGTGTTGCATTTGGATCGCCTGTGTCAGAGGACCGGCCGAATGCAAATCAAACCCGTAGTCCTTTTTAGGAGACCATGAACGGCTTCCTGTAGTATCAGCCCGGGCTAGCCACCCCCTCTCCTGCCCCTCTGTGTGTGTGTGGGGGGGGACGGTGGTTGATGTGCCCACTGCATCACAGCAGGGCTGAGGGCCCAGAGACACACACGGGACCCTCTGGCCACACAGCACTCCCCACCCCCAACAACAGGGTGAGGGGTGGACCCTTGGAGCTGGGGTCCAGCCTGAGACTTGAAGAAGGAGGTTTAGAAAAGCAGCCCCCATGCAGCATCTCCTGATGGCCTGGTGTCCAGCTTGGCTTACCTCACGGCTGGCAGACATAAGGACGGGCTCTTTAGTTCCCTCCTGTATTCCCTCCCATCCGCGTGCTCACTTGCCTATGGACCTTCTCCTTCCCCATGGAAAGATCTCTGGGGGTGTAGGAGCCACAGAGCATCACATGACTCCAGGGAGCTCCCTCCCTCCCTCCCTCCCTTCTTTTCTTCCTTCTCTGTCTCTGAACAACTCCAAAGTCCAGCATGGTAGCACACACCTGTAATCCCAGCTACACAGGAGGCAGGGTGAGGAAGACCCAAGTTGGAGACACACACACACACACACACACACACACACACACACACTGCCCCTGCCCTGCTCACATCTCAGCAATCTGGGCCCCGTGTGCTGGCCGTGACCTCTCCGCTCCGCGGCCCAGGTGGCAGATTTCACGAATCCTTCCTGGCTTTCTGTCTTGCTGTCGGCTAATCCTGCCGTTTCGAGGTTTAGCGTGGATGGGGTGATCATGCTAAGCTGGGGCTCAGGACGGCGGCTGGGGGCCTCTCAAGAGCTCCCCAGAGCCAAGTCCGGTTCACGCTGTGATCCTCTCTGCTCAGGAGGCTGAGAGCCCAAGGATCGCGTTCAAGACCAGACTGGGCAGGACTCCATCTTCATGGTGGGAAGCAGGATGTGGACCCTGAAGCAGATCCTGACTCAGGTCTGTGCCAGGGGCTGTGAGACTCCCATCCGGAAAAACACCAATGAAAAGCAGAGCTGGAGGCCTGGTTCTGTGGTAGAGCGCCTGCCTAGCAAGTTTGAGGCCCTGAGTTCAAACCCCAGTACTACCAAATTAAAGAAGAAGGACCAGGGGGAGGAGGAGAAGGAGGATGGACGAAGAGGAGGAGGGGGGAGAGGAGGAGGAGGGGAGGAAGAGGAGGGAGGGGAGAAGGAGGGGGGAAGGAGGAGGAGGAGGGGGAGGGGAGGAGGAGGAGGAAGAGGAGGAAAGGAGGAGGAGGAGGAGAAGGAGGAGGGGAGAAGGAGGAGGAGGGGAGGAGGAGGAGGGGAAGAGGAGGGGAGGAGGAGGAGGAGGAGGAGGGCAGGAGGAGGAGGGGGAGGGGAGGAGGAGAGGAGGAGGAGGAGGGGAGGAAGAGGAGGAGGAGGAGAAGGAGGAGGGGAAAAGGAGGAGAAGGGGAGGAGGAGGAAGAGGAGGGGAGGAGGAGGAGGGGAAGAGGAGGAGGAGGAGGGGAGGAGGAGGAGGAGGAGGGGAGGAGGAGGAGGAGGAGGGGAGGAAGAGGAGGAGGAGGGGAGGAAGAGGAGGGGAGGAGGAGGAGGAGGAAGAGGAGGAGGAAGGGGGGGTGCCAGGTGCTGGTGGCTCACGTCTGTAATCCCAGCTACTCAAGACACCAAGATATGAGGATCTCGGTTCAAAACCAGCCCAGGGAGGGAAATTCCGTGAGACGCTGCTCTCCAAAGAAATACCAAAAAGCAAGAAGTGGTGCTGTGGCTCAAGTGGTAGAGCTCCAGTCTTGAGCAAAAGAGCTCCCAGCGTCCAGGCCCTGAATTCAAGCACCACAACTGACAGAATTAAAGGGGAGGGGGCTCCCCACCTCCACACACACCCCAACCCCCCCTACTGTATGGAGAAGCAGGCAGGCTTGCTCTACCCCAGGACATTGGCGAGCCCCTCCCCCCCACACCTCCACCATTACACTTACAACCCTCTCAAGGGCTGAGACTACAGGCATGTACCACCATGCCTGACTCACTTGCTATTTGTGATGGGCAGAGTCCTGAGCCATCTTGGGGACATGGCTTCTTTTACGGTCCCCACTCCCTGCCCGCCCCCCCCCCATCTTGGCGGTGAGTTGACTAAGTCCAGGTTTTCCTCCGCTGCTGTCGAGTCCTGCGTGGGACCGCTCGCTTCCTCACAGCTCGACACCAGGCCAGGGAGACATAATTAATTTTTTGGTTCCAAAGAGACCATCGCGGCAGTGATACACATCTTTAATTAGCCCAGCTGCATGGGCGCGTGCTGCTTTATCTTGGGGAGCTGGGGACTCCCACCTGCCTGGGACAGGCGGGGGGCTGGGGGGATGTTATCAGCAGACGCCAAAGTGTGGGGGGGCATTATAAGACACAGGCTGAAACTGCCTTCTAGAAGGATCTGAGAGAGGACTATAGCTAGGTGAAGAACAAAGGAGGAATCCTTTAGGGAAAAAGAAGGGGGCCTGGGACCAGCCCTTCTAGAACTCTCCTGAAAGGGGTGCTTTGAAGATGGCAGATTGAAAAGAGAATTGGGGCGGCGGGGGAGGGGGGAAGGGGAGGGGGCCATGTAGTCTTAGGACTTGAACTCAGGGCCGGGGCACTGTCCCTGAGCTTTTTCACTCCAGGTTGTAGCTCTACCACGTGAGCCGCAGCTGTTCCGCTTCTGCCTTTTGTGCTGGTTCATTGGAGATTTGAGTCTCATGGACTTTGCTGCCTAGGCTGGGTCTCAAACCGTGATCCTCAGATCTCAGCCTCCTGAGTGACTGAGGTTACAGGCACAAACCTCATGTCTGGTTTATGGATTGAGAATAGTGTGTATGTGTGTGTGGCTGGGGTATCTTTTGGGGGGGGGTTCCCTAACTTTTTCTCCAGACCTTCCTTAAACCAAAAATCTTCTGATCTTTACCCTTTGAAGAACTGGCCTACAGGTAGCAGCCACCATGCCCAACCAGGTGCACGTATATGCATGCATGCCGTGTGTGTGTGTGTGTGTGTGTGTGTGTGTGTGTGTGTGTGTGTATGTGTGTGAATCTTCTCCCATCTCCTGCCTTCCCTGACTGTTCCCACTGTGAGGATCACCTGCTTAATGCTCCAGCCCTCCTCAATTTCATTCCACAGTTCATCTGTGCCTGGACTCAGTGCAGGCGCCCGGGGGTTAGAAGCCGCTCCTTGAGCATCTGTGGTTTCTGTCTTTGCCCGAGGGAGGGATGGAGGAGGAGCTGGGCCTTCAGATTTTGACTGACCTCCTTCCGTGCATTTGGAGTCACTCACCAGGCAAAGTCTCACATACTCCATCTCCAAAACAACCAGCAAAACGCAGGGCTGGAGGCATGGCTCAAGTGGTAGAGTGCCAAGCTTCAGGAAGAAAGCCAAAAGAGAATTGGAGGCCCTGAGATGAAGTCCTGGTACCAACAAAAATAAATATAGAGCTGGGCACTCATGGCTTGCGTCTGTTACCCTTACTCAGGAGGCTGAGGTCTGAGGATCACCGTTCAAAGTCAGCCAGGACAGGAAAGTCCGAGACTCTTATCTCCACTAAACTACCAGAAGAAAACAAGGAAGGAAAAAAAGCCGAAGCAGAGCTGTGTCTTTTTTGCCAGCCTTGAGTGCAAAAGCTCAAGGTCAGTGCTTAGGACCTGAGTTCAAGCCCCGGGACTGGCATAGAGAGTTGGTTCTGAGGTATCCTTTTGGTTCATTTGTTTCTAATTGCTTAAGGGTCCTGGGAGTTTGAACTCAGAGCCTTTATTTCTAGACAGGCACTCTACCACATGAGCCCTGCCCCCAAGCGCCTTCTTGCTTTGATTCGTTTTCAGATACGGTCTCATGCTTTTGCTTGGACCAGCCTCAAGACTGTGATCCCCCTATCTCTGCCTTCCAAGAAGCTGGGGTCACAGCCAATCACCACCACACCAGGATTATTTTTAGAGACAGAATCTCATCATCATCATCATCATCATCATCATCATTTTGCCAGGACTAGCCTTGAACCACAATCCTCCTACATCCACTTTCTGGGTAGCTGGGATTACAGGCATGTGCCACCATGCTCAGATCCTTGAACTTGGCACAGCTTAACAGAAGAAGCTGTTCATGGCTTCCTATCAACAAAAGTTGACTGCATTTCACGATAACAAATTAGAGATGTGATTTCCCCACTGACCCCACGCTGGAGAAGTAAACATGAGTGAGGAGATTTTTTAGCAACATGTTGCTGTTAAGATCTCGCATGAATTTTTGTTTGTTTTTTTGTTTTGATTTTTTTCTAGAGTACAGAGTGATATCCAAGAGCAGCGGCCGGCTTCATTCCCACGAGTCTAGCCTAATATTCTATTAGGGCTAGAATATTTTAAGGAGGAAAAGAGCAATTTATTTTTTAATTCTTTTTTTTTGGGGGGGGTCCGGTCGTGGGGCCTGAACTCTGGGCCTGGGCGCTGTCCCTCAGCTCTTCAGCTCAAGGCTAGCGCTCTACCACTTGAGCCACAGCGCCACTTCTGGCTTTTTTCTTTTTGCTTATGTGGTGCTGAGGAATCGAACCCAGGGCCTCAGGCATGCAAGGCATGCCTGAGCCACCTTCCCAGCCCGAAAAGAGCAATTTCTACACTACCTGGCCCTCATCGATCTTGGATGGTGGCACAGAGCACCCATGAGCCATCCCTTCATCAGCTAGAAGTTTATCCCATGTGTTAAGCCCTGCAAATGAATTTCCTTATTCATAGAATATTCTAGAAGCTGTTTCATCCCATAATTTCACGGTGATTTTACTTAATGATAAGTGACTTCTGTCCCCAGGCATCAAATCATGAGTGGCTGGGATACACGTTTCATAGGAAGGCAGGAAGTTAATCATCGAGAGTGAAAAGAAAAAGCAAAAAACAGCCCACCATTTTATAAAAGGAAAGCATTCCAGGCTGGGTGGGGAAAATCCATGAAACTCTTCTCTCCAGTGGTCTGGGCGCTGTCCCTGAGCTTTTGTGCTCAAGGCTGGTGCTCTGTCGCGTGAGCCACAGCGCTACTTCCGGTTTTCTGACGGTTCGTTGGAAGTTAAGAGTCTCATGGACTTTCCTGCCCAGGCTGGCCTCAAACCTCAATCCTCCTAACGCAGCCTCCTGTGTAGCTGGGATTACAGGCGTGAGCCACTAGAATCCAGCCTGGCATTCTTTTGTTCTTTTTTTTTTTTTTTTTCAATTTAAAAATTTTTCTTTTTTGTCTTTGAACACATTTCCACCCCATTTCTCCCATGGAATGGTCTTTGGATGTGATATATTTTTATGCCTGAAAGTATCTTAATAACCGTCCTGTCATAATTCTCTCCACAAGAAGTATATAGCTAAAATTACATTTTTTTAATTACCCATGACTATAAAGCTATAGATTAAGTTTTTCTTCTGGCTTCAGCTAACGGAGCAATTACAAGCATCCAATTTATCAACACTAACTCATTATACAAAAATTTTTTGGTAAATAATTATTAAGCAGAAAAATAAAATTTTGCCCAAATTGCATTTCTCCGTAAGATGGATGGCACAGTTTGTTTAATGTATGAACCCCTAGCAGAGCTACCTCTGTGTGTGTGTGTGTGTGTGTGTGTGTGTGTGTGTGTGTGTGTGTGTGTGTGCACGCGCGCACTTGAACTCAGCACTTGGGCCCTGTCCCTTAGTTTTCTGTTCAAGGCAAGCGCTCTACCACTTTGGGCCACCGCTCTGCTTCCGGTTTTCTGGTGGTTTATTGGAGATAAGAGTCTCACAAGTTTTCCTGCTGGGGCTGGCTTTGAACTACGATCCTCATATCTCAGCCTCCTGAGTAGCGGGGATGACAAGGCATGAGCCACCGAACCAAGTCCTCTGGCTCATTTTTACTTTGGTTATTTTTCAAGTATAGTCTCTCTCTCTCTCTCTCTCTCTCTCTCTCTCTCTCTCTCTCTCTCTCTCTCTCTCTCTCTCTCTCTCTCTCTCTCTCTCTTTCTCTCTGTGCCTGGGTCTGCCTGGATACCTCCAGACCCAGTTTATTTATTAAGATGGGGGATGGAGGTGTCTCTCACTAACTTTTTGTCTGGGCCTCATATTGTGATCCTCCCCATTTCTGCCTCCCGAGGAGCTGGGATTATAAGTGTAAGCCACCTCACTCAGTCAGTCTGTCTTGGTTTCTCTTGATTAGCTCAGTCTGGTTTTAGAATCAAAATTCTCTTCTCCTCCTTCTCAGTGCCAGGATTCAGTCATGCACTACCACACGCGGCTGTGTTTCTTCTTTCTCCCTCCCTCCCTTCTCTCCTCTCCCCGCTCTCCTCTCCTTTCTCCTCTGCCCACCAAGACCCCCTTCTCCGTGCCTCAGCCTCCCCTCTCCACACCAAGCTCTCTTCACTGGCTTGTGCCTTCGTGGGAAGACGGCTTGTCACCCGAAGGGAGTTGCAGACAGCTCACGAGCGTGTTTTTTATTGTGATCGGCGGCGGCGGCAGATGCTTCCCCAGCGAGGCTCCGGGTCTGAGTTGTGACACACTGGGCTCGGCAAACTCACTTTATTACACCGCAAATGCGGGCTACAAATCACTGCAAATTAGCCGGTGGTGGAGGCTGCTCCAAGGCGCGGCGCGGCCCCACTCCAAGGAGAAAGAGGAGGAGGCAGTCACGGGCTTCGAACCCTTGCTCTCTCGCTAGGCTTTAAAAGGTTCCCAGCAGCCATCCTGCATGCAAGGGGCCCCTGGCAGGGCCAAGGGCACAGTGCGGCCTCTTTGGCTGTCCTCCTTCCCTCCCTCCCTCCTTCCTTCCCTCCTTCCTTCCCTCCTTCCTTCCCTCCCTCCCTCCCTTCCTCCCTTCCTCCCTCCCTCCCTCCCTCCCTCTTCCTCTCTTTCTCTCTAGCTTTCTCTCTCTCTCTCTCCCCCCCTTTCCCTCCCCCCCCCCCCGTATTGAGATTTGAACTCAAGGCCTCAAGCTTGCTCAGCAGGTCTCTCTACTCACTGAATCCTCCCCTCAGCCTTTTTGCCTGCATTATTTTTCTTGTTATTTTCTTGCCAGAGCTGCCCCCAAACTATGATCCTCCTACTTCAGCCTCTCAGGTAGCTAAGGTTACAGGCATGCGCACCTATTCCCTTCCTAGCCTTCCCCAAATAACACTTGCATTTGAGTCACGACCACCTGGCAACTCTAAGCTTTTTTGTTTTGTTTTGTTTTTGGGTCCGGTCGTGGGGCCTGAACTCTGGGCCTGGGCACTGTCCCTCAGCTCTTCAGCTCAAGGCTAGTGCTCTACCACTTGAGCCACAGCACCACTTCCGGCTTTTTTCTTTTTACTTATGTGCCTCATGCATGCAAGGCAAGCGCTCTACCACTGAGCCGTCTTCCCAGCCCAACTCCAAGCTTTTGCGCCCATCCGCAGCCACTCTCATAGAATCCCTTTCTCTCCCTTAGACTCAGTTTCTTCAGCTGTCATCAGTGATTCTCAAACAGTGCTCTGTGGAACCCCAGCAGAGACACCTTAAAGCCTCTATGGCGACTCATGAAGGGTCTCGCTGGGAAGATTCCTACCTGTGCAAAGCCAAAACCCAGACACTCACTGACTGCTGAGGAGGGTATGATTCATGGTTCTAACCTTCACAGACCCAGAACGTCAAACTCTTCCAGGACCTTAGGTGTACAATTTTGCCCACCAACTGCTCTGTAGGTAATGGCCACCTCCGTGCCTGTCTGAGAGTGGGGATTGTGACCCCATGGCCAACAGCTCTGTGTCTCCGATAGAATGTAGTGTGGAAGTCAAGCATGTGAGGTGTCTGTTCACCTGACCATGGCAGACATCACCAATCAACTACCGAGCTCTCCTGCCCTCTTCAGATTAGGGCTCAGAATTCCAGTTCTGTCCCTTCTAGCCCAAGCCCTAAGTTCAAGACTCAGTACCAGCAAAATATTAATAAACAATTTTTCAAAAAGAAGATAAAACCTATTGCTTTGCCTTCCTCCCTTCTCTACTTCCCTTCTTTGTTAAAAAAAACTCCTGGAGATGTGGGTCAGGGCTTGGCTGCGGCTTGATGCTTGTTGCTCTTCAATATGTTTTTCTTTCCTGTGCAGAGGAGGAATGGGGGAGAATTTTTCGTGCATTGCTGAGGATTGAACCTGGGGCCTGGAGGGTGCTAAGCAAGTGTTCTACCAACAAGCTCGCCCCGAGTCTGTAGCCTACGTGTGGCATCTATAGTACTCACTCTCCCAAATCCATCCTGGTACGGGCATCTGTGGCCTCTGCCTTGAATCTCCTACTTGAAAGCCAGCACCATATTGTAAAGTGCATCCTCTCTTGTCTGGGATGTACCTGGGACCCCAGACTTTCCACCCCCCAGGCTGAGCCTTCAGATGATGAAGACTCTGCCTTGTTTGTGGATTGAGCCTCCTGAGTTACCCCCAGTGCATGAGCTGACTGGTGAAGCCTCACCCCAAGTCCTGGCTCACATAGGTGGTGGGAACTGAGATGTATTTGTTGTTTTAAGTGGATGAACACTGAGGTACAGTGATCCCCCCCCCATTTAATTTACTGGGAATAGACTCCAAGACCTCCAAAGTGTGTGCTTGAAACACAGGGGCAAAGCCTGGGAGATGTTCACTCAAAAGAAATACTTTCACAGCTATTCTTCAGCGTTTCTGAATTGCCAGCTTCACTACCATAGAGCCTCAGGGTCTGTGGTGAAGGAAACTGAGGTGTCCTCGAACTCAAGGACTAATGTGGTCACTGACATGGCTCAGTGACCCATGGGTGAGTCGCGTATACAGAATGGAAGTTGGGGACAAAGGGACAAGGAGATTCTTCATAGCCCTCCCCCTAAGCAGGCCAGTGTGAGATTCCATGACACCCTGCAGAACATCCAGGAGACCTCAAAACGATGAACTGCTTCTTTCTAGAAGGTTCCACAAGCCATTTTGGAGACTTTGGTTGCACACAGAAAAGCAAAACCACCAATAAGAGGGAGCCAGTTGGGAACTGGCTATGTAACCAAAGGGACTTGGTTCAGCACTTCAACACGTTTGTGCCAGGGGGACCCCAGCAAACTCCTCTGCGGAGGAGAATTTGGCCCAGCACAAGGTGGGTGGAGAAGCAGGAGGAGTGTTTCTTTTATTTTTATTTTTTTCCTTTTTTGACATGACTCAGAGTCAGGCAGCGATTGCTCACGATCCGATTTATTTGGCTCCTGCTACCCTACAAGTGCATCCTCTGGCCATATTTATTCATCAGAATCAGGACGGCTCAGGATTTGTGCACCCCAAGAACTAATCACAAAAGAAAAAAAACCCCAACCACACAAACAGTCATACCGCTCAAATAAAGAGAGGAGATAGAATAAGAGGGAGGAAAAATAAACATTTGGGTTTTTTCATCACCTTCTCCCTTTTTTATTAAAAATGCTTGTCCATCACGATTACAAATCATGAACTCTAATGAGACACAGGGATCATTGTTGCTTGTGACTCTGACATGAGATCTTTATTATTGTTGTTGTTGTTTGTGTGTGTGTGTGTGTGTGTGTGTGTGTGTGTGTGTGTGTGTGTGTGTGTGTGGTCTGCATCTCAAGCATGGGCTTTTACTGCCTTCCTCTTGATTGGATTTAAAATATTTGATTTAAGCTGTCAGAATGCAGAATAACTCCACACACCCTCAGACAGAGACACCAAGGAGGGTTTTATTATTAAAAAAAAAAAGTAGTGAATAAGAAATGAGACTGGTGATATAAGAAATGGTGTCTATATTTTGAAAAAGAAGTGTCTTAAAGAGGCAGGCAAAAGGAGAAGAAAGAGAACCAGCTGGGGGAATAGCTAAGAGTCCAACAATGCCATTTGAAAGTCTGGGAGAACTATGGCCAGTTCTGGCCCTTGTAGCCTAATATTATCTTTTCTCTTCTTTCCTTTTCTTCTCCCTCCCTCCTTCCCTCTCCTGCTTTCTCCAATACTGGGATTTGACCATAAGACCTTGTGTTTTCTTAGCTTGTCCAAGTAGTGTTCTACCACTTGAGTCATACCTCCAGCACAGCTTTTTGCTGGTTAATTGCAGATGGAATCTCACGGATTTTCCTACCCAGACTGACTCTGAACCTTGAGCTTCCAGATCTTAGCCTCTTGAGTAGCTAGGATTGCAGGTGGGAACCACCCCGTGTCTCTAGAATGCCTTCCTCAGATGACCCACAGATAATCTTATCTGGGGAGACCCCATGGCCTCACAGTGGGTTGAATGGAAGGGAATCTGATCTTGACACCAAGACACCACCAGCTTCACCCCAGATGTGCCCAGTATGTGTTTTCCTAGTGGACAAAGTGTGAGTGACGGCTCCTCGGTGTATTGGAGGCGTGGTCCACAGCTGGGTGCTTCTGGGAGGGGGTAGAATATTTAATTAAGGGGCAGAGCCTGCTGGGAGGTGTTTAGGTCATTGGGGGCGTGGCCTCAAAGGGGATTGTGGAATGCTGATCTCTTTCTCCCTCTCTCTTCCTTTCTCCCTCTCCCTCTGTCTCTGTCTGTCTGTCTGTCTCTCTCTTTCTCTCTCTTTCTCTCCCCCTTCCTGGCCTCTATGAGGTAAGCATGCTCCTCCTCCTTGTGTTCCCACCAAACACGAGAGGGCCAACCAATCACGGAGGCTCCTACCACCCTGCAAGCCATAAACAACCCTTTCTTCTTTATAACTGGATTGTCTGGGGCACTGGCTGTGGTGACAGAGAGCTGCCAAACACCAGGAGGGCTGTGTGTGTTTACTGTGTCCACGGGAGGCCGAGCCCTTTCAGCCGTGTGACCCCAGCTGAGGCCCTGGCAGGGGACAGCATGGCCATTCTTGCGTTTATAGCTGGGGCTTTCTTGGCCCAGAGAGATTCTGTGAGATCCCCATTGTCACAGGGCTGGTGGGTAATGGTCTAAAGCCTGGTGTCAGCCGGGCATTGGTGGCTCACACCTGTAATCCCAGCTACTCAGGAGGCTGAAATCTGAGGATCCCTGTTCAAAGCCTGCCCAAGCAGGAAAGTCCACAAGACTCTTATCTCCAATGGACCACCAAACCCCAGAAATGGTGCTGTGGCTCAAAGTGGTAGAGCACTCTCCTTTAGCAAAAGAGCTCAGAGACAGCACCCAGGCCCTGAGTTCAAGCCCCATGCCCCCCCCCCAAAAAAAAAGCCAGGCATCTCTAAGGCTTTCTCCTAACAAGGCCCAAGTTAGACTTGAGAACAAGCAGGACTGATATCCAGTCAAGGAAGATGAATGGGCAACCTTCAGCAGCTTAACCCTGGCATGCTGGGGTCACACCAGATGCAGGAACAGATGTATAATGGGTGCTGAGCTGTAATCATGACTGCTCAGAAATCTGAGATCCAGAGGATCACAGCACAAAGCCAGTTCAGGCAGTGAGAAATCCCATCTCCCATTAACTAGCAAAAAAGCCAGACTGAGGGTATGGTTCAGGCAGTAGAACACCAGCCTAGCACACACACTGAGGGACTAGGGGACTCTGAGCTCAAACCTCAGTACGTGGCAGAACCACAACAAACCCAAAGCAAGATGGACAGTGATTTCCAGAAGCTAGCCTGGAGCGGGGTGATGACGGAGCTGTATCAGAGCCTCACACCTGTCATCCCAGCTACTCAGGAGGCCAAGCCCTGAGGATCATGGTTCAAGGCCAGTGCAGGCAGGAAAATCCATTGAGTGCCGGTGGCGTGGGCTGAGCCAAGTTCACCACGTGACCCTTCATTGCTCCTCAGTGATGAGCAAGCCCTGCCTACAGAAGGCAGCCATTACTCTCTGCTAATGGGAGACCCGGCCCCCCAGGAGCCCCGATGAGCAAGCTGTCGCTCAGTCCTGTCGCTGGATCCCAGGTGGTCATGGTTGCCACAGCTGGAATTGTCCCGCCCCTGTCCCCATCGGCTTCCCCTCCCTGACAAAACTAGTCCCTGAGAAAAGCAAGTTAGAAGAGATTTATTGGGGTCACAGGTTCAGGACTTCTGGTCCTTCATCACCAGCTCTGTGTGGCTGGGCGCTGTGGGGGGCAGAGCTTCATGGCACTGCCCAGCTCAGAGCGACATGCTCCATGCAGCCAGAAGACAGACAGAGAGAGAAAGGGACAGAGAGACAGAGACAAGAAAGACAGCGAGAGCTGGGTGCCAGTGGGTCATGGCTGTAATCCTAGCTACTCAGGAGGCTGAGATCAGAGGATCGAGGTTCAACGCCAGCTGAGGCAGGAAAGTCCATGAGACTCCAATTAACCACCAGAAAACTGGAAGTGGTGCTGTGGCTCAAGTGGTAGAACACTCACCTTGAGCTGAAGAGCTCAGGAACAATGCCCAGGCCCAGAGTTCAAGCCCCACGACCAACGAAAAGACAGAGACAGAGGAACAGACGGAGACAGAGACAGACAGAGAGACCACGGCAGAGAATGAAGAGGCCAGAACAGGCCACACCCCCGAGGTTCACACACACACACACACACACACACACACACACACACACACACACTTCAACAGGTCTCCCCTCAGTCTCCATCATGTCTCCCAGCTCAGGAGTCATCCATGGCTTCACCGCAGACACTGGCAGAGGCCTCGCTATGGCGCCCCCTCCCGAAGCCACACCGCACTGCACCACAGCGCCACCAGCACAAGCAAGAAGAGAAGCAGGATGAGAAACACAAGGGAGAGACAGACAGAGCACAGGCACTGAACTGTGACCACAGTGTATCCCTATAATCGTCCTGTTTTATTATTAGTCATTATTGTTCATTTCTACTTGTCAAATGATGATGATCACGGACCATTATTCATAGACACTTCCTTAGGCAAGAAAGGAGGGGAGGAAGGAAAGAAGAAAGGAAGGAAAGGGGGAAGGGGAGGGGAAGGAAGGGAGTCCTGGGTTATTTTATGACCCTCAGATGACCAGGATGGAGCTGTGACCCAAAGAGGTCCTGGTTGGTGGGGGATGCAGACGTAGTACAGGACGAATGGCTGGAGCCCCCAGGGAAGGCCTGGCTGTCACCATGAGTGTATGGACCTTGCTGTGTGTTCTGAGTCCTACCTGATTTCACTCGTACTCAAGTTCCTAGGTCAAGGCAGACCACACACATGTTACCAGGGACTTCCATGATTTCACTCTGGCTCACAGTGCAGAATCCATATGCACAAGTGTGCGCGTGCTTTTGTGTGTTAGTTACCTCCATGCGTTTTTTTTGGTTTTTTTTGCCAGTCATGGTGCCTGAACTCTGGGCCTGGGCGCTGTCCCTCAGCTCTTCAGCTCAAGGATAGTGCTCTACCACTTGAGCTACAGCACCACTTCCAGCTTTTTCTGCTTATGTGGTGCTGAGGAATCGAACCCAGGGCCTCATGCATGCAAGGCAAGTGCTCTACCACTGAGCCACCTTCCCAGCCCCCCCCCATGCATTTTGTCCCCTCTTTTTACAGCACTGGAGTTTAAAACCAAGCAGGCACTCTACCACTTGAGCCACACTCCTAGCCCTTGTTTTAGTCATTCTCCAGAGGTATGTATGTATGTATGTATGTATGTATGTATGTATGTATGTATGTATGTATGTATGTATGTATGTATTCCTGGACAATTCTGGACTGTGATCCTCCTATTTTTACTTCCCAGGAAGTTGTGACCCATCAAACCTTGATTACTATTGAGATTTTTTTTTGGGGGGGGGGGAGTTAGGAGGGGAGTGTCACACTAACTTTTTTTTTTTTTTGTCGGTCGTGGGGCTTGAACTCTGGGCCTGGGCGCTGTCCCTCAGCTCTTCAGCTCTAGGCCAGTGCTCTACCACTTGAGCTACAGCGCCATTTCCTGCCCAGGCTGGCTTTGAACTGCGATCCTCAGATCTCAGCCTCCTGAGTAGCTAGGATTACAGGCGTGAGCCATCAGCGCCCGGCTTCACTAACTCTTTCTCAGGCATTGAAATATAGTTCTCCCCAATCTCCACTTCCCAAGGCACTGGAATTACAGGCATGAGCCACTATGCCCACACTTTTTCTATTTTTTTTCCTAGCTATAAAACAAAACAAACAATCCAACAAAAAAAGGCAACATATTTAATCGTGACATTTCTTCCCAACACAGTGGAGTAGATCAGAGCTGGAGATGAGGTATGGGTCTTCCTGCTCTTTCCTCTTTCCTCCAGAAGGACACTGATTTTATTATTATTATTATTATTGTTAATTGTGCCTGATTTTGTCTCCTCCATCCTACTGAATACTTGCAGGCAGAGAACACACTGGGTCCACCAGGGTTTTAGCTACACATTCTATGCTTTGATTGTTTTCTTTTTAAATCTGCACTCATGTTGATTACAAGGTTATTTCTTCATTAAACCAATTTTCTAATTCCACAGCCACGTTGGAACTTAGAGGGCCAAATGCGTTCAGCAGCAGCGTCCCCTTTTCTGGCTAGCACAGCAGCATTTCTAATAGCTCTTGGGTTGATTGAACAACATTTATAATACATTCTGTAGTTGATGACTTGAGCCTAATTGGACACACGTTTATAGTGCCAGACAACAACCGTGTTGTCATTATAGTGTGGTGAAATTAGCCCATCAAATAGTGTACACACCAGCAAGGCGCTGTTGGCTCACGCCTGTAATCCTAGCTACTCAGGAGGCTGAGATAGGAGGATCGTGGTTCAAAGCCAGCCTGGGTAGGAAAGTCCATGTAACTCTTACCTCCAATGAACCACCAGAAAACCAGAAGTGACGCTGTGGCTCAAAGTGGTAGAGTGTTAGCCTTGAGCAAAAGAGCTCAGGGACAGCACCCAGGTCCTGAGTTGCCCTGAGTTCAAGCCCCATGACCAACAAAAACAAAACAGAGGGCTGGGAAGGTGGCTCAGTGGTAGAGCGCTTGCCTTGCATGCTCAAGGCCCTATGTTCGATTCCTCAGCACCACATAAGCAGGAAAAAAAAAAGCCAGAAGTGGCACTGTGGCTCAAGTGGTAGAGCGCTCGCTGTGAGCTAAAGAGCTGAGGGACAGAGCCCAGGCCCAGAGTTCAGGCCCCATGACCAGACCAAAACAAAACAAAACAGAACCTCCTATATACACAGCATTCTCTCAGCAAGCCAAACACAGTGTAGCATTTTATTATTCATGCTCCAGGAAAATGGACTAAAAATGTAATAACTGAATGGGATCCAAGGGTGGGGTGTAGCCAGGCTGGGCTCACACCTGCAGGAGCTCTTGCTTGTGTTCACCAGCCTTCTGTCATGGTGGAACTGGAGTGCTCTTGGTCTAACAGGTTTTTTTTTTCCTTTGGGGGAGGTGGTGGTCTTTGGAAACCTGAGGTAAGCAAAGCCCTAATAATGAGTTGTCTGTAGATTTCTCCACTTGGTACAGAGCACTGATTACTTCCATTGGGGGTGGAGGGTGGGTGCACTTTTCTGCCAAAGCCAGCTCTAGTCTCGCTGCATTGCGACCCCTGGTGGTGATGGGCTGTAACTGCAGGTAGCCCAACAGTGAAGCTGCAAGAGAAACAGAATGCTTCAATAAATAAATAAATAGATTCTCAGCTGGGCACGGGCGGCTCACATCTGTCATCCATCCCAGCTACTCTGGAGGCTGAGACCAGAGGATCGAGGTTTCAAACTAGCTCAAGCCATCAAACCCAAGTGACTCTAATTTCCAATTAACCAGCAAAAAGTTAAAAGGTGGGATTCAAATGATAGCGAGCCAGTCTGGAACAACAAGAACAAAAAGAAAAGTCTCAGGGACAGCGCCCGGGACCTGAGTTCAAGTCTCAGGATCTGCAAGAAAAGATTTTTTTAAAAATTGAGGGCTGGGAAGGTGGCTCAGTGGTAGAGCGCTTGCTTTGCATGCATGAGGCCCTGGGTTCAATTCCTCAGTACCCCATAAGCAGAAAAAGCAGTAGTGGCACTGTGGCTCAAGTGGTAGAGCACTAGCCTTGAGCTGAAGAGCTGAGGGACAGCGCACAGGCCCAGAGGTAAGGCCCCACGACCGACAAAAAAAGAAAAAAAAAAAAGAAGAAGAAGCTGAGCGCTGGTGGCTCATGCCTATAACCTTGACTACTCAGGGACAGTGCCCAGGCCCAGAGTTCAAGCCCCACGACATGACTGGCCTAGCATGTGCAAGGGCCTTGGGCTCCATCCCAACACCTCCAGAAACAAGAACAGATTTAGAAAGACCCTTCCCAAGAGCAAGAGTAAGGTCAACACCTTCCCCCACCCCCCACGGGGTCTCCTGACCGACCATGGGCTCAGACCTAAAAGGAAACTATGTGCTTGTTTTCCATCTTGCCTGATTTCCCCCAGCCTCTCTCCCTGGACTGAGGCTGGCCAGTGGAGAGACCCTCTAGCCTCTCTCCCCCATCCTCCTGGAGGCCACAGGACAATGGTTCACATTGTCCCCAGTTGTTGAGTGGCATACCGGCCCTGGAAGCTGGGGTCACTGGGGTTACTGGTGGGTGACGCTAGAGTAGGGCTATGAAGTGGGATTCCCAGCTCCACCTTCATCCTCCGCAGGCTGTGAAGGAAACTCTGCCTTCTCTGAGCTTCAAATTCCTCAGCGAGCAGCTGTCCCAGTTGGCCTCCAACTGTGATCCTCCAAATGTCAGCCTCCTGAATAGTTCGGCTCACCAGTGCCTGGAGCAAGTAGAATTTAATGAGGGGATGGAGGTGAATCCATCCAAGGCTCTTTGGTGCCTGCCAGATACAGATGCATCTTCCATGAGGCTGTGCATGCCTAGGCCTCTGCTCCCTGCCCCCCATGTTCGCTAATCCTCCCCAACAGTGCAGGGACCTTCCCGTGGGGGGTGTCTGGTGGATCCCAGTGCACCCTGGGTAGGACGCTGGCACCCAGAGGCCTTAATTAGGTGCATTCGTTATTTGCCAACTTGAAGGGCTCGGCGGGCTCTGTGGGCCTCTCTCCTGGGTCTGCTGTGGCTTCTGTAGCCTCCTGGACTCCCACAAACACCCAGCCCGGGCTCTCTGAACACCCCACAATTCCCAAATTGGGGCAGAAGCAGGTGAGTGCTGGACAGGGATTTTTCTCAAACCTGAGGCAGGTGTGTGAGTGTGTTCTGGGGGGGTCCCACCCCACCTCAGAGGCCTTGTTTGCCGGCAGGAATGGCTTGTCTCTTTGCTTTGTACATCCGCTGTGCAGGCTGAGGGGTGGGGGAGCAGGGGTCCCCAAGGCCGCCAGAAAACAATGGTAACATGGCCTGGTTGGCTACGGACCAGCTCCAGAATCTGTGCCGGGTAATTCTTCCTTCCCCGGGAGGCACACGCTCAGCTCCTTTCCCTGGCCCTCTGAGTACTTTTGAAGCACAAACTGTCTTATAAATCAGTTTATGGGGGTTCTTTTGAGTGGTGCTGCCCGTCCCCCACGCCACAGTTGACCAAATCTGAGATATAAAGAGGTGACGATGTGGGCTGGTAGAGTGTTTGTCTAGCATGCATGAAGCCATGGATTCGATTCCTCTGTACCACATACACAGAAAAGGCTGGAAGTGGTGCTGTGGCTCAAGTGGTAGAGCGCTAGCCTTGAACAAAAGCAGCTCAGGGACAGTGCCCAGGCCCTGAGTTCAAGCCCCAGGACTGCCAAAAAAAAAAAAAAAGAGGTGATGATGTAACAGTAACTCCACAGACCAAGCTGGGACCTGAGAGAAAGCAGGCAGGATTTGGGTTAGGGATGGCTTCAGGTAGCACTGGATCTAGGTGCTAGTATGGACCGTTAGTCATCTAGCCAGCAGTCCATTCCAGGCTCCTTTTTTTTTTTTTTCTTTTTTCTACCGTCACACTGAGCAGGTCAAAGTGAAGCAGATGGTTGGAAGTGCGCCCCTGCCCTGGATGCCTTGTTTAAGCCCACCCCCTAAGCCTTGGCCTGGCCAAGCTTGCTGATCTAGGGCTCCGCTGTGCTTCCATTTCCACCCAGGGACCAACATCAGACTCCGTGCTTCCCAGAACCCTGCTCACACTGGCCACTTTCCCCTCCATGGCTAAGGTGTTGTTGGTAGGAGGCTGAGCCTTTAAAAGGTGGAGCCTCGCAGGAGGCTTTCCAGTCATTGGTTGCCTTGACCTTGATGGGCATCCGGCCTCTTCCTCCTCTCTTCCAGGTCTTCTCTGGAAGGTGAATGGTGTTTCCAGACTTGGCAGCCATGGTGAGCCTCCTTTCACAGCGCCCCCAAAACAAGATCCATCCCTGATGGATAAAAGCTCCCCCCCAAAAAAACTATGTGGCAAAACAAGCCTTTTTCCTCCATAAGCTGACAGGCCTCCACCCCAGGTACTTTCTCAGAGCTGGTGAAGCCCAGAGAGGCTTCTGTCCAGAGGGGTCACACAGCACAGAGTGCTGGAGCTGGTGTTAACCGAGAGCCATTAGTGGATGCCAAGGTCTACACTGGTAGGGAGAGAATGGTGAACCGGGTCCTGGGCAGAAAGTCCTCGAGAGACTTTAGTGCCAGTCCTGGGCTTGAAATCAGAGCCTGGGCACTGTCCTTGAGCTCTTCAGCGCAAGGTGAGTGCTCTACCACTTGAGCCACAGCACTACTTCTCGTTTTCTGGTGATTTATTGGAGATAAGAACCTCATGGACTTTCCTGCCCGGGCTGGCTTTGAACCTCGATCCTCAGATCTCCTGAATAGCTAAGATTACTGACATGAGCCTCTGGTGCCCAGCTCAGATGAGCATTTGAACTTGGAACCCAATCCTTTTGTTCATTGGCTCACACTCTACCAACTAAGCCACGCCTCCAACCTATTTTGTTTTGGAACCAGATCTCATTCTGTAGCCTCGCCCAGCCTGGAACTCTCAAATCCTCCTACCGCTGCATCCCAGGTGCCGGTATTACAGGCATGTACCACCACACCCTGCAACAAGGAAGAACTTGACATCCCTTCCTGGCACGGCACAGGTGTGTGACTGATGTGAATTCGTGCCTGTGAGTCCCACATCCCAGGGTTGGTTTTTGTTTTGTTTTTAACCAAATCCAGAAAGAATCCAGGCAACCACCAGGCAACCTCCTCAAGGCCACCCCCAAACAGATGCCACTGTGCCCGCCGCCCATGACTCCGTAAGGCTGGTGCTGGGCTGCCAAACTCACTCGTGCCCTACACACGCTGCTTCTCCCTCCGTAGCTGAATAATGTAGATGCTATTCTAAGTTAAAAACCAAACCAAGCGATTTAGAGTGACTAATTCCTGCTCAAATTTACGCTCTGCAAATGTCTTGCTGGTAAGGATGCCGAAAGCCGTGTATCCCATTCATTTCAGCTGGGTGGCTTCTGGAAGGATCTTCTGAAGTGACCTCCATTTCCAGCGGCCTGAGAGCCTCCTTTGGCTTGATGGTCCCCTCTTCCAGCCCAGCCCAGCCCCCACCAGGGACAATATTGGGGTCAGAAATGTTCAAGGCCACTCACAAGGTCATAAGGCTGTTTCTTCCCACATCAGCTACTCCAGTTCATTCACGTCCAGCTTCTCTCCCCAAAATATCCTCCTCATCCCTTCTGGGTTCCTGGCCCCTTCTTCTTCCCTGACCCTAGCCCTGTGCATACAATGCTGGAAGTAGCTACCTGCAGATTGACAACTGGCCTAGACTGGACACTGTCTGTCTGCCGTGTGCAGGTCTGGGAAAAGTGCCATCTGGCAGAGAACAGCCTGTGCAAAGACCCTGAGGTCAACAAACTGGTGTGTTCCAACAGCAAGAAAACAGACAAGGTCTGTGTCCCAGCACAGAGCCTTGGCATCTGGCCAGAGCCCCCGCGATGGCTTGGAGCTGGGGATGGAGGTGCATTCCTGTCATCCCAGTGCTTAAGAGGCTGGGATGGCACGGTTCAGACCAACCTGGGATAGCTAGGTCTAATTAGGAGCTGGTATTTAGGCAAGAAGACTTCCTGCCTCATCTTTGTGCATGGTGCATGGTGGAGACCACATGGCCGAAGGGGTGGGCTCAAGTCCAGCCTGGGTTTAAGCAAGGATGGGGGCGGGGGCTAATGTAGCCAGGTGAGGGAAGGTGTCGCCACATTGGATGCAGATGTGACCTTAGGGCCTGGGACCCTCCCTTGGTCCCTTGGGAGGCATGACCAGGGGTGGCCCAGGATGTGACTTCACAGGCGGGGGTAGGTGACTGCCTCCAGGTATACCAGTTACCTAGGTGACAGAGACTTAGCCAAGAGGAGGGAGGAATCTGCCCCGCCTCCTCAGGGTGGACCTTAACACCAGGGAGACACTGTTTCTAACAAAAAGAATGGGGGAGGGCAGCGGAGGGCCTGGGAGAGGGAGGTTGACACCCTGTCAGGACTAGGGAGGGGTAAATGGTCCCCTGGAGGCTGAACATTAGGAGTCTGGGGACAAAGCCAGGCTGGTGGCACCTGCCTGAACACAGGCTCTAGCAGAGAGCCTCAATCTTCCGAGTGTCTGGGACCGTGGCTTTCAGTCCAGCTTTATCTGGTCCCCAGCAGATGCCACTGGATCAAATGGTACGCTGTCATTGCCAGAATTCTGGCTCTGCGAGGCTGACATTGGAAGGAAGGCAACAAGTTTCTCCATTGAAGAAAATACTCCAGTCCACCTTGAGGGGGGTGAGATCCCAGCCCCCCAAAGGCCAGGTTGGGGGAGGAGGGGACTTCCACTTCCTCCCACACCATCAGCCTCCCCAGGGTGAACCAGAAGGAGGAAGTGTATTGAGTTTTAAGAGACTTTTCCAGCATCCCAATAAAGACCCTTGATTCATGGCTGAAGCATTATTTTAAACCACGTTGCAAGTGATAAAGATCGCTTGTAGGAACGCACCTTGAGAGAAATTGTATTAAAAGGAGAAAAGCAGGAAGGAGATTAGATATTGCATTAAAAGATAGAGTGATGGATTAAGACCTAGCCTGTAAATTTACTGTGACTCTGCCAGGAAAAGGGGGAAGGCGGTAAATCCAAAGTGACAATCTGGGTACAGTGTAGCAGTATTTGTCACTTTTATTACACTTTGTTCAGAAGTTGTAGATGGGTCATTATTTTAAAAATATAATAATAAAAAAAGAGAACAATGTTCAATAAAGCTTAGAAATGAAAACTCCTGCGCCGAGGACATGGGGTAAAAATCTACATTCATGTCACTTTGGAGATCACAAAGCATTGCATAATGGAAGCTTCTTTCTGCCCTGTCCATAAAGCATTCCAACCCAGGAAATGTACGAGGAAGGCTTCTGGAAGATTCCAGGCCTTACTCGGAAAGGCAGGAGCCACAACATTCAAAGAGTCTTTGCAGACAAAGGTGGCTGGAACTGAGATTTTCTTTCTTTTCTTTTCTTTTCTTTCTTTCTTTCTTTCTTTCTTTCTTTCTTTCTTTCTTTCTTTCTTTCCTTCCTTCCTTCATTTCTTCCTACCTTCCTTCCTTCCTCTCTTTCTCTCTCTCTCTCTCTCTCTCTTTTTGTCAGTCATGGGCCTTGAACTCTGGGCCTGGGCGCTGTCCCTCAGCTCTTCAGCTCAAGGCTAGTGCTCTACCACTTGAGCCACAGCACTACTTCCAATTTTCTGGTGACTCGTTGGAAATAAGAGTCATACAGACTTTCCTGTCCAAGCTGGCTCCAAACCATGATCCTCAGATATCAGCCTCCTGGGTAGCTGGGATTACAAATAAGGCAAAAGGGATTAGGAGCATGGCTCACGTGGTAGAGCAATCTACCTAAACACTTGTGGCCCTGGGTTCAAATCCGAGAACCACAACAAGAAATAAAAGCTTGATTATTAATAAGTATGAAGCAGTACCTGATTGCTGACTTATTATTATACACTGAGTCATGGTCACACCCTTGCAAACACACAGTAGGCTGAAGCCATTTTCTACCCTACCATCCCAGCCCCTGTGCCCATGGCCCCAGAGCAGACCTGGAAATGTGTCTGTGTTTTGGGAGAAACACAAACCATTTAGGAAAAAAAGAAAGTCTAGGAGAAAAATGACTAATACCATAGGCACAAAGATGCCCCCCCCCTTTTTTGGTGCTAGTCTTGAACCCAGGGCCAGAGTGCTGTCCCTGAGCTTTTTTTGCTCAAAGCTAGCACTCTACTTGAGCTACACCTCCACTTCCATCTTTTTGGTGTTAATGGGAGACAAGAGTCTCAAAGACTCTCCTGCTTGGGCTGGCTTTGAACTGCGATCCTCAGATCTCAACCTCCTTCGTAGCTGAGATTACAGGCATGAGCCACAGGTGTCCAGCAGATGTTGGAAGTCTTTAGGAATGACAGAAAGGTTGGTACTACCCCTGAGCTCTAATCAGGCTGATCAAGACAAGGCAGGGGAGACCCCTCTTTTAGTTGGGGGGAATAGCCAACACTCAAGACAATTTCTGCAGAAATGTGGGGGTCCCATCTGTCCTGCTCAGGGCCAGAATATGGATTCTGTGGCTCCTCCACTGAGCCAGAGCTGGACAATCTTGACCTCCTCTTTCTGGAATCAGATATGAAGCGATTATTTTCGTGGGTATAACAAAGCCAGAGGCAGCCCTGCAGGTTGGAGAGCTGGGTCCTCTCCCCCCACCCCTCCCCGCCCCTCCCAACACACAAAAGGGGCTCCATTCAAGGTACAGAGGTTCAGGGCAGCACGAGTGAAATAACACATTTGTGTATGAAAAGAACATTTTCTCTCTGCGGGAACAAAAGATGGAACGGTGCGTGTCTCCCTCCCTGTGGCCTTGCTGATGCTTGACATTTCTGGGAAATGAATTTAGCGCAAACCCCAACAATTCACAGCTTTGTGCCAGGCGAGCAGCGCAGACACAGACGGTGGGGGAGAGAGGCCAGCAGGGCAGCACGGCCAAGGGACGGAACATGAGAGCAAGAAAATGGACAGGAAGGGAGGGAGGGACGGAGGGAGGGAGGGAGGGACAGAGGGACGGAGGGAGGGAGGGAGGGAGGAAGGAAGGAAGGAAGGAAGGAAGGGAGGGAGGAAAAGAAGGAAGGAAGCAAGGAAGGAAGGAGAGAAGGAAGGAAAGGAAGGAGGGAGAGGGAAGGAGGGAGGGAGGAAGGAAGGAAGGGAGGAAGGGAGGGAGGAAGGGAGGGAGGGAGGGAGGGAGGGAGGAAGAAGGAAGGAAGGAAGGAAGGAAGGAAGGAAGGGAGGGAGGGAGGGAGGGAGGAAAAGAAGGAAGGAAGCAAGGAAGGAAGGAGAGAAGGAAGGAAAGGAGGGAGGGAGAGGGAAGGAGGGAGGGAGGAAGGAAGGAAGGGAGGAAGGGAGGGAGGAAGGGAGGGAGGGAGGGAGGGAGGGAGGGAGGAAGAAGGAAGGAAGGAAGGAAGGAAGGAAGGAAGGAAGGAAGGAACGGAGGGATACAAGCGTCAGGCACATGGCCGAACCACTTGGCCTGAGAACTTCATGGATCTTCCAGACCTTTATGTCTGTGTTGTGGAACTTGAACTTTTCCTCTTAAACTAAGAACTCACTCGGAGGTAATTAGTTAAACCACACGGATGCAAATCAATATGGAGCTAATTAAATGTGAAGCTAAATTTATCCCAAACGTGTTCATTAATGCTTCCGCCTCCTGCAATGACAAAGCAACTATTGTATCTTCCAGGGTTACAATGTTTTTGTTGCGGGCTTGACTCTAAGGGAGGTGCAATTATAGAGGCCATTTATCAAAGAGATTACGGCAACGAGGAAATGGCAATGGGCTGGCAACAATTCTAAGGGCTGCATTTTTCACGTTGTGTCCCACAATGCTCTCCTCCTCTCTCCTTTCTCCTTCCTTCCTTCCTTGCTTCCTTACTTCCTTCTTTCCTGTGCACTCAACCTGGCTTGGCTTTGAACCACAATCCTCAGATCTCAATCTTCCGGATAGCTGGAATTACAGGAGTGAACTACCAGCGCCCAGCTGCCAGAAAGGTTCTTGAATTACCAGGTTTTCCTTCCTTCCTCCTGACCCCACACATGAGTAGACCTGGATAGGGCTGGTCAGGAGCTGGCTTGGGGTCAGGCATCAGCCTTGCCTCCTACCCTGGGGCTGGAGGAGAGCTGGTTTTCTACAACTCCACGTTGTCAAGGATACACTGTGGCCCTCAGGATCTCAATGAAAGAGTCTGGCTTCCGAGGCTTATTTGTGTGTGTGCATTTCATAATTTAGAATGTGTTTGGTTTTCATTTGCAACCAGCCTGCCAGCCTGTCTTCCCCTGGCTCTACAAAGCTAGCCCTGTAATGAGCAGGAATAAATCGCAGTCTTGGCTGTGGCTCACTCTTGTTGACAGGAGGAATTTGAGGAGTTGAGCAGATCGGAGGATTCCCTGGTTCTGGGTCCTCAAGATTCAGCCTGGGGGTGGAAGCCACCCAGGGTCATTCTGCACCCACAGGGTGAGGCAGAGGTGGGTGCTGCAGATATTCCCTGGGTGGTTCTGATGTGTGTCTTGCTGAAGCTTTTGGCCAAGGTCCAGCAAGGCCCAGGACACAGGGGAAGATCTTCAGAACAGATGGCAAGTAGCCCTGGCCCCAGGACTAACAGCTCTATAAATATTCTGATTGGCTAGATCTGGATCACATGCCCAGCCAACCCAAAGAACTCCAGGTGTTCTGATTGGCCAGGTCCAGATCATGTGTCCAGGCAGCCCAGAGTCCTCTGTTCTGATTGTCAGACTTGGATCACATGTCCATTCTTGGGCCAAGGGCCTAGGTTAACCAGCTCCACCTGCTGGAGCCCAACTGGATGGAGGGTCTACCGGGAAGCTCAGGATTCTACTACTGAGGTGAATGACTGTGGAGCTCAGCGTGGTCACCTTTGCTGGGAGCTCTCCTGCGTCTATCCGCAGAGCAGACAGAAAGAGAGTGTGTTAACCCATCAAGAATCAAGACTCAGATACTAATGAAGCCTAAGACTCCAGTGAGTTCTAGAACCTTCTGGAATTTCAACTCATGACTTGTACCAGAGGCAGGGTGGCACATGCCTGTAATTCCAGCATCAGGAAGCTGAGACGGGAGAATTCTGGGCTAAAGGGCAAGACCTTGTCTTAAGATAAACCAAAGCAAATCAAGACCCTGTGCAGAAGAGCCTCATAGCCAGCGGGGAGCATCTTAGTGAGGAAGCTGAGACCCCGCAATCCTCTCAGGATTCACAGCCACCTGCTCCAACACCCTTGGTACCTTTTACAGCCCGGCCCCTTATTTCCTGATTGGAGACAACAGGGCATTTGGAGTTTTTAGTTTGTTTTTTTTTTTTAATGTTAATAGCAGAATTCTGAAGCTAATTAGGCCATTATTCTTCAAAGATTTAATTTGCTTTGATGGGCCAATCTATAATCATATTTCCAAACAGCTTCTATTTAATTACTGCACAAAATGAATGAGGTCCTCTAGCAATTTGTGTCTGATAAACTCACTGCTCTGATCTCAGTGTCCGCCCTCCCCACCCCAAACCCCTAATTCATCCGTGGAAACCTAATCCTCAGGCACTAAGAGGGGGACTTTGGGAGGTAGTCAGGTTATTGAGATGAAGCCTCCCTGAATGGGACAAACGCCCTTGCAAAAAGAGGCCGGGGGTGACAGGCAAGGTGGTACCAATCAGTAATTCCAGCTACTCAGGATGGGATGGTCAAGAGGCTCGTGGTTCTAGGCCAACCCAGGCAGAGTGTTAGCAAGTACACACCTCAACCACAAGCTAGGCTATAGTAGTGAGCACCTGTAATCTCAGCTAGGAGGGAGACATACAAAGGAGGATCGCGGTCCATGGCCAGGTGTGAACACAAATGGGAGAGCCTATCGACTTAAACTATAAACAAAACAGGGATGGGGAATGTGGCTTAAGTGGTGGAGCACTGGAGTAAGAAAGAGGCTGAAGTGAGCTTGTTTTGTCCTTCTGTTGTGTGGGGATAAGTGTCATTTAGTTGGGCAGGCCCTCACCAGACAGAGTGGGCTGCTACCTCCATGATGGCTGCCCAGGCTCCAGAACTGGGGTGGGAGAAATCCATTCTGTTGTTCTGAAGCCATCGGTCTAGGGTATTTTGTGAGAGCCTGAACTGAGACACTCACATGGACCTGGGAGCGAATGTTTCTGTGGGACACTTCAGCCCCCATCACGTGCTATAAACTGTGTCCCACACTTACATCTGAAATCCTAAATCCTGATACCTCAACAACAGAGGCTGTTCAGCTACTCTATTTGTTATTCCATTTTATTATTTTAGTTTTGTGAAACGAGGTCTCACAATGAAGCCCTGACTGGCCTAAAACTGTCCATCTGCCTTAGTTTTTCCAAGGGCTAGGATTACAGGCATGCATTGCTATGCTGGCCCACTCAGCTAATCTATATCACCAGTCTGGGTGAGGGGCCACTCCAGTGTGTGTGTGGGGGTGGTGGGGGGAAGGGTTCTCCTTGTCCAGGATGAGGAAGGAGGGAACTGAGCTGGAGTAGGATGACCTGATAGGGAGTTTGTGTTGGGATCATCTTCATTTTTAGCCTTAGAAGATCCAGGATGAGGAATCAGGGTGGAAATCGGGAAAGAAAAACTGTGGATGGGGTGAATTTGATCCAGGTACATTCTTTGCAGGCATGTAAATATCACCGTGAAATCCTTGTGTGCAATTAATTTATGCTTTCATTGTTGTTGCTGTTGTCATTGTTTTGTTTTGTTGTCATTGGAGAGAAATCAATGGGACCGAACAATCAAGGGCTTTCCTGCAGCCCCTGGGAGAAAGCTGGGATGTCACAGCCTAGACTTAAAACCCAAGTCGTTGGTGGGAGGAGCTACAAGGAAGTGGGTGGGGTATGTGGCATGACCTACCCTAGCTAGCCCAGAGGCAGGGAGGCAGCCAGTGAGGCTGGGCAGGGGGCAGTGACACAGACTCCTGCACACACACACATACACAGACACACACACACAGAGGAAGGCTCAGGGAGACTGAGGCTGGTGGTGGCCCATAATCCCAGCACTCAGGAGGCTGCAACAGGAGTTGACAGTGTGCCTGTTGGGTTGGGGAAGATGGAAGGGGCCTCTGTGGTGCCTGGCTGTGTGGAAGGGCTGAGAGCCCCTGAGCTGTGCACGTGGGAACAGCATGAGCTCCTGTCACGTGTACCTCATCATGGTCCACGCACGGATGGACAGGGCCGCTCACAGTAGCCTAGTAGGGCAGGGTGACCCTGTGGCCTTGCCCTCCCAGGCCTGGGCAAACCCCGATCGTGTGTCCCCAGCTTCTGGTGCCCAGGCTGGATTTGGAAAATGACCTGCTGTGGCTCATGAAGGCACCAGGCACAAACAAGCCCTGGGCGCCTGTCACATGAGATCACACGATGAGGCCAGCATCCGGGGAGGCACAGAAGCAGCCCTGGGAGCTCCGGGGTCTCATAGCCAACTAGGTCAGAGGCTGGTGTGAGTGTGTGTGTGTGTGTGAGAGAAGGGGGGGAGCGAGAAGGAAGGAGGGAGGGAGGGAGGGAGAGAGAGAGCGTGCAGTACAAACCTTGTCTGATTGGAGGGAACACTGCCTGGATTGAGGCCTCTAAGGACCATAGAGACAGAAAACAGCTGTGTGTCCATGGAGCCTTTTGCTTTGCTTTCTTTCTTTCTTTCGTTCTCTTTCTTTTTTTTGTCGGTCGTGGGGCTTGAACTCTGGGCTTGGGCGCTGTCCCTCAGCTCTTCAGCTCAAGGCAAGTGCTCTACTGCTTGAGCCACAGCACCACTTCCGGTTTTCTGGTGGTTTATTGGAGATAAGAGTTTCACGGACTTTCCTGCCTGGGCTGGCTTTGAACCGTGATCCTCAGATCTCAGCCTCCTGAGTAGCTAGGATTACAGGCGTGAGCCACCAGCGTCTGGCTTTCTCTCTCTCTCTCTCTCTCTCTCTCTCTCTCTCTCTCTCTCTCTCTCTCTCTCTCTTTCTTTCCTTCTTTCTTTCTCTCTCTTTAAAAAAAATTTGTTGGCAGTATTGAGGACTGAATCCAGGGCCTTTGGCCTTAAGCAAGCATTCTGTCCTCTCTAGTCCTTTATATTTGTGTTTAGTTTTTGGTTTTTGCTTTTGTTTCATTGTCGGTTGTGGGGCTTGACCTCAAGGCCTGGGCACTGTCCCTGCGCATTTCTGCTCAAGGCGAGCGCTCTACCACTTGAGCCACAGCGCCACTTCTGGTTTTTTGGTGATTCATTGGAGATAAGATTCTCATGGACTTTCCTGCCCAGGTTGGCTTTGAACCATGATCCTCAGATCTCAGCCTCCTGAGTAGCTAGGATTATAGGCATGAGCCACTAGCACCCGGCTTGTGTTGTGTTGTGTTGTTTTGATCTTGATAACTCTGCCTGGACTGGTTTGGAACTTAAGATCCTCCTATCTCCGCTTCCCAAGTAGCTGGGATTACAGGCATACCCTACCACACTTGGCTCACAGAGATTTTGTAAGTGCAGAAACTGTCAGCACAGACCCTCAAACATGTGCCTGGGTGGGAGAACTCTGGATTGGATGTGCACATAACATATATATATATATATATACATATATAATTTATATTATACAATCTATATACATTACACACACACACACAGAGCTGGGCTGCTCTCTCACCTGAAGAGATCCAGAATCATTGAACCTGGCACCAGGAAAGCCTTTTTTTTTTTTTTTTTTAGGTTTCCGATCACTGATTGGCTAGTACTCTACCAGCTCAGCCACACTGCCAACCCCTGAGAAAGATTTTTCCAGGGGCTGGGAAGGTGGCTTAGTGGTAAGAATGCTTGCCTTGCATGCATGAGGCCCTGGGTTCGATTCCTCAGCACCACATAAGCAAAAAGAAAAAAGCTGGAAGTGGCACTGTGGCTCAGGTGGTAGAGTGCTAGCCTTGAGCTGAAGAGCTGAGGGACAGCGCCCAGGCCCAGAGTTCAGGCCCCACGACTGAACCCAAACAAAACAAAACAAAACAAAAAAAAGATTTTTCCAGCAAGGAAAAAAATCAAGAGTCAGTTCTAGCCCTTTCCTTCATAGGGATCAGGCTGGACAGAGTCAGGTAGGAGGCCAGGGAGGGGCACACCATCACCATCCTCCACAGCCCTCTCATCACCATGGCAACACTAGCCCTCCAGTGATGGAATCCCAAACCAGCTCACTACTGCGCCCACTTATTGGATGAGAATGCCAAGGCTCAGATGGGGCTGAGCGAGTGGCTCAGGGTCTCATGGCAGATGAGATAGGACCAGGGGGTCTAGAATTCAGGTAAGAGCCCAGTTCCACCCAGAGCTGGGGGTGATGGCTGAGAAGTGCAGAAGAAGCCCCTGGGGCTGGTGGCAGATTCCCCCTGTGGGCTGACTCTGAGCCACTGGCCTCACAAAGCTGCTGGCTTGGAAGCCTGGGCCTGCCTGTCCCTCATGGCCCCCTGCAGAACAGCGTTTGGCATCAGGGCCCTGTGTCTGTGCAGCAAGCGCTTCCAGGGTGTTCCCTCCCTCCCTGCTTCCAAATATCCCAATCCTGTGGCCTGCATCCATCCTCCCTGCTGGGCCCCTGTTTCTCCGGCTCCATCCTGCCTGGCCTGGAAGCAGCCGGCTCAGGAAAGCGCAGAGCACGCTCAGCAGGCCGAGGCTCCTTTGCAGTGAGGTTGCTGTTGATATTATTTGGAAAGCAATGCTCATTTCCAGCCCCCACACCGCGCACACAGACCAGAGCTGAAGGCACACTGATTCCAGCCGCTGATGGGGATTTCATCTGACTCCCGTATGAGGTGGTGACTAGTCTTTGTAATTCCTGGCAGCCATTTCCCACATCTCATGTGACCCAGGCCATCCTGCCCCAGTGGGAAGGGTCCAGCTTTAGCCTGCCTGGAGGAAGAGGGGTTAGGAGGCTCTGCTCATTCGTGAATGATGAGGTCCCTCAACCCCACAACCCCATGTCCTGAACAGAGATGGTCTACATGGCTTGAACTTGACCCAGAGCACAGCAGCTACATACTGTAGGACCAAGGTACCAACTAAGGAGGAAGCAGACAAGGCCTGTGGTCCTTACAGCAGCTGTGTGCCACCTAGCCACAGCTGGACTACATTTCCCAGCATTCATTGCAGATAGGCCTCTGCTGGAGCAAGAGGAGCTTAAGCCCCCTCCCTACTCCCTCCATTCCACCAATTCACAAGTCCTAAGGGCCAATGCTGCCATTCTACAGAAAGCACCCAAGCTGAAAAGTGGGCTTAAGTGATTAAACATTGAGATCAAATCCTAATACCATCAATTAAGAAAAAAAAAAAAAAAGATGGTGGCTCACTCCTATAATCCTAGCTACTCAGAAAGCTGAGATCTGAGGATTGTGGTTCGAAGCCAGCCAGGGCAGGAAAGTCTATGAGATTCCTATCTCCAGTTAATTACCAGAGTGCCAGAAGTAGAGCCGAATCGCAAAGTGGTAGAATGCCAACTGTGAGTGAAAAGCTCAGGGATAGCATTCAGCCCCTGAGTTCAAGCCCCATAATGGACAGGGACACACACACATATACACACACACACACACACACACACACACACACACACGCACGCACGCACGCACGCACGCAGGCACGCACAAAATTGAAAGGAACATAGAGTCTGAGCTGGCTTTCCAGGATGGTGAATGGAGGAAAGGAAACAGGATGGCAGGGACATACACAAGTCCTCTCCTGGGCTAGCCACACCTCACCAAAGGGAGGCGCCGCCCAGGCCCTTGACACAGGCTGTAGAAGGAAAGAAGAGGAACTTTTATCTAGTAGCCATCACCCCATCTTTCTCCTCTGCCCCACTCCCCACAAAGACATGACAAACTTGGGTCAGGAGGTGCAGCGAAATGCATGTGACCCAGCTCCACCGCTGACCACAGACACTTCACTCTTGGCTTCTGTCTTCCTGCCGTCTCCCCCTCATCCGTCTCTATGTCTCTCAAGTCGGACTTGAACTCAGCTTGGGCACTGTCCCTGCGCTCTTCAGCTCAAGGTGAGCACGCTACCAGTTGAGCCACAGCGCCACTTCGGGTTTTCTAGTGGTTTGTTGGAGATAAGAGTCTCACCGAGTTTCCTGCCTGGGCTGGCTTTGAACCATGATCTTTGGCTCTCAGCCTTCTGAGTAGCTAGGATTACAGGCATGAGCCACCGATGCTTGGCCCACCAAGAGTTTTTGACTCTCAATTCAGGGGGGAGCTCACCCCTACCCAGAGCTCTTGCCCATGGACTGGGCAAAGGTTTTTACCTTAGAGCTTTGGAGGCTGAAAGCCTAAAGGCTGAGGAAGGACTCCCGGCCATGGTGGGGACTTGAGAGAGAGAGAGGAGGGATGGCCCTGCTCTTCTGGAGCAATCTCTCCCCTGGGAACTGCCCCTCCGGTCTGCAGGAAGTGCTTCCGATGACCTCATGGCACCAGGGCCCGTCTCCAAGAAGTGCTGCCACCTTCCTCCATCACCACAGTGGCAAGCAAGTGTCCCACAGAGGAGTACCTGGGAGCATGCCTGAACCCTATTGCAAGCACAGCAGCCACCGGCTGAGCCAGCCAGGTGCTCTCCAGGACACCACCTGCCTCAGAGAGAAGCCCTGCTGTCCCAGCCGCCAGTCACAGCACAGGACAGGCTGTGGGTGTGGGACAGGCTGTGGGGTCTGAGCCCAGCACCCCAGACCAAGAGAACTCACAGCGGATGAGCAGAGGAGACTCTTGGGGGGCCTCCCATCTCTCCTCTTCCTCCCTCCCATTTCTCCTTCTGCACTTACTGGAACCAGAAATCATGGGATTGCTGGCAAGGTCCAAAGAGATTGCTAAGATTGGGGTTGGGTGGTGGGGGCGTCCCAGAGTGATCCACGGCAACTGGCTTTTCAGGTGACAATGCTAGGAAGGATGGAGGAAGAAAAGAGGAAGAAAGGGAGGAAGGAGGAAGGAAGAATCAGAAGGAAAGAAGGGGGGGGAAGGAAAGGAGAAAGGAGAGGGGAGGGAGGAGAGAAGGACAGAGAGCATTTTTCAAACAGTAACAACATCCAGACACAAATGCCTGCATCCGGGCCCCTCAGGCCCACAGGGAAGGCCCCAGGCCTCACTCCCAGGCCCAGAAGGGAAGACTACAGGTGACAGGGGGCAGGGCCAGCAAGGAAACTACAGATCCACTCTGTGTCAAATGTCTGCTGTCAGGAGCCTGTGCCGGCCCTGCGGTTCCAGGGAGCAGGGAACCCAGTGCCCTAGGGCGATGCCTCCCCCAGAAGACACTAACTAGCCTGTCCAGGTGTGCACAGTAAGAAGTACCAGGTGTGGCAGGCTGCCAGGCCCAGCCCCCCCATCCAGGGTTTCTCCTGCACGCTGAGGCTGTCCAGCAAGTAGGGCACCGTGCACCAGGCCAAGGCCTTGGGGAAGGACATGGGGAGCTGTCCCCACGTGCACCCCCACCCGTGGCTGCACCTGCAGCTCCAGGCCGTCCGTCCGACTGCTGTTGCCATCTGCCCTGGCAACGCGCCAAGGCTGTTACCACGAGTGCCATCACCATGGAAACCCGGAGTCTGGGCTGCACTTAGCAGAGCCAAACACGCCAGGGGCTCTCAGGGGCCCTCATCTGCCAACAGGAAAGGCGGCCGCCTGGCACGCGGCCTCTCCTTGGGACTCATTATCCGTGTGTGGAGTGGGGACGGGAGGGGCTGGGGGTGATGGGAGGAGGGAGGAGGAAGGCAGAGGAACAACGTGGCTTTGGGAATGGCGTAGGGACTCCCCACACCCCCACTGAAGGAGCCAAGGATGTGTCTCCTGCTGTGTGCTGAGACCAAACCTCAAAGGGGACCAGATCCGGGGCAAGGCCACTCTGGACCATGGGCATCACCCCTGCCCAAGCCATATTTCCCAGACCCTGCCCTTCCCCAAAGAGAAAGGGGTGCAGGCTGGGGAGAGCCCATCCAATTCTGCTTGGGGAGCACTCACTGCTCGGGGGGAGAAGGGGAGGAGAAACAACAGCCATTGATCCCTTGATGATGTCTTATTAGCTCTGTAAGCCCCCACGCAGCTCGCTAACATAGCTGTTATATTATCAACAGCCATGAAACAAATATTGAGGCCTGGCCACTTCATTTTCTCCTCTTCCTTCTTATTCTCCCTCTCTGCCCTGTCTTCCTCCCTTTCCCTGTCTTCCTCTCTATCCCTCTCTCCTCTCTTTCCTGGCCCCCACTCTCCACTGTCACCCCCTCCCTATCCCTGGCCCCCCTGAGGTTTGAGCTGGTCTCCCACCTGCTCCTCCACCATGCGCTGAGGCATCAGCACAGGTCTACAGGGAACAAGTCCAGTTACTCACAGACTGAGGCCCTGAGACTCAGAGCCAAGCCAAACCTCTTTACAAGTTTCCCAGATATTTTGTTCACAGCCATGCCATGCAAACTAACACAGCTAGAGAGCTTATGAGAGGGAGAACAGGTTTCAGGTGTGTACTCTGCAAGTGCAGCATGGCATGGTCGGCCATGATGGAAGGAAGCCAGACCATCTCTACTGAGGTACAGAATGCCAGGTGGAAGGAAGGGGAAGGAGATGGGCGGGACTTCCTCCCTGCCTCTGCTTCCTGAGCAGGGCAGCAGTGCTTGCAGGTAAAAGTTCTCTAAATGTGAACCCTTCCATATGGAAGCCCATGTCAGACAGATCTGACCACCAATAGGGCCAGAAAGCCAGGGATAAGCTTTACCACCTTCCAGTAGTTTTCTGCCTCTGATGCCAGAAACTTCTTTGTCTTCTCTTTGCCAGATTTATTACTCTTTGTTAAAATACCATAAAGAGCTATCTTGCTAGATAGAAGATGACTCTTGACACTATTCATACCACATATGTTTGTGTTTAGTCAGCTTTTTGTTGTTTTTGTTGTTGTTAATAGGGCTCTGCGCTGGTAGCTGGGAACTTATACTTCTGAATAAAGGAATAATTTTTCACCAGGCTCCAGTGGCTCATGCCTGTAATTCCAGCTACTTGGGATCTGAGAACAAGAGAGGGGTGAGGGTCAGAAGTCTGCAAGACTCCATCTCAATGGAAGAAGCTGTGTGTGGTGATGCACACCTGTGCCCCAATCTAAACTAGGTGCACACCTGGGAAGAAAGTCATACCCCTATCATTTTTTGTGTGTGGTGATCCTAGGGCTTGAACTCTGAACCTGGGCACTGTCCTTGAGCTCCTTTCGGTTCAAGGCTAATACTCTACCCCTTGAGCCACAGCACCCACCACTTCTGGTTTTTGAGTGGTTAATTGGAGATGAGTCTCATAGACTTTCCTGTCTAGGCTGGCTTTGAACCATGATCCTCAGGTCTCAACCTCCTGAGTAGCTAGATTTACAGGCATGAGCCACCAGCACCCAGCTAGATGGCACCTTCTTAGAGGTATGGGTGGCACAGGGGAAGGGACCTCTCTAAACCACCCCTCCCCCTTCCCATTCCCCCCCCCCACAACAGGAGGGGCAGCCTCTCCCCAGCTGCCCTCCCACTAGGGGTGGGACTTGCCTAACAAGGTAGTGTTTTTCATGGTGTGTGTGTGTGGCGTGCACGTGCACGCATACATGCACACGCACTTAGGAGGCGGATGGGCTAGAAGAAAGCATTGTAAATGAGATTACATCTTATACATGTTTAATGTACTGTTCTCACCATTTCAAATGCGGCTCTATTAGCTTGGCGGGGAGGGAGAATGGGCTCCCCGTGCTGGGTGCAGGGAGGATAGATCACCAGTGAAATGAATGATAAATTAACAGAGTAATCATGGCGCTCCTCATATTAATCGCATAAATCACAGGAGGGAGGGGGGAGAGGAACCCTTGGCTGGGGGGAGAGTGGGGAAGACTGGAGTGCTGGGGTGTGGGGAGCTGCAGGCCCCGTGTCCCTACTAGCTAGAAAATGGGTTTTCTGGGCACAGTGAGGAGCCTGCCAAGGCTCTGGGGCTCCCAGGAAATCCTGACTTGGCTCTAGCTATGATTAAGATGAAGTGGGTCATGTCTCTGTTTGCAGCCCTGGGAAGAAATGTACTCAGACAGTGCCAACAACAGAGTTTTGATCCGGGGAGTAGGAAGAGTTCCTCCCCCCAACAGCCAGGTGTCCTCCACTTCTGGGAACATGGTGGTTTGTTTTTATTTTTGTTTTTTAAGATTTATAAGCCAAGCTCTCCTTGTGTAGCTCAGGCTAGCATCAAACTCATAATCTTCCTATCTCAGCCTCCTGAGTGCTGGGGATCACAGGCATGCACCACTCCGCCTAGTGGCTGTAGCATCCATGTGTCCCCGCCTTTCAGGTGGGGTTATTTGTTGTGAGTCATGGGGCTTGAACTCCAGGCCTGAGCACTGTTCCTGAGCTCTTCAGCTCAAGGAGAGTGCTCTACCACTTGAGCCATAGCACCACTTCTGGTTTTCTGGTGGTTAATCGGAGATAAGAGTCTCATGGACTTTCCTGCCCCAGCTGGCTTTGAACCATGATCCTCAGATCTCAGCCTCCTGAGCAGCTAGGATTACAGGCTTGAGCCACCGGTGCCCAGCTTCCAGGTGGGTTTTGAAGAACAGTAAGCCCAACATCCAGTGTCATCTGTACTTTGTGAACGTCTGTGTACAAAAGGCCCTCTCCCCTGGCCACATCTATGCCTGGCCCTAAGCTAGAAAGAAGGGACATGAGACCCCATGTCCATCAAAAAGCCTAATTGGACTGTGTCATGCATGTAATCCCAGCTACACTGGAAGCATCCATAAGAAGCTACACTCCCTTCCCTAGCAGGGACCACAGGGAACTCTGCCCTGCTGGGCCCAACCCATGCTGGGAGATGCAGGACATCTCCATGGCAACCCATACACATCCTTTCCATCCCCCAGTGTGTGTGTGTGGTGGTGGTGGTGGTCGGGCTGTTCTGGCTTTCCAGACCATGGGAAGGCAGCTGCGTGTATCATTCCTCCACGAAGGGGGAGTGAGGATGTGGGCCAGGCTCTGTGTCCCCTGCAAATGGATCCTGTACGTTCTCAAGTCCACTCAGCCTCTGGCCACAGGGCTAGTGACCCCAGTCCAGCAAGATTTGTTCTGTTTTGTTTGTTTTGCTTTGCTTCGTTCTTTGTTGGCCCTCACCTGTGCTGGGTAGGGGAATGCTCTACCACTTGAGCCACACCTACCGGACCTTGTGTTTTTATCTTGAACTCATGTTCCTCCTGCCTCTGCCTCCTGGGTAGCCAGGACTACAGGTGTGCATCACCATGACCGGCTTTTGTCAAGAGCTTTGCTTCCTTCAACAGCACACCCTGGGTTGAATATTCAAGAGGGGGATGAATTATTCAAGGAGCAAGAGGCTGTGCTAACCACAGGGGCTTTTTCCCTAGTTGAGCAGCAGGCCGGGCTCTGATTGTGCAAACCTTCTGACATCCACATGCTGTTGGTAGTTGGTGCAGGGTGGTGGGGGCGTTGGGGAGTATGGAGGAACTCAGCACGGGGGCCCCGACCTGTCCCCTGTCCAAGACTTTTGCAAACACTAGGCCTGTGAGCATGAAGTGTAGAGAAGCAGAAGACAGCAGGCTGTAGTGTACCACATGGGCTCTCAGTTGTGAACAGAAGCTTTCATTTGTACTGGCTACTAAAGATTGAATTCAGGGCCTCTTGCAGGCTAAGCGGGGGCAGGGGGGGGGTGAGGCGGGGGTGAGCTCTGCCACTTGTCATGCCCCACAAGTCGTTTCTTTGCTTTCATTTGTTTTTCAGATAGGGTCTCACACTTTGGCTTGGGCAAGCTTCAGACCACGATCATCCTACCCCTGCCACCTGAGAGGCCGGGGTTATAGCAGTGTACCACAGCTCCTGGCTCTGCAAACTTTTGGGAAGTCAGATGGTCTCTCCAAATTCTCACAGGGTGCCAAGGTCTTACAGGACCTGTGTTGGAGCAGGCATGGCAGGGGGCTCAGACATCTGCAGTCAAAGCAGCTTTGTCTCCTCATGGTCTCTTCTAGGTACCATCAAGTGTGGTTAGCCTACCCCAGCTCATGGCCATGCCTTATTCTGTGTGGCATTTGAGCAGGGCAGTCCTACTGTGTCCAGAGATCTCGCCCCCCCCCTTCCACTCCACCCTCAGACCTTCCCAGTCTCTTTTTTTTTTTTTGCAGTTGTGGGGCTTGAACTCTGGGCCTGGGCACTGTCCCTGAGCTCTTCTGTTCAAGGTGAGGGCTCTACCACTTGAGCCACAGTGCCACTTCTGGTTTTCTGGTGGTTAACTGGAGATAAGAGT
Organism: Dipodomys merriami; assembly: GCF_024711535.1. Taxonomy (NCBI): domain Eukaryota; kingdom Metazoa; phylum Chordata; class Mammalia; order Rodentia; family Heteromyidae; genus Dipodomys; species Dipodomys merriami. The sequence continues at coordinate 18,630,936 of NW_027203604.1, forward strand.
CTCATGGACTTTCCTGCCCTGGCTGGCTTTGAACCACGATCCTCAGATTTCAGCCTCCTGAGTAGGTAGGATGACAGGCATAAGCCACCAGCGTCCAGCTCCCAGCCTATCTTTTTACATCTTCATTATCATCATCATCATTATTATTATTATTATTTGCAGTGCTGACATTTGAACTTAGGGCCTTGTGTTTTTACCTGAATGGACCTGGACCACAATGCTCCTATGAATACTTCCCAAGTGGCTGGGATCACAGGAAGGAGCTACCATATCCAGCTTAATTAATTGAGATGGGGTAGGAGGGTCTAACATTTTTCTGTGGGCCAGCCTCAGACCACAATCCTCCTGATTGCTAACCTCCTGAACAACTGGGATTGCAGGCATGAGCCACCGGTCGTGGCCTCTGTCCATCTCTACTCCTAAGCACCTTCTTGAAGGGTCGCCTGCTGGGAGTCTCTGGCCCTGGCCTGTCCATCGGTGTCCCTCACCCACTCTTCCTCCCCTGCAAGTGTTTGCTCCCTGCCCCCATGGCGCATCCCCTGTCCTCCTCCAACCTCCACTGCTGAGCTGTCCCCAGATGACCCACCGCCTCTGCCTCTCCTCCACAGGGACACAGCCATGCCATCCCAGTGTGGGTGTGCACGGCATCAAAGACACACACACATGGTCTCCTTTTGAAACTCAACGGAACAGTCCTGGGCGCAGTCCCCAGGCAGGCCGTGTCCTTTGGGTGACCCTGTGGTGTGGGAGGGTGGACAGGGGAACTGAGACGAAAGGTCACTGTTCCCAGGGCTCTCCCACACCGCGCCCTGCCCATCTCTCATCTCTTGCTGTCCCACTCAGATAAAAACTGTGGCCCCGCCTGGGCCATGGCAGGGGCTGCCAGCAGAGAGCTGGCCCTCTTTGCAGGGGCCAGGCCCTGGGGGCTCATTTCCTACATGGCTGTCAGCAAGCAGATGCTGGCTCTGTTAACCCAGCATGGGCACATCACAAGCAGCCAGTTACTTCCCAGACCCCTTAGTTCACTGGATCATGCCTTTAATCTCAGCTACTCGGGAGACAGAGCTCAGGAGGGCTGGGGTGGGGAGGGAGGGGGGAAAAAGTTATAAAGACCTCATCTCAAATAATAATAATAATACCCCCTGCTGGATGGGGTAGTGGTACCTACTGTAATCTCAGCTTTTGGGGGAAACATTAAGTAGGAGGATTGTGATCTGAGGCCAGCCAAAAAAAAGTATATTCAAATGAGAGGCAAAAAGGGCTGGGGGGAAGGTGGCTCAAGTGGTTCTAGCACTCACCTAGCAAGCACCAAGTCTTAAATTCAAGCCCCAATACAGCAAAAGAAAAAAAATCTGTGGAAGATGAGACAATTGGGGGGAGGTGAAGAGAACACTGAACGCCGTAGGCCATAGGACATGGCCACCTGAGCCAGCCCTTGCCACTAATGGAGCCATTAAAGACCTAATTTCCATTCACCTATAAGTTTATTAGGCTCCTCTGAGCCAGGCCTGGGATGAGGCTACGGGGAAAGGGTGGACCGATAGAGGCTTTGATTAAAATGCCTACTTGATGGCTACTGCCTTGTTTTATGGCCCCGCAGATCTGCCTTGAAAGAGAAAAGAACCTTCTCCCCATCACTAAGGGGGGGGGGTGAAGAAATAGAGGCTGCAGATGGGAGGCTGGGGACACAGAGGTGGAGACATCCATCCCAGGTTGTTAGCCTCAGATGCTGGGCTGCATGCTTGGCACCTTTTTGGGAGTCTGGATAATTTTTTTTCCCCAGTGGCACTGGATTTGAACTCTGGGCCCTGAGCTTGCTAGGCAGAGACTCTATCACTCAAGCCACACACCCCCAGATGTTTCTGTCTTAGTTTCTTTATTTTTCAGAGAGGGTCTTCCATTTTTGCCCTGGGCCAACCTTGGATCATAGTCCTCCCACCTCTGACACCAGAAGGGCTGGGAAGACAGGTGAGCTGCTGATTGCACCTGGACAAGACTGGGTTACATTTTCCATTGCAGCGCAGCCTCCCTAGGATCCTGTGCTGAAGCCCAAGTGTATTTTTACCATCTGGTCCCTCAGCAGAGCCTGGAGAGGCAGGGAAAAGGGGTGGTGGGCTGCTGGAGGGTGAGGACGAGGCCCTGGAGGCCCAGGGCTTGGCAGGTTGTACAGAATGTGGCAGAAGACCCAGAGAGCATCAGTCACCAGCCAGAGTGACAGATGCATCCGTGCTCCTGGCAAGGTGCAGAGAAAGGGGGTCCCTGGCTTTCCTGTGTGCCTGCACAGACAGGAAGCACATCAGCGGAGCAGGAATCCCAGCCACTCTCCCAACAGTCACTTCATCTCTCTGAACCTTGGTCTCCTCACCTGTAAAAAGGAGTGACCTGGGATCTCAGTAGAAGTAGGTGATGATCAAAGGGCTGGGCAGGGCAGCTGTCAGTGTCATTACTATAACATATTTACATATTTAAATACCATTCATTTGCATATGGTAATCACCAAGAGCCTAGGGAGAGAGCATGCTGAAATTGAGCTTGCCTTTATGGTTCTCTGCCAGGCCCTACTAAAGTGGGAGGGGTGAGCTACCAACAATACTTCCAAGTTCAAGGCTGAGGGCTCCTGAGAGACTCTGTGGACCAAAGTCAAGGTTGTTTTCCACACCAGCAGCAGTCCACGCATCCCAGGAAGAAGTTCCATGCGGCTGTTTTCAGGCCATGCTTCAAATGTGGCCACAGAAACTAGACAGAGCTAGTCACACCTGTTGTAGGCTATTCTGTGGACTCCCGAGGGCTGTTTCCTGTGGGGTGGGGTGCTTGCCCAGCCTGGCTCTCTACGCTGCTGCCCTGCCTGACTACAAGAAGGGGGTCTCAGCCAGGAGTGGTGGCTCAAATCTGTAATCCTGGATACTCCGGAGGTTGAGATCTGAGGATCTCCATTTGAAGCCAGCCTGAACAGGAAAGTCCGTGAGACTCTTATCTCCAATGAACCACCAAAAGACTGAGAGTGGCATTATGGCTCAAGTGGTAGAGCACTAGCCTTGAGCTGCTCTTTAGCTCAGGCTTGCATTTAAACTCAGAGCCCAAGCCCTGAGTTCAAGCCCCACAATGGACAAAAAAAGGGGGGGCAGTGATCTCCAGAAAGCAGGGCAGGTGCCAGGGCCGCACCAGCATGGGAGCAGTAGGAAGATTCTGGATAAACTGTGCAGGCTGCTAGTGGGATCTGTAGAGGGACTAGCGGTAGAGGTTGACACAATGCAAGGTGATCTGAAGGGAGAGCATAGACTCAGATCTGTCCCTGAAAGACACCGGTAACAGCTGGCCTGGGGGCCAGGAACCCCTTGTCCTGCTCTGTGTCTCTTGGCTGAGGGGTGGGGGCGCTGCCTGGCCATGGCGAGGGTGGGTTTAGAAATAAAGCCCAGCCTGGCCTGGCGGCACAGCCCTTTATAATTCATCAAAAAGCTCAGGGATGAGCTCAGCGCTCTGCTCTCCTCTGCTCTCCTCAGCCTCCCGTCAGCCCACGCGGCTCTGCTCTGCTCAGATCTCCTCGGTCCCTGTTGCAGATGAGTCTCCTGTGAGTCAGGCCTGGCTGAGCCAGCGCTACCCTCCAGAGGCTGCTGCCCTTCCTGAGGATCAGCTGTGCGTGAGGTGCCCACTCACTCACTGGGCTGGGACCTTTGTCATGCTGTTATCTAAACCTCTTGAAAAGGCTGCCCATTTTGCAGATGTAGGAATAGGTTGCCAGGAGACTTTAGCCTCTTGTTCGGGCTCCTTGGCTAGGGTCCAGTATCACACCTATAATCCCAGCAACTAGGGAGACCGAGATGGGTAGGATCACTGTTTTGGAGGCCAGTGTGGACAAAAAGGCTGTGAGACCCTCCCTCCAACTCAACAAACAAGCCAGGAGTGTTGATTCATGCCTGTAATCCCAGTTAAGCGGGAGGCATAGATAGGATGCTGTGAAAGTCTAAGGTCTCAAAGTGAAAGATCTCATCTGAAGAATAACCTAAAGCAAATATGGGCTTTGAATATGTGATTCAAGTGGCAGAGTACCTGCCTAACAAGTGAAGGCTCTGAGTTCAAAACCCAGTACTACCAAAAAAAAAAAAACCACCAAAACAAAACAAAGGGGGGCAAGGCTTCTGCCACTAGTGCCTAGGAGGTAATCTCAAAATCCCTACCTTAACTGGCAAAAGTGTTTACAGGGGACTTGAGTATTTACAGGGGGGCAGTGAGGATGGACGGTGGGAGGGGAGCATGTGCCTATCATTTGACAGAACCCCAGTAAAGGACTCAGGCTTGGGGGTGGTGGTCATGGAAACTTCCAGATACTGCAATGGTATCAAAATGTGAGACCTTCCAGACTGTTTCTTATTAATGGGTTTTTTTTGTTTGTTTTTATCATGTGCTGGTCCTGGGACTTGAACTCAGGGCCTAGATGCTGTCCCTAAGATTTTGTGTCCAAAGTTGGCGTTCTACCATTTAAGCCACAGCTCCACTTCCAGTTTTTTTGGTTGATAATTAGAGATAAGAGTCTTGTGGACTTTCCTGAGATGGCTTCAAACCATGATCCTTAGATCTTAGCCTCCTGAGAAGCTAGGATTGTAAGTGTGAGCTACTGGCACCCTGGCTTTAGTTGTTGTTTTGCCAGTCCTAGGGTTTGAACACTGGGCCTGGGCACTATCCCTAAATTTTTATGCTCAAGGCTAGCACTGTACCCCTCCAGCTTCAGCTCTACTTCTGGCTTTTTGGTTGATAATTAGAGACAAGAGTCTCGTGGACTTTCCTACCTGGGCTAGCTATGAACCAGATCCTCCTATCTCAGCCTCCTGAGAAGCCAGGATTACAGGTGTGAGCCACTGGCACCCAGCAAGTTGTTTTTGTTTTTTGGTCAGTTGTGGGGCTTGAACTCTGAGCCTGGGCGCTGTCTCTGAGCTCTCCTCAAGATGAGCACTCTACCACTTGAGCCACAGTGCCACTTCCAAGTTTTTGTTTTTTGAAAGTGGCTCGCTATGCAGTCCAGGCTGCCTCAAATTCACAATCCCTGCACCTCACCCTTTGGGTATGGAAGAGCACCCCCAGCATCTCCCCCTCTCCCCACCCGACTGCTTTGTATCAGGTCTCCAGGCCTGTGGAGGAAGAAAGTTCTAAGTGAAGAGGACCTCACTCAGCAGTTGGACTGGGGCAGTTCTGCCGCAACAGCTCTATAAGACACAGACCATGTTCCTCCTAGAAGTTTGTATGGCACCAGCTCTCTTGGGTTTTGACGCCTCAAGGAAGGTCCTAGCTCCAAAGATGTTTCTTTGGCCAGCAGCAACTTCCTTTCATTGTCTGTTCATTCACTCAGTGCTGGAGGGAGCGAGAAAGTGCAGGCACTCCCTGACCCACACTCCAATCCAGAACTCTCTTTTACCTGATGCCGCCCTGTGACCATGTCACCAGCAATGCCTGAAGCAGACCAGGTCTGAGACTCAGGACCCTGAGGGCTAACTCTGGCCCGAGTCACCCCAAAGTAGAGGATGTTTCCAAGGAAACCTTCCTCCTCCCTCCCTCCCTCCCTCTCTCCCTCTCCCTGGGCCCTTAGCACTCTCCCAACACCTGGTGACTTCCACCACCCTTCTTGTCCCTGCCTCATAGACACAGTGCTCCTATCTCTGCCCCTGCGGCCACAAGTGTCCTCTCTTCTCCTAAGGTCAGCCAGCACTCACTGGACAAGGGCTGTCCCCACACCCAGGATGTTGTCATCTTGAGCTTCTTGATCCATGACATCAACAGGCTCTGTTTCCCAGTGAGGCTGCGGCCTGGCTGGTGGTGGCTTTGTGCAGGGACAGGATTCAACCTATGACACTGCGTGACTCGGAGGAAGTCCTGATTCCCAGTGGACCTGTGCTGTCACCTCTGTGAGCCAGGCACAGGACAGAAAATGCGGGCATCAGACAGGTCGGGGGGTGGGATGGGAATGGAGGTGCATGGAGATGCTGGGGGCCCTGTCTGCTCTGCAGCCAGGCCTGTCTGCTCTGGAGCAGGCGCCTGCCTCTTCTGGAGTGAGGCCCTGGGTATATGCTCCAGAGCTGTCATGTCTGAGGAAACACTGAGACAGTCTCCCACCTCACTGTGTCTCTGGAGCCTGAAAAAAAAGAAAAGGGAGAAGGAGAGGGAGAGAGAGAGAGAGAGAGAAAGAGAGAGAGAGAGAGAAAGAGAGAGAGAGAGAGAGAGAGAGAGAGAGAGAGAGAGAGAAAGAGAGAGAGAGAGAGAGACAGAGAGAGAAAGAGAGAGAGAGAGAGAGAGAGAGAGAGAGAGAGAAAGAGAGAGAGAGAGAGAGACAGAGAGAGAGATGTTCCTGGCAGGGTCTGCCAGGAGCTCATGGCAGGAATGAAAATTGGCTGCAGCTCTTCCAAGAAATCCTCAAACAAATGGTGAGGGATTTCTAGGCCAATACCACACATCTAGGAAAGGCACCATGGGTGAGGCTGGGCCTGGAAGTCGCCGCCCCCGTGTCTGCCTGCATGCCACACTGCCCATGGAAAGCCCTGCTTCATGACGATTCACACAAAGAGGTGTGCATGCCTGTGACTGTGTACCGGCGTAAGCGCACCTGGGGCACACAGCAGAGAGCCTGGCACAGCCTTTCTCACAGTGTGCCCATCTGCCAGCCTCTTCCACCCCCCCCCCAGGCCCTTAGCCATCTGGGGTCACCTTGTCCTATTACACTGCAACCAAACTGGGGCTTGGCATTCACCCAGGGCTCGGGAGGGAGGCCCGGCACCCGCTGGCTCCCTGGGCATCCTCTGCGTGCTGACACCGCTCCAGGCCCATCTGGCACCAAGTTCTGGCTTCCACTGGATTCTCCATCCGCCTGTGCCAACCTTTCCTCCTGGGCCAGGTGCCACATCCACAGAGGGTCAGGGACTCCAGACTCCATACTAGCCCACAGACAACATTTCCTGGGTTCCACCACAGCTTCTGCAGAAGTCTTTAAAGTGAAATAAGGCCTAGAATCTTCCCAGCTTTCCCTGGGTACCACCTCCTGTCCTCAAGGCACAGATTTCTACTTTCTTCTAAGAACACAAGACAGTGAGACGTGTTGATGCTTGCCTGGAAGGTTCTGGGTTGCCCTGAGATGGTGGGGGAATCCAGGAATGTGCAAGCTGGGATGGCCTAACTGGCACTGCACGCTCTTATAGAGGGGAAACTGAGGCCCCAGTGCAAATCACCTTGCCCAAGACAAGCCATGAGGCAGTGGCCTTGAAAATCAGAGCAAGTCCTCAACACAGCAGACTCTCGCATGGCCAGCTCTGCTACAGCTGGGGGGCTCCAGTACAGAAGAAAAGCTATCTCAGTGGCTATGGTGTGGTGGCTCACGCCTGTAATCCCAACTACTTGGGAGATGGCAGCGGGAGGATCGAGATTCAAGGCTGGCCCAAGCAACACTCCAAAACCATATCTGAAAAACAACTAAAGCAGAAAAGGGCTGCAGGTACAGCACAAGTGGTATCATACCTGCCTGGCAAACACAAAGCTGTGAGTTCAACAACAATAAAAGGTTTGCAGTAGCACAAGCCCAATCCTGAGGCTTGGGAGTCTGAGGCAGGAAGATCACGAGTTCCAGGTCACCCTGAGCTCCACAGGGAAACTCTTTTATCTCCAAACAGAAAATGGTTTGTATAAATAATAACAGTGGAGTGAGTCGTGAAACCAGCTGGATGGGGCACAACCCACACGTTGAAATGAGACAGAAGAAAACGGAACAGTCTAGAACAGAGCACACCAGAATGCATGGCATGTACTGTCATTAATATTTGATAAAGCTGCTTGCAGGGTTGTTATGTAAGCGCCATGTACTGGATGTGAATATACAACGTGCACCGTTCTGCAGGTCACTGTCAGAGGGGCTGGAAAACCAGTTCCCACTGCAGCCTGGCCCATGGCCTTTGGTTTGAGTTCTCTTGTTACTGGCTGTGTGTAGCAAACAAGTTACTGGATGTCCCAGTACATCAGGTCCCCAGCTTTAAAACACACCATGCTGACCTGGGAACGACGTGAGCTAATAGAAAGCTCCCTGAACAATGCCTGATGGGCTGTGTTAATTTGCTGGCCTGAAAGGGGAGGGTGGGTTTTCCCCTTCCCCTCCTCTCCTCCTTCCTTCCTCAGGGTAACAAAGGCAGGATGCAGTAGGGTAGCCATTGGCCTATGTGGCTACATTTGAACAAATGAGAAATGAATAGAATTTAACATTCAGTTCTAGCCAGGTATGGATGGGTCATGCCTATCATTCTAACTACTCAGGAGGCTGAGATCTGAGGATCGTAGTTCAAAGCCAGCCAGGGCAGGAAAGTCTCTGAGACCCTTATCTCTAATAAACTATGCTCCATACTCACACCAAAAAAAAAGCCAGAAGTGGAGCTGTGGCTCAAGTAGTAGAGTGCTAGACTCGTGTAAAAGAAGTTCAGGGACAGCATCCAAGCCCTGGGTGCCAGCCCCAGGGAGAACAGAGGGAGCGAGGGGGCCAGATGGAAAACCATTATCATCAAGCTCACTGGCCAGTGGCTAGCATTAGAATTGTGGTGGAAGGAAAGGGCAGAAACTTCCCATCATCCTACAGAACTTTGTGGAAATTTAACCTCAAACTTTGGGTTTTAGCTCCCTAGGCCACCCTCAACTCTACAAGGATGTGCAAACTGGAGTTGTCCAGCTATTCATGGCTCTCCAAAAGTGGGGAACATATCCAAAGAAATGGAAATGGGCTAAGTTAGAAATGGAGTTGTGGCTCAAGGTGCCAGCCTTGAGCAGAAAAGCTGAGCACAAGTACAAGGTTCTGAGTCCAAGCCCCAGTATTCACACACACACACACACACACACACACAAAGCTGGGTATGCCGGGCGCCAGTGGCTCACGCCTGTAATCCTAGCTACTCAGGAGGCTGAAATCTAAGGATCACGGTTCAAAGCCAGCCCAGGCAGGAAAGTCCTTGAGAATCTTATCTCCAATAAACCACTAGAAAACCGGAAGTGGTGCTGTGGCTCAAGCAGTAGAGCACTTGCCTTGAGCTGAAGAACTGAGGGACAGCACCCAAGCCCAGAGTTCAAACCCCATGACAAAAAAAAAAAAAAAAACTCCTAAGAAAAGATGGATGGATGGATGGACAGGAAAAGGATGGATAAAGGATGGATGAGTGGATGGATGGGGACAGTGAACACCCTGTTCAGTTCTGATTCTTTGCACCCCGCATTATTTATTTGAGACAAGTGGGGCTGAATGAAGTGGGATGGCTGACCTTGATTTCTAGATCCTGCTGTCCCTCCCCAGCCCTGCCCCTCTCCTTCCAGCCCTGCAGCCACTCTCTAATGAGCCTGCTCTTTGATGCTTGCATAGGGCCTTTTATGAACTAAACAAACTAAAACTGCAGGGTTTTTTTTTTTCCCCCTTAACAAAAGAGCTCATTGAATAAGCAATGGGCTCTCCTGCAACTATCTTTACAGATGGAGCTGCGGGCCAGGCTGGGAGGAAAATCACTGGGAGTCTTCTCCTGAAGGTCACCTGGCACTTAGGGAGAGACTGCACATTCGTGAGCACCCCACAGATCCTGCACGCCAGGCCCTGTTACTGCATTTGTCCACTGTACCCAAGGATCTTCTTCTACCCTCTGGTGTCCCATCCTCTTGGCCCAGGACATTGCTGGACATTGGTCCTCACTTCCTGGAATTCCTAGTTGGGGTCAATATTCCTGGGAATGAAGGTACTTCCAAGGGCTTATCTTCAGGGAAACTGAGGCCTGGAGGTCACTGTGGCTGGGAGTTGCCCAGATATCCCTGCTCCAACTTTCTACAATGCTCCCTATCCTATTACAGATTACCGTTTCAAGGGCCTTGGAAAGCTCTGGAAGTTCATCTGAAGGAAGGTCCACATAGATCATACAGCCAGACAGATTTTTATTAAAAACTGAATGGAACACCAGGCACAGGGGCTCTGGTCTGCAATCCTAGATGCTCAGGAGATCAAGAGGATTGCAGTTCCAGGCCAATCTGGGCAAAAAGTTAGGAAGGCTTCATCGCAACCAATAAACACGGTATGGTGATTCATGACTGTGAGGGCCCAGATTGGAGGATCTGTGGTTGGTCTAAGGCCTACCCACACCAAAAAATGGGAGCTTCTCCAAAAGACATGGACAGTGAATCAATAGGCAGAGTACTTGTCTAGCTAGTTCAAGTCCTTGAATTCAAATGCCAGTATTACCCCCCCCAAAAAAAACCACCTCCAAACCCCCAACTGGGTAGTACATGGTACAGCTCTCTAGCACTATTATTTCCTAAGAAAAGCATTTCAGTACAGCAAATAACTAGCCCAAGGTCACACTGCTTGCAGACCCTGGAGCCCAGGAAAGATGAATACAGGAGACAGGATCCTGAGCCTGGATTTCTACCCTAAGCTCTGGTTGGTGGCATCTCTCCCTCTTTCAGAGCCTGGGCGCCCCCTGGTGGTTAGACCAGCTTCTGCAACTTGGTCTCTGTCTTCTCTGTCCAGCTTCCTTCCGCTGGACACTGGCAGCTTAGGTGGTCTTCCAAGGAAGCTAGTGAGTGATCTGGTGGGCATGTCCTCTGATGCCAGCTGTATCACCCCAGCCTTGTGACTTCTGACTTAATTGCCACTGATGAGGCAATTAAGGTTGGGTTAGTTCTCTGTGTTTTCTCCCCTTCCTGGGTGGTAGAGCGCCTGTGCAAGGGTCTGAGCTTGTTCCCTAGCACTCTTAAGAAAAATTCAAGGTCCTGTTTCTAAGGACACCTGGATGTTCCTTGGTTACCAGGTCTCTGAGTCAGAAAAATGACTACTCTCTGGCATGTACCTAGAATTCAGAACTACAGGGGACTGCCCTAAGGAGTTAGGGGATGGGGAAGGCTACTGGGTGGGGCTTGGAATGCCACTGTCAGGGCTGACAGGCCAGGTTGCAGTTCCTTTATCTCCCCGTTGGTAGAAAATCTGTGCTTTTGCTTATCTGGACACGAAATCACTGCCTGGGGGTGGGCGGGGAGGGGGCCAGGCTTCCAACGCACTGCTGGTCACCCACAACTGCCTTCTGCCTTCTGTTGCTCTCGCAAGAGTGTCAGCTGACAATGAGCCATGGCTAAGGAGAACATTACTAAATCAAAATGATGCTTACGGCTGGGCTCTAATGGCTCATGTCTGGAATCTTAGCTACTCAAGAGGCTGAGATCTAAGGGCCGTGATTTAAAGCCAGCCCGGAAAAGGAAGGCTGTGAGACTCATCTCCAGTGAACCACCCCCAAAGTGGTAGAGTGCTAGCCTTGAGCAAAAGAGCTCAGGACAGTGCCCCGGCCCTGAGATCAAGCCCCATGACTGACAAAAAGGATGCTTGCCAGACAGTGGGGAAAGGTGAGGGCTGGTACTGGGACAACCTCTGACGATAAGGTCTACAAACAGCTAGGAGTTAGGTGTGCACACATACACGCACGTGTGAACACACACACACACAAACTAAGCACAAAGAATGTTTTGGGTTATTTGGTTTTTTCTCCTTCAAGAAAGGGAGAAGCTGGGCTGGGAAGGTGGCTCAGTGGTAGAGTGCTTGCCTTGCATGCATGAGGCCCTGGGTTCGATTCCTCGGGACCACATAAGCAAAAAGAAAAAAGCCAGAAGTGGCGCTGTGGCTCAAGTGGTATAGCACTAGCCTTGAGCTGAAGAGCTGAGGGACAGCGCCCAGGCCCAGAGTTCAGGCCCCACGACCAGAGCCCCCCCCCAAAAAAAAAAAAGAATGGGAGAAGCTGAACCCATAGTTGTTAGCTCGGCTAGGAAGAGAAGATGTGTGCAGATAAACTTCCCATTCCTGAGGACAGGAAAGCTTCTTGTGGCAGCTTCTGGGCTGAGGCTAGCCCACAAACGTGCAAGGAAAGGGCAAGGAGAGGAAAGCAGGTTGGATGAATAAAAAGATGGGTAGGAGGATAGACAGGTGAATGATGGATAAATGGCTGGTGGACAGGTGATTGATGGTAGATGAATGGACAGGCTGGTGGATGGATAGGGAGATAATGGACAGGTAGGTAGGTAGTGGATGGATGGCTAGGCAAGTAGATGGATGGGTGGGTAAGTGGATGTGTGGGTGGCAGGCAGGCATAGTCCCTGGGAGCCATGAGAGGCTGGAGTGGATTTTGTCACTCTGGGTCCTTGTCACGCAGGTACTCTGGAGTGTAGCGACACACTTAGAGATGCTTGCAGTCTTGCTGATTCCCTTCCCAAACTAGCACATTTTCAAGGTAGATCTGGTCATGGGACCCCAGCCTCATGCTCTGGGGTTCCTCCCTAATTACTAAAGGGATGGAACTGAGACCTCCTACAGCTAAGCACGGGTCTGGTGCTGTCTGCACATGCAGCTGCATGGCCCTATTTGAACCTGGGCTCTACCAAGCTTCATGACCAGGACCCTGGGAGTCGGGCCAGCAGCAGACAGGTATACAGACAACAGCAGGGAGGACTTCCCAGCACTCAGTAGGAGTGAAAGAAAACTACGAACCTGCTTCTACACAAAGGCTGCTGACAGAACAAGAGCAGAGGACACAGATCTGAACTCCAACATCCAGAGAACTTGCTGAGGGTCAGCAAACGTGTTTTGGCGATGCCATTCTGTGCACTGCCCTGAAGTGATATACTCAGATGCTGGAGGAGACTGTACAGCCAGCACACCACACACACAAGTGCACCTCAGAATCCCAAGACAAAAGGTAGCACACCTTTTGTGGTGCACCTCCTCCAGCCTCAGCTACACGTTGGAAACTGAACTGCACAGCAGCGGGGCTGCAGGACAGAAAACTCCCAAGACAGGGATTGGAGCGAAGTGGGGGAAGGGGAGAAGCTATAAAAGTCCACACCTCTAAAGACCTCACAGAACCTGAATTGGATCTCACAGGCCTTCAGTCTGAGGCACCTGCCACACACTGCCACCTGCTGGCCAGAATGTGCAGTGACATCTGGGAGCCAAAGTTTTTTCTCCTTGTTTGATTTTGCTGCCTTTTATTGTCTTCTACATCTTTTTATTTCTTTATGTTCCTAGTTATTTTCTTGTTGTGGCTTTTGTACATTTGACGTGGGAACCAAGCCAGCAGGTCTGGACAGCTGAAGACTTGGTTGTTCAGGCTCCCATCAAGGCAGAGGCCCACCCTGGGCTGGCAGGTGTTACTTCTCATGGTTGGCAGCAACCTTCTAGAACATCTCTTGTGAGGGGCAGCAATGTTCAAGAAAGCTTGTGCAAGCATGTCTGACTCAAATGCAGGAATACAGTTAATCTTATGTGCCAGTTGGGCTGGGTCATTAGTCTGTATGCTGCCAGGTGTGATTATGGTTTAAGCATTTAAAGGAAAATTAAGTGCTTTTTTGCTTCATACTGTTTTCTCATTAAATAAATATAAACAAGGAAATTTGAGGGGCTGAATGGGGTTGGGATAGTTGAGGAGGAGGATGAGAAGGTGACACTGGTTGAAGATGCATTGTACTCAACTGACATGTTCAATCGAAACCTCTTTGTGCAACTATTTATATACAAAAAATTAAAAATAAATACAAAATTACAGTGAAAGTTTATTAATAAGTCTTTTCGCTTTAAACTTATAGTCTAGCATTAAGCTAAGACAATGGGGGAGAAAAATACATTAACTTTTTTTTTTTGGTTGGCCTTGGGGCTTGAACTCAGGGCCTGAGCGCTGTCCCTGAGCTCTTTTTGCTCAAGCCTTTACCACTTTGAGCTTCAGTGCCACTTCCGGTTTTCTGGTGGTTCACCGGAGATGAGACTCAAGGACTTTCCTGTCCAGGCTGGCTTTGAACCGTGATCTTCAGATCTCAGCCTTCTGAGTAGCTAGGATACAGGCATGAGCGCTGGTTTTGGACGATAACTAATTTTAAAAGCCCCTAAATTACTTGACAAAGTTAATGTTCACAGATCTGAGAGTCAGGCCAAGTACACTTTAATAGGTGCACTTACATTGCCAAATTTACCATAGGGAGCTGTGTTCTATGAGCAAAGGGCAGAGGAGTGTAGGCTGACCACACACTGCAGGAAGCAGCATAAAATGTGAGAATTCAAACCAGCCACATTCAGCATCTGCACAAAATTTTTAAAGAAATTCATACATTGGGGGGAAGGGAAATGGGAGAAAACCGTATAAACACAGTAATGCCTAGAATATATATATATATGCGTATATATATATGTATATAAAATTTCCCCTCTACTTCCTAAATTCTCTTTGATAGGGACATATTACTTTCACAATGAAAAAAAAACAGATATAGTGGTTCTCCTCAGTGCTCTCAGGCAAGAGATTAGGAGAACTGCAGGCAGGACAGAAACTTCCACACTACACGGCAAGTTGCAAGCCAGCTACCTAGAGACAAAAGAAGCCCCTTATTTTCCTAGTCTAAAATGGTGAAAATAAATACGTGTATAAAGACTAGGTATAAACGGTCATCACACTTAAAGTCTAATACTAAGAAATTAAACTGACAGTCTTACCACTCACCTAATGTCAAAAGCCAGCCCTTTAATACCTTCAACAAGCTAAAGCTGTCTTTAAACCTTGCCTTGAGCCCTTACCATCTTGCTTACGATTCCACCGCGAGCTGATTTTAATACGGTGACATTCACCCCGCAAAGCTTGCTCGGGGGCTAGTTTTTTTTTTCGTCTGTTTTGTTTTTAAATAACAAACGGCCGTGTAAAGCTCACAAACCCCAAAACGCCGCGGCCCGGACGCGCAGCTTCGCTTCCCGGGGTGTCTCCGGAGGTGGTGTCACGCTGCTCCCCTCGGCGCGAGGTGCATCCCGACCCGGCCGGGGAGCTCCCGTCCCCGCTGGCGCCCCGAGCGGCCCAGCCCTCACGCTCCCGCGGCTCTGGCGGGCTGGGGAGGGGGGAGCGGCGATATGCAGTTCTTGTTTGGGCCCCGAGTTGGGCGAAACTGAGGCGCCCCGATAACTGTTTACACACGGCGCCCAAGGCCCGACTTTAGGGCTGTCCGCCAAGATGCCTGATCAGTTTGCGTACTGAGCCACTTTCTCGGGGACCCTTCGCCCCTAGACTTCAGCCCACTATATCTCCTGATCTTTATAGAGTCTCTTAGAGTGCTGTATATACCCCGTTTCTGCCACTCTGTGGCTCCCCTTTCCGCCCTATATCCAGGCAGTGATCTAGACTGTCCTGAAAACCCTGCGCCGAGGGCGTCGAAAGACCCCACGGTGTCGCGCCGGGCTCTTCAGACGCGGGCCCGCCGACTCCCCGGCCAGGTCGCGTTTCTCCCTTCCCGACCCCCTGGGTTCTGCTCAGGCCCGGGGTCTTGTCCCCCGCCCCACTGCGACGAAGCTTGTTCTCTGCGGGGTGCTGTCCCCACCTCCGCCCTCATCCTCGTGGTGGCGCCTCGCCGCCCGCACCCGTCAGGCCCCGCCCGGTCCTGGGAGAAGAAGGGCTCTGGGTGGTTTGGGGCCTCCGGAGGGAGTCCGCGGTCCCGCCCGAGCTCTCTGCGCTGCAGAGGAATCTTCTACAAGCTGTAGTCTTTGTTGCCTGTAAGACGTGATGTGTTTGTGTGTTCCACGTACCTCTAAATTTAGACATTAAAAGTATATTTCCTGGTAGTTCTAGAGTCAGTCCGAAGCTAGCGCGTCAGTGTCATTAGAGAACTACTAATTCCAGATAAAAACTACCTGTCCCCAGTCAAAGATCTTATTCCTATACGGCCAGATTTCCATATTCCCAAGTGCCAGGTGGACGTGCGCTTGCCCAGGGACGCTGTTCATCCCAGTTCCTCTGAGGTATGTCTGTCTACACTGAAACCCATCTTAACTTAGGTCAGGCTTGAAGCTACAGAACATCCTGTCCAGGGCGAGGACACCTGTGGACAGTCACAAGCTCGAATCCCCTGAAGCCTGTGTATAAGGATGGCTGCTCCTCCCCAGGTGCTGACTCAGGTGAGAGGCTGAGCTCACAGGCCGACAGATTTCCCCATAGTATCTACCTGGGATCTCCAACTGGACTGCCCGTCCAAGTTACAGGGAACTTTGAGGGGTTCTGTCTCATGGATGTCCTGTGGTGTCTCCCCAGGTCCTAGTGTCCCACCGGTAAAAACAAGACTCCACAACAGGCAGCATGCTTGGCAATACTCAGAGCAATAGAGCTTTATTCAGCAGTAATGGCAGTATTTCATGGGCATGAATTGTACAATGGTGCGAATGCAATTCCCACCAGGAAATCCAGGAGCACAGGTCATAGCACACAGCCCTCTATCTTGCAAGTCCATCAGGTGCAGGCTGCTGCAAACAGCCTAACCCACATCTCCCTCTGCACCTGCTCTCCCTGCTTCTCTGCCTACCCCTGTAACTTGGTTGGAGGGGGAGAGCCAGGACCACCTGCACCCTTCTCCAGCTGCTGGACAAGGTGTCCCACACCAGGTCACTCAGCCCACCTCCTCAGTGGACACTGAACTTCTGTGCTTCAATAAGAAAGATGAATTTACAAAGCACACCTGTGCACTCACAAGTAAGTGGCCTTAAAATAGGACCAGGGAGCTGCAGAGGCAAAGCACAGGGGTAGAGTGGGTAGGGCCAAATTTCATCTGAGTTCTAGTTCAAGTTCATCTAGCAATGGCCCTTACAGTTACAGAGTGATTCTGGGAAGCCCATCTCTGTATATAACTTTTCGCTTTGTATCCTGAATCTGCAATTTCCTTCCTAGTTCTCTAGTATAAGCAGGGCCACCCCAGGAAGGGAACTATGAACCCCTGGTGAACAACAGATAGGCCAATATGGAATGAATAGTGACCAGGTCCACCTAGGAGAGTCCCAAGGGAGCACACCACATGTTGGCAGAGGACAGGGGTGGGGGACACAGTGAGGCTGAATACAGTGGCTGGACTGTACAGATGGGAGGATGGCTAGGAGGATGGGGGCTTCATATAGGGATGAACAGAGCAGCCCATACACAAGACCCCTCCTAAGCAGCATGTGCCACCCTCCCTGAGGCTCCTAGTGAGTCACATCTGATAATACTGAGCTGAGCGGGAGCAGGGCACTCACACTGTGTATGTTTTGACAGACTTGAGGGGAGGGAGCAGCCGGTGGTTCTCTCGGACAATTTCCAGGTACTCTGATGGTGTATCCAGCCAGAAAGGTCCACAACACGTCTGGCAGCAACACCTGACCCCAGAGTGTGGCTCCGGGTTCTTGTCAGACATGGGGGGCAAGGGAGGAAGGGAGTAAAAAAAATCAGCCAGCTATAGTAAACACAGGTCATTCACTGCCCACCTGGAGCCATGTCTGGTGGCCTTAGGAACTCAGCTGTCTGGCAACAGCATGCAGAAATGCATCTGGCAGTACCCATAGGCAAGGGGCAAGCAAGCAAGGAGGTAAGTCAGTTTGGACACCAGCTCACTTAACAGTTCTGTACTGGGGCTTGAACTCAGGTCCTGGGCTCTGTCCCTGAGCTTTTTCACTCAAGTCTGGGGCTCTACCACCTGAGTCACAGCTCCACTTCCAACTTTTTGGTGGGCTGTGAACCTCCATCCTCAGCTGTCAGCATCCTGAGTAGCTAGGATTACAGGCATGAGCTAACAGCACTTCTAAGCAGTCTCCAGCTGCTCCTTTGGTACATCATCCCATCCCTCAGGAACTTGTTTCATGTTGTGTTAAGGCCTTAGGGATCGAACCCAGGGCTTTAATCATGCTAGACAAGACTGTAAGCCATGGTTCCCCACATTCAGAGACTTGTTCAGAATCCCTTCCAGGCATCCTGGCTCAGCCCCACACCCTCTCCAGAAATCCTGTGGGGGGGGCCCTTGATCCAGCTCCCAGCTCACTGAACACTTACCTCCACTATCTCCTTTTGCTGGGGGGAATTCCGCAGGGTCATGTACATGATGAAGGCCAGCAATATGGTAATAATTGTGGCACACGGAAAAGCAAAGATAGCTGGCTGGAGGCCTGCCAGGGAGAAAAGGGATGCCATGGAATTGGCAGGCTCCTTACTGACATTGGTACAGTGTTGTAAGAGTTCTGTAAGTTTGGTGGTGGTATTGCAGTTGGGAGCTTATTGTTAATGGTACTGACAGAGTTTGGTACTGGGATTGATATGTATCGTAATGGAAGGGCTTGTTGGTTGTACTGAGATTATACAGTGCTATCTGTGGTACTGGTAGGATTTGATGATGGTACTTAGGTTGGTAGAGTGTTGATGGTAGTGGTGACACAGAGGTTGGTACAATATCAGTGATGATGGTACTAAAAGAGTTTCATGGTGGTACTGGGCTTAGTGTAATGTTGTCAATGGTATGGAAGGGTGTGGTGGTAGTACTGGCATTGATACAGTGTTGGGGATGGTATTGGAAGGGTGTGGTGGTGGTACTGGTGTTGGTAGAGTGTTGGAATGGTACCTGGAAGGGTATGTGGTGGTGAGGTATCAGGAGGGCTGGTGGTGGTGCTGGTGTGGGTAGGTTATTGGCTATGATGACCCGGGCAGCAGGGTTGTGGAGAGGGGAGATGGCTGCACTTACTGGACGGCCACACCTGGATCCTGTGGTACTGGTGTGTTTTGCTGATGGCGTTTTCAGCTCGGATGCTGAAGCAGTAGTCTCCAGGACTGTGGAAGATGTGGGTCAGGTTATAAGCTGTGCTGGCCACGGATATGGGGTGGCACTCCCCCTCCTCCAGTGGAAGGCACTCGGACTTGAGCCGCCAGCACACATTCAGTGGGGGGCTGCAGGGAAACAGATGACCTTCAGAACTGGCTTGGCAAGGAGCAAAAACCCAGGTGGACACAGATTCCAGGGTCCTTTCTAAGACCTGACATCAAGCTGCCCTGGAGTCCAGCCCAAGAGCACAGCATCATGGAGGAGATGTCCTAAGGCCTCCTGGTGAGGCTAAGAATGTGAAGTGGGGCCCGTGAGCACATTGTGAATGAAGAATGTAGGGAAGGCTTCCTGGAGAAGGCAGTGTGAGCAGAATCTGAAAGGAGAAGTGGCTTTGAGTAGATTAGAAAGAGTGAGGGCTCTCCAGCCAGGCATGGTGGCTTGTGCCCACAGTCTCAGCACTCAGGAGGCAGACAGGCAGATGGAAAGTTCTAAACTAGCCTTGGCCACATAGCAAGTCCTTTATAAGAAAATTTAAAAGGTCAGCGCTGGTGGTTCACGCCTATAATCTTAGCTACTCAGAAGGCTGAGATCTGAGGATTGTGGTTCAAAGCCAGCCAGGGCAGGAAAGTCTGTGAGACTTTTATCTCTAATAAACCACCAGAAAACCGAAAGTGGCACTGTGGCTCAAGTGGTAGAGCGCTCGCCTTGAGCTGAAGAGCTGAGAGACAGTGCCCAGGCCCAGAGTTCAAGCCCCAGTACCCCCCCCCAAAAAAAAAAAAAGTGGAGGAAGGATGAGGGTGGAGCAGGCTTAGGAGCATCTGTCATGATGTAGTAGGGCACAGGGCACCCAGAGTGTCCTCTGGGGTTCACTCACCTCCCCAGGAAGTTCAAGGTCACTATCATCCTTTGGAAGCTTTGAATTACAGTAGGCCCAAAGACCTGGATGCCTCGTAGGGTTTCTGTGTAGAAACAGGAGCCCATTAGACCCTGTCAGGACTCATTCAAGACTGCTGTCCAGAGGTTTCCAGAGCCCAGGTTCTTCTGGCTACCACCTGGTCCTCTCCTCTGGCCCTCTCCCAAGGGAGGGCAACAGGGCCCCTCCCCATCAGCAGCAGGCACTAGAGCTGACCCAGGGAAGAGAAGTGGCAAAGGCCACTGGCTCTAACCAAGGATTAAATACCACTACATTAGCAGAATCCAAGAAATCCCTGCAGTGGCCCCAAGTGAGGGGGAGGGAGGGAGAGAGGGGGAGGAGAGAGAGAGATGTCCCTGGGAATCAGCTCCCTATGTGATAGATTGAGGCCTCCCACCCTGCCAGCATGAATCTTGAACAGAAGCTGATGGGATCAGGGAACAAGAATCCATGAGAGCCGGTAGCTGGTGGCTCCGAGCTACACAAGAGCCTGAGAGCTAAGGATTGAGGTTTAAAGCCAGCTCAGACAGGAAAGTCTGGGAGACTCTTACCTCCAATGAACCATCAAAAAGCTGGAGGTGGGGGCTGGGAAGGTGGCTCAGTGGTACAGTGCTTGCCTTGCATGCATGAGGCCCTGGGTTCGATTCCCCAGCACCACATAAGCAAAAAGAAAAAAGCCAGAAGTGGCGCTGTGGCTCTAGTGGTAGAGTCTAGCCTTGAGCTGAAGAGCTGAGGGACAGTGCCCAGGCCCAGAGTTCAGCCCCACAACTGGCAAAAAAACAAAAAGCTGGAGGTGGAGCTGGCTCAAGTGGTAGAGCTCCGGTATTGAGTGCAAAGCTAAGGAATAGCACCCAGGCCCAGAATTCAAGCACGCACGCGTGCACATGCACACACTCTCACACACACACACAATCAGTGAGAACCAGATAATTTGAGATGAGGAGCCAGCTGATGGCCAGCTGATTGGGGCACTTGTCAGCTGACCCACACTAGCTGGGAAGACCCACCCTGCAGCTTCAATGAGGCAGCAAAGTCACCGGTCTTCTGCATAACGACTTTGGAGCCATCTGGCTGTGCATGCTCCCACTCTGCTATCACTTTGAGCTTCACCGTGAAGGCTCCCATAACTGAATAGTTGTAATAGACCACACCATCTTCTGTCACCATCTGAGTCCTGTGAAGTGACAAAGAGGAGGGGAGAGGAAGCTAAAAAGCTATGCTTCCTGGAACTTAGTGATTTGTGGGAATTGTTAGGATAAGGGGCATCAGTATGGTGACATTTGGTCAGCCTTGAATACACCTGTCATGAATACACCAGCTGGGGCTTAAGGTCATCTGGCTCTCTGGGGCCAGAGAAGGCAGGGAAGGTCTTCCATAGCTTCCTCTCCTTACTCCATGGGGCTCTGCTGTGGACGAGATGTATGTGTCCTCCAAGAAACAGATGGACATAGCTCATGGTCCCTGTGCTGCAGAGGCAGATGGTTAGTCACCCACAGGTTGCTATGGCAACCACCTGCAAACCTGATTCACAAAAAGTATTTGACTGATTGTGGATCTTTTTTTTCTCATCAAGAGCCAGGAAGCCAGGTGTCATTTGGTGACTCACACTCAGAAAGCTGAGATCCAGGAGGATCATGGTTCAAGGTCAGTTTGGGCATAAAAGTGTACAAGACTCATCTCTAATTAACCAACAAGAATCAGTATTAAATTGCTGGGTGTCTTTGTTTGCTGGAGTAGCTTTGAGTCATTGTGGACAGATTAACAATGTAACTTTGGGTGAAGGCTTTGGGTTGATTTGGTGACCATAAGTTCAGAGTTTGAGGCCAGAGAGTTGACCTTATCTTTGTAATGGAACCCTGTTACAAATGGATGTGCTTGGCTGCACATCAGTACTCATAACCTGTAATCCTAGTTATGCTGGAGCCTAAGATCCAGAGGATAATGGCTCATATCTTTGCCTGGGCAGAAACATCTTTCAGACTCCATCACCAGTTAACCAGCAAAAAAAGCCAGCTACAGGGATGGCTCAACTGATAGAGCGCCAGTAATCAAGTAAGTGAAACAAGCATGAGGTCCTGCTCAGTACCCTGGTACTAAGTCTGGAATATTAAAATCTCCTGATAACAAGCATTTATTTTTGCTTGTTTTTGTTGTCTTTTCTAGGTAATTTCTTTAGCAGGTCCTCCTTAATATTTTTTTATTTTTAATTTTTGTCAGTCATGGGGCTTGAACTCAAGGGCCTAGGTGCTGTCCTTGAGCTCTTCAGCTCAAGGCGAACAACCTACCACTTGAGCCACAGAGCCAAATGAAAGTCTCATGGACTTTTCCTGCATGGGCTGGCTTTGAACCATGATCCTCAGATCTCAGCCTCCTGAGCAGCTAGGATTACAGGTATGAGCCACCAGCACCTGACTTCCCTGAGCTATAAAATCATCAATGGATTAAATAACACCTCGTGATGGACTTTTTCTGCCTAGATTGGCTTTGAACCAGGATCCTCAGATCTCAGCCTCCTAAGGAGCTAGGATTACAGGGGTGAGCTACCAGTGACCATCATTTTGTGGTACTGGGGCTTGAACTCGGGGCCTCATGCTTGTCTAATACAGTGCATGCCATTCAGAGTCATCAGATGAGAAAACCCTATCTTGACCTGTCTTCTTGAGAGAGTTGTGCAGGTACCAACCAGTACCTGCCTGTACTGGGCAGATATACTTCAGAGGCAGGGCCCAGAGATGGATTCATGGAGGTTCCCTGGGGCCTGACACTGAGCAAAGCAAGTGCTTAAGGAGTGTTTGATGGAAAATGGAGGACAGTCTGTAAAACATGTGAGACAGCAGAGCCCATACTGGGCCACTGGTCCTGGCTTTGGGACATTTAGAAGGTAAATAAGGGATGGTGGCTCATGCCTATAATTCCAGCTACTTGGGAGGGAGGAGTAAAAGGATCATAGTCTGAGATCTACTTCAGGCAATAGTGCCAGCTCTTCTTCAAAAATTACAAGTAGCCAGGCCCCAGTGGCTCACACTGTAATCCTAACTACTCAGGAGGTTGTGATCTGAGGATCTCAGTTCAAAGCAAGCTTAGACAGGAAAAGTCTAAGAGACTCTTACCTCCAACTAATCACAGAAAGCCAGAAGTGGAGCTGTGGCCAAAGTAGGTAGAGCACTAAAAGCTCAGGGACAGCACCCATGCTCTGAGTGCAAACCCCAGGACTGGCACAAAACAAATCCAGCCAGATGCTTATGGCTCCTGCCTATAATCCTCAATTGTATAGTTCTTGGCATGAGGCCTTGAGTTGAAACAGAGAGAGAGAGAACATGAAAGTATAAGGACATACCCGTCTCCGAAGTCCCAGCTGTAGAGAAAGTAGGCCGTCTGGAAGAAGTTGCTGGGGTCATGGAGGACGAAGGCTACTTTAAGGACTGTCTTGGTGAGGTAAGAGCTAGGCCATGGCAAGGAAGTGTTCTGTGTGACAACCAAGTCCCCCACAAGGAACTCTGAGAAAGACAGGAGAAGAGCAAGTCCACAGAGGACCAGAGCAGGAGGATCCTGGGAGCAGAGCTACTGCTCTCCCACCCAGACTTTCCAGGTGCCGGATGGGGAAGGGGACCTTACAAATTCCTCAGCACAGAGGCATCCATAGTCACCTTCCTGCTGTGGGCACTGCTGGTGATGGTGCCAGTACAGTGATACACACCTGAAATCCCAGTTCTCAAGACAAGAGGATCACAAGTTCAAAGCCATCGTGGGATACATGGCAAGACCTCTCAATTTCAACATTAATAATAATAATTTATTAATAATAATTGGAATAGGGGCTGGGAAGATGGCTCTTGTAGAGTGCTTGCCTTGCATGCATGAAGCCCTGGGTTCAATTCCTCAGCACCAAATAAGCAGAAAAATCTGGAAGTGGTGCTGTGGCTCAAGTGGTAGAGCACTAGTCTTGAGCTGAAGAGCTGAGGGACAGTGCCCAGGCCCAGAGTTCAGACCCCATGACTGACCAAAAAAAACCAGCCGGGTGCTGGTGGCTCACACCTGTAATTGTAGCTACTCAGGAGGCTGAGATCTGGGGATCAAAGTTCAAAGCCAGCCCGGGCAGAAAAGTCCATGAGACTCATCTCCAATAAACCATAACAAAACTGGCCATTGAAAGTGGTGCTGTGGCTCAAGTGGTAGAGCACTAGCCTTGAGCTGAAGAGCTGAGGGACAGCGCCCAGGCCCAGATTCAGGCCCCACGACCAACTGAAAATAAATAAATAAAATAATTGTAATAATGCCTGCACATAGAAATGTACAGGCTTTAAAAGAAATTTCAGTATTGAACACATACATATTTCTTGTTATTGTCTAAACAATACAAGTCAAACAATTTGGCATGGTATTTACAATTATTATTATAAGCCATGCCACGTTTTATAAGGGACTTGAGTAGCTGTAGATTTTGGTGTTGATATTAGGCTGATGCTTTTCTCTGCATCAAGCCAGGCACCAGTGGCTTACACTTACAATCCTTGAGGCTCAGGAAGCTGAGTTTTGTTTTTTGTTTTTTGTTTTTTTGGTTTTTTTTTTTTGGTCAGTTGTGGGGCTTGAGCTTGGCTTGGGCGCTGTCCCTGCCCTCTTCAGCTCAAGGTGAGCACTCTACCACTTGAGCCACAGCGCCAGTTTTCGAGTGGTTTATTGGAGATAAGAGTCTCATGGTCTCCTGCTCGGGCTGGCTTTCACTGGGATCCTCAGATCTCAGCCTCCTGAGTAGCTAGGATTACAGATATGAGCCACCAGTGCCTGGCTTAGGAAGCTGAGTTCTAAGGATAGGCAATTCATTGCCAGCCTGAGCAGCAAAGTCCATGAGATTCTAATCTCCACTTAACCATTAAAAAGCTAGAAGTGGAAGGAGCTAAGGAGAGACTTCTCAGAAGAAGAGGGAAGAATGACAAACACATGAAATGTTCAACATCCCTGGCCATAAAGGAAATTAAAACAACTCCATCTCAAAGTCCAAGGACAGTGCCCAGGCCCTGAGTTCAAGCCTCAGGTTCATTACCAAAAAGAAATAGCCATTAGATTATTATGTCATTTGCAGGTAAATGGATTGGAAAAATCATGTTAAGTAAGGTAAGCCAAGCTCAGAGAGTCAGCCCATATTTTCTCTCACATGCAGAAGCTTGATCTAAAATACACTGGGACATGATAAATTATACAAGACTCTAGACATTCACACATTAAGACCAAAGGAGGATACTTTTTGGGGTGTATCACAAAGGTGCAATGCATGTATGTCTCTGATCATATAAAATAGTATTTGTCAAAATGAACTCCAGGAAATGGAAAGGAGGGTGTCCCCCCGCAAACCCAACCCCCTCCCTTGGTTGCTCTTTTTGTTTTTTTGTTTTTTTTTTTTGTCTTGTATCTACATTAATATGTCTTTGGGAGGGTAAGGGAGGCACAGGAATGGAGGAAGGAAGGGTGTACAAATGCAGCAGTGATACTCACTAGATACTTTGTTGAAAATGAACTACACAACCTGTGAATAGGGATGGGAGGGGGGAAACTGGGAATGAGAGAGGGGGAAGGATAGCATTGTCCAAAAAGAAATGTACTCACACACTATGTTGAAAACCAACTTTACAACTTTTGTGGGGTGGGGGAGGTGGGGAGATGGGGAGGAAAGGGATGGGAGGGGAAAACAAAGGAGGGAGTAACAATGCTTGATAGGAAATGGACTCATTACCCTACTGTAACTGTAATCCCTCTGTATATCACGTCTATTAATAACAATTTTAAAAAATAAAAGCTGAAAGTGGACCTGTGACTCAAGTGGTAGAGTGCCAGCATTGAGCAAGAAAGCTAAGGGACAGTGCTCAGGCCTTGAGTTCAAGTGCGATGCACATGTGCACACACTAAGCACAATTAGCACCCAGGGAAGCCCTCACCTGTGAAAGACAGAAGGATAATGCTTCTGGCCATGGGCTGGCACATCCAGCAGTCAGCTGAAGTGACCCAGACGGAGACTGGGAAGTCCCCAGGTACGCTGCTCACCACTCCGATGGTCGAGGTGAGATCATTTTCGGCCTTGCTTGTGAGTATGAGTGGGGTGTGAATCCAATGGAAATGGTACAGTTGGGCACTGGCAGGCAGGGTCAGACTGCTGTTGTCGTTGGCCACCAGGGTGGCTGAGATGGTCACTTGTGTCCCCGTGGTGGCTTGGCCATCAGTGGTGAGATTGAGCTCATACAGACCTAGGAGACCAGAAACAGGCTGTGTCACAGGGCGCTGTCACAGAAACCTGCTTGGGTGGGCATCTTATGATACATTCCAAGACCTCCAGATTGAAATCTTACAAAACAACATCTGTGCTGCCAGACACTTTGAACCTCTGTTGTTCCCATACCTGTTCTGCTTTTCCTGGCCTCAGGACCTTTGCATATGCTTCTGTCTACCTATTTATGCATAGATAACTACCTGGAGGCCCTCCCTGTGTCCCTTCCCCCTCTGTGCTCAGGATGCTGGATGAAAAAGAGAAACCTCACTCCAGTGCCCTGGGAACTCCTTGAGGGCAGAAGTCACGGCCATCTCCTCTGGGCATATACATGGTGTTCAGCACTGCCATTTAGCCAAGTGATAGCCGGCAGACAGAGCAACCCATCTGGCACTGATCCCAAGAGGGTGTTCACCCAGGTGCTACTAATGAGCCCTTTCTGTGTGCCCCACTCTCCCGAAGAACCCAACCTCCCAGGGCACCTTGTTCTTGCCTGTGGGGCTCACAGGACACCTGTTGGCTCTGCCAAACAAGAAGGTGAGTTGTTCCTCAAAAGCACCTGCCCCCTTAGCTCCACGCAGCAATACCTGTCCCCACTGGGGACTTTGGGTCCAGCCCTTCCTGTCATCCAAGTCCTGTGTCCCCTGTTTTACAAGGCTATTTCTTTTTGGTAATGATCCTGAGGCTTGAACTCAGGGCCTGTGCACTGTCCTTGGGCTTTGTTGTTGTTGTTCAAGGCTAGTACTTTACCACTTGAGTCCCAGCTCCATTTCTGGCTTTTGGAGATAAGAGTCTCGTGGACTTTCTTGCTTGGGCAGTCTTTGAACCATGAACCTCAGATCTCAGCCTCCTGAGTAGCTCGCTAGGATTACAGATGTGAGAAACACTTGATGGCTCAAGGCTATTTTTTATTTTATTTACAGCTTGGGCCATTGCTGCTTCCTCTGGCTGTTCTCCCTCCCTTTGGGTAGTGGACACACACACACACACACACACACACACACACACACACACACACACACACACACACACACACACACACACACACACACACACACACACACACACACACACACACACACACACACACACACACACGCCATTGCTGCTTCCTCTGGCTGTTCTCCCTCCCTTTGGGTAGTGGAGACACACACACACACACACACAGTCTCTGCCCCCCCCCCCCACACACACACATACACCCGAGTCTGGGAAGATGGCTCAGTGGTAGAGTGCTTGCCTAGAGAGTTGCTTGGAAGAGAGGCTACCCCCTCCTTTCTCCCTCTGGCTCTTGGCGCCACCCTCCCCGCAGTGGAGGAGGAGTCTGGGCCAAATGGAGGCTGGCTGGTGGGGACTTAGGGCCTCATGCTAATGGCCACTCAGGATCTGCTGGGGGGAGGGGGACAGCCTGAGTGATGCAGATAGGTTGCCAAGGGGATGAAATCAGGAGGTGCACCCTGGGGCTGGGAGGGGGCGTGGGCGGGATGGATTGGGCTTTGGCTTGACTACTGCAGTAGCTGGCTTGGTTCCTGGGAGCCCTCTGCCAGCCCTGTCTCTAGCAGGCCCCCAAGTGCTTTTTCTCAGATTCGATTGTTTTTCTTTCTTTTTTTTTTTTTTTGTGCCAGTCCTGGGCTTGAACCCAGGGCTTGGGCGCTCTCCCTGAGCTTTTGTGCTTAAGGTGAGTACTCTACCATTTCAGCCACAGCTCCACTTCCAGCATTTTGTGTAATTAATCGGAGATAAGAGTCTCACGGAAGCCGGGCGCTGGTGGCTCACGCCTGTAATCCTAGCTACTCAGGAGGCTGAGATCTGAGGATCGCGGTTCAAAGCCAGCCCGGGCAGGAGAGACTGTGAGACTCCTATCTCCAATAAACCACCAGAAAACTGGAAGTGGTGCTGTAGCTCAAGTGGTAGAGCACTCGCCTTGAGCTGAAGAGCTGAGGGACAGCGCCCAGGCCCAGAGTTCAAGCCCCACGACCGACAGAAAAAAAAAAAAGAGTCTCACGGACTTTCCTTATTGGGCTGGCTTCTATCTGCCATCCTCAGATCTCAACCTCCTTAGTAGCTAGGATAATGGGTGAGATACTAGTGCCTGGTTTCAGGTTGGATTTTCAAAAGGTGGAGCTTCACACTCTAGGTGATGGTGTCCTTCTGAAGGGGCGGGGGGGGGGGGGGAGCCATGAAGGGAAGCTTTTGGAGAGGTCCAGATATCCAGGCTGAAGTGGATCATGAAGATGTGGACACTTGTCCATACAGATTCATCTTTCAGGTTTCAGAACCCTAGTGACTCTGCCTAGGAGTCAGAATCAAACCACTAAGGAAGGTACTTGAGGAGCCCCACAGGTGCCCACGAGCTAAAGGAGCCAAAGCACAAAGGGCAAGTGTTTCCAAAGCCTGATTCTAAAAGAAACACCTGCCAGGACACTAGGACTACCACTTTACCATATACCATGTGGTATGTTCTAGAATGTTCCAGAACATGGCCACCATCAGCCCTTTCACATGGCACATATAGACAGCCCAAATACTTGCCAAGTACACCTGTCTGGAGAATGCAACCTGACATAAATTAGTGGATACAGCATTTCTAACTTGTGCGTGTCGGTGGTACAGACCACTCAAACAAGTTGGCCTACACCCCAGGAAGCGTGGTGGAAAAGGGTGTTGAGCCTCTATTTCTTTGCTATTACAATTTCAGCCGTATGTATCAAGAGTGTAGTCTGCCAGCCTGGAAACCACACACCATGGCTGAAGTCGTTTTTGTGTTTTGTGAGGGTGGGGGGTTGGGGTGCCTTTTCTACTCAAGGCTGGGATTCTACTACTTGAGCCACACATTTACTTACAGCTTTTTGGTTACTAATTAGAGATGAGTCTTTTTGACTGTCTGCCTCCTCTGGCTTCAGACCCTGTGATCCTCAGTTCTCAGCCTCCCAAATAGCGAGGCATGAGCTACCACTGCCCAGCCCCACCCCCTCTCTTTTCAACGTAGGGCATGGTGGTAATTTCTAGACACATAACCCTAATGGATGAGAGACTCCGTTTCTATATGATCCCCTCCCCCAGGAGGGGGCAGGCGAATCTGCGCAACACAATTCCCACAGGATTCTCAGTCAGGCACAAGGCACAGATTTTCAGTTCAGCTTGTATACAGATTTGCATGGGGTCCTTCTTTTCCCTACTACTGTCAGAGGGGGATGGGGTGGGAGAAGCACAGATGAAAAAATGCTGGCTACTAATTACCCTCCCCATAGCTGCCCACGGTCCTCCTGTCCCTCCGATCTGATCTCCAAAAGTGGTGGAATCATCGTGCTTGTTGGTCTTTTGGACGAAGGGGAGGTAGGCACAGGGTGGGCAGCAACCTGGGGTCCATTTTGGAAATCATTCCCAGGGAAGAAATGGCAGACTGGCCTCTCGGGGTTCTAAAATTCAATCCCACCCCCAGTCAAGTCCCCAAGAATCCCCTAAATGGAAACCATGTAAAAGACGACATTTGAGGGCAAAATTGCTGCGTGTCAGACCTCGGGGAGTGCGTGTGTGGGGTGGGGGTCTGTGGCGCAATGCCCACCACCGACAGCCCTTCCTCTCCAACCCCCGCCCCGGGCCTCCCTGCTTCGTCCTCCCGGTCTCCGCCCCCGGTGGGTGCCAGGGCTCCCGCGGGGCCCAGGTAGGTGAGCGCGTTGGCCATCCCGCGCACTTCTCAGTCATCGCCAACCCCAGGGGGGATGAGCAGGCCCCGAGGGGCATCCGGCGATTCCTGGGGAGACGAGTCAAAGGGAGAGGGGGAGGCATCGTTGCTCTCCGCCGGCGGCCCACAAGATCCCGACCCTGGCCGCGGGCCGGTGCCTGGCGGGGCGCAGCGCCTTACCTGCGGCCACCCTCGCCGGTGCTAAGGACAGGAGGCAGGCCAGCCGGAGGCTGAGGCCGCCGAGGCGACACCAGACAGCGGAGCCCATGGCCAGGCTTGTGGCGGGAGGCGCGCGGGACTGGAGCGGCGGGAGTAGGAGGACGGGCGCGCTGACACTGCGGGCGCCGCGTCGCTCATCCGAATCTCGGGATGCCCGATCGCCGTGCGCAGCCGCCGCCCACAGCTGTCGCGCGACCCCGGCCCGCGGCCCCGCGCCTCTCCCAGCGCCAGATCCACGCGCCCCGCGCTAGTGCGCGCGCTCCGCCCCTCCCCAACACCCCCACACGAGCCTGTTCCCTCCCATCCTCCCGCACCTCTGCCCCTCCCACACGCCCCTCCTCCCTTTCCCTCCCCTCGCCCGGTCTGAGCGCGCACGCCCACCCACCCACACACCACACGCACGCGCACGTGCGTGCACACTCTGACTCAGCGTCCCCTGGGGGGTGCGCAGGCCCTGGGGTGCAGGGGGCCTCTCCAAGCGCGTCATCATCTACATGTTGGTGGCTTGAGGGGCAGCCCTGCATTCCAGAAACATCCAGCACCTACTGTGTACTAGACACTGGGGAAAGGACCTGGGATCACCTTGGAGCTGCTTTTCAGACAGAGGCCTGGTACACATTGGTCCCGCCAAAGTATTTACGCAGGGTTCTTGGTCATTCTCGGCCCCATTGTCCCTTGCTTGTCACTGAGAGACTTGAGATGAGTGAGGCGTTGCTTCTTTGGTCCAGGCAGGTGTTCAGCTGCTATCCCAGAGCAAAGAGAGCCTCCTCACCTTTACAAGCTGGGTTTCACTGGATGAGGGCATGGATTGCGGTCTCAGCTGTGCCTCAACCTTGCCGTGCCCCTGGGCAGGCCATCCTGGCACAAATAAATGGATGGGATGGCCTCTCCAACCTGAGAAGCCCTAATGGGCTGTAATTGCATGGGCTGCCTGCTGCAGGTGGTGTCAAGATTTTCGGAGGGCGTGTACTCTGTCTCCAGGACAGCAGTGGGCTCCGAGGGGTGAGTCTCAGCAGCCAGACTCCGGGTGGGGGGGTGTGGGGGCGGGAAGCATCACATTTGAGGGAGCCTTTTTAGAAAACTTGAGCAAGCCTTCTTAGAAACGCTAAGAGCCCTAGAGCACTGTCCCTCCATCAATGGACACAACAGGCCTAGGGACCAGGAGTCATGGTCATTGGGTTCTCCCGGTATGATCTTGGAAAAGTCAACTGTCTGTGCCTCAGTTTCCTTTATTTAAGATGGGTCCAGGCATAGTCCTGACCTAGGAAAACGTTGTAAAGCTGAAGATAAAACACTCTTTAGGGCTGGGCGCGGGTGGCTTATGTCTGTAATCCTAGCTACTCAGGAGGCTGAGATTTGAGGATCGTGGTTCAAAGCCAGCCTGGGCAGGAAAGTCCATGAGACTCTTATCTCCAATAAAGCACTAGAAAACCAGAAGTGGTGCTGTGGCTCAAGCGGTAGAGCACTCGCCTTGAGCTGAAGAGTGCAAGAGCAGCGCCCAAGCCCAGAGTTCAAGCCCCACGACCGACAAAACAAAACAAACAAACAAAAAAAAACACCCGTTAGATTGAAACAAGGGCTCAGTCAGGGTTGGTGGTCATAATGAAAAGTGCTTAAGGACTTAGAGGAGTTTGGTCTGTTTATCAGGAATCTGGAAGGAACTCTTTAGGTTAGAGTTTCAGATGTCTGAGACTGTTTAATGTGGTAAAATAATCTTTGTGAGCCAAGTGCTGGTGGTTTATGCCTATAATCCTAGTTACTCAGGAAGCTGAGATCTGAGGATTGTGGTTCAAAGTCAGCCCAAGCAGGAAAGTCCATGAGACTCTTGTCTCCAATTAACCACCAAAAAAGCTGGAAGTGGAGCTGTGGCTCAAATGGTAAGAGCATTAGCCTTGGGCAAAAATGCTCAGGGACATACTTTAGGCAGGCCTGAGTCTAAGCCCCAGTACAGACCATAAAAAAGTAAAAAAATAAAATAAAAATTAAAAAAATTAGGGCTGGGAATGTGGCTTAGTGGCAGAGTGCTTGCCTAGCATGCATAAAGCCCTGGGTTTGATTCCTCAGTACCACATATAGAAAAAAGCTGAAAGTGGCACTGTGGCTCAAGTGGTAGAGTGCTAGCTTTGAGCAAAAGAAACTGGGACAGTGCCCAGGCCCTGAATTCAAACCCACATTTATATTTTTTTGTTTTTATAAAAATTCAATTACTGCTTGTACTGGGTACTGTCCTTTAGTTTTTTTTTTTTTTTTTTTTTTAACTCAAGGCTCGCTTGTACTTGAGCCACACCTCCACTTCTGGCTTTGGTGGTTAATTGAAGATATGAGTCTCATAGACTTTCTCCCTGGGCTGGCTTTGAACTGTGATCCTGAGATCTCAGCCTCCTAAAAATGAATATATATATATATATACATATATATTTCTCCAATGTTGAAGATCAAACTCAAGGCCCATGCATGGTAACATTCTACCAATTGAGCTACATTCAGGGGAGCCCTAGCTTTTTGTTTTTGGTCAGCTGTGGGGCTTGAACTCGGCCTGGGCACTGCCTCTGAGCTCTTTTGCTCAAAGCTAGTGCTCTACCACTTTGAGCCACAGTACCACTTCCAGTTTTATAGTGGTTAATAGGAGAGTCTCACAGACTTTCCTGTCTGGGATGGTTTGAATGGTGACCCTCAGAGCTCACCCTCCTGAGTAGCTAAGATTACAAGTGTGAGCAACCAGAGCTGGCTACAGTTTTGTTTCTTTTTAGACAGGGTCTCAGTGTTGTAACAAAGGCTGGCTTCCCAACAACTTGGGCCTCTTGTGTAGGCCTCCCGTGCTACAGAGGTATTACCACCGTGTCTGGATCCATCCGACCTATTACAAAAGTTCTAGGTGGGACTCAAGTGGCAGAGTAACAGTTTAGCAAAGCAAGCCCAGTGTGAACACAAGACAGCCCCAGATCCTGGGGGGAATAGGGGGGAAGGGAGGTGGAAATCCATCCATCCATCCATCCATCCATCCATCCATCCATCCATCCATCCATCCAGCATCCCTGGAGCAATGGGAATTCATTGGGGGACCAAAGAGAGAAAAGAATCCAGGGGAGGTAGGAGGGCTGATAACTGGGTAAACAAGAACTTCCAGGTTCCCTGGGCGGGCAGGGGGCGGGAGGGAGTCAGGAAACTAAGTGACTTGACAACCAGGGAGAAGAGTTCCTCCATTCGCCTTCCGGAAAAGGCGAAAAAGGAGCCAAGCTGGGGGCTTCTTAGGGAGAGAGCTTTCTAGCTGAACTGACCAGCTGCGGGTGGGCCACCCGGGACTGAGGGGCGGGGCGAGACGGGCGGAGCCGCCCCGCCCACAAGCCCCCGCCCCGCTCTCCAGGCCTCACCCCCTCGGGGGCGGGGCCCGGCCCTCCCCAGACGCCGTCGCTTTAAGTGGGGGCGGGGCTGCGCGCGGCGTTGGCGGCGGTGGAGGCAGCAGCGGCGGCAGCAGCAGCGGCAGGACAGCGACGGCTGCTGGCCACGACCGCTCCTCTCGGGGGAGGGGGGGCGGGGCGCGCGGGCCCGGTTGCGGGACGCCGGATGCCAGGCCCTTGGTGAGTGCGGGAAAGCTGGAGCTAACGGCGCCGGGAGTGAGGGGGTGGGGCGGCGCTCGCTCGCTCCGAGAGTTGGGAGGCCGCTGTGAGGCGGTGGAATTGGGCCTCGGGCCGGCCGCGACCTCGTAGGCCGCGTCGGAAGTCGGCGACCCCAAGCGGCGAGGGTCTTCAGCGCTGCCCCGGGCTGGGCCGCGCGCGCGCGCGTGCGCGCACTTGGGCGGGCGAGGGGCGGGGGGGGGCTGCGCGCGGGTCGGGCGCGCGCGGTGTGGGCCTCGGCGCTCGCCGTAGGCCGCTTCTGAGGCGGTCGATTTTGGGACGACCGGAGTCGCCGGCCGAGGGAGCTCAGGAGTCTCCGGGACCGTTTGCGCCTCCGCCAGGGCCTGGGGTCTGTTTCTCGGAGCCAGGGGCCGGCTCCAACCCCTTCCCGCCCCCCCGTCCCCGCCGGGGCTTCCACGCGAGCACCTGGCGGGCTGGATCGGACTCGGGGAGCCAAGGTAGGGGCGGCGAGAGCGCCCCTGGTGGCTCGGCGGTGCTGACCCGCGCGGTGGGCCGGGCCGGGCCTGTGGTCAGGGGGGCGTGGCGCAGTGTCGCGGGGCGCCCTGGCCTTTCCCACCTTGCTGGGGAACATGGTGGGTTTTTCGGGGAGTCCCGACAGTTTACCGAATCAGGCGAGATGGGACCTTAGGACTTTTGCCTCCCTTGTTTGGGAGGGTGGGGCGCAGTGGGAAGCGGGCCGCGGGCTTTTTCTTCGGGGGAGGGGGTTCTGAGTGGGTCACCCAAGTCTTGGGTCCCAGAGGATGGGGATGGGGGCGGTGTTGGGAGGACTGTGTCCTCAAAGAGGCCAGCAAACGGCCATGTCACCCTCACCAGGCTGGCGGGACCCCCCCCCCCCTCCGTGGTGTCCTTGTGATTCTCCCCTCCTGGGCCTCTTTGAGTGGGGACTTCCGGTAGGATGTTTTGGTAGGTTGATAGTCATCTTCTCTTGCTGCACCGAAGTGATACCTATGCCTCCGGGTGACCCCCATCATCTGCATCATGAAACCATTTTTTATTTTTATTACTTTTGTGCTTATGAACTGGGGTTTGAACTCAGGGCCTGGCTGGCTGTCCCTGAGCTTCCCCCGCCCCCCCCCCCCCAAAGCTAGTGCTCTGCCACTTGACACACAGCTCCCCCCCCCTTTTTTTTTTTGGCCAGTCCTGGGGCTTGAACTCAGGGCCTGAGCACTGTCCTTGAGCTGCTTTTTTTGTTGTTGTTGCTGCTGCTGTTTGTTTGTTTGTTTTGTTCAAGGCTAGCACTCTTACCACATGAGCCGCAGCACCAATTCTGGCCTTTTTTGTTTATATGGTATTGAGGAATTGAACCCAGGACTTCATGCTTGCTAGGCAAGCACTCTACCACTAAGCCACATTTCTAGCCCCTCAGCTCCACTTTTTGGTAATTAAGAGTCTTACAGACTTTGCTGCCTTGCCTGGCTTCGAACAGCAATTTCAGAGCGAAGCCTCCTGACTAGCTAGGATTACAGTGTGCAGCATAAATGTCCAGCTTGAAGCCATTTAATAATGTGTAATTTTTTATTAAGTTAATACAAGAATGAGGACAGGCAATTTCAGTTGGTTCTCTCTGGATATTTGTAGTTTTTTGGTGATGGAACTAAGGTTTGAACTCCTGATGTTAAGCTTACTAGGCAAGCCCCCTCTCCCACTTGAGCCACACACCCCCATGTGACAGTTCTGGATGGAATCCAAGTTTCCGCTTGTATGGCAGCTTGGAGCAGTGCTCAAAGAATGGTCAGCCTGCCTCTAGCTCACCCTGGAGGAGCAGTTTTCCAGAACATCGTGTGCCTCACTTGCAAACAAAATTGGAACTTTCTTAGGCCATTTCTGGGGTAATGATTGGGAGGGTGGTTGTTATTTTATTGTGTTTATGCGATGCTGGGGATTGAAGTTCAGGCCTCATGCATCCTAGGCAAGTGCTTTGCTATGGAAGGATGTCCTCAACCCTCTGAATGGTGTTTCTGCTTTTGTTTTTGGATTTTAAAGACTTGGGAAGATTTTTCTCCCTAGTACTAGTCATTGTGAACCAAAGGCTTTAAGTTATCTAGGCAAGTGCAAGTATGCATTTAGGTTAATGCAAGTGCGGCGGTTTACATTTTCAGAGGTTGTGAGTCATATGCCCTGGTAAGTTAGCTAACAGGATGCTCCTTTTCATAGGCTGAGAGAACTCATGGACCTGTTACTTTTCTTCTGAGAGAGAAACCAGCTCACAAAACAAAATGGCGTTTGTTGCAGCACAGGGGGCTACGGTGGTTGACCAAACCACTCTAATGAAAAAATACCTTCAGTTTGTGGCAGCTCTCACTGATGTGAATACACGTGAGTTAATGCTTTTTGTAGCTAAGAAATGGATTAATATGATATTCATCATAGTTAAAATATAAACCCACGAACATTAATAGTAACATTAACTTTTGTTTTAAAAAAACCAAACCCTTGCTTTTCCTTTCTCTACCATGTGGAGAAGCAAAGTGATGAGTATTACTGGCTGGAGCCCCAAAGAGGCATGTGTATGTGTGTGTGCATGCATGTACGTGTGTATGTGTGTGTGTGTGCACAGTGGATGAATGTATGATGGCTAATTATAGGGAACTTGCTATGTGCCTTCTTTTATTGGGCTGTGACAGTCAAACTGATAAGATCTGATTGCTTCTCTTAAATGACCAAATTAGGAATTCAGGAACATACGTAAACATAATTTCCATTACCTGATGGGTTGTTTTGCTATTTACAGCTGATGAAACAAAGTTAAAAATGATGCAAGAAGTTAGTGAAAATTTTGAGGTATGGGCTTTATGTTTTATATTCTTCTTTTTGAGGTAAACACATATGCTTCTCTATTGCTGTTCTGTCAAGTCTACCAACTCAAAAATCATTTTAACTTACCGTATTTCAAAAATTAAAATTTGGAACTGTGTCTTCATACTAGTGAAAAAGGACTCCAAACTGTGTTGAGGAATGTTGGTTTTGTTATTGTTTTGAAACATGTTTTCATTTCTGCATTACACTTTTTATCAATGTCACATTGTACCAGAGGAAAAATAACTTGAGGGAGGAAGGAGTTTTTGGAGTTCATCCTGGTGGGAGTGTAGTAGGGCAGCTCATATGATAACAGTCAGGAAGCAGAGACAAGGAAGGCCTCTGCTAGTCGATGTCCTCTTTTCTCCCACTTTTATTCCATCCAGGCTCCAGCCAATGGAATGGTACTCCCCATATTCAGGGCTCGGCTGTCCCCCTTAGTTACTGTTTCATATGTAGATTGTCTCTAGAAATGGTTTCATATTTCAGTGAAGCAAGTTAAACTTTTTTTTTTTTTTAAAGGAAAATATCACTTCTAGTGATTCAGAAGCATTTATGACTGATTTCAGTTTTTTCTTTTTCTCTTTTGACGGTACAGGGCTTTGAATTCTGGGCTCTTTCTGTGTCTGCAGGTGTTCCATGACTTGAACCATTCCCCTAACCCATCATTTCATTAACTCGTTAGGGCTAAAGTTTTAGGCAAAGTAATTGGGGGTACCTTCCAAGACAAAGAACAGAAACCTTGATGTTAGAAATAAATTCATCTGAGCTGGGCGCCGGTGGCTCACGCCTGTAATACTACCTACTCAGGAGTCTGAGATCTGAGGATCTCGGTTCAAAGCCAGCCCAGGCAGGAGAGTCCTTGAGACTCTTCTTTTTTTTGGGGGGGGGGGTCCGGTCGTGGGGTCTGAACTCTGGGCCTAGGCGCTGTCCCTCAGCTCTTCAGCTCAAGGCGAGCGCTCTACCACTTGAACCACAGCACCACTTCTGGCTTTTTTCTTTTTGCTTATATGGTTCTGAGGAATCGAACCCAGGGCCTCATGCATGCAAGGCAAGCGCTCTACCACTGAGCCACCTTCCCAGCCCTCGTGAGACTCTTATTTCTAGTAAACCACTAGAAAACCGGAAGTGGCACTGTGGCTCAAGTGGTAGAGCGCTCGCCTTGGGCTGAAGAGTGCAGGAACAGTGCCCAAGCCCAGAGTTCAAGCCCCATGACTGACCAAAAAAAATAACAATACAAAAATAAATTCATCTGGATCAAAAAAACTGGTTGTTGAGTCAATGAGTTGAAATACTTCCATACTAACTTCCATACTAACTTTCTTTTTTGGAGATGGGGTCTTGCAATGTAGCCAAGGTTGACCTCAAACTGGTGATTCTCCTGCCTCAACCTCTTGAGTTCTGGGATTCCTTGGCTTGGCCTGGAGAAGATACTCGAAAGCTCTGTCATTGACAGTTACTATGGGTTATCCTGTGGATCTCCTTGACTTTTTTTAGTGTGTGCTTGGATCTGGGTGCTGTATCTGAGCTTTTTCACTTAAGGCTGGTGCTCTCCCTCTTGAGCCACAGCTCCACTTCTGGCTTCTTGAGGGTTAGTTGGAGATAAGAGTTTCACTGGCTTTTCTGCTCAGCCTGGCTTTGAACCCTGACGTTCAGATCTCAGCTTTCTGAGTAGTGAGGATTACAGGACTGAGCCACATCTCTGGTTTCCCTGAGACTTAGTTTTAGTGCTGGACACTGTATAGACTTCTCCCCTCAGAATGAGGAAGCTTGCCTGCACAAGCTCTCACAGTTGATAAACTACAACCTGTTCTTGTAGCAATCCCTAATGAAGACCAGTCACCATTGCTTCAGTGCCTTTAGATGAATCTGGAACCAATATGTATCTTCCTTATCTAGGATGAACCTTGTAATGGAGTTTTCAGCTCCTCTGTCCTTGATGGGGAGCTGGGACAGGCCCAGGTCTCCTGCTGGTTTGGTTTCTCCACAGTTTTTTTTTTTTTTTGGGTGGGGGGGGGTCCGGTCATGGGGCCTGAACTCTGGGCCTGGGCAGCTCTTCAGCTCAAGGCTAGCGCTGTACCACTTGAGCCACAGTGTCACTTCTGGCTTTTTTCTTTTTGCTTATGTGGTGCTGAGGAATCAAACCTAGGGCCTCATGCATGCAAGGCAAGTGCTCTACCACTGAGCCACCTTCCCAGCCCTCTCCATAGTTTTATGCCTTCCTGTCACCATCTTCATGGTGATTGATTCTCTTCCTCTCTTCAGGATCTGGTCTCTTCCTTGTCACTCCTCTACTC
The DNA here is from genome assembly GCF_024711535.1 of Dipodomys merriami. Classification (NCBI taxonomy): domain Eukaryota; kingdom Metazoa; phylum Chordata; class Mammalia; order Rodentia; family Heteromyidae; genus Dipodomys; species Dipodomys merriami. Next base: position 18,669,343 of record NW_027203604.1, read on the forward strand.
AAGCATGGAATAAAATGATCGATGTTCTAATCTGCCATTTTGTTCTGCCTCCTTCCAATATTTGTATTTTATCAGTGAATTTTTGTATTTAGATCCTTGAATCTGATTTCTGAAGTACCAGTCATCTCAATTTATTTAAATTATTTTATCACAAAAACATCTGAAAATACCCAGATAGTCTTTTGAGATTACTATAAGTTGTGAAATTGAAATGAAAATAAATACATATCACTTACTGGGACGATCTTTCATTTTTGCTTGATTAGAATGTAACATCATCTCCTCAATATTCAACATTCCTGGAACACATCATCCCTCGATTTCTTACATTTCTCCAAGATGGTGAAGTCCAGTTTCTTCAGGAGAAACCAGCCCAGGTAATATGTGATCCAGAGTTGCAGTGAGAGAAAAGTGTCATGCTATATGTTTGTAAGCATTTATAAATTAAGACAACTCAGAAAACATGGTTATTATTTAAGAATGAAAGAGGTTTTATTTGACCATGATGAGTCTTGTCTGTACTATCAAATATCAGGAAGCAGAGATCAGGAGAAACTTACTTGTGGCCAGCAAAAAGTGAGAACTTCATCTCAACCAATAAAATCCAGGCATCTGTGACCTAGTTGAATAGAAGATAAATAGGCAGAAGAATCCTTGTTCATGTGGGCAAAATATGAGACCTTATCAAAAAAATAAAAAAAGGGCTGGGGCATGACTCAAGTGATACGGTGACTCCACTCCCCCATCACTCCCCAGTGAGAACTTTGAGAATGAAAGAGGTTTTGTTAGTTCATGCTTTGTCCAAGACTGTTGCCTCCTCAGCTAAGTGTCTTAGTTTTATTCATATATCACATATATCTATATCTATGTATCTCTACATTGTTTATTATAGACCATTAAGACAAACACTAAAGAAAGAAACGGGGGGATGGGGGGAGCGGGGAGGATTGGGCTGGGGGGAGCGGGGGAAGGGATGGGAAGGGGAAACAAAGGAGGAGGCTACAATGCTTGATTAGAAATGTACTCATTGTCTTGCCCATGTAATTGTAACCCCTCTGTACAATATTTTCACAAAAAAAAAAAAAAAAAGAAACATGGTTTAATGATATCACCTTTTACAGGCAATTTCAATACTTTTAATACCTGGACAGTTTTTTATACCATTCCTCACTTGGTCTCCCTATGTTGAGCATCTTAAAACAGTTCTCTTATACCACCTTTTTTTGGTAAATCAGGTCCTCAGGCTTGCTATTTGCTAGGTTGGCACTCTACTACTTGGGTCATGTCTTTAGCACTGCTTTTTTGTTGTTTCAAGTTGGAGTCTAGCAAATTTTTCTGCCTGTGTTGGTTGAACTATGATCCTCCAAATGTCAGCCTTCTAAGTTTCTAGGATTACAAATTAGAGCCACTGGTGCCCATCAACGTATATCTCCTAAGAAGCACTTTTGAAAATTACCCTAACACCAGTGAAAGTTCATTCCTATGACATGTTTTTATGTTGTACCAGTTCAAGAATTTACATATTTACTTGTCTGTCAGCTCCACAGACAGAATCTGTGGAAGCTTGGTACAACTTTACTCCATAGGCCCAAACTAACAGGAGATTGCATTATGGGAGATAGACTGAGGTACAAAGGGACACTTCAAGATATATTCAGTTTGTGTTTTGCTCTTTCATCTTCATTCTACTCCATATTCACACTAGTGACAGTATGAAATACTGATAAGTTGTGGAAGAGAAAAAGTTGCCAGGCAAGGTAGCAACCACCTGTAATTTCAGAACATGGGAAGCAGAAGTAGGATCTCAAGTTTGAGATTATCCTGGTGAGATTATACATAGTGAGACACTGTCTCCAAAAAAGAATATTTGACTTAGTCAGCTAGGTACACAGTTGTGGAAATACTGAAAGAAAATAACAAATTCCAGTACATTGAATTACATTTTTTATTAGCTTTAATTAATTAGAAGGGGTGAGAGATTTCATTATTACATTTCTATATGTTTGTGATCTATCCCAAATAGCCTGGATTCATTTAAATATTCAAGATGCTTAAAAATTACATCCATTTTGTTGTATGGTGGTTGCTATTGCTAGATACTTGGCACTGCATAACATGTAAAAAGTGATACAATTAATTTGGAACTTTTTCTTTTCTCACCAGCAACTTCGGAAGCTAGTGCTTGAAATAATTCATAGAATACCAACCAACGAGCATCTTCGTCCTCATACAAAAAATGTTTTGTCGGTCATGTTTCGCTTTTTAGAGGTAAGCTTTAGGAATAAAGTCTCTCTATATAGCCAGATTCAGAGCTTTCAGAGATTTTGTTACTGCAAAATCCAGTATTATACAGTAGTCTGCCCTCCACTAATTCTGATTCATGTAAGTAACATTTTTTTTCTTAGTGCAGTTTTTCCCCTGGGGTATTAAGAAAAGAACAAAAAACTTTAAAAGATTTAGCTAGGTACTGGTATCGCATGCCTGTAATCCTAGTTACTCAGGAGGCTGAGATCTGAGGATCAAAGTTCAAAGCCAGCTGGTGGGAAAGTCTGAGACTTTTATCTGCAATTAACTATAGAAAGCTGAAGGGAGCTGTGGCTTAAGTGGTAGAGCACTAGCCTTGAGCACAAAAACTCAGGGACAGTGCCCATGCCCAGAATTCAAGTCCCAGGACCAGCACCAAAAAAAAAAAAAAAAAAAAAGGGATTAATTTGTTAAAAATATTTAATTTTACCGGGCACCAGTGACTCACGCCTGTAATCCTACCTACTCAGGAGGTTGAGATCTGAGGATCACAGTTCAAAGCCAGCCCAGGCAGGAAAGTCCGGGAGACTCATCTCCAATAAACCACCAGAAAACTGAAAGAGGTGCTTTGGCTCAAGTGGTAAAGCACTAGCCTTGAGCTGAAGAGCTGAGAGACAGTGCCCAGGCCCAGAGTTCAAGCCCTACGACCAACTAACAAGAAAGTTTAGAAAGATGAATTGACTGATGATAATTTTTCTAAATTACGTAGTTTGAAACTACAAATTTGCAGTCCACAGACAGGTCTAGGCTTGTTTGCCTGGTCTTTTGTGTTGTATGGATCTTTCTCACTACTCTACTTTAGTGGGTGCTCAGAAGGAAGACCTGCTCTTGGGGGATCCATTTGTTTCCTTTTAAGCTGGTCTCTAAAGTTGTTTTCCTGTCATCTTAGTCTTAATATGTTTAGAATTCTATTGTATCATTGGGCCTTCTTGGCAAGAGAAGCTTTCCAAAACAGAAATTGGATTCAAGTGTTGGCTCCATCATTTCTTAGCTATAACCTGTTAGCCACATTGTTTACCTTCTGTGAGGCTTTTAACCTCATAGGTAAAATGTGGTTGGAACCCCTCCCATAGCCTAAAGTGCTCAGACAGGGTCCTGTGCATTGTGGGTTCTGATCTAGTAATTTTTCTTTTTTGGCATTGGCAGTACAGATTGATTATTTATTCCTAACCCAAAGCTTTTGGATTTTCAAATATTTGTATATACATAATGAAATATTTTAGCATCATAGTCCAAATCTAAATATGGAATTCACTTACAAATCATTTACACTTAATATATGTAGCTCAAAGGTAATTTTATATCCTACTTTTAATGTGTTTGTGTTTTGACTGGCCCAGCATATGAGGTCAGGTGTGGACTGTTCACTTATGGTATCATGTGGGTGCTCAAAGAACCTTTCAGGTTTAGGTGAGTTTTTGGCTTAGGGATGTTCAGCCTGTTTTTTGAAGCAGTGAACACTGTCAATTTGGCCTTGAAAACATTAGTTCAAGGTGTGACTTGCCAATTATGCCAGTTCAGCCATCTCAGGGTTATTACATAGAGTTGGCTGACAGGATGTCCTGCATGTAGGTGGTCCATCGATGCCCATGGCACTTCCTGTCTGGGAAAGCTTTGTTCTGGGAGTTAGGAATTTTTAGCAAATCAAAATGGGAAGTGTGTATATAGAAAATATTTAGAAAATTATTCTTTGATCTTAAGATTAAAACATCTTTGAAAGCATAACTTCTTTTCATGTTTATTTTAAAGACGGAAAATGAAGAAAATGTTCTTATTTGTCTAAGAATAATTATTGAACTACACAAACAGTTCAGACCACCGATCACACAAGAAGTAAGTTACTTATCCTCGTAGCATTTATCAAGTGTTAAGTTCCTTCTTCTTATGAATTTTAAAGTTGACTGGACACTGTAGAAAGCAAAGTCTAGGCACTTCTTTGTAGGTTTGCCAATTCATTTATTTTGAATGTTTATGCCAGTATTTTCCTAAATTTGTTCATGCTATTGTATTTACATATGAGATGTATTGGAAGTTTCCAGTCATTTTCTGTTTGAGAAGGAAAGAGTTAAGATGGGAGTTGTGAAGTCATAGCTGGGTGGACATTAGCTCTGCACCTTAGAGTGGTATTTGGTGAGGTCATAGCCTTGAGATTCTTCTCTGTAATATGGGTTGATTACAGTATATCCTCAAAATGTGTGAGGAATTTATTACAGTTAATTTATAAGAGCTTATTAATTTTATAAAAGTTGAAACCTGGCAGTGGCGCTGTGGCTCAAGAGGTAGAGCGCTTGCCTTGAGCTGAAGAGCGCAGGGACAGCGCCCAAGCCCAGAGTTCAAGCCCCATGACTGACCAAAAAACAAAACAAAAAGTTGAAACCCCAAAAAAAAAAAAAAAAAAAAAAGTTGAAACCCAGTTATTGCCATCTATTTTCAGTAAGCATAGTGTACTCACCATAATTATGAACATTTCTTCTCATAGGATCGATAACCTTAGTAAATTCTTGCTGTAGATTACTTGGCAGTTAAGCATAAATATGATGGAGAATTTCTGCTTGGCACTATTTTCCTTTTTTTTCTCTCTCTCTCTCTCTATATATATGCACACTTCTGTATAATTGTGACAGTATTGCATGTAAAATTTTTATGTCATAATGACTTCATTTCACTTTATAAGTATTTTCCCAATCATAGAAAAATTACTAAAAAAAATTTTTGGCAACACTTGGGATTAAACTAGGCCTCAAACTTGCTAGGAATGTACTCTACCACTTGAGTCCAGCCCTAAAAATTCCTTATAAAGTTAATGGTATATATTATTTTTTCTTACAGGTTTCCTTATTTCTTTATATTTAAAGTGTTTTTATTACTAGTACTATATATCTTTGTTTATAATTCAAGTTAACTCAATGAGTCAGTCAAATGTGTCGTTGCTTTAGTTCTAATATATTGCCAAGATGATTTCTAGAAAGGGTTCAGCAATTTTTGGTTGCTTAGTATGAGGTTCTCCTTCTTACTATATTCTTTAGAGTATTGTGTGTTCATATTTCTTTATTTTTGGGGCGGGGGTCCAGTTGTGGGGCCTGAACTCTGGACCTGGGCACTGTCCCTCAGCTCTTCAGCTCAAAGCTAGCGCTTTACCACTTGAGCCACAGTGCCACTTCTGGCTTTTATCTTTTTTGCTTATGTGGTGCTGAGGAATTGAACCCAGAGCCTCATGCATGCAAGGCAAACACTCTACCACTGAGCCACCTTCCCAGCCCCCGGCTTTTTTCTTTTTGCTTATGTGGTACTGAGGAATCGAACCCAGGGCCTCAAGCATGCAAGGCAAGCGCTCTACCGCTGAGCCACCTTCCCAGCCCGTGTGTTCATATTTCTGAGAGGCAAAAAGCAGTATTTTAGTTTTCATTTCTTAGAATTAGGAGCTCTTTTTTATTGGGGGGGGGGGTCTGGTTGTGGGGCCTGAACTCTGGGCCTGGGTGCTATCCCTCAGCTCTTCAGCTCAAGGCTAGCGCTCTACCACTTGAGCCACAGCGCCACTTCCGGCTTTTTTTCTTTTTGCTTATGTGGTGCTGAGGAATCGAACCCAGGGCCTCAAGGCAAGCAAGGCAAGTGCTCTACCACTGAGCCACCTTCCCAGCCCCTTAGGAGCTCTTTTCATTCCTTTTATTTTACAGTTCATTTCCATTGCCTGTTTATCTTTTCTGGCATCTCCCCACCTGTTTTATGAGTTTTTGTACATTTAGGCAATTAAAAATTTCTACTTTTAAATGTGTTCTTACATGTTTTTTTCTCTTTTTAGATTCATCATTTTTTGGATTTTGTAAAACAGATTTACAAGGAGCTTCCAAAAGTAGTGGTATGTTTTTACTGTAGTTTGGATTTATTAACATTTATTATCTGGGATTTGTAGAAACATTTGAGAAGACATTGCTAATAATAGGGAAGGTTTAGTGATGACTAAAATCTAGGTTGATAAATAGAAATTCAAAGATAAAAATTCTTTTGATTTTAGCTGGGCACCAGTGGCTCATGCCTATAATCCTAGACTTTTGGGGTGAGATCTGAGGATTGCAGTTCAAAGCCAGCCTGGGTAGGAAAGCTGTGAGACTCTTATCTCCAATAAACTACTCAGAAAAAGCCGGAAATGGTTCTGTGCTCAAGTGGTAGAGTGCTAGCCTTGAGCACGAAGAGACTTAGCAATCAATGCTCAGGCCCTGAGTTTAAGCCCCAGGATTGAACAAAAAAAAATTCTTTTGATTTCCTTATTTAGCTTAAAAACTTTTTGTTAATTAATTTTTTTATTGGTTGTCGGGCTTGAACTCTGGACCTGGGTGCTGTCCCTGAGGTCTTTTGCTCAAGGCTAGAGCTCTACCACTTTGAGCCACAGTGCCACTTCTGGTTTTCTGGTGGTTAATTGAAAAGTCTCACGGACTTTCTTGCCTAGCCTGGCTTTGAACTCTGGTCTTCAGATCTCAGCCTCTTGAGAAGCTAGGATTACAGGCATGAGCCACTGGCGGCTGGCTAAAAACTTCTATTTTTTTGTTAACATAAAAGCAGTAAATTTTCATTGTAGAAATTTTAGTAAAAGCAAACAGTTACCCAAATCTCATTTGAAAGCAACTGTTACCATTGAGGTTTTGTCTTATTTTTCACTTTGTGCATTTTATATAAATGATGGAGCTCAAAAATCTATTTTGGTTGCTGGCGCGCTGGTGGCTCATACCTGTAATCCTAGCTACTCAGGAGGCTGAGATCTCAGAATTGTGGTTCAAAGCGCAGGAAAGTCTGTAAGACTCTTATCTCCAATAAACCACTAGAAAACCAGAAGTGGTGCTGTGGCTCAAGTGGTACAGTGCTGTCCTTGAGCTGAAGAGCTGAGGGACAGTGCCCAGGTTGAGTTTAAGCCCCACAACCAATTAAAAAAAAAAATCGTTTTTTGGGAGTAGGTTTATATTTTGATCTTTATATGTAAGTATATAATTTTTTTTTCTAGGGTATTAATAAGTATAAGCATTTTGCTTTCTACTACTAAATATTACTTATATTTTTATAAGGTATGTTTTGTTTGACTGTGGCAATTTTGATTGTTTTGATGTAGAATCGCTATTTTGAGAACCCTCAAGTAATCCCCGAGAACACAGTGCCACCTCCAGAAATGGTTGGTATGATAACAACAATTGCTGTCAAAGTCAACCCTGAGCGGGAGGATAGTGAGACACGGACGGTAGGTGTTGGTAGCCGGCCCACCCAGTTTATCTACTTTCCTGGGGCTCCTCTACTTGGCAGAGGACACAGTGTGCTACTATAGGTTTTTAAAGACCACTGAAGTTTTTTCTCTCTCTCTGTATTTTTTAATATTTGGAGGCATTTAATGTAAGTAATATATATATATATATATATATTATAAATAAAATAAATAGAAATAGATGTGAAAATAAATCTATATCTGGTCAGAGCCTCATTCAGGCAGAAGTGGTGAAAATGAACCATTGGATCTGAGGGAGACCAGGATACAAAGATCAGTGTGTCTTGGAATGTTAGTGAAGTCCTTGAAGTTATAAAGTTGTTGTTTGAGCACTGGGCCCCAGGACAATTCCAGAACAGTGTCCTAGCCCTACCTCTTAGCTTTTCTGACATTGGGGATCCTTCTGACCTTATTTCTTTCTCTTACTGTCTTGAAAACCTGGCTTGTGAGATTTTGTGTAGGTAACACTGCTGTAGAGATAATATGTTATATTGTTTATGTAGTGTCTGGCACATATTGAGCTTTTTTGGGTGGGGGATTACTGGGAATGGAACTCAGGGCCTTGTGCTTGCTTAGCAAGTGATCTATCTCTTGAGCCATGCCTCTGGCCCCAATGTTGAGCTGTTGCCATAATGCATATTCATAGCATTGAATTAAAAATATTTCATTGCCTGTGCTTGTCTTACTGAAATGATCGTGTGGAATTTTTCAGTTTGTACTAAGATGAACATGAGACTTGGGTTTTTTTTTTTGTCGGTTGTGGGGCTTGAACTCTGGGCCTGAGCGCTGTCCCTCAGCTCTTCAGCTCAAGGCTAGTGCTCTAGCGCTTGAGCTACAGCACCACTTCCCCTTTTCTGGTGGTTTATTGGAGATAAGAGTTTCACGGACTTTCCTGCCTGGGCTGGCTTTGAACCTCGATCCTCAGATCTCAACCTCCTGAGTAGGTAGGATTACAGGCATGAGCCACTGGCACCCGGCTAGACTTGGGTTTTTAGTAATAATTTCACTACTTCATTTTTCTTAGGAATTTTTTTGTGTCACATTGATTTTTCCTTATCTGTTCATAACCTTTTTGTGTTTATATTTTGGATCTGACATTTTCCTTTGCTGCTTTTTGTTCTTAAATATTTTCAGTTATATGTGGTGTGTGGTGTACAGTGTTGGGAAGGTGGCTCAATGGTAGAGTGCTTGCCTCTCATGCATGAGGCCCTGGGTTTGATTCCTCAGCCCCACATAAGCAGAAAAAGATGGAAGTGGTGCTGTGGCTCAAGTAGTAGAGTACTAGCCTTGAACTGAAGAGCTGAGGGACAGTGCCCAGGCTCAGAGTTCAAGCCCCACAGCCAAAAAAAAAAGGTGGTATATAGAGTAGTTACAGTTATGTAAGTCAGGAAAAGGGTACATTTTTTTTGGACAGTGTCACCCCTTCTCTTACTCTCTCGTTTTTCCCTCCCATCTCCTTTTTTGTTTTGAGAGGCCTTTCATTTTTTTCTTGTATATAGAAAATAACTGTTTACAAATATCTGAGTAAAACACATACTTTTTATTTTTTTATTAATATTATTTTCTTTTTCTTTTTCCTGGGGCTTGAACTCGGGGCCTGGGTGCTGTTCCTGAGCCTCTTTGTGCTCAATTGCTTAGCACTCTGCCACTTGACCCACAGTGCCACTCTTGATTTCTCTTAAGTAGTTTCTTGGCGATAAGAGTCTCATGGACTTTGCTGCCTGGGCTGGCTTCAAACCATGATTCTCAGATCTCAGCCTCCTGAATAGGCATGAGCCACAAGTGCCTGGCTAATATTTTCTTTTAAGTGAACTAATATTATCATAATTATTTTTCTTGGGCTGGGAAGGTGGCTTAGTTGTAGAGTGTTTGCCTTGTATGCATGAGGCCCTGGGTTCGATTCCTCGGCACCACATAAAACAGAAAAAGCTGGAAGTGGTGCTGTGGCTCAAGTGGTAGAGCACTAGCCTTGAGCTGAAGAGCTGAGGGATAGTGCCCAGGCCCAGAGTTCAAGCCCCATGACCAACAAAAAAAAAATTTCTTTCTCTTTGGGTGGATTTTCCTGTTTTTTCCCAGTGTGATTACATTAGAAAAGTTAAAATCCTTCACATTAAATAATAGTTCTGTGTACTTAGAATTTTCATCTCAGTTATTTGTAAAAATGTGAGTGGTTTTTTCTTGCTTCACTGTAGTGATGCTTAGCAGTGGGAACTGGCTGGGCTCTTGTTGGTGTCACAGTGATAACCACATTCTTCTTTGCATCTTACAGCACTCCATCATTCCAAGAGGATCACTTTCTCTCAAAGTGTTGGCAGAATTGCCCATTATTGTTGTTTTAATGTATCAGGTAAGTGTATTGCTTTTTAATTTTTTTTTTTTTTTTTTTTTTTTGGTCAGTCATGGGCTTGAACTCTGGGCATGGGCAATGTCCCTGCACTCTTCAGCTCAAGGCGAGCGCTCTACCACTTGAGCCAAAGCATCACTTCCAGTTTTCTGGTGGTTTATTGGAGATAAGAGTCTCACAGAGTTTCCTGCCCGGGCTGGCTTTGAACCACGATCCTCAGATGTCAGCCTCCTGAGCAGTTAGGATTATAGCTATGAGCCACTGGCGCCCAGCTTGCTTTTTAATTTTGTTTCTTTTTTTTTTTTTTTGCTTCTCTGTAAGAATGTTCTCATCTGTTTTTCTGTAGCCAAAAATGTATATGAAAAGTACAAACTAAAGCCAGGTTTGGTGGCTCATACCTGTAATCTTAATTATTGATGAGGCTGACATGAAACCAGCCAGGTAGACAAGTACATGAAACTCTAAAATTACCAACAGAAATCCTGGCTGGAGATGTGGCCCAAGTGGTAGAGCACCAGCCCAACAAGCAAGTTGAGCAAGCACAAGGCCCTGCATAAATCCCCGTACAAACAAAAAGACAAAACAAGAACAAAAATTACCCCCCCATACTGTAGTAGATCCCACAGTTTCCTTGGTGTGCCATCTAATTTTGCTGTAGTGGAATGTAAAAATATAAAAATGTGGTATCTTTTTTTTTTAAGCTCTACAAGCTAAACATCCACAACGTTGTCGCTGAATTTGTGCCCTTGATCATGAATACCATTGCCATTCAGGTTTCTGCACAAGCCAGGTGAGACGTCTTCCAATTGTCATGTAGCTGCCTGCCACAGAGCTGTGCTGAAAAGTAATGCTCACTGCTGTCATTATAAACTGATGAAAATTACAAGTTAAAATTTGGTAAAACCAGGTGCCAATGGCTCAAGCTACACAGGAGGCTAAGATCTGAGGATTATAGTTGAAAGCCAGCCTGGGCAGTAAAGTCCATGAGACGCTTACCTCCAATAGATTACTCAGAAAAGTCTGGAAGTGGCACTGTGGTAGAGTGCTAGCCTTGAGGAAAAGGAGCTCAGGGACAGCACCCAGTCCCTGATTTCAAGCCCCAGGACTGGCAAAAAACAAAAAAAAATTTTTTTTTTGGTAAAGTTTAATTGGTAAAGTTTAATTTGGTAAAGTTTTTTTTAGCTTATCTTGTAGTGGTAATGATTATAGTTATTTTAGTCCCTTATTTTGAAAAGATGTTACAATACTTTGGTTTCTGTTGTCTTTTTTTTTTTTTGTCGGTTGTGGGGCTTGATCTCTGGGCTTGGGTGCTGTCCCTGTGCTCTTCAGTTGAAGGTGAGTGCTCTACCGCTTGAGCCACAACACCACTTCCAGTTTTCTAGTGGTTAATTGGAGATGAGAGTCTCACGGACTTTTCTGTCCGGGCTGGCTTTGAATTATGATCCTCATATCTCAGCCTCTTCATTAGCTAGGATTATAGTGTGAGCCACCGGCACCCGGCTTTTTTTTTTTCAGTCATGGGGCCTGAACTCTGGGCCTGGGCACTGTGCCTCAGCTCTTCAGCTCAAGGCTGGTGCTCTACCACTTGAGCCACAGCACCATTTCTGGCTTTTTCTGTTTATGTGGTACTGAGGAATTGAACGCAGGACCTCATGCATGCAAGGCAGGCACTCTACCTCGGAGCCACTTTCCTAGCCCCAGTTTCTGTTATCTTGTAAGTTTAGAAGTGTTATTTAGCCTGGCGCCACCAGTGGCTCAGGCCTGTAATCCTAGCTACTCAGGAGGCTGAGATCTGAGGATCCTGGTTCCAAGCCAGCCAGGGCAGCAAAGTCTGTGAGACTCTTATCTCCAATAAACCACTAGAAAACCGGAAGTAGTGCTGTAGCTGAAGAGGTAGAGTGCTCACCTTGAGCTGAAGAGCGCAGGGACAGTGCCCAAGCCCAGAGTTCAAGCCCCACAACTGACCCCCTCCTCCCCCGCACCCTGGGAAAAAGAAAAAAAAGTGTCATTGAACATTACTGAGACTTGTGGGATGTCTGTGCCTTTCTCACTTTCAAGTCTTTGTTCTGGCTGTTTCTGTTGACCACTAGAGAGTTCTTTACCTTCTTAGGGACACCTCACCAAACGCAGAGTCTGTGTACAGGCTAATACCACACTCATTCTTTTGAGTCTTTTCTCCAATTTCATAGCTTTCTTCCTCAGACCTTTATGGCTTACTGTTTTGACTTGTGGTCTCTCTGGCTGAGGCAGTTGAGGCAGGGTCTGATGTGACCCCCAGCCCTGGACTTGTATTGTGTTGGCTTTGTGCCACTTACATTGTGGCTACTGTGAAGTGGTTTGGCAGACTGCTTGCTTTAGGGTCTTTAAGCCCTTTGTATTATTTGGAAGTGCAAAGAAGTAGAGATGCATTCCTATTGCTTCTGTGTTCTAGTCTGGATAGAAATGAACTTGGTCCTGCTGTTACAGGCATTTAATTAGTGGCACCTAAAGAGTGAGGGCTAATACTGTAAATTTTATTCAATTTTATTCCCTCTCAGGCAACATAAGCTTTACAACAAGGAGTTGTATGCTGACTTCATTGCTGCTCAGATTAAAACATTGTCATTTTTGGCATATATCATCAGAATTTACCAGGTGAGTTTGCTGACTTTCTATGCAGTAAAAGTCACCATTTGTGAGTGTATGCTTTGAGTTGACAGTTGCTAACTGTGAAAAATCCAGCATGTCAAAATATAGAACATTCCTGTCACCATGGTATTTCTTTATTTTGTTGCTAATCCCTGCACATGGTGGTGTTTTCTGCCTCCAAAGTTTTGCCCTCTTCATTGTCACAGAGATCAGCTCATCCATTGCATAGTGAATACAACTTGTTGAGTGACTACTTTCACTTAGCAATAATGCTGAAAGCTGTCCTTGTTATTTCATCAAGGGTGGAATTCTTTTTTTTTTTTTTTTAAATAATGTTGGTTGTTAGGCTTGAACTCAGGGCCTGGGAACTCTCCCTGAGCTCTTTTACTCAATGCTAATGTTCTACCACTTTGAGTACCAGCTCCACTTGTGGTTTTTGAGTGGTTAATTGGAGAAAAAAGTCTCATTAGAACTTTTCTGTTAGGGCTCACTTCCAGCTGTGATTCTCAGATCTCAGCCTTGTGAGTAGCTAGGATTATAGGCTTGAGCCACCAGTGCTTGGCAAGGGTAGAATTCCTTTAGTGTAGGATGTTGTCTTACTACATCATCTACCTTAGTAAAATCCCATAAAATGGGAGGTTTAAACAGCACACGTATTAGTTGCCAGCACCTGGCAGTTTGGAATTTTCTTCACCATCCTGGCAATGTTATTGTTGTTTCCCTCTTACAGGAGCTGGTAACCAAGTACTCGCAGCAGATGGTAAAAGGAATGTTACAGTTGCTTTCAAATTGTCCAGCAGAGACTGCACATCTCAGAAAGGAACTTCTGATTGCTGCAAAACACATTCTTACCACCGAACTAAGAAACCGTATGGCTGTCTTTCCTTTGAATGCTTGTCTGAGCCTGTTGGCTTCTTGGAGGTGGGGGTGGGGCTCCGTGGCAGTCCACGGTTATGCTGCTACATCTCCACATGTACTTTTTATTTAATTGCTTTCGTGAATGTATATTCTTTTTTCTTCTTGCGTCATCTCTGATTGCCTGCCTATACTCCCAGTCTCTTCGCGGCATAAGGGGTCTCCTTTTATCTTTACAAAATCCTCAATGTGCTGTTTATTTCCTTAGCTTAAGTTATGAATATCTTGACTGATACTTTGCTGCCTTTCTAAATTTTTTGGAATTGCAAGTAGCTATTGCTCAATTATAGCTAGCAGTCTTTAAAAGAAGAACAAAGTATGTTTACACTGTTCATTGCTGTGAAAATGATTATTTCTATGCATAAGGCTGATTTTTTTCTAATCTGATAATTCACCAGATTGATTTTTACTGATCTTATACTTTTTCTGTGAATATTGGTGGATAGTTATTAATACTTTGCTTATGTGATATGTCCAAATTTTAGATTAAAGTTAAATCCTAATTATTTAGAGATGTTAAGTCATTCAGAACAGTTGTTTTATTTGTCATGAGCTTGTAAACCAGAGAGTGTGTAAAACTGAGTGTGGGCTTCCTTACAGTTTTTAAACATGAAAGTAAAGGTTGCAGTCTGCTTTCCCATATGGATTCAAAAGCAAATTATTAGTTATTTAGCCACATTTGGAGATCATACACTGCCTGGGCCTCTGCTTGCCTCCAGAGCTGCCTAGCTGCCATTGCCACGTGGCTGGGATGCTTCCTTTGCAATGTATGGCCTTTCCTCCATTTTCATCTCTGAACAATACAGAAAAGAAGAGCTTTAAGGGGCTGGGAAAGTGGCTCCTTGGTGGTGTTCTTGCCTTGCATGCATGAGGCCCTGGGTTTGATTCCTCAGCACCACATAAGCAGAAAAAGCCAGAAATGGTGCTGTGGCTCAAGTGGTAGAGCACCAGCCTTGAGCTGAAGAGCTGAGGGACAGTGCCCAGCCCCAGAGTTCAGGTCCCACAACAACAAAAAAAAGAGCTTTGAGAAACATACCAAATCCTGTTTATAGTTGACCCTTGGTATACGTGGATCTCTGGTTCTAAGGAGACTGCCTCAGAGAAAATCCACAGATACTCTGATGCAGTGTGTTTAGAGCTATGCTACAGGTACTTGATTTATTCTTCCCATAGCACCACCCAACTTCTGCTAAAGACATGTTGCCCCTCAACAAATATATGACAGTTGCTTTATCATTTAAATCAGCACATTACAGCCCTTATTGGCTTGGTAAAGGAGTACCACATTTTTACCTTGCTTCAAGGCATCATTTGCTTTTTGGGAAGTGTAGTATGGCAGAATTAAGGGCAGTATAACACTCAGCAGATCCCACAGCAATATGACCCAATTGGTGATAACATGGGACTGATGGAGCTTCTCAGATCAAGTGATGAACATGCAGTAATTTGAAATATTTGTCATTGCAGTATTTTTTTGTTTGTGTGTTAGTCCTTGAATTTGAACTCAGGGCCTGGCCAGTGGCCTTGAACTCTTTGCTCAAGGCAAGCATTCTGCCTCTTGAGCCACTTCTGGCTTTTTTGGTAGTTTAGTGGAGGTAAGAGAGTCTCATTCTTGCCCGGGCTGGCTTCAAACTGCAATCCTCATATCTCATCCTCCTAAGCAACTAGGATTATAGGCGTGAGTCACCAGTGCCTGGCTAATAGTGCAATTTGGAAAAAAAATTTTAATTTATAATGTAGCTGCACTTGGTCAAAAGCAAGTGTAATGAGTGAATATGGCAGCTTACTGTACTGAGGTGTGACCTGTGTCTCTGTTGCCACTGTCGCATTGCCTTCCCAGTGTCCCTGTCACAAGTGTAGTGTAGTGAGGTTTGCGATTTTGTCTGAGCATCTGGGTACTATGAGGTGTCCATGTGTGGCTGTGTGGTTGTCAGGGTTCCCAAGTAGAACCCTGATTAGAACTGCACAGTCGGGCTCTTTTGGCCATAAAGTGTGATGTTAAGTCATTGTCAGCACTTGCTCACCTGGGTTGATCCAGGCTGCTCTTGTCCAGGCTCTGATCTTCTTAGACCCCTATTGAGTTCATCTTTTAGACTACTCTTTTGGAGTGGTCTCTAATCATTGAGTTTTTTTTGTGTGTGTGTGGTTTTTTTTAAAGCAAACTTGGTTTTGACCTTTGTAGTAAGTAGTCCCTGGATTTGAGTAGGTAAAAGCATTGCATCTCAGAAAGGATAATTGGGAGAAATAATAGTAAAAAGACTCATGCCATTAGTTACCATCACGTATGAGTTTTATCATTTTCTTTTAGTCTTCCCTTTTTTTTTTTTTAAATGTGGGGCTTGAACTCAGGGCCTAGGCTCACTGTCCCTGAGTTGTTGTTGTTGTTGTTGTCGTCGTCGTCGTCATCGGTCATGGGGCTTGAACTCTGGGCTTGAACGCTGTCCCTCAGCTCTTCAGCTCAAGGCTAGTGCTCTACCACTTAAGCCACAGCACCACTTCCAGTTTTCTGAGTGGTTTATTGGAGATAAGAGTCTCACAGACTTTGCTGCCTGGGCTGGCTTTGAACCGAGATCCTTAGATCTCAGCCTCCTGAGTAGCTAGGATTACAGGTGTGAGCCACCAGTGCCCAGCTCTTAGCCTTCTTTCTTTGATATGGGTTGCCAAGTGGCAACCCATTTGTACTAATTCTGAGGAACTCAATGACTTTGAGAAATCCTGAGTGTTCTTAGCAGAATTTCACTGTTTTTCTAGAGAGTTCTACTTTGGAATCATGTAGAAGTTATGGGAGCCAGTGGCTATGCAGTTCAGTTTCATTATTTGCAGTTTTAATCTCTTTGTCAGCCTTCCAGCATTGGGTATCTGACCCTTTCATCATTCCTCTGTGTCTCCTGAATCTCAACCACCTTTACCCCCTTCTGATGTCAGGAGATTGCTTGTTGCTGCTTTCCAGTAGCATTTGGCATTTCTGGTGTTGCCTTGCTTTGGAAATTAATCAATAATGCATATTGTGTCTCAAGGATATAATTTTTAATGGCTCTTTGCTGGTGCAAGTGACTTGACTTACTGAAACTGGGCTGGCCATATTGTCAGGCTTGTTCCACAGAACCTAAACATCCATTGGATATTTACTTCACTTAGCTGTTTTTTTTTTTTTGCTGGTACCAGTGTTTGAACTCTGGGCCTCATATTTGCTCAACTTGTTTGTTTGTGGCTGGAACTCTACCAGTTGACCTATGTATCCAGTCCTGCTTTTTGCTGATGGAGTCTCACAGACTTTTCTACCCAGGATGGATTTTTGAACCATGATCCTGTGGATGTCAGCTTCGTAAGTAGCTAGGATTACAGGTGTGAACCACTAGTATCTGGCTTATGTTTCTTATTTTTAGTTTATTCTCTGACGTTAAACATGACCCATGACATCTTCGCAGGTAAATGGTTTTGGTGGCCCAGCAGAGCCAGTGCCTTAGTCTGAGACAGCACATGTCCCTTTCTGCTCTCCTGTGTGTCCATTTTCTTTGCTTAACAGGCTTCACACTGTCAGCTTTGAAAGCACTATGAAGTAGTTTTGTGTATAATTGCTCTCGTAGATGATATATGCAATATGTTTTGTTTTCTAGAGTTTATTCCTTGCATGGACAAACTGTTCGATGAATCCATACTAATTGGCTCAGGATATACTGCTCGAGAGACTCTACGGTATGAGATGAGATGAATTATATCTGGTTAAACGCCAGGGATAGTAATGAATGGGACTTAATGTTATGAATATTTTAATAGATGCAGTTGGGCTTCGTCTTATAAATTGGATTTTTTTTTTTTTTTTTTTTTTTTTGTCGGTCGTGGGGCTTGAACTCTGGGCCTGGGTGCTGTCCCTCAGCTCTTCAGCTCAAGGCGAGCGCTCTACCACTTGAGCTACAGCACCACTTCCGGTTTTCTAGTGGTTTATTGGAGATAGGAGTCTCACGGTCTTTCCTGCCCGGGCTGGCTTTGAACCGCGATTCTCAGATCTCAGCCTCCTGAGTAGCTAGGATTACAGGCGTGAGCCACCGGCGCCCGGCGGATTTTTTTTTTTTTTTTTGTGGGGAAGCAGTACTGGGGCTTGACCTCAGGACTTGGGTGTTCTCCTTTAGCTTTTTTGCTCAAGGTTGGCACTCTCTACTTGAGCCACATGTCTACCTCTGCCTTTTTGCTGGCTATTTGGAGATAAGAGCCTCTCAGATTTGTCTGTCTGCCTTTGAATTGAGATCCTCTTCTCTGAGCTACCTGAGTAGGCAGGAATACAGACATGAGCCACTGGCACTTAAACATGTAATTAAAAAAAGTAATTTTTGGAAAGGCTTCATATTGCTTTTTGTGTCTTCACTAAATGAAATCAGAGTAGTACCTTCCAAGGAGAGAGAAGAAAGCCTTTAGCCCTGTGCAGGAAGTTTAAGTAACATGACTAATATTTTGGTGTATTTCCTTCCAGCCCTTCCCTTTCTCTTTGTTACTTTAACATTGTTACTTTAAAAAATAAAATGTAGCTGGGAGCTGGTGGCTTACACCTATAGTATTAGCTACTCAGGAGGCTGAGATTTGAGGATTGTGGTTCAAAGTCAGCCTGGGCAGGAAAAGCCTGTGAGACTCTTATCTCCAATAAACTACTCTGAAAAAGCTGGAAGTGGCACTGTGGCTCAAGTGGTAGAGCACTAGCCTTGAGCAAAAGAAGCTCAGGGACAGTACCTGGGCCCAGAGTTCAAGCCCCAGGATCGTCTTAAGAAAAAAAAGGAAAAAAATGTAATATGGTCATAGAAAAGAAGATTATTCATCTGTATAATAAAGAAGTTTTTGTGTGCGTGTGCTGGTTCTGGGGCTGGAATTTTGGGGTTAGGGTCTGTCCCTGAGCTCTTGTGCTCAAGGCCAGTGTTCTACCACTTGAGCCACAGCTCCATTTCCAGCTCTTTGTGGTTAATTGGAGATAAGAGTCTTACGGACTTTTCTGCCTGGGCTCACTTTGAACTGTGATCTCAGCCTCCTGGGTAGCTAGGAATACAGGTGTGAGCCACTGGTAACTGGCAATAAGGAATTTTTTTTCTTCCAGTAAGGGAGGTATGATGAATCTTTAGAAAAATGTGCACGACATTTTAAATCCTGTGCATTATTATATAAACTATTGTTATATTAACAGGAGGAGTTGAACTTACTTGAAACTATCTGAGATTGTTTTATGGCTTTCTGTTTTCCTTAGATAAAACCCAAACTCTTGGCAGTAGCATGCAAATCTCTTTGTGATTTGCTTCTTCACACTTGTCCTAAATTGTTTTATTTTATTTTTTATTTTTTATTTTTTTGGGTCCAGTCGTGGGGCCTGAACTCTGGGCCTGGGCACTGTCCCTCAGCTCTTCAGCTCAAGGCTAGAGCTCTACCACTTGAGCCACAGTGCCACTTGCGCTTTTTTCTTTTTGCTTATGTGGTGCTGAGGAATCGAACGCAGGGCCTCATACATGCAAGGCAAGCGCTCTTCCACTGAGCCACCTTCCCAGCCCCTTGTCCTAAATTGTTATGTTGTTCTCCCTCCCCATCCCGTTCCCCTCCACTTGCTGTGTTCACTTCCCCTCCTTAGCCTACTACTGCTACTCCTAGTCTCCTAGTGCTACTCTGGACAGTTTTTCCCGAGGACCTTTGTCTTCCTTGTTGACTCTCTGGCTTTTTGCCTGTGTCCACTTTTTGTCTGTAAGGTTCAGCTTCAATGTCTCGTCAAAGGGACTTGTCCTGAAAAAGTTCCCCTCCTGGTCCTTCTCACTTCTTCCTCAGCACCTGTCAGCTTTTCTAATGTATTTCCCTCCTCATGTGTTCTCCATGAATTAAGCTCTATGAGCGCAGACTGTGTTCTAAAGTTACTGTGATATCTCTGCTGTCCTGAGCCTAGAACTATAGCCTGAACATTATTATTATATTTCTGAGATGATTATAAGTTGCTGACCCACATACACTCCTTACCTTTGAGCATCAAAACCACAAAATGCCGCTGCAAAGTATTCCTGCTCAGGTTAGCCACAAGTAGTATCTGTTAGGAATTTTAATGGCAAGAGTGAAAGTTAACCTTTCACTAGGCAAGGAAAGATTATAATAGCATCATGACAAGACTTGAGCACAGTGTTTCATACCTGTAATCCCAGTTACATAGGAGGCATAGTGGTACACTGCCTCTTAGCCAATGTGAGGGCCTGAGTTCAAAACTTAGTACTGCCAAAAAAAAGACTTGTTGGGCCTTTTAGTTTAGTCCTGCTCCTGGGAGGGAGGCATGACTAGGGCTATAGCAAACTTAGCTGTGTAATCCCAGTGTGTGTTCTAGCAGATAATGAAATTCATGGGGCCTACAGAGAATCAGCACTAACAGGGTCTCTGTCCACAGGCCCCTTGCCTACAGCACACTGGCCGACCTAGTACACCATGTTCGCCAGCACCTGCCCCTCAGTGACCTCTCTCTCGCTGTCCAACTCTTTGCCAAGAACATTGATGATGAGTCCCTGCCCAGCAGCATCCAGACCATGTCCTGCAAGCTCCTGTTGAACCTGGTGGACTGCATCCGCTCCAAGAGCGAGCAGGAAAGCGGCAATGGGAGAGATGTCCTCATGCGGATGCTGGAGGTACAGGCCGTTCCTGGGCTACATCCTGCCTGTGCTCTTTGTCTGCACACTGCTAAGTATAGGCTAGTGCCTGACTGGCAAGTTGATGCAGGTCCCATATCTCTCTTGGTTCCCTGGACCCGCCTGGGGTCCCCTCTCCCTAGCTAGGGTGTTTGGTGAGTTGTTCTTCCCTGTGCCAGTTTGTTCATCTTTTAACCAAGGTAAATCATGGCATGTATCTCATAGGATTGCTTTAGGAGCTAGAATGGTGAGTGAGTGCTCTTTGCATCCTTCTGGCAATAATTGAAAGTATTTTCTGGGGCGCAGCAGACAAGTGCTGACTCAGCCACAGGCATCTTGGAAGAGCCCAGTGGGTGCCTTGATGAAGGATAAAAGATGTTTTCCATGGCCAGTGGCTGTTGGTGGGAACCTAATGGGACGAGTCCAGCAGTGGTGGCTCTAGTTGTGAGACTAGTTGTTTGCTTTTCTGAGCATAAGATGGCGCTAACCGCCAGGTAATGGACCTGGCACGTGGTTCCTTTCACGGATAACTAGCACATAGGAGCTGCTCTGGCACTGCTGGTCTTTAGGGGTCCTCTGCCCCCCCCCCCCCCACCTCGGAATAAGCAGGACTTGAGCCGGTGTTGTTACTGACATCTTGTTTTAATGTCATCTGGAAGGATTGATTGGCCTGTTTATGATTTGTCTTCCCCAATTAATTTTTCCATTAGGTTTTTGTTCTCAAGTTCCATACCATTGCTCGGTATCAACTCTCTGCCATTTTTAAGAAGTGCAAACCTCAGTCTGAACTTGGAGCCGTGGAGGCAGCTCTGCCTGGGGTGCCCGCTGCTCCTGCTGCCCCTGGCCCTGCACCCTCCCCAGCCCCTGTTCCCACTCCTGCCCCTCCTCCTCCACCACCCACAACTCCTGCTACTCCTGTGACCCCAGCCCCTGTGCCTCCCTTTGAGAAGCAAGGAGAAAAAGATAAGGAGGACAAGCAGACATTCCAGGTCACAGACTGCCGAAGCTTGGTGAAAACCTTGGTCTGCGGCGTCAAGACGATCACATGGGGCATCACGTCGTGTAAAGCGCCTGGTGGTAATGCTGGGAAATTGTGTAGACAAATGGCAATTTCATCTGAGTGCATTTAATTGGATGTAACTTAATGTGCTATGTCTTTTCCAGAAGCTCAGTTCATTCCCAACAAGCAGTTACAACCTAAAGAAACTCAGATCTACATAAAACTTGTAAAGTATGCCATGCAGGCCTTAGATATTTACCAGGTGAGGAAATGTCTGCAAATCAAGCTGAGTGTGGAAGATGCCCCTTAGAGAGCTTGGTTACTGTCTGGATGGTCTGAGGTTTGCTTTAGTTGTGCATTTTTATGGTAATTCATATCTATAAGACTCCATTGAAAGTGGCTCAAAGAGGTAGAGTGCTTGCCTTGAGCAGAAAACCTCAAGGACAGCATCTAGGCCCTGCGTTCAGTCCCCACAATGGACCAAAAAAGAGTCCCTAAAGGCTGTGTGTGTGTGGGTGTGGGTGTGGGTGTGAGTGGGTGGGGGGGAGGACTGGTGCAGATGGAATATACTGGAAACAGATTTGTTTACTTTTTTCCATGATCTGAACATCTATATTTTTTTTAAAGCCCCAAATTAAGCTTAAGAGTACTTATCAAAGGAGAATTTATGTATTCTTTCTTTCTTTTTTTTTTTTTTTTTGGTTAAGATTTTTTTTATAACATTTATAAGCAGGGGGTTCATTGTAACAATTCCATATATGCCGCAGTACACCCCATTAGTCTTTCCATTATCGTTCTTCTTCATCTGTCCAACACAAAACAATCTCAACTCAATCTCAAATCGTTGTATTATCCTGTGTACATATAAAGTACTTTGACCGTATCTACTCTTTTACCCTCTCCATATCCTCCAGGGCAGTTTTAAGTAGGGGGTTTGAAATATAATCCATATAGATAAGCTCAGTTTTTAATACCTGGGGGTGATTTCTCCTATTTTAGGTCCAGATAGCAGGAAATGGACAAACGTACATTCGAGTAGCAAACTGCCAGACTGTTAGAATGAAGGAGGAGAAGGAGGTATTGGAGCACTTTGCTGGTGTCTTTACCATGATGAATCCCTTAACATTTAAAGAAATCTTTCAAACTACAGTTCCTTATATGGTGGAAAGAATCTCAAAAAATTACGCTCTTCAGGTATAAAACTTCTTTATTTTTTCTTTTTCACATTCTTTCTACATTCATTTTAAACTTCGTGTTTCTTTAGAATATTAAAAAACAATGTACCTGCTATTAGGTGCCAGTGTCTCAGGCCTATAATCTAGCTACTCAGGAGGCTGAGATCTGAAGATCACAGTTCAAAGCCAGCCTGGACAGACAGATACTTAGGCTCATCCCTCTAAGTAAGCAGTAAAATCTGGTAGTAGAGGCATGACCCAGTGGTAGAGTACCAACAGAGAGCAAAAAAGTCAAGTGAGAGCATGAGGTCTTGAGTTCTAGTCTCACATAGAGTAAGTACTTAAGGAAGTGCACTTGTAGGGCTAAATCAAAAAATTAAAGAGCATAACATTGAAAAGTTTTTAGAAGTGCCAAATGTTTTGACCAATTCCTTTATTAGTAGAAATGAAGTATGTGTTAAATGTAGGGCCCTGGTACTTGACACAGACATTGTCACATGCAGATTATTGTCATTTAAATTCATAGTGACCTGCCCACCTTAGGTTCAACAGGGCATTTCATTTTTCTCCATTGGTGGATAATTAATTTTCTTCAGGAGTTTACTTTTGTGTTTTTAGATGACTTGTTACTTTGTCTTAAAGCTGCTTTGGGGAAGGAATTATTTTATTTTGCGCATTTCTTATTTTAACAGATTGTTGCCAATTCTTTCTTGGCAAATCCTACTACCTCGGCCCTGTTTGCTACTATCCTGGTGGAGTATCTCTTGGATCGCCTGCCAGAGATGGGCTCCAATGTGGAACTCTCCAACCTGTACCTCAAGCTCTTTAAATTGGTCTTTGGCTCAGTCTCTCTCTTTGCAGCTGAGAATGAGCAAATGCTGAAGGTAAAGCTCATTGAGATTTTGTATAACTTGTGTACAGGGGCTTTTTGTTGTCTGATTTTTACTTTTTGTTTTTAACTGTTGAAACTGCAGTGACTATTGGGTATGTGTAAAGTGTTTTTTGAATTTGATTTACTACAAATAAGGGCCAAGTGTGAAAAATGCCTCATGTGGTTTCTAAGTAGAGCGCATTTCACTTGTAATTTTTAATGGTAAACCAGTGTTACTATTGCCACAACTACTCTTCTAACTGCAGTGTTTCTGGGTCACATGGGTAAAATAGGAGCACATTGTTTTTGTGTTTATTGTTATTTTCTTGGTGTGAGGCCTGGGCTTGGAGGCCTGGGCTTGAAATCAGGGCCTTGGTACTGACCCTGATCTTTTTAGCTCCAGGGTATCACTTAAGCCATACCTCCACTTCTGGCTTTGTTTTTGTGATTAATTGGAGATGTACTTCCTGCCTGTACTTCATGTACTTCCTGCCTGAGCTGGCTTTGAACCATGATCTTCATATCTCAGTTTCTTGAGTAGCTGGGATTACAAACATGAGCTACCAGCACCTGGCTATTTTTAATTTTAAAAAATGAAATGAGGCAAAAGGATATGGAACAGGAGCAGGTCACTGGTGTTTCACACATGTAATCCTAGCTATTCAGGAGCTGAGATCTGAGGATCACAGTTCAAAGCCAGTTAGGGCAGGAAAGTTCTTGAGATTCTTTTTTTTTTGGTCAATTGTGAGGCTTGAACTCTCTGGGCCTGGGCAATGTCCCTCAGCTCTTCAGCTCAAGGCAAGTGTTCTGCCACTTTGAGCCACAGCACCACTTCTGGTTTTCTGATGGTTTATTGGAGATAAAGAATCTCATCGACTTTCCTTCCTGGGCTGGCTTTGAATCATGATCCTCAGATCTCAGCCTCCTGAGTAGCTAGGATTACAGGTGTGAGTCACCAGCACCCGGCAAGATTCTTTTTTTTTTTTTTTTTTTCCTTTTTGGTCGGTCGTGGGGCTTGAACTCTGGGCTTGGGCGATGTCCCTGTGCTCTTCAGCTCAAGGTGAGTGCTCTACCGCTTGAGCCACAGTACCACTTCCGTAGTGGTTTATTGGAGATAAGAGTTTCACGGACTTTCTTGCCCGGACTGGCTTTGAACCGGGATCCTCAGATCTCAGCCTCCAGAGTAGCTAGGATTATAGGATTATAGGCGTGAGCCCCAGCCCCTGGCCCAGCAAGATTCTTATCTCCAATTAACCACCAAAAAACTGGAAGTGGCACTGTGTTCAAGGTGCTAGAGTGCTAGGCCATTAGTCTGTCCAGATGCCTGTAAGCTGTTTTTTTGATTTTTGTTTGGTTGATCCTGGGGCTTGAACTCTGGCCACTTGAGTCACAGCGCCACTTCAGGTTTTCTGGTGGTTAATTGGATATAAGAATCTCATGGACTTTCTTGCCTGGGCTGGCAGATCTCAGCCTCCTCAGTAGCTAGGATTATAGCCATCGGCACCTACAAGCTGTGCTTTTATGTGATGGCTTCCTCACCTTTTTCCAGTTATACAGTAATAACTGTAAACAATCTTAATGCCACCTTCGTGTTAATATGAAAGAAAAGTACTCAACTTTCTTTAGGATATAAAACTTGATTGTAATCTGTGTCTTCATTATCTTCAAATATTTCCATTGTTGCCAACATTACATATATCTCTATAACAACAACCAGAATCAAACCTAACAGGACAAACTTGACATTGGAATGTTGGAGTATTGTCCGAAAAAAGTAGTCAAAGAACAAATTCCCTAAAACTTTCGTCAAGAAAATAACGTGTAGTTTATACGATAAATGTATCATGCATATACTCAAAAGAACACCTGTGATGTGTAGGAACCAGAATTTTTTTTTTGGTCGGTCTTGGGGCTTGGACTCTGGGCCTGGGCGCTGTCCCTCAGCTCTTCAGCTCAAGGCGAGTGCTCTACCACTTGAGCTACAGCGCCACTTCCGGTTTTCTGGTGGTTTATTGGAGATAGGAGTCTCACGGTCTCTCCTGCCTGGGCTGGCTTTAAACTGCGATCCTCAGATCTCAGCCACTAGCACCCGGCTAGGAACCAGAATTTTTGTAAAAGTGGTTGCTTGACACAGCTAAGCACTGCCATTTTTAAGGGTAGCCACCATTTTATAAGAAGCTTACTTGAAACCACAACCTGTTATAAGAATTTTTTTTCTAGGGGTTGGAGGTATGGCTCAAGTGGTAGAGTGCCAACTGAGTAAGAATTGTTTTTCTGATAAGCTTTAGCCAAATATCATACAGGTTTTGGTTGAGTGCTGGGGTAAACAACCCTTTTCAGAATAGTTGTGCAAGATTGTTCAGAACCTAAGTTTTGGCCATTTAGAACAAAGGGCACTAATGTATTAGGGATAAAACCTGTGTGTTGAGCACCTACTGCTTGCTTGCTTGGCTTCCTGTCAGTAGCACGCCTGAGGCAGAAGAAAACTGCCTGGCTGATTTCTTTTCCATTGGGTATCCTTTTTTCTCCATACACACTAGTGTCCTGAGACCATTCCCAGCACGTCTGAACCAAGATTGGGAATAGAAAATAAACTAATTTGCCATAAAATATTGAATAAAGGTACTTATAATCTGATAAGGGTTTTGTTTTTATTTTTTGTTTTTCAGTGTTAGTGATTGAACTGGGCCTGTGCTTCCTAGACAAGCTTTCTACTATACCCCCCAGGCCTTTTTGCTTTGTTGTTCAGATAGGATCTCCAGCTAACTTTGCTGGGGCTGGCCTTGCCTTTAGGCTACTTATTGCATTTAACATGTCAGGCGGTTTTGGCCCCACTGAAACTTTGTGGTCCTGTAAAGAGTAACCATGTTCTCCAGAACCACATAGCAGCCAGCTGCTCTGGTTCCTAGTGCAGTTCCCTGCCCTCTGTGTGTCACATAGTGCCACAGAACTTAATAAAGGCTTCCTTTACAGCCACCCTGGTGGACCAATGGGTACATTAAGGAAAAATTAAATCATGGTTGGGAAGGTCTTGGTTTTTTTCTTTTGCATCAACTCCAGAATTGCCTCACTCACATGGCTATTGCACTAATGTGTTAGCTCAACTGTACACTCTGCTCACAAAGTGGCCTTTTCTTTTTTACACCATAGCCTCACCTGCACAAGATTGTGAACAGTTCCATGGAGCTTGCACAGACAGCCAAGGAGCCCTACAACTACTTTCTGCTACTCCGTGCACTCTTCCGTTCTATTGGTGGAGGAAGCCATGATCTCCTGTATCAGGAATTTCTGCCTCTTCTCCCGAACCTCCTCCAAGGTTAAAGCAGTGGCTTGGCTTTACCTTTGCCTTTTGGTGTTATTTTGTGAATGTACTTGCTCATAGTTGGTTGGGTTGTCCTTGGAGCTAGCAAAGGTCCTGGTTATGGGAGGAGGTGGATGTGTGTTTGATGCAAATAGTGTAATATAACCAGGCACTGGTGGCTCACACCTGTAATCCTAGCTACTCCGGAGGCTTTCAGTTTAAGAATCCCAATTTGAGAATCCTAGTTTGAAGCCAGTAGTAATCAAATCTGAGAGACTCTTAGCATGAATTAACCAGCTAAAAGTGGGTAGTGGAGCTGTGGCTCAAGTGGTAGGATGCCAGTCTTGAGAGAGAAAACTAAAATACTTAGGCCTTGAGTTCAATACAAAAAAAAGTGTAACATGATGTTTTAGCTAAAATTTATGTTTCTCTGAGAGTATAATGTAATTTATGGTAGTTTCCTGCAGCCTGCTGTCGCCCCTCCAAAAGCTATCAGTACAGTTAGATAGCCAATTTAACTGGAGAAGTGTATTAGAGAATCTCATGAAAGGTGGACCATAATTTTGTGCGGCTAATTTTGGCATGTGTCAGGAAATTGACACCTTCTGATGGTCTCAAATCCTCTTTTTAGGACTGAACATGTTGCAGAGTGGCCTGCATAAGCAGCACATGAAGGACCTCTTTGTAGAACTGTGTCTCACCGTGCCTGTACGACTGAGCTCTCTCTTGCCTTACCTGCCCATGCTGATGGATCCTTTGGTATCTGCACTCAATGGGTCTCAGACACTGGTCAGCCAAGGCCTGAGGACTCTGGAATTGTGTGTGGACAACCTGCAGCCTGATTTCCTGTATGACCATATTCAGCCCGTGCGTGCTGAGCTTATGCAGGTAAGTGGACCTTGCCTTGCGAGGGGCACCAGAGCCTCGCTTCTCCACTTGTATATAAGGAGTCTGCCATTCTTGGCCTTTATACTCAGAGGTGGGCTCTCTTCAACATGGTGTAGAACTTAGCACTTGCTTTGTGAGTTTTCAAATGTATTAAAAGATGTACAGTAATGCCTTAGGTGTTGAATGGATGCTTGTTTTGCATTGCCTGTATTTTGCAGAGGTTTTACCAGTATTAGATTCGCTGAAAAGTGATAACTTGTAAAGGCAAATGTTACAGGTGTGTATGACTGTCGTTGCTCCCAGCAAGAACCTTTATCCACAGAGATTCTCCGATCCATAGTGAAAAGAGGCACTTCTGCAGGGAAGGCATGGGTGTCCACCCTTGCTCACCTGTAATCCCTAGGGAGAAAGAGCAGTGTGTACAGAAAGTTTTTTGTTTTTTGTCAGTTGTAAGGCCTGAACCAAAGGCCTGGATGCTGTCCTTGGCCTTCTCCCCCCCACTCCCCAAGCTATTGCTTTGAGCATAATGTCACTTCCAGTTTTCTGTTGGTTAATTGGAGGTAAGAGTCCGATGGATAAGCCGGGTGTGCCGGTGGCTCATACTTATAATCCTAGCTACTCAGGAGGCTGAGATCGGAGGACTAAGGTTCAAAGCCAGACCGGGCAGAAAAGTCAGTGAAACTCTTATCTCCAATAAACCACCAGAAAACTGGAAGTGGACCTGTGGCGCAAGTGGTAGAGCACTCACTTGAGCTGAAGAGCTGAGGGACAGCACCCAGGCCGAGTTCAAACCCCATGACTGACCAAAATAAAAAGAGTCTCATGGACTTTCCTGCCTGAGCTAGCTTTGAGCTGTGATCCTCAGATCTCAGCCTTCCCAGTAGCTAGATTTATAGGCATGAGCCACTGGTTCCCAGCTTCAATTTTAATTGTAGCCACAAGTTCCTATTTTACAAAGTCCCACAGCACATTTATATTTATATATAATGTCTTTTTACTTAGTTGGTGAAGAAATAGTGCATATAAGACTAATAATTGGCTTTTCTGAAAACAGAAGGAAACTGTTGGGAGATAAAAGTGGGAGGAAGAATGGTTGCTATATAGTGTTTTATGACTTATAGTAAATGGCTGCTTTGAAAGCACTTCACCAGAGCGTGTTGTTTATAGGCTTTATGGCGCACTTTACGCAATCCTGCTGATAGCATCTCTCATGTGGCCTACCGGGTGCTTGGTAAGTTTGGCGGCAGCAACAGGAAGATGTTAAAAGAATCCCAGAAGCTGCATTATGTTGTAACAGAAGTTCAAGGACCCAGCATTACAGTAGAGTTCTCTGATTGCAAAGCCTCTCTTCAGCTCCCCATGGAGAAGGTAAAGATGAAAGTTTTGGAGAGCTTTGAGTGGACGTATTTTATTTTAAGAACATTAGGCCTGTTGAAACTATTTACTTAAGGTGTGCTGTTTAACTCAGTGGAATGAAGTTGTGGGGTGATCTCCTTGAAGAAGGCTAGGGGGCCGGTGGAAGTCTTTGAGTAGTGCATCTTTTCTGAACTCTTGGTCTGTTTTGATCACAGTGAGCTTTATTTTAAGTATTTTTGAGAACTCAAGTTGGACCCATACTTGTCTCTCATCTGTTACCCCAGAACCTGGATCTCTCTGAACATAGCTCTTATTCTCTTCTTCCTAACTCTTAACATGTAATTATGTCTTAGCTATTAAAGGCTTCAAGTTGTGTGTGTTTCTGTAATTGTACCTTTTTTATCTAATTGAAATGAATAGGGATAAAAGCATTTGTGATATATGCATCCATTTATGTAGCTGTGAAGCTTTTTCAAGGGGAACAAAGGTGTCAAGCGCTCTCGCTCTCGCTCTGTGTCTCTATTTTTCTCTCTCTATTTCTCTATTTCTCTCTATTTCTCTCTCTCTCTCTCTCTCTCTCTCTCTCTCTCTCTCTCTCTCTCTCTCTCTCTCTCTCTCTCTCTTTCTGGTCAAGGGGCTTGAACTCTGGGTCTGGGCATTGTCCTTGAGCTCTTCAGCTCAAGGCTAGCACTCTACCACTTGAGCCACAGTGCCACTTTTGGTTTTCTGGTGGTTAATTGGAGATAAGAGTCTTATGGACGTTTTTGCTTGGGGCTGGCTTTGAACTGTTACTCGCAGATCTCAGCCTCCTGAGTTGCTAGGATTACCGTGTGAACCACCAGCGCCTGGCAAGCTCTTTGTCTTTTAAAGAGAGAATCCAGGAAAAGCCTAGAAAGCTATTTTTCAGTTTTGAGCTTACATATAGGCAAAGCTGTGGTGTGTAGAAAGTTGATGATACGTATTAGAGTGCCATGGTTTGTGTAGATGACACAGATTGTAGTTGAATCCAACAAACCTACCACATTTAAGGCCCTGCTGAGTTCATTTAGTTTCTTGTTACTTACCATTCATTGTTTATGTAAATAAATTATTAACTGTATCCTGATTCTGATTTGACCTGTACAACTCCTTATTTCATAATGCTTTCACCACCTTTTCTAGAACTTTTCATTAGTGAATGGTCCACTGTGATCACTTTAGAAAAACAAGATTCAGGTTCTTTTGTGTTTTGCCAGTGTTTAGTGAAAGCTTTTCAAACATCATGTGATTTTAGTACACATCATATTTTCTGTACCTATTTGTCCCAGGCCATTGAAACTGCCCTGGACTGCCTGAAAAGTGCCAACACAGAGCCCTACTACCGCAGGCAGGCCTGGGAGGTGATCAAGTGCTTCCTGGTGGCTATGATGAGTCTTGAGGACAACAAGCATGCACTCTACCAGCTGCTTGCACATCCCAAGTATGTGGCTTTGTCATGATCTGACTGTGCACACCTTGCTGCAAAGATGAGGGATGAGGGGCTGCTCAGGTCTTCTTTTAGCTTTTAGAGCAATTGGGAGGGAGAACCTGGGTGTGGAGAATAGGAACTGATCTTAGTTCTATTCCACTTTTTGCCTCTTCCTTTAGAATATAAG
This sequence comes from Dipodomys merriami, assembly GCF_024711535.1. Taxonomy (NCBI): domain Eukaryota; kingdom Metazoa; phylum Chordata; class Mammalia; order Rodentia; family Heteromyidae; genus Dipodomys; species Dipodomys merriami. Next base: position 18,699,633 of record NW_027203604.1, read on the forward strand.
CTTCAGTGAATCAAGGGTGGTGTCCCTTCCCCTCCCCTTGGGCTTCCCATAGCATCTGGAATACGAGGCATCATTGTGCTCACTTTTCAAATGTTATGATATTTGTCTTTTGTTCTGACCACTTTAGGCTGTATATATGATCTTTATATAATGGCTTTTTGAGGTGACATTTGTATATTTCAGTATTGTAAACTTCAGGTAACAGATTTTTCCCATGTATTTTTACATTTCTCCCAGAATCAAAATTAGTGTCATGTTGAGCATGGTGGAATATGCCTATAATCCCAGCACTCAGGAGGCTAAGGCAGGAGGATTGAAAGTCCAAGGCTAATCTAGGCTGTATAGTGAGACCTGGTCTTCTTCTTTTTTAAAAATTTAGGATTTCTGAGTATATAGAATCTAATCGGTTGTTGAGAGGGCACTGAAGGGCTGGAGATGTAGTTCAGTGGTAGCACATTTGCCTAGCTTGCACATGGCTGGCCCTGAGTTCAATCCTTATCATTGCATAAAGGTGGGGATGAGGGGAAAGGACATTGAAGATGGAGCAGTAAGAGAGAAGCAAGTATACAAGGAAATACATCAACATAAGTGAGAACCAATAATCCCATCAGAGAAAACAAGTAGACATTGACTGACCTGGAGTTAAAATGCTTAAGATGTTGAGTGCATTGCCTCTCCGCCTTAGGACTAAGATCAAGTGAAGATAGTTAAAAGTAATAAAAAGACGCATAAATACCAGTGAGAACTAGGAATCTAGAAATTGCTCAAATTGAGAGAGAATGTGCATGAGAGAAATCCTTTAGATAAGAAGTGAAGCATGCATGCAGAGATAAAAAGGTAGAAATTAAAAATAGTAAGAGGCTTGAAGAATTGGAGTGAAGGAGACATAATGACCGGAACTTCCAGAACTGGTGCCCAGCTAGTGCTGCCTCGGTTCTTCACTTGTATGGGTTTTAGTTAATCTCATGAAAAAACTGGCAGTAATGCTTTAACAGCTAGATCCACATAATTGATTGATTCTGTTCTCTTGGTGGGATTTTTCAGCATGTAGCAGCATGCCTTTCTAGTTGTGACTTTTTACATGCCTATTTGATCTTCACTTGATTTACTTCTTAGGATTTGGCTTCTTTAAAGTGTAGGGCTTTTTTTTGTTGTTGTTCATTTTTTCCCCACATTGGTTCTGGGGCTTGAACTCAGTGTGGGTGGCACCCCTGAGCTTTTTGCTCAAGGTTAGCATTCTAACCTCTTGAGCCACAGCTACACTTGTGGTTTTTACTAGTTAACTGGACATAGAGTCTCATGGGTTGGCTGGCTTTGAACTTGTGATCATCAGATCTCAGCCTTTGAGTAGAATTGTAGGTATAAGCTACTGGCTCCTAGTTGTTTTTTTTTTTGGTGCTGGTCTTGGGGCTTGACCTCAGTGCCTGTGCACTGTCCTTGAGCTTTATCTGCTCAAGGCTAGCACTCTACCACTTGAAACACAACTCCACTTCTAGCTTTTTGAGTGGTTAATTGGAGGTAGCAGTCTTCAATTAACCACGAACAGACTTTACTGCACAGGTTGGCTTTGAACTATGTTCCTAGGTCTCTCAGTCTTCTGAGGAGTTAAGGATTATAGGTATGAGCCACTGACACACAGCTGGTTTTAATTGTAAAAGGTCAGTGCTGGTTGTTCATGTGTCTGATCATAACAATTCGGAAGCCTGAGATCTGAGGATCACAGTAAAAAACCCTGCCTTGTGGGCTGGGAAGGTGGCTCAGTGGTAGAGCGCCTTGCCTTGCATGCCTGAGGCCCTGGGTTCGATTCCTCAGCACCACATAAGCAAAAAGAAAAAAGCCGGAAGTGGTGCTGTGGCTCAAGTGGTAGAGCGCCAGCCTTGAGCTGAAGAGCTGAGAGACAGCGCCCAGGCCCAGAGTTCAGGCCCCACGACCGGACCCCAAAAAAACAAAAAAAAAACAAAAAAACCCTGCCTTGGCAGGAAAATGTAGGTGATTCTTGGATCTTGAAAAAGTGGAATTGTGTCTTAAGGCACAGGCCATCAATCTTGAGTGAGAAAGCTCAGAGATAGAATCTCAGTCTTTTCCAGCTTTTTGTGAGTCTCAGATTTGTCTGCTTGGGCTGGCTTTAACCAGAATCCTTAGATCTCAGCCTCCTGAGTAGCTAGGATTACAGACATGAGCCACCAGCATACCACAGAATCATCAACTCCTAAGTCAAAAAAGTAATGACTACTGAATATGCCTCCATTTTTGTAATTTATCTTACTCTTTTCTTGTGTTTAGAGTAACTGATGTGTCTTGAGCCACTGACCATAAATGTTGATAATGAAATTCATATTTGATTCTAGATGTTGCCATAATTAAAGTTGTGAAATTCACTTATCCAAAATGTCTGAATAAGAGGGAAGTGGCCAGGTAGTCACAGTGGAAATATTGACTAGGAGTTGGGTATCATGGTGAGTTCTCATTTTGACTTTCAGCTTTACTGAAAAGGCCATACCTAATGTCATCATATCACATCGCTACAAAGCACAAGACACTCCAGCACGGAAGACCTTTGAGCAGGCTCTCACGGGGGCGTTTATGTCTGCTGTTATCAAGGACCTGCGGCCCAGTGCTCTCCCTTTTGTAGCCAGCTTGATCCGCCACTACACCATGGTGGCAGTGGCCCAGCAATGTGGTGAGTGTGAAGTTATTGGGGAGAGGAAGTGCCTACTCCCATCTTCACATGCTGCAAAACACTTACTACATTTTGTTACTTCAGAGAAGCTGAATGGCTGATTGATTTTTTTATTTTTATTTTTATTTTTTGTGAACATAATGTACAGAGGGGTTACAATTACATGGGCAAGATAATGAGCACATTTCTTATCAAGCATTGCAGCTTCCTCCTTTGTTTGCCCTTCTCATCCCTTCCCAGCCTCCCCCCCTTCCCCCCCAAATCCTCCCCTCCCCCCCTCACACCAAAGTTGTAAAGTTCGTTTTCGACATGACAACTTGTACTTCTCATTGTTGCAACAGGTCCACCTGTATCCTTAAACAACTTGTTTTTCCCCATCTCCTCCACAAGTTATACTGACATCAAATATAGTGAAAGCAGGGGTTATACTGTGGGGGAGGGACATACAAAGCAACAAAGAAATAATCTTATAAATGAGTTAGAAACAAATGCATGAAAGAAAAAAAGATTAAAATACATATCTAAGGGTTCATTTTCCTAACATCACATTATCTGACCTTTTCTGTTTGACGGCTGATTGATTTTGTTGTTGTTGTTTTTTATGACATTGATCAAAGTTTTTGGACTTTTTGTTTTTTTGTTTTTTTGACTAAAATTACTGAATTTAATCTGCAGGCCCTTTTGGACATTCTGTATGTAAAATAGGTTCTCCCCCAGTGGTATTCCCCACTGCCAGCCTCCCTTCTGCTTTACCACCCACTCTGCTCTCCAGGCAGCTCTCCCCTGTAGCAGTTAGTCTGTTCCACAGCCCTCTTCTGCGTTCTTCTACCTAGAACAGCTGCCTCAGTGACTCTCACCTTCTGGTGGTGAAGGATCAGTTATATTTGCTCTTGTTTGTTTATTTCTGTTCCTTTCATGGAATGTTTTTTTAAAAGTCTGTTTCAGTATTTTCTTTTTTTTTCTTTCTTTCTTTTTTTTTTTTGTCGATTATGGAGCTTGAACTCTGGGCTTGGGCACTGTCCCTGAGCTCTTCAGCTCAAGGTGAGTGCTCTACCTATTGAGCCACAGCACCACTTCCAGTTTTCTGGTGGTTCATTGGAGGTGAGAGTCTCACAGACTTTCCTGCCCAGGTTGGCTTTGAACCGCAATCCTCAGGTCTTAAGTCTTCTGAGCAGCTAGGATTATAGGCATGCACCACCAGCGCCCAGCTGTTTCAGTATTCCATTTTTTTGTTTGTTTGTTTGTCTCTTACCAGACCAGTAAGTCTCCAGAGCACTTGAATTAGCCCTGCTGCAGTTTGCTCTAGTGGTTCAGACCCTGAGATCAACCACAGTTTTTGGTGAACACTTTCCCCTTTTTTTTCTTCCATGTTATATAATTGAACATGTCATTTCTCAGAACTTCCCCTGTGCTAACCTTCTCTCTCTGGCTGGAATTCCATCCTGCCTAGCTTTAGGATCCATAAGGTACTCATTTCAGTGTGTGTGAGGAATCAGGATATTGGGTCATCCCAGGCTCTGTCCCCTTAGCCTGCTTCGTGACTTTTTACATTGTGGCTCGTTTTTGAGTTACTAATTGAGGAAATCATAAAGCAGTGCAGCATACCATAGGAAACATTCACAAAAACAGCCTGTGAATTATTAGAACACTTTACAAATCACTGCATTTAACAAAAGTTGCTGTAAGGTAACAAAAGTTGCTGTAAGGTAACCAAAGCTGGATTTTATTGAGTTCTTTAACCTAGAGGGCCAAGGCTGTTCATGTGCATGAATTCCACTTTCTTATATGTTCACTTTTTTCAGGTCCTTTCCTGCTGCCTTGCTACCAGGTGGGCAGTCAGCCGAGCACTGCCATGTTTCACAGTGAAGAGAATGGGTCAAAAGGAATGGATCCTTTGGTTCTTATTGATGCCATAGCTATCTGTATGGCCTATGAAGAAAAGGAACTTTGCAAAATAGGGGAGGTGGCCTTAGCTGTGATATTCGATGTTGCAAGCATCATCCTGGGCTCAAAAGAGAGGGTATGTACATATTGAGGAGTCCTTCGGGAAGCTGCTAGTTTAAAATTGCAGTGATGCCACACAGTTGGTTTCTTTCTCTCCAGGCCTGTCAGCTGCCCCTCTTTTCCTACATCGTGGAGCGCTTGTGCGCATGTTGCTATGAGCAGGCCTGGTATGCAAAGCTTGGAGGTGTGGTGTCCATTAAGTTTCTCATGGAGCGACTCCCTCTCACATGGGTTCTCCAGAACCAGCAGACGTTCCTCAAAGCGCTCCTGTTTGTCATGATGGACTTGACTGGAGAGGTGGGTGATGGACCATGTGTTGTCGAGGAACTGGTTTCCTGGAGAACAGTCAGTTTGAGATGGTTTCACAGTGCCCATGCTGTAGGGGATCCTTGATACTCGGTGTGACACTGTGACTTTAATGCTAGGACAGTGCCTGATGCATAGAGGCTAGCCCAGAATGGCACTAACATTGTTTCCTATGTGCTACCTAAGTTCCTCTTTTTTTTTTTTTTTTTTTTCCTCTTTTTTTCTTTTTTAAGAATAATTTGTTATTAAGGTATTGTACACAGGGGCTACCATTGCATAAGTCAGGTAATGAGTACATTTTTCTTTCAGACAATGCCACCCCTTCCTTTACTCTCCCCTAGATTCTCCCTCCAATTCCTGCCCACAAGTTAGAAAGATCATTTTCCATGTAATGTATATACTAAGTAGCGTGATTACATTTGTTTATCCCTCTCCCTGTCTGTGTCCCTTCCTTTCCTCCTCTCCCCCCCAAGGGAAAAAAAAAGCAAAAACAATATTCTTTATGATCCATATGTAGATTTAATTCATCCCTATAGGATGTGGTGGCCATTGCCAGCTCCTTAGATTGGCTAGTGCCAGGGTCATTTTATGTCATGATTTCCTTTCTAAGTGACACACAGAAATGGCCTTAGAAGTGATTGTGGTACTAATTCCCAAGTAGATATTCTGATGTAGATTTCTTCTTTATTTTTATTAAAATATTTTTGTTGTTGTTGTTGATCGTGGGGCTTGAACTCTGGGCCTGGGCACTGTCCCTCATCTCTTCAGCTTAAGGCTTGCGCCCTACTACTTGAGCCAAAGTGCCACTTCCAGCTTTTTCTGCTTATGTGGTGCTGAGGAATTGAACCCAGGGCCTCATGCATGCGAGGTAAGCACTCTACCACAGAGCCAGGTTCCCAGCCCCTAGATTTCTTCCTTTTAAAAAAAATTTTAAATTGTATTTTAATTTTTAATACGTTTTCTATTTTAAAAATACTATACAGACAAGATACTATGTTGAAAATGAACTTTACAACTTGTGGGGGGGAAGGGAGGGAGGGAGGAGTTGGAAGTGGGGGAGGGAAGGGATGGTAGGGGAAAAACAAAGGAGGAGGTAACAATGCTTGATAGGAAATGTACTCATTATCTTACTCCTGTAACTGGAACCCCTCTGTACGGTATTTTTACAATAAAAATATATAATAACTTGAAAGCAAAAAAAAAAAAATACTATACAGAGGGGTTACAGTTACATGAGCACACGAGCAAGGTAATGAGTACATTTCCTATCAAGCATTGTTACCTTCTCCTTTGTTTATCCCCTACCATCCCTTCCCTCCCACCTCCACAACTACAGTCCCTGGCTGTGGTAGGCAGCATCACCCCACTTTCCTTCTAAGGCCTCCCTGCTTTGCAGGTTTCCAATGGGGCAGTTGCTATGGCAAAGACCACTCTGGAACAGCTTCTGATGAGATGTGCAACTCCTTTGAAAGATGAGGAGAGAGCTGAAGAGATTGTAGCAGCTCAGGAGAAGTCTTTTCACCATGTGACCCATGACTTGGTTCGAGAGGTCACCTCCCCAAACTCTACTGTGAGAAAACAGGCTATGCATTCCCTTCAAGTACTGGCCCAGGTCACTGGGAAAAGCGTGACAGTGATAATGGAACCCCACAAAGAGGTGAGATGTCTCACATCCCTTTCTTCTCTTAGATTTGAGTTGTAAATAGTTTACAATTTTATGTCCGTTTTACAGTATTATTGTGCACATTCTTTTTTTTTGGTGCACATTCTTTTTTTGTGCACATTGTTTTTAACCTCAGATACACAAATAGCGTGGTATGTTTATGACATTATTAGTAACACTACTAAGGGAATAGGAGGCTGATTTTCTGAGTCTGTATAACATCATCTGGTAGATTGTCTCTCTCTTTTTTTTTTTTGGTTGGTCCTGGGGCTTTAACTCAAGGCCTGGGTATTGTCCTTCAGCTTTTCTGCTCAAGGCTAGTGCTCTACCACTATGAGTAACACCTCTACTTCCAGTTTTCTGTTAGTTAATTGGAAATAAGAATCTCAGGGACTTTCCTGCCTGGCTTGGCTTTGAACCACGATCTTCAGATCTCAGCCTCCTGAATAGCTAGGATTACAGGTGTGAACCCTTACTGCCAGGCTTATTTTGCTTTGTTTTAAGAGAGGCTGTGCTGGAGCCTTAATGTATGATCTGCTTCTAGTCCATGAAGCACATCCTACTTAAAAGGCATCTGTTGTAATGTTATCTCCTAGTTGTCATTCATGTTGACAAGGAAGGGTCTTTGCTTTTCAAGGAACAGTTGGTTATTGGTGCCCCTCTCTACTTTCCCAGGTCCTCCAGGATATGGTTCCACCTAAGAAGCACCTGCTGCGACACCAGCCTGCCAATGCACAGATTGGCCTGATGGAAGGGAACACATTCTGCACAACGCTGCAGCCCCGGCTCTTCACAATGGACCTCAACGTGGTGGAGCATAAGGTGTTCTACACAGAGGTAGGGGGGTGGTGGTGTGGATCGTGTGGATGGTGATGACTGAGTCCCATGCCTGTCTTTGTACATGAGGACTGGTCAGGCAACATTAAGAGAAGACTCAGGCAGTGATGCAGGTAATCAGCCGAGCGAGAGCGGGAGGCCCCTCAGTTCAATCCCCAGTACTAGCACACACACATACACACACACACAATCTTTTCAAAATGAAAGCTAAAACAGTAAAATGAAAATAAAATCTTTTACCAGATAGGAATTGTGTATGTGTGTAAGTGTGTGTGTGTCTGCCATACTGGGGCGTGAACTGAGGCCTGGGCGCTATCTCTTACCTTTTTCGCTCAAGGCTGGTGCTCTACCACTTGAGCCACTTCTCCTCTTCCAGCTTTTTGGTGGTTACTTGGAGATAGAGTCTCATGGTCTTTTCCTGCCTGGGCTGGTTTCAATCTGAGATCCTCAGATCTCAGCCTTCTGAATAGCTAGGATTAAAGGCTTGAGCCACTGGCACCCTGCTCAGATAGCAATCTTTAAGGGAAAAATTGGTAGAAGTCTATTTTCTGAGATATCAATAAAGAGAAGGGAAAATAGCAATAGAACATTATAATGCTTTAAATGTTAGATAAATGAATATACACTTGGATGCTAAAATGCTTGACATTCAGCCTGCTTCATTATTATGCTTTCCTGTACTGGAAAAGAAGAAATACTACTCACTGCTCAAGTGTTTTAAATTATGATTTGTTTCTTGAGGGTTTGTCCAGGCATTGGGGAAGCAGTCCTGAAGAAGAGGGAGATGCACCTCCTATTGTGGGATTTGCAAGTTACAGATAAAGTGATCTTCTGTTTTGAGATAAATCATGGTATCAAGTGAGTGAGAATGTGCCTAAGAATCCACCAGTGAAATTACCAGAGTTCTGCTTTAGAAAAGGAGCACAGTCATATTTTCACACTTGTTCAGGATTTGAGTTTGGCTTGTGGGTTGTGTTACAGTGTGTGTGGCAGATTGCTGTGTCCTGTTATTTGCAAGGTCACTGTGTCTTTCCAGAAGGGGTGGGGTGGGTAACCTAACTTATTTCCTGTTGACAGCTCCTGAATTTGTGTGAGGCTGAGGATTCAGCTTTGACCAAGCTGCCATGTTACAAGAGCCTTCCATCACTTGTTCCTTTACGGATTGCAGCATTAAGTAAGTGAATGTAAATCAGAAGTAAGTTACAGGGTATAAAAGCAAAAAGGTAGGGTAAGTATTATTTTTTTGTTGTTGCTATTTTGTAATTTTTGGCTTTTCTGTGAGCCTTTAAAGATGGTATCAGAGATTATGTTTATCAAGTGGTATGTGATTATGATACTCTAAACTGGATTTCACTCTGTAGTAAACTCCTATTCTGTAATTCTCTTAGGCCTCTGGTGTTCTGGCTTAGGAGAATTGTCCTGTACTCCTTATAGACTATTTTCACCAGACTCAATGTATAACCTTACTGGGTTTGCTGTGGCTTTCCTAGGCTTTTCAATGTGCTGGAAGCATTTGGGAATCTATAGTCTTTCTAGGAATATCAGTTTTCATTGTTTAGCATGAGAACTGTTCAGAGTTTAGGAGAATAGAACTTGAATGCAAAACTGTCATTTTCCTTTTTGTGTTGAATACATAATAGAAGGGGTTTTTTTGGTAGTGGCTAGATGTTGCTTTAGTTTTTATGCATTTAATAAAATATTGTCTAAGATCCCTCCTCTTTTGAATTAGAGATAGAAGAGCTGAGAGGAAGACGCTTGATACCCAAGAATAAAAATGGGGGGGAGGCTGGGAAGGTGTCTCAGTGGTAGAGTGCTTGCCTTGCATACATGAGGCCCTGGCTTTGATTCCTCAGCACCACATAAGCAGAAAAAGCTGGAAGTGGTGCTGTGGCTCAAGTGCCTTGAGGTGAAAGAGCTCGGGGACAGTGTCCAGGCCCAGAGTTCAGTCCCCTCAATGGGGGTGGGGGGGTAGGTGGAAAGAATGGGGGTAGAGGGTTCTTATACAAGTCAAAGTGATTGGGATACACCAGACTGTGACAGCTCCTCTCTTTTATGGGAGTTCCTGTATAAAGGTTACTCTTAGGTACTTCATTTCCACTGGCAAGTTTGAGTATTAACTCTTGCTAGAATGTTTTCACTTAACTAAAATACAGAATTGAGGTTTGTCACTCTTTCTTAATAATATTCACATTTTTTGAAGACATGAAGCCTTTATCACCTGATTAGATTCTGGTAGTAGAGAGAAGTCAATGGAGATCTTTTCCCATATTACTTACTAGTGTTTGAGAGATCATTCCCTCTGTACTTCAGATGTGACTGTTCCAGGTCATCCATGCTCTTTGTCCTATGAGGCTGTCTTAGAGACCTGAAGATCTAGAGGTAAAAGGTTGACCTTGACCATGGTTTTTCAGGCAGGCCATTGTCTCATTTTGAGGCAGTACTGAATCTGAGGCTGTAAGACTTTGGTCTTTTCTTAAGTGCAGTTGTTAGGAAATAGGGTTAGTGACTCATAGTTGGTAGGATCTTTTAGGGCAGAAAATTGTTCATGTATTTTTCAGGTTACTAATGAAATTACACTGATTTTCTCTCCTAAAGATGCACTTGCTGCCTGCAATTACCTTCCTCAGTCCAGGGAGAAAATCATCGCTGCACTCTTCAAAGCTCTGAATTCTACCAACAGTGAACTCCAGGAGGCGGGAGAGGCCTGTATGAGGAAGGTGAGTGGATGCCAGCCTCATTCTGTACACTTGTTTGGTTATTGCATATTATAGTCTCTGCCTGAACTTTAAAAACAGATCAATTCTGTTCCTGCAAGGCATGGTTAATACCCTGTTTTCCCTAAGGGAAGTTGAGTGTGAGTTCTAGTACAGAATCTTGGTTGCCTATTTTTCTCGAAACCTTCTCTTTTGTAATAGTTTTTGGAAGGTGCTACCATAGAAGTGGATCAGATTCACACACACATGCGACCCTTGCTGATGATGCTGGGAGATTACCGAAGCTTGACGTTGAACGTTGTGAATCGGCTGACTTCAGTTACTAGGCTTTTCCCAAATTCCTTCAATGATAAATTTTGCGATCAGATGATGGTAAGCTAAATGCATTTACCTCATACTCTGTAATGAACTTTGGAAACAAATTGTTTTTAAAATAAGTAATACATTCATATGCTTTTAAATGCAAAAGCTGCAAAGGGTAAACACAAAAATCCTTGCTGCACTGGGCACTGGTGGCTCACGCCTATAATCCTAGCTACTCAGGAGGCTGGGATCTGAGGATCGCAGTTCAAGCCAGCCTGGGCAGGAAACTCTGTGAGACTCTTATCTCCAGTTAACCACCAGAAAACCGAATTGGTTCTGTTGCTCAAGTGATAGAGTGCTAGCCTTGAGCTGAAGTGCTGAGGGCCAGTGCCCAGGCCCAGAGTTTAAGCCCATGACTGCCCAAAAAAAAAAAAAAAAAAAAATCCTTGTTGCAAGTCCAGTACTTTTCCCCGAAGACAGCTAGTTAACCTTGGTGTATCTCTGGAAGAATTTGACATGTAACATTATCTCACCAAAGGGATAAATTGCATACAGTCCTTGCTATTTCCATGAACACTTACTATTTTATATGAATACATAGTGCTATCTCATTGTGTTATTTGGTAGCATAGTATTTTATTAGTTGAGCTCCTAGACTACTCCCCAGAAGGGAACATTAGATTGTTCCCACTCTTTTGCTGCTATAGTTGGTCAGTGTGTACCTATTGCATACATTTGTAGGGTAGAACTTGCAGGTCAGAAAGAATACATACATATTAACCCAAGTGCATTGTTGCGTGCTCTCTGAAGAGACCTTGCCACTTTTGCCCTTCTGCAGAGTAGAATAGCACTCTTCTGTATGGCCCAAAGCAGGAACATCAAAAATCCTTTGTGTTTTAGTGTTATTCAAGCAAATCATTATGCAGATAAGAGATCTAACCGTGTTTAGCATTGATCTCTAAGCAGATGAGAGAGGATTTCATGTGTTCTTTTCTTTTTTTTTTTTTTTGCACTCCATTTTGCTTGTGGCAAATAGCTTAATAATCATTTGTTAACTTAGGATTTCATTGCGCATCACTGCAAGTATGTATGTTTTTTTCATGCTTTTATTTCCTAAGTAGCCTTTCATTATTGATTTCACAGAGATACGGAAGGTATTTTTTGTGTGTGTAGTACCCTTTTCATCAGCTGCAAATAGGAGTGAGATTATGTAGATGTAGAGATACTGTATTCAGAGTATAGATGTTCAGCACATAAATAGGAAAGCCACACTGTTTTTGATGTCACATACAGGTTCGTTGTATCTATAGATCTTCCAGTGAAGAATAAAGACCGCAACACAATATTGCAAGTGGTACCTTAGTAATAGATTGTAATTGAGAAATGAAGTATTACAGTGGGATGCATTTCCATGTTGGACAGTATTTGATCCAACTCTCCAAATGCACTATTCCTATGTAGTTCATTAACAGTTTGCATATGGGCAAGTACACAGGGTTCAAATAAGTGAAGTTATATCATTTTCTGATCAGAACACATCAGGTACACCTGGGTCCTCCATCCTGTTAGGAGGCTCTGATGCTTTCACCACCAGTGCCCAGCCTGAAGTTTTTATATGTGGCTTGAGAAACTATCTGTCTCTGTCCTTTGTCAGCTGTCGTTTCTTGCTGCCTGTGCATGCCTGCATGAAGCTTTATTTTTTAAACCCCTGTCTAGTCCTTTAGATAAGTTGTTGAGTTTGCGGCTCATTCAGTGAGAACATTGGTATGCAGACTTTGTCAGTGCAGCTTGAAGAGAACTGCCTCTAGTCTATAGTTTCCAATGAAGGCCAAGAGTGTGGGGATTTTTGTCTCTGCTCTCCCTTCCTCCACCGAGGAAGCACAGCACAGTGCTCCCTGGCTGACCCTCTGCCTGCTGTGCTCTGCCAGGACCACTGCAACTGTGCTCTGCAGAGTCACGCTCAGACATGGGTGCTGTTGTGATTTTCCTCATGTGACAATATCTTTGAGGTTAGCAGTTGACAATGGTGAATATTTCCCCTTAAGTTTTACAGTTTGAATTCTTACATTTAGGTCTTTGGTGCATTTTTAGTTCATTTTTTTTTAGTTCATTTTTTGTATATGATGTGAGATAAGGGCCCAGCTTCAGAGAATTTTGTTAGCCTAATTTATAGCCTCGCTGGGAAGTGTGTCTTACCTTCCTCTTACTGTTCCTCAGCATGGAGCACTGACCCACATCGCATAGTGTTCCTTGGCTATGTGAGTTTGGGAAGTACAGCTCTGTGGGTGTTGACAAGGACTTGTAAGGATGTTAAAGGCCTGGGAGCCTGTCTCTATTTTCTTAGCCTTTAAAAGTAACTTGTTAACTTTTTGTGGGGCATCAACATAAATTTGAGCAATGCAGGGTAGTAAGGAAACCCATTATTTGAGCATATTATTGTGGTTTAGTTTTAGGCTGTGAGTGTGTCTATGGGTTAACTGGACACAGGGCTCCTGGATTGGCTAGCAGCCCCCCTCCTCCCACCCCATGTACTTGCCCTTTCCCACATGGAAAGGCAGCTGTTGCTGCCTGCTGCCACATCAGTGCATAGCCTCTGCATCCATGATGTCTGCTCAGCTCCAAGTGGCTACCTGCTGCATGGTGGCTTCAGGGCCCTCCCTCTTTCCTCTTCCCTCCATCTCTGGCGCATGTGTTTTCTCCTTCCAGCCCTGTTTAGACATCACAGTCTCCTTAACCCAGCCCTCCCTAAAGTTGGTTCCTGTTCCTTCATGATGCTTACTGTGATTGTCTGTCTGCACACAGTATGTACCTTGTGTTGCTACTTCCTCACTGGGCTAGGAGCTTCCCTAGCACAGCTGAGGTCTGCTGGGACAGTCGAGTACTCAGCATGGACAGAAACTACAGGTCTGGCTGCTCCCTGTTATGTTAAGTTCATCCTTGCTGCTCACAGAACAAGAGCAGAGGCCAGTGAGCCACATTACTAGTGGCATGCGGGCTACTGCATTTCTCACATTAAGTACAAATTAAAGATGACAATTTCCCACAACAAGGCAGTGGTGGGAAAGGAAGTGTTCCTATGATCATCAAGAAGAAGTTGTTTCTAAAGAATTTGTTTTCTCAACAGCAACATCTGCGCAAGTGGATGGAAGTTGTGGTCATCACCCACAAAGGGGGCCAGAGGAGCGACGGCAACGTGAGTAGCTTGCTTGTTTCTGGAAAGGGCACCAGCACCACCACTGACAGCATCGAGCTAATGCTGGAGCAGTGCTTTAAGTACAATGCCTGTGTGAAATCTGATTTCCTGTGATTATTGTCCATGTAAATTGCTAACAGTTTTTTATTAGCACTACATTTTGTTTTTATTTCTCAATGGCTGAACATTTCTTTTTACATTTCTTTAAAAATCGATCTTTTGATCATTTAAATGTGGTATTTCTGTTGATATGAGAGTCTGGGAATCTTGAAATGTTAGTATTTTTCACTAGTCTTGCTTTTTAAAAGGTGTATTTTCTAGGCTGTTCTTGGCAGCTGCAGTTTACATGGTGGCGCATTCCTCCGCTCTTGTTTCCATTGCTTTTCATCACTCAGTGGTCAGTAAACATTTGTGTTTAAATTATTGTCTAGTAAAATGAACTAGAAGCTCTTTAAGAGTTTATCAAAGGATTAAGGAGAATGTAATAAGCACATAAACACTGGCATGTGTATTTTCTAGGTCTAAACTTTTCACTCCAGTTGTTTATCAGAAAATTTAGAACCTTGCACTGGTTGCTCACACCTGTAATCCTAGCTACTCAAGGAGGCTGAGATCTGAGGATCTTTGAAACCAGCCTAGGGCAGGAAACTCTTGAGAGACACCTAATCTACAATGAAGCACCAAAAAGCTGGAAATGGAGCTGTGGCTCAAGTGGTAGAGTATAGCCTTGAGTAAAAAGCTTAAAGGACAGCACATAGGTCCTGAGTTCAAGCTGAGGACTGGCACACAAAAACAAAACCCTTATTTCTTTAAAAGATGCATGCTTCCTGCTGTTCTAAATGTCATTGCATATGTTTTACTTTTATGATGATGTCTCATCAGGGGAATTACAGTTTCACTAAATTCTGCGACCCCTGGTAACATTTTACATACAGCAATATCCCTATTAGAGAATTCCTTACAGTTCTTTTCAGGCATAATTAATGTGGCTTTTTGTCCTCCTGTGCCTATTTGTTTGATGCTATATTTCATCCTGACTTGGATTTTTTTGGCTTTATTATGCTTCATTTTGACCATTTTGTATCCAGGTGTTGTTTTTTTTAAGTATATTATCTTTCTGCTCCTTCTAAACAGCCAACTAAGCCGAACTAAAACAGGATTTTAAACTTGTTAAAAGAAGTTTCAAACACTACATGACCTATTGGAAGGTTTGTTATTTATATATGCAAAAACAAATCATATCTTCATGTAAGAGAGCAGAGCATATTGATAAGAGTTGAGCTGAGAGCAGATGCTTTTTCTCCCATCTCGCATCTGTTAGGTGTTTGTGCTTTAAATTTTACTTTTTTTAAATTTTGAAATAACATCCTGTTGTCTGAAACACAGTTCAAAATTAACATGGGCAAATGAATGATTTCCATTGACTCAGACAAAATCCCATAAACTTCTGTAGCCCATTGTGTTTGGGGTAGCTGTGCTGGGGTTGGATGCATGTATGCTGGGATATTTTTACCATGCCATGAATCTACTGCCTGAACAGCAAGTTCCATTAGACAGTGTGCTATATTACCCATGTCTGAAATTCAGGACATGGTTTATTGGGGTCCAAAAACAGGATGGCTGTGGTTTCTTTGCCTTCAGTCAGAGCTAGACCACTGCTCAGGTTTTTTGCTCCAATTAATAGTGATACTGTTCAGGATAAGGAATAGTTCTCAGAAGGTAATTTATTCCTATTATTGTTCCCAGCGTACTTTGCTTTGTCAAGTCACCATACTTGGAAATGTTAAGTAGTTGACTAAAAATATAAAAGAAAACCTCCTCTTCAACTTAAGTCCATGATGACCATAGCTTTTCACTGGTTAGGGCTTTCTTTTGGTACTGAGTTTATAGGAAACAGCACATGTTCACCTATTATTCCAGTAACACAGGCACTCCTGTGTGTCTAGCAAAGATGGTTTGTAAGGACTGTAGCCTTATGCACAGCAACTCTGGTGGGTGATGTGGTAGCCTACTGTTGTTTGTGGGTGGGGCTTGGGCATGCCTAACTGATGGACACTACTACCTGATTCTTCTGACTAGTTGGGGAAGAGTGTTTTTAAATTACCTTAGTACTTCACATGAAATCTCAAATTACCCTGAAAGAGGTGTTTTTGGGTTTTTTTTTGTTGTTGTTGTCGGTTGTGGTTTTTTCACGCTGGGCCTGTGTTGCTGTCCCTGAGCTCTTTAGCTCAAGGCTAGTGCTCTACCACTTGAGCCATGGTGCCACTTCTGGTGGTTTATTGGAGATAAGAATCTCACAGACTTTCCTGCCCAGGCTGGCTTTGAACCACAATCCTCAGATCTCAGCCTCCTGAGTAGCTAGGATTACCAGCATGAGTCACCAGCGCCCAGCAAGAAGTCTTTTTAAAAGGTATTTACATAACCACTAGGTTTCACCATTTCTCCCTTTACACAAAAATACTGAAATCCTGGTTTTAATGTTAAACTTAGGGAAGAAATACCATGTTAGACTATGAAAGGCCCGTGTTGACACATCTGAGATGAGGTGGATTTTTTTTTGTTTTTTGTTTTTGTTTTGCTGCTGAGCATTTGTTAATTATTCTGTGCTTTCTAATAATTGTGTCTTTACTGTCCTGTTAACCCCAATAACCCTTATTGTGTTTGAGAATGTGGGAAGTTTTTAATGTAAATGACATAAATAGAAAAGATGATTTTCCTCCCCATCCTCAGGAAAGCATTTCAGAGTGCGGGAGATGTTCCTTGTCTCCATTCTGTCAGTTTGAGGTGAGAACAACCTATTAAAAGTCAGTTTATGACTTGCAATGTGAAGAACACTTTGATTTGTTTCTTTTTTCTTTTTTCTTTTTTTTTTTTTTCTTTTTTTACTTTTTTGTTGCCTTTTTTCATGCTGTAATTTTTGTTTTGGTTCAGCCTGCCATGGAAGGGGTAGAGGTGAGACTTTGAGTGGAGTTGCAGGAGGGGGTTTTGTTGCATTTGGTTTTGCTGTGACTCGTTAGCTGTGTTGTGATTCTGTAGTGGACAGAGTGCCTTGTGCCTTTGAGTGCGGTGACCTGTACTGTCTGTCTGTGGCAGAGTTGTATTAGTGTCCTTGCTGTGACCTGTCCGGATGCCACGCATGTTCTCTATTAGGACATTTTAAGCAAGACTCTTAAGTTCTTTTGTTTTCTACGTGTAATTGCAATATTTCAATACTATTTAAAATTGAGTTGGTTTTCCTATCTTGGTGTTGATATATATATTCATAGATGTATATGTAACAACCTCCTGAGAGGAAACTGCAGAGGATACTTCTGCTGGAAATGGGGAATGATGGTATTTCCTTCAGAATTGCTAACTTACTGTCTTGAATTTCAAGCCTTACTGTCCTGCGCCCCTGCCAATTCTCACACTCATTCCACCCTTCCCTCACGGGCATGCACAGGTATTTACATCACACACCATATAGTAATCACATTGTCAAGCTCTGAGTTTTCTCATTTCTGGAAAATGGGGATAATAACACCTGTTTCAGCCTCCCAGTGGTATTGTAATAGACCAAACAAGGACTTTTATGACTGTTGCAAAACAAAAAATGTATGCCATTAAAGATCATCTTAAGATGCAATATATGAGGACAGAACTTATTTTATCTTAAGAGCTTTAAAGGTGGGGCAGACATGAGAATGAATCAGTTTTTCTCACTTTTAGCCTTTCTCCCTTTTATACCTTTAAAAGAGAATGTATGGAAAGTATCTCCAATGCTGCTGGGAATATGCCCATTCTGACTAGTGTTTATTATCTCCATTTTACCTGCTGACAGCCACACACACCACCATGCACAGGATGTAGGGTGCTGTCCTGGACTCCTTCCTTCCTTGTGGCCATGAAGCGTCCTTAGAACAGCAGAGGCAAAGCCAAAGACTTTGAGAGAGAGCTACTGAATGACCCATATAGTAATCAGCCATGAAAAAGCGCAGAGCCTGACATTCAAACACTTCCATGTGATTCAGCCGACACTTTGTCAGCTTCATTTTGAGGCCAGGTTGACAAATGCTTAGTTCCATCTTCAGTCATTTGTTTACACTGATACTTGGTAGGTTAAACACTTCCAAGTATTTTCTGAGGAACTTTAACCTTGACTAGGTTTTAAGGGTGAGAGAAGTCTGTACATTCATCCCTTAGAGAATTAAGAAGTCCCCGAGACAGTTTGTATACCAAAGTGAGGAGACTGAGAGAGATTACCACAGGAGACCCCCACATCACCTCCAACATAGGCGTAAATAGTGATGTCCCCTCAGGTCCTCCATTCTTCCCATCCCCTAATGACATCTGAACTGAAGGCTAGGGGCAGAAAGTTTCCTCTGGACAAAAGACAGTACTAATTTAAGATGGGTAAGTTGTGGCTTTTCCATGTTAACTCTTTGCTTTGATGGCCAGCCTTGCAAATGTAGCTAGACTGTAGTCGGGTCTCTAGTGCTGTCTTACTCACAAAACTAATTGGCCTATTTATGATTTCTGGTTTTCTTTATTAGGAAATGAAGATTTGTTCAGCAATTATAAACCTATTTCATCTGATCCCAGCTGCACCTCAAACTCTGGTCAAGCCTTTGTTAGAGGTTGTAATGAAAACAGAGCGAGCCATGTTGATTGAGGTATGGACCAAACTGAGGGATTTTTTTCTTATTTATTTATTTATTTATTTATTTATTTATTTATTTATTTATTTGCCAGTCATGGGGCCTGAGCTTCTGGGCCTGGGCACTGTCCCTCAGCTCTTCAGCTCAAGGCTAGCTCTCTACCACTTGAGCCACCAGGGCACTTCCGGCTTTTTCTGCTTATGTGGTGCTGAGAATCGAACCCAGGGCTTCATTCATGCAAGGCAAGCACTGTACCACTGAGCCACCGTCCCAGCCCAAGGGATTTTTTTTTCTAATGGTATAAATCTTCATGTCTTTATTTCAACCATCACTATTGAGAAGATCCAGGACATAGAAAGTAGAAGGGTCTCTTGGGATGGATCTGGGGGACTTTAAATTTTATTTTTTTATTTCACTGATGACAAGCAGGATCTTTAGTTATTTATTTGTTTGTCAGTTGTGGGGATTGAACTCTGGGCCTAGGTACTATCCCTCAGCTCAAGGTGAGTGCTCTACCACTTGAGCCACAGTGACACTTATAGTTTTCTAGTGGTTTATTGGAGATAAGAGTCTCACGGACTTTCCTGCCTGGGCTGGCTAGCTTTGAACCTCGATCCTCAGATCTCGGTCTCCTGAGTAGCTAGGATTATAGGCGTGAGCCACTAGTGGATGCCTGTCTAGGATCTTTATTTTTTAATTAAAATTTTAAAAATTATTATAAAAGTGATGTACAGAGGGGGGTTACTGTCAGGTAAAGAGTACATTTCTTTTTGGACAATGTCACCCCTTCCCTTACTCCCAGTTTTTCCCTCCTATCCCTCATCCACAAGTTACATAGTTCATTTTCCACATAGTATCCAGTGTGTACCACTGCTGCATTCTTCCACCCTTGTTTGTCCATTTCTTATACTTCCAGAAACATACAAATGAACAAAAAGAAAAGAAAACAAAATTAGAAAAAAAGTAAAAAACCTTGTTTCCATTTCTTGGAGTTCATTTGGATAAATATTTTGTGATCAGTAACACATTGAGGGATTCTTTATCTGCTGCTTATGATTTGCATTTCAGTTTGTTTTGTTTATTTAGTGCCAGAACTAGTTGGGGTTTTTTTGTTTTTTGTTTTTTTTGCTGGTTCTGGTGTTTGAACGTGGGGCCTGGGCTCTATCTCTTAAGTCTCTCTGTGCTCAAGGCTGGCACTCTTATCACTTGAACTACAGCTCCACTTCTGGCTTTTTGCTGCTTAACTGGAGACAAGAGTCTCAGACTTTGATCTTGCTGACTTGGAATCAGGACCTTCAGATCTCAGCCCTGAGTAGCTAGGCATACATACATGAACCACTGGGGCCTTAGCTTCATTTTGTTACATTTTATTTATTTTTTGCCAGTCCTGGGGCTTGAACTAGGGCCTGGGTCCTGTCCCTGAGCTGCTTTTGCTCAAGGCTAACACTCTACCACTTGAGCCACAGCCCCACTTACTGGCTTTTTTTTTTTTTTTCTTTTTGCCAGTCATGGGGCTTGAACTCTGGGCTTGGGCGCTGTTCCTGCACTCTTCAGCTCAAGACAAGCGCTCTACCACTTGAGCCATAGTGCCACTTCTGGCTTTCTAGTGGTTTATTGGAGATAAGAGTCTCATGGAGTTTCCTGTCCAGGCTGGCTTGGAACCGTGATCCTCAGATCTCAGCCTCCTGAGTAGCTAGGATTACAGGCGTAAGCCACTAGTGCCCGGCACTTGTAGCCTTTTCTGAGTAGCTTATTAAGAGAGAAAACTCTCACAGATTTTTCTGCCTGGGATGGCTTTAAACCACACTCTTCAGATCTCAGCCTCTTGAGTAACTAGAATCATAGGCATGAGCCACCAGTTCCCAGCTTGTTACATTTTAATAGGGAAATTATTTACTTACTCTTTTTAGTCTAGTTGAATGGGAAATGAATGTACTTTTTTAAAAAATGTGTTTTCAATTGATTTTTTTCCCCCAAAAAAGTTATCTACGTAGTTCAGATAGGCCTCAAACTCCCAATCTTCCTGACTTAGCCTCCTAATGTGTGTGTTACTGTACCTAACCATGTGATCAGGTGCATGAGTCGGGAGTGTGGCATGCAGCGTTGCCCATGTCTCATAGGTGGGGCTTTGCCCATGTTTCATAGGCAGGAAGTCCATTCAGAGAGCCTCTGATCAAGTTCTTGACGCGACACCCCTCGCAGACAGTGGAGTTGTTCATGATGGAAGCAACGCTGAATGATCCACAGTGGAGCCGGATGTTCATGGTAGGAGCTGGAGCGGTCTGGTCCCAGTAAATCTGTATCAGTTGTGTGCCCAATGTCATGTTGAATTCACATTTTTCCAGTCAGCATCCCTGTTTCTCAGGGACATTTGAGTATTGCAGACATCATTGTTTGGTTGTGTGTATATAAGTAAATACTCTGTTAGGATTCTAAAATCATCATTGTGATGTGTGGTTACTATTTAAACTGTGTGTGTGTGTGTGTGTGTGTGTGTGTGTTCTTGTCCTGGTGCTTGAACTCTGTGTGTGTGTGTGTGTGTGTGTGTGTGTGTGTGTGTGTGTGTGTGTGTGTGTGTGTGTGTGTGTGTGTGTGTGTGTGTGTGTGTGTGTGTGTGTGTGTGTGTGTGTGTGTGTGTGTGTGTGTGTGTGTTCTTGTCCTGGTGCTTGAACTCAGACCCTGGGTCCTGAGCTTTTTTTTGCCTAAGTCTAGTGCTCTACCACTTGAGCCACAGCTCCATTTCTAGCTAAAGCATCATTTATTTTTCAAAAGTGCTTGTAGTGATACTTTTTTTTAAACCTACTTATAGAGAATTAGCACAAACCTATGAATTCATGTTCTGTGAGTTTGATTTGCCCAAATTAGTTTTCCTCTTTGTTCTATTTTCAGAGTTTTTTAAAACACAAAGATGCCAGGCCTCTGCGAGATGTATTGGCTGCTAACCCCAACAGGTTCATCACTCTGTTGCTGCCGGGTGGTGCACAGGCTGCTGTGCGCCCTGGCTCTCCTAGCACCAGTACCCTGCGCCTGGACCTCCAGTTCCAGGCCATCAAGGTAGAATCTCTTGGTTAGTCTCCCAACCCCCACAGTGTGATTGAGCCACAGTTCCTTTATTGTTTTTTCTGCTGCAGATCATCAGTATCATTGTTAAAAATGATGACACCTGGCTGGCCAATCAGCATTCTCTGGTGAGCCAGCTGAGAAGAGTGTGGGTTAGTGAGACATTTCAAGAAAGACACCGCAAAGAGAACATGGCTGCCACCAACTGGAAGGAGCCCAAATTGCTGGCCTTTTGTCTGCTGAATTACTGCAAGTAGGTGCATCTAGTAAGCTTGTATTCAGTGGATGTAGTTGGCTGGAATTTTACAGAGTAGGCTTTAACTTCGAGCCATTGAAGAGGCAAGTTGGGTAGTCCATAGTTACAAAATTTTCCTCCGGTTAATCTGTTTCTTTTTTTTTTTTTCTATTCTGAACCCTTCAGAAGGAATTATGGAGATATAGAATTGCTGTTCCAGCTGCTTAGAGCCTTCACTGGTCGTTTTCTCTGCAATATGACATTCTTAAAGGAGTACATGGAAGAAGAGATTCCCAAAAATTACAGCATCGCTCAAAAACGTGCCCTATTTTTTCGCTTTGTGGACTTCAATGATCCCAACTTTGGAGATGAACTGAAAGCGAAGGTGAGGCCCCCAGTTAGACTGAAGATTATTTGGTAGATGATGTGGGTGTCTAGGTTGGCTTCCTAGGAAGCTCTGCCCTGTGTCTGTTGACACTTAAACCTTCTGGGGTGCTCAGAAGACCCGCTGCCAAGGGACACAGCAGGTTTGTTGGCTAACCAGTGTTTGTTGAGAAGTGGGTTGTTAGTTTTCTTTTGAGAAGGTGATTAGTTTGCAATGAGAGTTGGCTACCTTGGATTTGGCCTCTTCCTTAAGTTTTTAGCTGCCTTGACAGTCATCATATGATGACTTGGTTAGTTCTGACTTCATGATTAAGGCTGGCCACAGTTGTTGTTCCATCCTGCCCTGATCTTTTTTTATTCTTTTTGTAGGTTCTGCAGCATATCTTGAATCCTGCTTTTCTATACAGCTTTGAGAAGGGGGAAGGAGAGCAGCTCTTAGGACCTCCCAATCCTGAGGGAGACAACCCAGAGAGTATCACTAGTGTATTTATTACCAAGGTAGGATTCCCAGTGGTATCTCAAGAGCAAGGACTTGGAGATGACACAATGTGTGTTCATGTGTGAGGGGGTCATGGAAATACATTGTTCCATTTAGTTGTCCAAGGCTTTTAGTTTTCATGATTATGTTCATGACAGAGTACTCTGTTGCAATTCTAACTAATACATTGTTGAAGGTGCCTTGCTTTGATTGATTCCAGTCAGTCAGAAAAATTCCCAATGTGGGTTCATTTGTGGACATCAGCTTTGAAAAGTCTACCTAAGAGCCACTGTGATGTGTAATCACCACCTTAATGAAAAAGTACTAGGTCATTTATGGTGCCTGGAATTTGTTTGATTTGAACTTGGGCCTCTTACTTGCTTGCTTGCTAGTTTTACTAACAGTTCAAATCAGCAATGAGTTCCTTCCTCTCATTTTTGCCATCAGGTCTTGGACCCAGAGAAGCAAGCAGACATGCTGGATTCCCTGCGCATCTACCTTCTGCAGTACGCCACCTTGCTGGTGGAGCACGCCCCCCACCACATCCATGACAACAACAAGAACCGCAACAGCAAGCTGCGCCGCCTCATGACTTTCGCGTGGCCCTGCCTGCTCTCCAAGGCCTGTGTGGATCCTGCTTGCAAATACAGCGGACACTTACTTCTGGCCCACATTATTGCCAAATTTGCAATACATAAGAAAATTGTCCTCCAGGTGCTTTGCTGGGCTCTCTCCCTCCCTCTGATACTCCAGCCTGGTATTACCTGGCACCTCGAACGGCCTCAGTTGCTCCTTTTCTTCTGTTTTTTCCCTAGTATCAGTTTTAGAAGTGCTCATCTCTGCCTTCTTCCTTCTTACAAAAAGAAGAAGAAAAAATTCTGCATGGTGGCATTTATGATGTATTTAGTAAAAGTTGTAGAGGTAGAACAGAGGCTTCTGGGCTCTGGAGAGAGTGAGGAATGGGAATTAGTGTTTAATGGGAAAGTTTCAGTTTGGGAAGATGAAGTAATAGTTCTGGAGGAGGGGTGATTGCAGAAGATTTAATCATGTTGGATGCTGCTGGACTGCAGAGCTGAAGATGGTTCAGATGTTAATGTGTCTCTGTGCACAGTGAAAGAATAACTGAGTAAAAAAAGAAAAAGCATACTATAATTCCTCCATGTCACCTTTGTCCCTAGCTAGTGCCCTTCCTTTTGGTTCCTTAAAAGCCTTGTTCTTGAAACAGAATGTCTCTTTCCACCTCAGGCTCCTCTACTCAGTGCATTTTGGTTACTTTAACATTACATTGAAACTCTTGCTCGGGCTGACCTGGAAGGGGGCTCAAGTGAGGTCAAGAGTCCCAGCTTGGCCACTCCTCTCAGCCAAAAATGATAGACTCTTTGGACTTATGTCTTACTACCTGTTTGCTGTGTGAATCACTTTAGAATATCTTCTCTGAGCCCCACAGGTGGCTTGAGTTCGGATAGCAGGCAGCCCTAGGTTGAATCTTGGTTCCACACACAGGCAGCAGTGTGGGAATTACACACGTTCAGCATTGGGCAGTTACAGCTCTTGTCCTGAGACCACCTCTCCCAGTTTTCCCTGACTTGTGAATTTTCATGATGTTAAACTCGATACCCAGAAAGCCAGTCTCACCATCTATAGACACTTGAGATGCAACTCCAGGCTCTGGGACAGGCACTGCTTTATCCCATTTGTCCCAGAAAGCAACCCGAGGGCCTTTTGTGGTCCCGTACCATTCCTGCCCCCTTACCTTCAGTGCAGTCAGGTGGGCTTCCTTGTGTTCCTATGACCTTACCTCAGGCCTTTATCTCTCATTTGAAGAACTGAAAAGAACTGAAAATTGCTGTTTACCACCCCCCCTAGTTTGGCACCTTTCCCTCCATTTCCCACACTACAATGTGGTAAAATCTATGTGCCTCAGCTAGCTTTTTTCTGCTTAGTCTAAAAGGAAGATCTCTGCAAAGAGCTGGCTCTTGTTTCTGGGTGCCCTGGCTTTTACCCTGCACCTGCACAGAGGAGGTGCTCAATAAATACTAGAAACTAATCTGTTTCTAATGAGAATCCTGAGGATTTTTTAAATGGCTTTGCAAAAACAACACATCCTGGGTGTTTTGTTCTTTGAAACCATCATTCTCACGCCCATACAAACTTTTTTCCTGTTCAGGTTTTCCACAGTCTTCTCAAAGCTCATGCAATGGAAGCCCGAGCAATAGTCAGACAAGCAATGGCTATCTTGACTCCGGCAGTGCCTGCCCGCATGGAGGATGGGCACCAGATGCTGACACACTGGACCAGGAAGATCATTGTGGAGGAGGGACACACGGTCCCACAGCTGGTGCATATTTTGCATCTGATCGTTCAGCATTTTAAGGTGTGTACAAAGATACATGTGGCATGCATTTTTAGGCATTGATAATGCTCTTCTTTGTCTTTTTCTGTAGTAAAGTGGTCATTGATTGATTTGGGTATGGCTGTAAGAACATGGAAGGGTGGTGGTAGTATAGACAATGTCTTGTGTGTCTCTTTCTACTTGTTTTCTTGACTATGAAGACATAGTGTTTTAACTTTTTTTAAAAAAATGTTCTAAAAGTTATCTAAAGGGGGGGGGTTTATAGTTACATAAGCCAGGTAAAGAGTACATTTTATTGTAACTTCTTAAGGAGTTAGGTAGAAAGTAGTTATCATAAGTAACTTTAGATTTGGGTAAAAAAAAAAATCTCATGAGATAATCATGCTGAGAGCAGCTCCTCAATAACCAAATCACCCACTTTTGGGGATTTCTTGTAGACTGGAAAGAGGAAAGATTTGAGTCAAAGCTCATGTTTTTGTAGCCAGCTCTTTTATAATTGGAAATTTCCCTTTTAGTACATCTTAAGCTTTTATGATGTCAAGTCTGAAGTTTGACATAGGTGACATAAGTGACTAGATTTCCCTATCTATGTAAAGAACTTAGATTTTCCTTGCTTGAGTTAGTACTGGGCCTTGCACCCAGGGCCCCAAAGCCCCATGCTCTTGCTCAACTTGTTACTCGACTAATACTCTACCACTTGAGCCATGCCTCCAGTTTGGCTTTTTTGCTGATTAGTTGGAGACAGAGTCTCTCAGAATTATCTGCCTGGCTAGCTTTGGACCTTGGTCCTCAGATCTTGGCCTCCAGGACAGCTGGGATTATAGACCTGAGCCAATGGCTCCTGGTTTAGGTTTTTAACATATTGTAACTATGGTATGAAAGTGTTGAGTTGTATCATTCTGTTGAGATTCAGGGGGGAAATAGGTAGTAGGACATACCGAGGAAGAGAGAATGAGTGGGAGGCTGTGGGGGTGTGGGTATGTGCATGTGTATGTGTATACACATGTAGGGCCAAGGTCCTCCCTGATGGGACACCTGTGCCCACAGGTGTACTATCCAGTGCGGCATCACTTGGTCCAGCACATGGTCAGTGCCATGCAGAGACTGGGCTTCACGCCCAGTGTGACCATTGAGCAGAGGAGGCTGGCTGTGGACTTGTCTGAGGTCGTCATCAAGTGGGAATTGCAGCGGATCAAGGACCAGCAGGTAGGAATATCAGGCCTGGGTGTTGCCCCTACTTATGTTTCTCATACCTCTGGAAATTGGTCAGTAAATCAGGTGTGTGTGTGTGTTTAAGCCGGATTCAGATATGGACCCAAATTCCAGTGGAGAAGGCGTCAACTCTGTCTCATCCTCCATTAAGAGAGGCCTGTCTGTGGACTCTGCCCAGGAAGTGAAGCGCTTCCGGACGGCCACCGGTGCCATCAGTGCAGTAAGAGCAAATGCTTTCCTTGTGGGCCTGTGCACTGGTGAGGCAGTTGGCAGCCCCAGGGCATTTTTCCCTCAGGCTTGTCCCCAAGTTTCTAGACACATTTTTCTTCCCATTCACCTAATACCATTAGAATTGTGTTGGTAGGTAGTTAGCTAAATGGCCTCAAGAGAATCTCTGTGAGGTCTGGGGATGTGGAGGAGCATGCCCTGGGTGTGAGCTTCACCACCAAAAGAAAAAAAAAAAAATACTTGAAGCAAGAAAGTTGAGAACATGCATACATTTGATCAAATTTAAAAAAGGTAATTGTGCCTGTTCTGCATTTCTGCAGGGGAGCCTCCAAGATTGTCCTGGGCTTCTTACTCAGCCCTTGTAGAGACGGCAGCCCTGGTTGCTGTGCTCAGCTGTCAGTATAGGTCATTGGCCTTTGGCTAGCACTTGCAACTTCGTGTGTGTTCTCCACCCTACAGTGCCCAGTCTTAAGTGGCTCCACATCCATCCAGGGCTCGAGGCAGACATTTCATCCCTTTCCTTCTCCCCACATGAGCTTGAGAACAAGTCCTGTCTGTCCTGCTGTGAGCAGCCAGCCTGCCCCATCCCTCCCTGACCACTGGGCCTCGAGCCTCTGACCTTTCTCATCAACAAAAGAAAATTCTTGGGACCTTTATTCCAAGTGTATTGTTCACAACACGGTCAGAATGTAAAAAGCAGTGTAAAGGCTACACTCTCTATACTGTTTTTTATAATACTTTGTGAATCTTGTAGTCATTTAAAACTCAAGTTAAAAATGAAGTTAGTCTGGCTTTGTTGTGTGCTCAGCGGAAGCCCGCAGTGTTGAGTGAGCAGGTCCTCTGGCAGCTTGCGTTACCAGGCACCTTCTCACCGTGCTCTGGCCACCCATGCCCTTTCCTCCCTTGCGAGAACTTGCTCGTGGGCCCCTTGCTCTTCTACCTAGAGCCATTTGCTCATTTTGGGTTGCCAGCTTCTTCTTGGTAACTCTTCTGTCACTGTCTGGCCAGTCTCCCTCTCCTTGGTTACCCGGGCTTACCTGCTGGCATCTGTTCTTGGTATCTCTCATGCCCAGAACAGTGTCCATCCCTCTGAGCTGCCCAGCACCTGACTGCTTGCTGAATGAGTCTGCATCATGTTGACAATTCCAGCTGAGAATTCCCTTCATGTTAAAAAGAACAACCCTTTTCTAGGTGTTCGGGAGGAGCCAGTCACTGCCTGGGGCAGATTCTCTTCTTTCTAAGCCCATTGATAAACAGCACACAGACACAGTGGTGAACTTCCTCATCCGAGTGGCTTGTCAGGTACGGGACTGCAGAAGTGACAAGTAATACTCAATATGATGTCTATGCTGGGTGGCCAGTCACTTTCCTGACAGACTCCACTGTCTTCTCATTGGTAGGAGCTGTTCTGTATGTTTGTTTTAAGACAGGGTCTCTCATTGCTGTCCAGATTAGCCTCAAACTCATAATCCTCCTGCCTACTCCTCAAGAGTCCTGAGATTATGAGCATATGTCATGGTTACCCATGTTAATTTCATTTTTCAGAAAACTGTACATGGCAGTGTAATTTTCATGCAAACCATGCATAGTAGGGCATGACTGTAATCCCAGTATTGGGTTTACAGGCATGAGTTCAGGCCAGCCTATACTCTACATAGTGAGACCCTAGCTCAAAAAAAAACATGGGGCTACAAGGTCAGCCCAGGCAGGAAAGTCCATGAGATTCTTATCTTCAGTAAACCACCATAAAAACTGGGAGTGGAGCTGTGGCTCAAAGCAGTAAAACAGCTCAGGGGACAGCATCCAGGCCCAGAGTTCAAGCCGCACAACTGACCAAAAAACAAGAGCTAGAAAGTGGTTAGCAGGGCTGGGAAGGTGGCTCAGTGGTAGAGTGCTTGCCTTGTAGACATGAGGCCCTGGGTTCGATTCTTCAGCATCACAGAAGCAGAAAAAGCCGGAAGTGGCGCTGTGGCTCAAGAGGTAGAGTGCTAGCCTTGAGCTGAAGAGCTGAGTGACAGCACCCAGGCCCAGGGTTTGGGCCCCACAACCGATTAAAAAAAGAAAGTAGTTCAGCACTAATATGTGCAAAGCTATGGGTTCAATCCCTAATCCATACCCTACCCCCCAAAAGCACTAAATGGAATTGATTTCTAAGTATCTTGTTTTTTAAATTTTGAGATCTTAAGTTATTAAATATAATAAACAATGCATCTCCCCGTACGGGCCACCAAAAAAAAAAAAATTGCATCTTGATAAAGTTCAAAATTTCTTAAGAACAGCAGACTGCTGAACTGCTCAACCAGTGAGTCAGTCATGCGTCCCTCTGGCTTGTGGGGCAGAGGCACAGACCTGAACTAGCTCTTGCCATGCAGCTGTGGGAAGGCAACCATGGGGGCGGGGGCTGCTGGGCATCCCACATGGACACTCAGAGCCTGGTTTTAATCGGCTGCATTTGCAGGTCAACGACAACACAAACACTGCTGGCTCTCCCGGGGAGGTGCTCTCCCGCCGTTGTGTCACGCTCCTGAAGACTGCCTTACGACCGGATATGTGGTCCAAATCGGAGCTGAAACTGCAGTGGTTTGACAAGCTGCTGATGACTGTGGTAGGTGACACAGCTAGTATTAGGTCAGCTGCTTGTGTGGGCTCTAACACGTGTCTGTAGTCTATAGATTGTTTTCCGCACCCTGGCTGCTCAGCAGCCTCTCTTCCTCTGCTGACGGGGAGTGGGTGGAACATACATGTTGGCCTGTGTGAAAGTGTTGTAACAGTTGTCTTGGCATTTGCAGACACATGTCTTTTTTTTAATTTTTTAATTTATTTCTTTTATACTTTTTTTTTTACATTTTTTTATTATATCTTTAAGTGGTTACACAAAGAAGTTCCCATTCTACAAAACAGTATACGAGTACAGGGTGACGGACACATTTCTCAAACTGACTTAGCTGTTGAAAAACAATCTGAGGTTGATTTATGGAATAGTTTTTACAATAAACTTGAATTTTTAAAACTCATGTAAAATGAGGGATATGTAATCATTTCTCAAGCACTGCATGGGCTTCAGAATTGGCTTGTTGGGTAACCAGCATTTGGGGCAATCTCACATAGGTATTTATTGCTAAAAGCTCAGCTTCAGTGGGGTGCTGGTAGCTCAGCCTGTAATCCTATCTACTCAGGAGGCTGAGATCTGAGGATCGCAGTTCAAAGCCAGCCTGGGTAGGAAAGTCCATGAGAAAACCGGAAGTGACTCTGTGGCTCAAGTGGTAGAGAGTTTGCCTTGAGCTGAAGAGCTGAGGGACAGCTCGCAGGCCCAGAGTTCAAGACCCACGATTGACCAAAAAAAAAAAAAAAAACTCAGCCTCTGGCCAATCTCTGGTCAGGCTGGCTTGGCAATGTAGCATGCCATGTATATGCATGCATGTCACGAAAGTGCAAATTCCATGAAGCAGTGCCTGTCCTTCCTACAAACCAAGGTTTCTAATTTCTAACTTCCTGGGATTTTACTTTATTTTTTTTTTGCTGGTACTTTAGCTTGAACTCAGGCCTTTAAATTCTTGCTTGGCTTTTTCACTCATGTCTAGGGCTGTACCACTTGAACCACACCTCCAATTCTGGCTTTTGCTGATTAGTTTGAGATAAAAGTCTTGTGGGTTTATTTGCCTAGGCTGCTTCTGAACCATGATCCTCAGATCTCAGCTTCCTGAGTAGCTAGGATTACAGAGGTGAGCCAAGGGTGCCTGGCTTAATGTGCTTTTTTTTTTTTTTTAATATGTTCATTTTAAAGCAGCTTTTTCAAATTATGTAGTTTTGAGACTTGTTGCATTTGTGTTTCTCTGACCCTGTACTTGAGTACTAATTTAATCTGTGAGTACCCTGTGTTCTTCATCCCAGGAGCAACCAAATCAAGTGAACTATGGGAATATCTGTACGGGATTGGAAGTGCTGAGTTTCTTGCTGAGTGTCCTGCAGTCCCAGGCTATCCTCAGCAGTTTCAAGCCCCTGCAGCGGGGTATTGCTGCCTGTATGACGTGTGGGAATACCAAAGTGCTCAGAGCTGTCCACAGCCTCCTCTCTCGCCTGATGAGCATTTTCCCAACAGAACCAAGTAGGTGTCCTTTCCCTGGGAGCCACAGGCAGTGCGGTGCTCTGTCACGGAGGCTGTGCATCCCCTGGGGCTGCAGTGAGCTTCCTTATCCACTTCCTTTTACCGTGGCCTTTCTTTAAAAAAAAGAAAAGTGACGTAGAAACTTAACAGCATCACATTGTTCCGTCTGTTTTAGATATTCAGTTCTTTACCCCCCTGAATGTTAGCATTTTGTTGAGGTACTAAGTATTAAAGGGGAAGAAACTGTGGCAAATGTTGGGTAATTAGCAGGTCACAGTTTGGCAGGTTGTATTTGGGGCACATTCTGGGAAGGCATGGTGAGGTAAAGCTGCTCCCGAGATGAGGCCGTGCCGTCCCCTCAGTAGACACTGCTGTGCTAGAGACTGACACCACAGCAGAGCTCAGTCCTGACTTCTGTTCCAGGTACTTCCAGTGTTGCCTCTAAGTATGAGGAGTTGGAGTGCCTCTATGCGGCTGTGGGGAAGGTCATCTATGAAGGACTCACCAACTATGAGAAGGCCACCAATGCAAATCCCTCCCAGCTCTTCGGTGGGTATCTGAGCAGTGGTTCGCTGGATGTGCTGTACTGGGGAGGTCCAAGGCTATTGCGGGGGGCGGGGCTCTACATGGATGCATTCTTCAGGAGTCTTTGTTTCACCTGGTTGTCCACAAAGCTTCCATCTTGGCTTCTCTGAGGTGAATGACCCTACCTGCCCACCACTGCTGCTCTTTCTCTGCTTCTGCCTCAGCCTCTGGTGCAGGGTTAGTAGTGAGAGGAATTGCCTGTGGCACATGGATCCTTCTGGCTAGAGTGACCTCTGGTACAGAGATGCCACCAGAGCAAACATGCAGCTGGTAGCCACTTAGAAGACCTGTCCCTGACAAGTCAGCGAGGCTCTGACTGACTGGTGATCATGGTAGCTGGAAAAGTTTGGCTCCTGGGCACCTAGAAGTCAGATTTGTAAACACTCTACCCTTTGTCAAACCCATTTTTCTGATTAAGATCCAACTTGGGTGACTTCAAGTTTTTTTCTCCCTTATTGCACAGTTGTTGAGGACAGAGAACTAAACATGACCTATAAGCCTCAATGTTAACATTTTGGTGTGGGTCATTTTTTTTCTGTACACAGGTATACATACATAGTACCTATATATGTACACATATACACATAGCCCTTGTTAGGTATATTCTTGTGTCTATAAACACATTATTTTTGCATTTCTAAACTCTTTAACATTTGCTCTTCTCCAGAGGAGAAGAGCTGACCCATTGGTCTTGTCCCCTTTGTGGGGCTCGTGGCGGCAGGGCAGGGCAGGGCAGAGCAAGGTAGCCCTGGGTTGTTGGCCACACTGGTCCCAGGGTTCTGTCACCAGCATCTGCCTAGTGGAGGGGAACAGCAGGATGCATCACATTTTCATTACTGACATCACCAATGTTAAGGGTTATATGTGTTAAGAGTCAGTCTGGCTATATCTAGCCTGCTCCATGAAGAACTTGCCTTCAGCAAGACATCTACCCTTGTCCAAGGCTGGGGTGCTGGTACCTGTCAATAGCAAATATCCTAAGATTGATCTATGGTAAGATCCATGGACACAGATCAAAATATAATGTTGATGTCAGGATCAAGGCGATAGTAAAAATATCAGTTATGAAAGATAAAGTCTTTCTACGTACTTAGTATTAACATTCCATTGTTGACTTTGCTGATTTTAACTGATACTCATTTTTTCAGTATCAAAATGCAAATATTAATTTATTGCATCTTGATAGGCCTTTTCAGGATAAAGTGAACTATTTATTGTGATCAGATTGGCTAGGCCAAAAAGAAAGGTCTTTCTTCCTTTTCATGGAATAAAAAACTCTTACTGACGTGGCTGGTGAACATCTAAAAAAATCCAGAACTGAAGGAAATGCATGGTTTGTACTGAGCACAGTGCTGACATAGTCGAAATTAAAAATGGGAAAGCAGTACTTCAGAATGTAGGGTATACAACTGGAGGCATGCCAGCCAAAAAACTTCCTGGGCTGGCACTGGGACTAGTCTGTACTTTGTCAGAATGTTTGAGAAGCATGTTTCTGCTATTCAGTTTTGTCATAAAACCTTAATTTCTGTGCCTCAGGGACCCTGATGATCCTCAAGTCAGCCTGTAGCAACAATCCAAGCTACATCGACAGGCTTATCTCTGTCTTCATGCGCTCCCTGCAGAAGATGGTCCGGGAGCACTTAAACCCACAGGCTGCGTCTGGAAGCACTGAGGCAGCTGCAGGTGACCACCTGGGCCAGGTTTTCTCAACTGTTAAACACCTGCATGGGGCCAGTTGTGCCACCGAACTCTAATGTAAATGCGGCTTGCTCACAGTTCTGTGGTTTGCATGAAATTCATTATTAAAACAAAACCTGGGTTCTAAAACAGAGGTTTCAACTCCCAAGTAAGACCATTAGAAAACAATGAAAAAAAACTTTGTTATTGTGTTTTTAGCTTGAGCCTTCACAAGCACTGCTGAGTTAGGCTGTTCTAAGACAGACTGCTTAGTCCTAGTTGGCATTTCTGAAGAAGCAGGTTACAGCTTCCTCCAGCTGGGTGGGGTGGGACTTGGCAGGGTGCTGTCATTAGCAAGGCTGATAGACAGCATTAGGACCCAGGTGCTGTGACTGTGGCCTCAGAGGAGGGTATGGAGAAGTTGGGGTGGTCTCCATATTAGCTTCCTTGCTGGCTAGAAGGCCCCCCCTCTTCTGAGGTCCAGCACTAAAATACTGACAAGTTGCTTTAAACTCTAGAGCTCCAGTTACTAGTTAAAAGATTGAGGGGGAAAACACTCCCAAGTAGTGCAGGGTGACAGTCCTTTAAGCTGTGTCTGTAGAGGTTTGTTGGGTGTGTTGTCTTTGCTACACGAGCAGGAACAAGTGAGCTGGTAATGCTGAGCCTGGAGCTGGTAAAGACGAGGCTGGCTGTGATGAGCATGGAGATGCGCAAGAACTTCATCCAAGCTATTCTGACGTCACTCATTGAGAAGTCCCCAGATGCCAAGATCCTTCGGGCCGTGGTGAAAATTGTGGAGGAGTGGGTTAAGAACAATTCTCCAATGGCAGCCAACCAGGTGAGCTGGAGAAGTAATGTGCTTAGCCTTCGAGGAGCAGCACCTTCTCACCTTTCCTTCCAAAACTTCTTCAGGCAAAACACTGTTTTCTCTTAGTTTTACCTCCATAATGTCTTTGCTCACTTAGGACTGAGTCTGGTGTAAGCACTGAATGGGTGTTAAATAGAATCTTGAGCTTAACTGATCATTTGTGTTTAAATACTGAATGAATCTTGTTACCCTTTTATGGTGGCAGATGGACCAGAGAATGCTTGTACTAATAGCACAGTGGGGTTAGTGGTGATGCCTCGTGGGGTTAGTGGTGTGGTGCTATGGACTTGGAATTTGCTTTATTATTTAGTGGCTTCCTCTCTAATGTCAGTTACTGCTCCCATGATAAACCATATTGGCATGTATTGATTTTAAGATAACCAGTCATCTTGGAGTTTTGTTTAGAAATTACCATTTTGTTATACTTGATAAAATTTGTAGGCGCTTATAGAATAGCAGAGTAGATTGCTAAAATAATTTTTGTTGGTTGTGGGGCTTGAACTCAGGGCTTGGACACTGTCCTTGAACCTGTTTGTGCTCAAGGCTAATGCTCTACCACTTGAGCCACAGCACCATGTTTTGAATGGTTAATTGGAGATAAGATTCTCACGGGGACTTTTCTGCCTGGGCTGGCTTTAAGCCATGATCCTCAGATCTCAACCTCCTGAGTAGCTAGGATTATAGGCATGAGTTACCAGTGACCGGCTTGAAGTACTTGTAAATATGTCTTTTTTCAAATGGAAGTAATCAAGCTTTTCTTTTAAAAAACAAATCTGTAGACACCTACACTGCGAGAGAAGTCCATTTTGCTGGTGAAAATGATGACCTACATAGAAAAACGCTTCCCAGAAGACCTTGAATTAAATGCCCAGTTTTTAGACCTTGTTAACTATGTCTACAGGTAATTACAGCAGTTAATCAAATGTTAACACATACATACTGGTCCTGATGTACTCCAACCAGTGCAACATGACTTCAGTCTCACACATAAATTTAAAAATATTCATTTCACTATAATTCGTATAATGTATGTTAGCATTGTTACTGAAATGTGGCTTAAGTCTGTCAGAATTGAAAACACACTCTTGGCCATCACTGTGGTATTTGGACAGCAGTTATTTGTGTCAATTCCCCTCACCTCACAGCTCAGCTTGTTTGCTCAGGACCTGAGCCTCACAAATGACCCCTCTGATTGTAATCTCTGTAGAGATGAAGCCCTGTCTGGGAGTGAGCTGACTGCAAAGCTCGAGCCTGCTTTCCTCTCTGGACTGCGTTGTGCCCAACCACTCATCAGAGCTAAGTTTTTTGAGGTCTTTGACAACTCAATGAAACACCGGGTCTACGAGCGCCTGCTGTATGTGACTTGTTCCCAGAATTGGGAAGCCATGGGGAACCACTTCTGGATCAAGCAGTGCATTGAGGTACGATATACTCAGCTCACCATCGGTGTCTGGGAGACAGCTGTGGGTTTCCTGAGGGGTACAGAAGGTACTGTCCACACATGAAACCTGCTGTGACTCCCCAGGAAGAAATAAAGCTATAGCTCCTCAATTACAGTTTGGGACTGATTATGAAAACCTTTATCAAGGTGGGCACTGGTGGCCTAGCTACTCAGGAGGCTGTGATCTGAAGATTACATTTCAAAGTCGGCCCAAACATGAGAGGGCTAGTCTTAAGCAAAAAAGCTCAGGGACAGCGACCAGGCCTGAGTTTAAGTCCTAGCACCCGCACCACACACACACACACACACACACACACACACACACACACACACACACACACACACACACACACACACACACACACACACACACACACACACACACACACACACACACACACACACACACACACACACACACACACACACACACACACACACACACACACACTCTCTCTCTCTCTCTCTCTCTCTCTCTCTCTCTCTCTCTCTCTCTCTCTCTCTCTCTCTCTCTCTCTCTCTCTCTCAAAAGATTGGCTTAGTTGTTAAGCAAAGATACATATATATAAATTTTTTGTTTGTTTCCTAGGAAATTCTATCAGTATTGTCAACTTTACAATTTTTTGTTCAGTCTTTGGACTTGAACACTGGCCCTGGGCGCTGTCCCTCAGCTCTTCAGCTCAAGGCGAGCATTGTACTACTTGAGCCACATCACCACTTCTGGTTTTCTGGTAGTTTATTGGAGATAAGAGTTCATGGAGGGCTGGGAAGGTGGCTCAGTGGTAGAGCACTTGCCTTGCATGCCTGAGGCCCTGGGTTCGATTCCTCAGCACCACATAAGCAAAAAGAAAAAAGCCGGAAGTGGCGCTGTGGCTCAAGTGATAGGGCACTAGCCTTGAGCTGAAGAGCTGAGGGACAGCGCCCAGGCCCAGAGTTCAGGCCCCACGACCGGACCCCCAAAAAAAAAAAAAAAAAGAGTTCATGGAGTTCCCTGCCTGGGCTAGCTTTGAACTGTGATCCTCAGATCTCAGCTTCCTGAGTAGCTAGGATTACAGGCGTGAGCCCCCAGCGCCCAGCCTTTTTTTTTTTTAACCCCACTTGCTAATAAGCAGGCACTTTGGCATTTGTCACTTTGTCAGTGTGTTTTTGAATTGGTTATTTTCGGGCTCTTCATTTATGTCTGGGTTGTCCTGGACTGTGTTCCTCCTATTTTTACTACCACATGGCGAGATGAGAGCCATTCACTGACTGAGATGGGCAGCTTTTACGACCAGGATAGCGTTGAACCATAATCTGCCACCGTACACCTTCCCCCCTCCCCCACACCACCTGTACTTCTTAGGTAGCTAGGATTACAGGCTTGAGCCATCCTGCCCTGTTAGCCCCATCATTCTTTTTTTCTTCTTTTTTTCTTCTTTTTTTTTTCCCCCTGCCAGTTGTGGAGCTTGAACTCAGGTCTGGTTGCTGTCCCTGAACTCTTTTGCTCAAGGCCAGTGCTCTACCACTTTGAGCCACAGCTCTACTTCCAGTTTTCTGGAATTAGAGATGAGAGTCTCACGGACTTTCCTGTCTAGGCTGGCTTGAACTGCAGTCTTCAACCTCAGCTTCCTGGGTAACTAGGATTATAGGTGTGAACCACTGGCACTAGCATCCTCTCATTCTTAAAGCAAGAAAGCAGAGTGTGTTGGTTTATCTAAGAGTTGGGTGTGAAGGCATAAGCAGGTGTACATTGATCATTGTTAGGATACCAAAATCCAGCCTGGAATGGGGTTAGTGCTTCAGTGGAGGCAAAGTCAGTCCTTCTGGTGTGTCTGACAGGACACAGAAAAATGTATTGGTCAGCTGTCCTTGATTCTTTGGCTTGCTTTGCTCATCAGCTTCAGACACCGAGCATCTCCAGTTTCCTGCCACAGGTTAGCAGCACTCAGCAAATATTCATCTGTTTACCGAGGATACCACCTCTGCAACAGGCTCCCATCTTGTGGCAGCTGTGGCAGAGGAAGAGGGCCTGTGCCCCAGGCCTCAGTGAGGACTCCTGTCCTATTTGTGTTAAGTAGACACATTTTGGCGCTCTATGTGGCAGGGATTTGAGATATTTGCTGATGGCTGCACAATGGGCTTAGTCTAGCATTATGTAATTGCCCACTTAAGAGGTCTGTGATCTGCAAATTAGACACCAACACCAGGCCTGATTTGAGGAATTCAGAGATGATTAAGACCTGGTCCTGGCATGCACACTTGAGTTTATTAGAGAAGTGGCCTGAGCCAGGATCCTCAGTCCTTCTTCTGGTCTCACTGTCCCCATCTCTCCACCAACATTTCCAGATCACAGACACTGCAGCCACCTCCTTCACAAAGATGATAAGGACAGTTCACCCACGTCCCCTTCTGTTT
Source organism: Dipodomys merriami (assembly GCF_024711535.1). Taxonomy (NCBI): domain Eukaryota; kingdom Metazoa; phylum Chordata; class Mammalia; order Rodentia; family Heteromyidae; genus Dipodomys; species Dipodomys merriami. The sequence continues at coordinate 18,736,990 of NW_027203604.1, forward strand.
CTCTCAGGTTCCTGTCTTATTCTTTTTTTTTTTGGGGGGGGGGTCCGGTCGTGTGGCCTGAACTCTGGGCCTGGGTGCTGTCCCTCAGCTCTTCAGCTCAAGGCTAGCGCTCTACCACTTGAGCCACAGCGCCACTTCCGGCTTTTTTCTTTTTGCTTATGTGGGGCTGAGGAATCGAACCCAGGGCCTCGAGCATGCAAGGCAAGTGCTCTACCACTGAGCCACCTTCCCAGCCCCCCTGTCTTATTCTTAAACGCATGGTGCTCCTTACCCAGAACTTGGCATAAACGCCAGTGTTCCAGTTAGGTGTGCAAGTCCCAAGTGACTAGGCTTGTCCCACTGCAGTCCTGCTTCCATCTGGAGGCTAGCCTTCTGTTGTTTTGTGTGTCCTTTAAAGAGATTTTAAGGCAGTTTGAAGAATATTTATGGGGAACAAGGTGATGTTATACTGTAGGTTCAATAATTTGATTTAGTTATCTGTACATTCAGACCTATAACATTTTCTATGTGGTGTGAACATTTAATATTTGCCACTTTGCACTCTTTTGATCATGAAATATTTAACATTCTATGCAATAGATCTCAAAAAGCAGTATTCCTCCTGTCTAGCTGAGATTTTGTGCCCTTGACCATTTGGGTTTGTGAATATAGCACTGTCTCACTAAGCCATAGTGGGTGTCCTCTTCATCCTGTTAGCCTGGGTTTGGGCTGCTTTTACACAGGAACATGTCAGGGCTTGTCCTCCACTGCTCAGCTCCATGAGGGTGGGGTGGGGACAGCTGACGAGTGAGCATCCAGGGCCTCCATAGCACCCATTAGGTGCTTGGCTTACTTACACCTTGCAAGTGTGGCTTGAGCAGAGGCTCTGTGGTGCACCTGGTTTGCTATTGAAGGAGACTCTCAGAAGCTGCGAGCAATGGGGAGAGGATTACTGCTGGGCAGGCGCAAGGGTGAATCCACACAGAAAGCCCGTGTGCCGTCCCAGGCAGCCTCCACTGTCTCCCAAGGCCATGGGTCCTCTGGGGGCTACAGGGCAGTGAGAGGTGAGGCCAGCTAGCTACGTGGCAATCAGTAAGCTTTGAGAGTGCATCTGGAGTTGAGCTGGCTTCCGTTTAGGGAGGAGGTGACACACGTCAGGACTTAGGGATGTGTTGTGAGCCATGAGAGACAAGGAAAAGTAGATGAGCGAAGTGGCAGCTTCCCTGGCTTCTGCCAGGGACCAGGACATGCTTCTGAGGGCCCAAGAAAGGAAATGCTTGGTAGGGGAGGAAAGGAGTGCTGGGTGACATCAGACTGGCTTGAGATGGAAGATCTGCACTCAGGACAGCTAGAAGGGAAGTGGGAAGCACATCTGGCTTCAGGAGTGTAGAACTGACCATAAACTCAGGGCCCTTACCTGTGCACACCTGCTAAGTTGCACATGCATGCACATATGTACACCCCACCACGTGCTTGCCTTCTGAGTTGAACATACATTTGCATGTACACACATACCATATGTCTGCCTTCAGACTGTTTTTTTTTCTCCACAAACCTCTCTAGCTCCTCTTGGCTGTGTGTGAGAAGAGTACACCAATTGGTACCAGCTGCCAGGGGGCTATGCTCCCATCCATCACCAATGTCATCAACCTAGCTGACAGCCATGATCGAGCTGCCTTTGCCATGGTCACACATGTCAAGCAGGAACCTCGGGAACGAGAGAACAGCGAGTCCAAAGAGGAGGTGAGGCTCTGGGACCTGGAGGCAAATTCCTCTTCCCACAGGAGGGTTTTATATTGGCCCAAATATCAGATCAAACAAAACCTGTGTCTACCTTGAATCTCAGAATGTAGTCCCTGAGTTTTGTTAGATTGTTCTGTTTTGTTTTTTTCCTTCTCATCTGTTGAGACAGTCTTGCTGTGTAGCTCAGGCCATCCTAAAACTCGTTGTTCTCCTGCCTCAGCTTCCTAAGTGCTGGGATTACAGGCTTGTGCCTCACATCCCACTGATTACATTTTCTAAGTTAAAAGTCCAGAAAAGTTAAAATGGAGAAGCAGCATGTGCTTTATTGCCATTCTGTTTGTGGAGACAGATCACTTTTTATGAGCTAGAACTACTCAGAATGGAATACTGTTCTGAGACTTTTCTCTCCTAGTGTAAGTAACCCATTTTGTGCTATAAAGCTCCACTCTGGGGGGCTCACACCAAACAGGAGCCCTGGCACTAACTGGTCCATGAGCAGCTGCTAAACCTTCCATTTCTCTCTGCTAGAATGTGCCAACCAAGGCTGATGCAGCCTTCGTTTTGTGGTCTCTTACTTCCAATTAACCAGCACAAAGCAGGAAGTAGAGGTGTGGCTCAAGTGGTAGAGCATGAGTCTTGAGCATAAAAGCTCAGTGATGGTGCATAGACCCTTCAAGCCCTAGGACCAGAACGGGGGAAAAAAAAATTCACTTTTGACAAACAGGATCATTAGGTTTACATCATAGATTATTTTAATGGCTTAATCTTCTTGTAATCTTCTATATGAAATAAATGGTCATCTTTGAAGTTTTTTTTGAGGACACATTTATGATATAGTCTGATGGTGGAATGGACTGACTTTCTGAGGGCTTCAGGTAGAAATAAGGTTCATTCCTATCATTGTTTGGGACTGGGTCGTAGAGAACAATCATCACAGGTGTTGGCTAGGTAGCCATCCTATGTTCTGAAGAATGAAATGCTGTCATCCTGATAATTCACATCTTTTAGTTTATACTATTTTATTTTCCTTTTCTTAACCTGGATGTGAAAGCAAACGGATATTCTTTCCAAAGTTACTTAGGAAAAAAATTAATCTAGGTATAGTAAGTAGTCATTTATTAGGATTTAAGATTACTTAGTACAAATTGAGTATCCTTTATCAGAAATGCTTGTGACCTGAGTATTTCAGATTTTGAAGGATTTTGGATTTTCAAATGTTTGTGTATACTTTACCACAGTTACGCATAATCCAAAGTAATCCTTCAAACCTTTCAAACTCTAAAAGGTTTGAATTAAGTTTTGTATTTGTATCTCATATGAGATATATTCTTCCTGTACTTCAAACCTCCCTAATAAGAGAATTTGACTTGTTACAAATGTGTTAGGTCGTCTGTAGGAGTTCTCTTAGATTTGATCTGCTGGTTGTGCTTGATCTCTCTGTTCTTCAGGATGTTGAGATAGATATTGAATTAGCCCCTGGAGATCAGACCAGCACACCCAAGACCAAAGAACTTTCTGAAAAGGACATTGGAAACCAGCTGCACATGCTAACTAATCGACATGACAAATTCCTCGATACTCTCCGGGAAGTGAAGGTCTGTAGTAGTGTTAGGAGTTGTTTCTCAATCCTGAATTCACTTCTCCATTGTAATAGAGATTTTCCTTTCTTCCGTTCCATTCAATTTCCTCTTCTGTCTCAGTTGAAATCATTAAGAAAAAGAGGTCAAAGACCATAAAAGAGAACAAGTGGATGTGGTAAATCATTCACTCCAAACATATCTTAAGTTGTTGAGATTTAGTCAAATAGAAACTGATTCCACAAACCCTCCACTTAATTTTGGGAGGGATCAATTTGGGTTTTTTGTTTGATTTGTTTTGAGACAGGGTCACTGGCTCAGGCAGGTTCAAACTCATGACCCTTTTGACTCAGCCTCCTGAGTATTGGAATTACAGCTGTACTACTTGGCTCTGTGGGGGCAACTGTTTTTTGGATGGGGGAGCTGACTCTACTACTTGAGTCACAGTTCCACTTCCAGCTTGTTACTGATTCATTGGAGATGAGAGTCTCACGGACTTCTCTGCCTGAGCTGGCTGCTGTGGTCCTCAGACCTTAGCTTACTGAGAAGGTAGGATTACAGTTGTGACCAGCAGGGCCTGGCTCGGGTGTAGTGGTTACTGTGCAGTAACTCTGAGAAGAATTGGTTAAGGATCCATGTACTATGTTACCTTAGAAGATTATCTCACAGAATCAGCAATGATTCTGTGAATCACTCACATCAGGACTTAAGTATAAAAACCATAAAAAAGCAGGGTGCCTGTAATCCTAGCTACTCAGGAGGCTGAGATCTGAGGATCATGGTTCGATGCCAACCTGCACAGGAAAGTCTGTGATACTCTTTACCTCCAATTAACCACCAGAAAAATCTGGACATGGCACTTTAGCTCAAGTGGTAGAACGCTAGCCTTGAGCAAAAGGAGCCCAGGGACAGCGTCCAAGCCCAGAGTTCAAGCCCCACAACCAGCAAGAAAAAGAAATAAAAACATCAATAGCTTGTACAGTAAAGTATTTGAACTTGTATTTGCTTCCCATCGTCTTCTTGGATAACCATAAAATGCTTGGTTTTCTGCTGGGTGGAGCTGGAAGCGGAGCCCCTTACATAGGTAGGTGGCAAGTTCTCATGCATAGCTCCCTGTCCCTTCCCAGCCACTATTGTTGCCAGAAAGGAGATCTATGCATCAGGGTCTCTAAACCCAAAGGCCTTGTGTGGATGATGGTCACTGCATCCATACTGGCTGGCCAGTGGTTTTCTAGGCGTGGATTTGGGAGGCATATCTAAGCACATCTTTTTCTGTCCCAGACGGGAGCGCTGCTCAGTGCCTTTGTTCAGCTGTGCCACATTTCCACAACGCTGGCAGAAAAAACCTGGGTCCAGCTTTTCCCTAGACTCTGGAAGATCCTCTCAGACAGACAGCAGCATGTGAGTTGGTTTCTGAAATTCTGCCCCGGAAAAATATACTTTGAGCTTTTGCTGAGTATTCAGGAGAGAACACTCTTCAATATCAGAGGGTGAAGAAACTGCTATTATCCACAGGTGAATTACCAACACATTCTAGGTGCCTTGTGAGAGGAAGCAAGGATTTGCCAAGTGTTTTTTTATTTGTGTTGTGGGTGTGAGTTTTTCTCTGGTGGGAGGAGAGGAGAAGGTCTTGCTGTGTCACCCAGGCTGGCCTGGCCTAAAAGTCAGGATCCTCCCGCCTCGGCCTCTTGAGTATTAGAGATTGCAGGTGTGTACCACTATGCTTGGCTCAGACTTGGCAGTTTTGAATGCAGACCTAAAAGACATACTATGTGCTTGCAGGCTCTGGCCGGGGAGATCAGTCCGTTCCTGTGCAGTGGTAGTCACCAGGTACAGCGGGACTGTCAGCCGAGTGCATTGAACTGCTTTGTGGAAGCTATGTCCCAGTGTGTCCCTCCGATCCCCATCCGACCCTGTGTTCTGAAATATCTGGGGAAGACACACAACCTCTGGTTCCGTTCCACATTGATGCTGGAGCACCAGGCTTTCGAAAAAGGTCTGAGTCTGCAGATTAAGCCAAAGCAAACGACAGAATTTTATGAGCAGGAGAGCATCACACCTCCGCAGCAGGTGAGGCCGCACCTCGTTCCACTTAGTGCTGCTTTCCCTGTTCCATCTCCCAAGTGATACTTACAACTATAGTACAGTGAAACTGCTTTATTGAATGAAGCACATATTTGTCCTAAGCACCAGAAACGGATCTGTTTTCAGGAGATACTGGATTCCCTTGCTGAGCTTTACTCTCTGCTGCAAGAGGAGGACATGTGGGCCGGTTTGTGGCAGAAGCGGTGCAAATATTCAGAAACAGCAACTGCGATCGCCTATGAGCAGCATGGCTTCTTTGAGCAGGTAGCTCGGTTGGATCTTGTTTCTAGGAATTTGGTAATGTCATTCATCTTCAAGTTAGGTCACATTTGAGGGAGAAAATTAGTATTTGAGCCTGTAGGGTTTTTTTTTGGTCCCATGTATGCAAGGCAGACACTCTTACCACCAACTCTCCCTGCCCATCCAAACTGTTTCATTTGAAGCATTTGAAGCTTACATGAGGCTCTAAATCAAAGCCCTAATGTGAGAAAAGTCTACATAGTGACACGAATATGTTTAAAGTACAGCCATAAATCTCTTAGCGTCGGATGTCAATAGGGTTGTTTTAAAAGGTAGGTAGGTAGGTAGGTTGCTTTTAGTGTTTAAATTTCAAAGCCACGAGTATCCTGCTGTGGCGCAGCCCATGTTGTGAGGTGTAGACACAAGGACACAGAAACTCAAACATTTGCCTGGTCTTGTAACTCTTGATCATTAAAAGACAGAAATGAGTCCCAACTGTGGACAACCTCTCCTTTTCTGTGTGGGGTCACCCCGCCTTGCTCCCCTCCTGTCTTTCCCTGCATTGGGAGTCTGGGACATCCGGTATCCTTGGACAAGAGCCTGAGGCCTGCCCCCAAGCCTGTAATTCACTACCCATCAGTTGTGCAGTGGTGGTAATAGCAGGTGTATTGTTAAATGGTGACTTGACAACGTTGTTGATGTTCTAGGCTCAGGAATCCTATGAAAAAGCAATGGACAAAGCCAAAAAGGAACATGAGCGGAGTAATGCATCCCCTGCCATTTTCCCTGAATACCAGCTCTGGGAAGACCACTGGATTCGGTAAGCTGAACACAGTGACTTATTCAAGGGGGGCCAGTACAAGAAATCAAGGGAAAATCTCGAGAATTCCTCATAGTGAGTGTTTCAAAGAGGCATCATTGCTGCATGATGACTACGTAGCAAACAAAGATCTAAGCAATGCATTCAAGGGCTTGAGTAATTAAATGTGCAAATGAGAAACAATCAGATATTCCTTCCTCATCTATCACTCTGGTGCTCTGTGTCCTGACTGCATGGTGGACTGTTCTGGTCTACCTGCCCTTTACCATGTTGCTGTGGTGACAATGTGCTGCGACACTGCACGTCCGCCAGAGTGCTGTGGCTGAGCCCTGACTGTCAACCCCTAATATTCTAGGTGCTCCAAGGAGTTGAACCAGTGGGAAGCCCTGACCGAGTATGGCCAGTCCAAAGGCCATATAAACCCCTACCTCGTCCTAGAGTGTGCGTGGCGGGTGTCCAACTGGACTGCCATGAAGGAGGCACTGGTGCAGGTGAGGTGCCCTCCCCTGCCCTGCCGTTGTGTTAAGGGAATGCTGACCCACCCAGGCCCCACCACTGATTGTGTGTGTGTGTGCGTGTGCTTGTGTGCGCGCGCGCGTGCGTGCCCACACATGGGCAGCCTATGTATTTCTTTGTTGAGCTCACTCTGGGTACTTTGGCAGTTGAAAAGTAGCTCTTAGGAGAGAAAAGGGTTGCTTTCTTTTTTTGTTGTTCCTGTTATTTCTTTTGTTCTCAGAAGATAATGCCAGGTTTTTTGCTTTGCACAAATGGCCAAAATAAAATGAGCTTTTTTGCTTCTGAATCTTTATGCTAAGAAGACTGCTCTCTCCTTCCTCTGATCTTTGGCCACAGGTAGAAGTTAGTTGTCCCAAGGAGATGGCATGGAAGGTCAACATGTATCGCGGGTACCTGGCCATCTGCCACCCCGAGGAGCAACAGCTCAGCTTTATTGAGCGCCTGGTGGAAATGGCTAGCAGTCTGGCCATCCGAGAGTGGCGGCGGCTGCCCCATGTGGTGTCGCACGTGCACACGCCCCTCCTGCAGGTGAGCACACCCCTTCCCCAGTGCAGCTTCCAGTCAGCGCCACAATCTAGGCTCAAGCCTGTGGACTAGGCCGGAGCAGAACCTGCTTTCTCCTCCCTTCCCACTGCTGATTCATTGCAGGGAGAGAGAAGCCGGGTCAAAACATGGAGGAAAAATAAGTTACATCTCAATTAGGGGATTTCTGGGGGATTTAGGTTATGGTGACTTAAGACATCTTTGGTACCTACTACCATCCCCAATATGATGCCCACTCTGTCCAGTAGCCCAAGTCTTATGGATGCATGCATTGTAGCCGTCTTCCAGCCACTGTGAGCTGCTGAATCCTTCCTCAGGCTGCCCTCTGCCCATCGGCCCTGAACACACTGCTCTCAGCAGAACTCCTCACATGTCTGCTGGCCTCCACACGTGCACATGCCCTCGAGCTTGCACACCCAAGCCTGTGCCAGCTGTAAGCCCTGTCTTAACTGTGGTGCCTGTCATGGAGCAGCTGCAGAGTCGAGAGTGAGCTGATAGACCAGTGTTTTCGCCATACCTTGCGTGTCATACTTTGTCCACAGTGATTTAGACTAATCCAGTATATTGATTTCTATTCTAGTGTATAAGTCTTTTCTTTGTTGCTGATTACAATACCATAGACTGGCTACATTATAAAGAAAAGAGGTTTACTTTAACTGTTTCTAGAGGTTGAAGAACCATACCTCATGATAGGCTTCTTGTGGCAGAAGCCGAAGGTTCTGCAGGGTATTAGAATCAGAGCGCCTGAGGACATGTGTGTGCTGCTTCTTACCTCCATTACACAGATAACAACATTAATCCTGATGGCCCATTCCATCCCAGTGGCCTCCCCCAAGCTCCCATTGCAGAGCATGGTTGGACTGAGTCTACCTCCTCAAATCTACTTTCACAGTAGAGATGAAATTCCAGCATAGGTTCTGAAGAGGAAAAACCATATTCAATCCATAACACTATAGTAGTTTCTAAAGGTTCTTAGACCAGATATTTATTGGATAATGACTTATGTGTATGTTTTTACTTTGTATCTATTCCCTTTTGAGGGTTTTTCTGAGAGTATGCCCTAAAGTAGTATTTAGTTTTCAAATATATAGTAATTCTCATCCTTATTATTAAACTACTGTATTCTAAAACTTTTCCTTAAGACTAAGATTCTACCAGTAAGCCACATTCCCAGCTCCTACTTTTGTTTTAAGTGTATATTGTATACATGATGTATTTAGTGGGTGGGTACATTGTATATTGAAATGGATTATATCAATTAAAAAATTTAGTATCTGACAAACTTATTTTTTGTAATGAAACTGCGCAGTCTGTTTTTGTGTGTGTTTGCTGGTCCTGGGGCTTGAACTCAGGGCTTAGGCACTGTCCCTGAGCTTCTGCTTCTTTATTTTTTTGGTTGGTCGTGGGGCTTGAACTCAGGACCTAGGTGCTGTCCCTGAGCTCTTTTGCTCAAGGCTAGAGCTCTTCCACTTAGAGTCACAGCTCCACTTCTAGTTTTTGAGTAGTTAATTGGAGATAAAAGAGTCTCACCAGGACCTTTCTGCCTGGTGGGCTTCAAACTCTGTTCCTCAGCTCTTAGCCTGCTTTGTAGGATTACAGGCGTGAGCCATGGGAGCCCACCTCCTGAGCTGGTTTTGCCCAAGACTAGCACTCTATCACTTGAGACACAGTACCACATTTGGCATTTTCTGGCAATAAAGTCTATTTATAGCCTTTCTTGCCCGGGCTGACTTTGAACCTTTATCCCCAGATCTCAGCCTCCTGAGTAGCTAGGATTATAGGCGTGATTCACCAGAGCCCAGCAAGAAACAGTCTTACAAGCCATATTATTTTTAATAAATAGTCATAATTTACAAATAGTATTATAGTCTCTATTCTGTGAAATTTATCACAGGCCTACTAGTGAAAGCTTATTCCTCTTATCTAAAAATTTTCATCTAAAAGGAATGTGCTCAGAACCTACTAGTAGCCCAGAGAGAGCTCCCGAGCTTTGGGATAGAAAAATCATTGAGTGGAAATGGAGCCTGCAGACAGGGAGATGGAGCAAATCGAAGGTCTGGCAGAGGGAATATGAAACATGGAAGACTAGAAGCTCTGGTTAATGAGGCTCTACGCCCACCGTACAACCCCCCCAGTCTCCTATCACTGCAGCCCAAGCAGGGTGGGTGGGTATCTGGAGCAGTGTCAGGGCTCTGGTCCCTGCGTGGAGGGCTTCCTTTGGTAAGCTGGTCATGGTAACCAGCTTGTGCACTGACTCTGGTTGGTTTCTCGTGATCTCATGGAGTGCTTACTGGGGAATGCTTTGCACTCCTCCCATTAGGCAGCTCAGCAGATCATCGAGCTTCAAGAAGCCGCTCAGATCAACGCAGGCTTGCAGCCCACAAACCTGGGGAGGAACAACAGCCTCCATGACATGAAGACGGTGGTGAAGACCTGGAGGAACCGGCTGCCCATTGTGTCTGATGACTTGTCCCACTGGAGCAGCATCTTCATGTGGAGGCAGCACCATTACCAGGGTAAACCGACCTGGTCCAGCATGCATTCATCATGTAATTGCCCAGGCGCCCTGCTGTGCTGGTCTTGTCTTTGTTGTTGTGTTCTCTCCCCCCCCCCCCATATTTTCTCTCTTGGGGTAGGCATGAGAGATAGTGGTGGTAATAGTGAGGGAACAGATGATGTGGGGAAGAAGAGGGAAGTTTTGGGGGGGGGGGATTGTTCTTTTCTGTCATGCTTTTCTAGTTAGAATGGTTGCTGCCATTTAAGAGGCGCTGACCCCTGGTGTTCTTGGCCCCCTGGGCAATCCTTAGACCCTCCAGGCATGGAGGTGTTTAGGACTACCTTTGTGATTTGGTCATGTAGTGAGCTGAGTCGTAGTGCTGGACGCTTGTTTGTGCCTTTGATAGCCTGTGACAAACGACAGGGGAAAGTAACGTGGGCTCATCACAGCTTCCTGTTTTCATAAGCCATGGATGTTTTTTCATTTTTTTCTTAAGCCTTGTGTACCGCTGAAAACTGTATGGTGTGGACTGATAACTCATTCCTTTGCTCTCTAGCGATTGTAACTGCCTATGAAAATAGTTCTCAGCATGATCCAAGTTCAAATAATGCTATGCTTGGGGTCCATGCCTCAGCTTCGGCTATCATTCAATATGGCAAAATTGCTCGGAAACAAGGACTCGTCAATGTAGCGTTGGATATCTTAAGTCGTATTCATACGATCCCCACTGTTCCTATCGTGGACTGCTTCCAGAAGATTCGGCAGCAAGTTAAATGCTACCTTCAGCTGGCAGGAGTGATGGGCAAGAATGAGTGCATGCAGGTAGGGCCCCAGGCATGGCCTCCCCTTCACAGCTGAAGGCGTCATCATTAGCACCTTCTCAGGAGGACTAGCACCTCTCACAGTGCGCTTAGTAGTGGCACAGCCCTATTCAAGATTGTATGTATGATAAATAGACAAGGTTATATATATGGTCTCTCTTCTGCCATGTGTTTAAGCCTGCAGAATCATGAGGGTGTAAGTTAAGTTGGCTGTGTTCATGTTCAGAGGAATGTGTAAAAGAAAAAAGGAAAATGCCCTTTATTGTCTAAGATTTAATTTTGATATTTAATGATTCACTTTCAATACTACTAACATATTCAGAGAAGGTGAGTCTGTTTTCAATTGAAGTGTATTTTTCAGTGACTTGTCATACCCATTGCCTAGATAAATGTGTTTCTTTTTTGGAGGGCGGGGGTCGGTCGTGGGGCTTGAACTCTGGGCCTGAGCACTGTCCCTCAGCTCTTCAGCTCAAGGCTAGCGCTCTACCGCTTGAGCCACAGCACCACTTCTGGTTTTCTAGTGGTTTATTGGAGATAAGAGTCTCACGGACTTTCCTGCCTGGGCTGGCTTTGAACTGTGATCCTCAGATCTCAGCCTCCTGAATAGCGAGGATTACAGGCATGAGCCACCGGCTCCTGGCTTTAGATAAATGTTTTTGTGATGTTTTTGTGTTACTAACTAGACATTTCTGGAACATTTTTTCTCCTTCTGAATAGGGCCTTGAAGTTATTGAGTCTACAAATTTAAAGTACTTCACAAAAGAGATGACAGCTGAATTTTACGCACTGAAAGGAATGTTTTTGGCTCAAATCAACAAGTACGTATGTGATGTGGAGGGAGGGTGATAAGAAAGCACCCTCCAGATTACTTCAACCACTTAGGGGCTGGAGCGGGCTTAAGAGGTGGAGTGCCTGCCTGGCAGTGGCACGTGTGGGGCTCAGGCCCTGCTGTGTGGTCACGTACACGGCAGCTAGCAGGAAGCTCCACTCATGGCTTGGGCCATTCTGGCAGTTGGCTCAGAATGGATTTTTAGGTGGTGTCAACCTTGGCACAGAGGGAAAATAAGCAGCCAATGGAGAAGCCAGTTATGTAATACTGGACAGTTCTTCACAGAGGACCTGCTGCCTCATGGACATTTTGAAGCAGAGTTGGCCTTTCTTTATGATAAAGATTCTTTTTGAGATGAGGTCTTAACTATGGCTTAGACCAGCTTCGCATTCCTTGGCCTCATGATCCTCCCGCCTTAGACCCCACGTAGTGGGGACTTCAGGTGCATCCTCCACACGTGACTAAGAGATGATTCTTGTTTTAGAGCAGGGATTTAGAAGTGAACTTGCATTGGATCACATCCATACCCATTGACCCAGTCTGTAGCCGCTTCCACCCAAGTTGAGTGGTGATGGCAGACAGGGTGATGCTGTCCATGGCCTGCTGTGTACTGCAAGTGCCAAGCTCTATGTGAGGGAAAGAAGCATTGGGTGAAGTTTATACATGGCATGAGAATGACTTAGAAGATCCTCATGCCCACTTTTTACATTTTAAGGCATAAGGATTGCATTTTTGGCTTATTTTTAAATAAAGAGGCAACTTTGTCACAGGGTATGTGCTTGAAATGGACAAACCAGGGGGATTTTGCATGTTTATGTTTCGAATATGTAGAGTCATACTGATAGCTAATTACACTTCTGTCCTCTCAGCACCTATTCTCCTTTCTCCTGACAGCCGTGTGCTTTCTGTCTGCCTATCCAGAACATTTGCATAAATAGTCTTAGACATATATGACCTTCTTTCACTTTCCAGGGTGTTCTCAAGATTCATCCAGGTTATATCATTTGTTCTCATGGCCAAATAATGTGTCCACGCATTTTGTTCACCCATTCAACAGTTGCGGGACATTTGGGTTGTTTCTGCTTTGTAGCTATTAGGAGCAGTGCCTCTGTGACCATGGTTTGTGTGGGAATGTCTTGAGTGTTGCAGAGTCCCATGCAGTGCTTTCTATCCAGGACTCCCCTCGTGAGTGCAGTCACATCTTACTGTGGCTTTGACGTGTCTCTTCCTTAATGACTAACGATGTTGAGATTTGTCTCATGAGTTACAATTCTTCTGTTGAGCTAAAATTTCAGATACCTAATATGAAAGTTCCATATTCTCCAAGCTGTTTTTGCTTTCTTACCTTTTAATGGACAAAGATTTTAATTTGATGACATCTGCCTCATTTTCCTCAGATTTTTGGTGTCATCTAAGCAACTGGTCACTTTTACATCTATGTTTTCTTCTAAGAGCTTCATGAATTGGCTCTTAGGGTTAGGCCTTTTGATCTGCTTCAGCTTGTTTTGCATGTGGTGTGAGGCAGGGTCCAGATACACTCTGCTGTGTGTGGCTGGCCTGTTGTCTCAGCATCATCTGTTGAAAAGTTTTCTTTCTCCTTAAATTGCTACTTGAAAAACCAGCTGACCAGATACATATGGGTTTATTAGTGGACTCTGTTCTGCTTATCTGCGATTTATAGTCCTTTATATTTTCTCACAAATCTTAAATTACCCACTTCCAAAGAAGAAAAGCAGGTGATGCAATAGATTCTTTGAATCAGTAGATCAATTTGGGGAATGTTTTGTCAGCGCTACCAGGTCTTTCAATGCATGAACAGAAAGTGTTTTTCTTAGATCTTTAGTTTCATTAAGCAATTGTTTTTCAATTTAAAAGCCTTGCACGTATTACATTCTTAAATATTTAGATTCTCTTGTTACTGTAAGTTTTCATAACCTCAGTTTTTTAATTGTTCATACATAGAAATACAGCTGATTATCTTTTCTTTCTTTGCCAGTCCTAGGGCTCTTGAACTCAGGGTCTGGGCACTGTCTTTTTTGCTCAAGGGTAGTACTGTACCACTTGAGCCACAGCACCACTTCTGGCTTTTTCTGTTTATGTGGTACTGAGGAATTGAACCCAGGGCTTCATGCATGCTAGGCAAGCACTCTACCACTAAGCCACATTCCCAGCCCTTTTAACCGGTTTTCTGTATCGATTTTAAACTTTTCAACTTTGTTGAATTTATTTCTGCTGGTAGTTTTTGTTGTGTTATGTGGACTCTGTAGGGTTCTCTGAGTACTATAAGATCATGGCATCTGCAAGTAGAGCTAGTTTTTGCATCTTCCAGCTAAGGTACCGTTTATTTCTTGCCCACTTGTCTCAACTAGAATCTTAAGTAAAATGTTGAAGTGATGAGATATTATTTACGTCTGTTAATATGTGCCACTGATTTTTTTTTTCTTAATGGTTAACCACTCACATGTTGCTAGCTAAGTCCCACTTGGTCAATAATCCTTTTCAGATGCTGCTGTGGGATAGTTTTGTTGCTGTTGGGAATGTTTATATTCATGAATAAGATGGGTCTCTAGTTTTCTTTTCTTTTTTTTTTTTTTTTTTTGGGGTCCGGTCGTGGGGCTGAACTCTGGGCCTGGGCACTGTCCCTCAGCTCTTCAGCTCAAGGCTAGCGCTCTACCACTTGAGCCACAGTGCCACTTCCGGCTTTTTTCTTTTTGCTTATGTGGTGCTGAGGAATCGAACCCAGGGCCTCTTGCCTGCAAGGCAAGCGCTCTACCACTGAGCCACCTTCCCAGCCCTCTAGTTTTCTTGATATGTCTCCTACGTTGCTGATGTGATAGTATTACTTCTGTGGAAAACCGTTTCAAATTGACTGTCCACCAGAAAAGCCACCATAGCTAAAACAGGGAAACAACACCAATGGAATAACCAAAACTTGGTATATATGAAAAGTGGAGTATAAAGTTCTAACACTCAAAAGATGACAGAATATATGACAGGGTTTATGTGCAATATAGAGTGAATAAGTCCATAGACACGGAAGCCAGAGTGGCAGTGGCCAGTGCCTGAGTTGGTGGGAATCAGAGACTGCTTAGGAGGTGGCTATATGGCTGTGCTGAATGCTTCTGGAACATTTACTTCTCTTTGCTTTTTTGCTTGCTTTAAGGCATGATCAGGCTATAAAGCCCAGGCTTCCTCACCCTCCTGAGTTCTGAGGTTACAGGCATGCACCACCATATCTAGCTTGGAATGTTCATTTTGAAATGGCTAATTTCAGCTGGGTGCTAGTGCTGGTGGCCCTGAGTTCAAACCCAGGACTGGTAGGAAAAAAAAAAAGTTAATTTCATGCCATGTGAATTACCATTTGGTTTTGTGTCTCCTCACAGGTCTGAGGAAGCCAACAAAGCCTTTTCCGCTGCTGTGCAGATGCACGATGTGCTGGTGAAAGCCTGGGCCATGTGGGGGGACTACCTGGAGAACATCTTCGTGAAGGAGCGGCAGCTGCATCTTGGGGTGTCTGCCATCACCTGTTACCTGCATGCATGTCGGCATCAGAATGAGAGCAAATCAAGGAAATACCTAGCCAAGGTGAGACAAAATATCTCGGCTTTGACCAAAGTCGATCCTGATGCTCTCATGCGGGTAAAAGAAGTCTATCTGCAGTGCACTAATTCTGTGGTAGGCAGAGACCTGATCTCATGCTTAACCCCTGATTCCCATCACTCTCCAAAGTGTTTTCCCCAGTTTTGTTATAGCTGGTGAATGAGGCTTGGGCATCCTTAATGGAGGCAAAGCCTTGCCTAGATTCTGATTCTTTGGACTCCATATCCAGTGCTGTAGATGGAGTCACACTGTCTCCAACACGGAAGAGGGCACTGGAGTGTGTCCCGTACACCTGCCAGACGGAGGCATCTCACCGGTGATCTGTTTGGTGCCCCAGGCCTGCTCCCCAAGTGCAGGGTGGGCGTTGGGTGTGCACTTGTCTTGAAGGATCCTGAGGTGGACATTCTGAGTTGGTATTCCTTCCTTTCTTCTTCCCAAGGATCATATAAACTCAGAAATAATGCTTGCAGAAAATGTAGGAGTCAGTTGTCATTCCTGTTTTATGATTGAAGCTTGAGAGTTTAGAATTCCATGTAGTTAACAGCAAATATAGATACCCAAACAAGGGACTAAACTACCTGACCTGAAGTTGTCTGCTTCTACTGCTTATAATTCACACACCAGACTCATGTTACCTGCTGCAGAATGATGAAAATTGTACCAAAAAGCTGGCTTTTTTTTTTTTGCCGGAATGAGGCCATATATATGAATGGGCAGAGCAGAGCTGGCCGGCCCTGGCCATCTGTTACTGCTTTACTGAAAGCCAACACATTTGATCAACTAGTGATTGCTATTAGAGAGAAAAATGATATCCTCATTTGAGGTTATACTTAACTAAGATTTCAGCATTAAGTTTAGTGATAATATAAGTGCTCTGGCAGCTATTTTTCTGCCTGGCTACCAAAGCCAATCTACTTGAAATTTTTAAGTTGGAAAAAAGTGACTTGAGGGCTGGGAAGGTGGCTCAGTGGTAGAGCGCTTGCCTTGCATGCCTGAGGCCCTGGGTTCGATTCCTCAGCACCACATAAGCAAAAAGAAAAAAGCCGGAAGTGGCGCTATGGCTCAAGTGGTAGAGTGCTAGCCTTGAGCTGAAGAGCTGAGGGACAGCGCCCAGGCCCAGAGTTCAGGCCCCATGACCGGACCCCCCAAAAAAAGTAACTTGATGGAGGGCTTCAGTTATAGAACTTTCCCTCTGCACTAGGTGCTGTGGCTTTTGAGTTTTGATGACGACAAGAACACTTTGGCAGATGCCGTCGATAAGTACTGCATCGGGGTGCCACCCATCCAGTGGCTGGCCTGGATCCCGCAGCTGCTCACCTGCTTAGTGGGCTCCGAGGGCAAGCTGCTTCTGAACCTCATCAGCCAGGTGGGCGCTACTGGACACCTCTGTGCAGAAAATCATTTTGATTATTCTAGAAAGCCAAAGTTAAGGTATTGAAAATGGACCAAGAGATGGCAAGTTGTACATGTTTGATTATCATTTAATATAAACTATGAATATTACTAAAAAGGGCGGAGGTATCATGCACTTTTCAGTAACTCTGCATAAGATTCTCAAGCCTGGGGTTGGGAAGGTGGCTCAGTGGTAGAGCGCTTGCCTTGCATGCATGAGGCCCTGGGTTGGATTCCTCAGCACCACATAAGCAAAAAGAAAAAAGCCGGAAGTGATGCTGTGGCTCAAGTGGTAGAGTGCTAGCCTTGAGCTGAAGAGCTGAGGGACAGTGCCCAGGCCCAGAGTTAAGGCCCCACGACCAGACCCCCCCCCCCAAAAAAAAAAAAAAAAAAGGAAAAGAGAAAAGATTCTCAAGGCCCTGAGGGTATGCCCAGCACCACAGAGAGAAACTGGATCTGATGCTTCTGATACCTGTGATTCAGACTCCCAGGAGCATGGGCTATGGCCCACCTGCTGCAAGCTGAGAACCTGCTGTCAATTATATTTGTAATCCCCACACTTGGAAGGCTAGTGCAGGCACATCAGAAGCTCAGTCAGAGCTGGAAATGTGGCTTAGTGGTAGAGTGCTCACCTAGCTTGCATGGAGCCCTGGGCAATTCCTTAGTAACACATAAACAGAAAAAGCTGGAAGGGGCTCTGTGGCTCAAGTGTAGCCTTGAGCAGAGAGAGGCTCGGGGACAGAGCCCAGGCCCTGAGTTCAAGCCTCAGGACAGGCAAAAAAAAAAGTTTAAGCCTGAGCCACTTTGTGAGCTCATGGCTAGCTTGAGCTCTGAGACCATGTCTCACAACAGGAAGAGCAAGAAAAGGTAGTGCTGAGCTCTGTGGTGACACACACCTCTAATCCTAGCCCTGAGGAGGCTGAGGCAGGCCAGCCTGGACCATATAGCAACACTTTGTCTGCAAAATAGTTTCAGAAGAACCTATAGGGGCTAAAATGAGATAGGGAATAAAGCATAACAGTGTTAAAATGGTAATTTTGTTGCTTGCCCATCTTTCCACATAGGATACCAGTGAAATGAAGTCCTTTTAAGATGTGACATTGCTGGGGCCCTGAGAAGTGAAATGGAATGGCAGGGTGGCGATGGGGGGCAGGAGGTAGTAGTCAGATCAGCATTTTGCATCTGCTTTTCTATCCTGTGCTAGTTCTGAAACTGGGCAGACCTAGGTCCCTTTCCTAATCCTTGAGCATGGTTCCAGGGTGCGTCTGTCTGCAGAAAGATCAAGGGATAAAAGAATGAAAACAGTAGAGGCTTAAGGCCTAGGGTGCACTGTACTATCCTGTTTGCTTTATATTCGTGTCACATGATCTCATCGATGAGTAATAGAGCAGATACGTATTCCAAATACACCATGCTCATTTGGCTTGCTCTGTGCATGTGAGCATTCTCCATTGTGGTTTTACTGTTCTGTCCTGACATTCTGCTTCGAATTTACCTGTCAGCACACACACCACATCCTCTCCCTTCCCCCTCCCCCTTTTCCTACTAGGATCCTTCTGGAAGGTTCTGAGTAAGACAATAATGTCCACTCAGCCACTGGCTTTCACTTGGTAGCACTGGTGTTTCGTATCTTCAATAGATGTCTGACAATCTCTCCTTCCTACAGTTCTCCAGAATGGAAGTTACCTGGTGATGGCGCTAACCAATTTAGTTTACTGTTTGCAATGAATTGTACCTAATAGAAATATAAATTACCTAGTTTTATGGTTCTTTTATTTGAACAAGATCTGGGATGGGTTGTCCTAGCCTTCCTCAGATTTACTGAATAAAATGAAAGTGTAGTTTCTCTGCTTGAGCAAATTACCCTGGGTGGAGTGGGTGAAATGCACTTGTTGATTTGTCTGGAGTCTTTGAAAGCTAGTAACGATATTTACCAGCTATGTAATCCAGCCTCATATTTTCAGTCTGTGGCATAGTAATTAGTCCTTCGGTCCAGCTGCAGACCAGAAGCCCATTTTTTACTCGTCATTGGTTATTCTTGGTACGAGTTGTCTTTGCCCACAGTATGCAGGGGAGCTGTGTGTTCACACCTTCTTGTCTCTGATCAGGTTGGACGAGTCTACCCCCAAGCTGTCTACTTTCCAATCCGGACTCTCTACCTGACCTTGAAAATAGAACAACGGGAGCGCTACAAGAGTGGTATGTCTCAGCTGAGGCTGGCTATCTGGGCCCTGAAGGTTCATCCTTTGTGATGGTCCCAGGCCAGCCCAGACAAAAGTGAGAGACTAGCAGAAAAGAATGTACAGGCAGGATGGTGGCTCAAGTGACTAAGTGCTTAGAGACCTAGAGCCCAGTCCCTACTGGTAGGGCCAGGGCTAGGGGGAGGACTAAAAATGTAAGAATTTGAATCTATAAAGCATGTTACTTTGCAAACAAGGAAAGAATTGTCTCATATTTGTTGTTCGCTGGAGTGCAGACATGAGCCCGCACCAAGCCGCAGCCTTCAGTGCTGTTACACATCTTCCTTAGGAAGACGCGGTTGGGATGTCTTGCTTACTTGAAAATTAACGTTTTATTTTTAATCTCAAAAATAAGTATAGAGAGCTGCATCCGGAAAATGGCATAAAGAGTTCTGCAATGTATTTCTCATTGAGAAAATATTTCAAAAATGTCATCTTACAAGTATGGTTGGGTTTTTCCGAGAGTCCCTAGGAATGCATTGTGAAATAAGTTTTCCAAATTTTCGTTTTAAAGCATTGGAGCTTCTAGGAAGTGTAGAATGCAAGTGGTGCTCAGGGCCGCCCTCGCCTGGACACTCGAGGGGGGGGGGTCCATGTGGAAGCACAGAGTCGATGTTGCACTCTTGCACCCCTCCCCCACCACTGGCCAGAACCAGGGCACCCCCTCCGTGGCCTTGGGTACACGGTCTCCGTCAGTGGTCTCCCACAGCAGCAGGAGCCCACGTTCTTTGTGCCAGTGGGTCCTGTAGAGCTCTCGGCTCGGTGTTGCTCGCTATGCGCTGACATTGGCGTTGTGTGTGTTGCTCTCAGATTCTGGACAGCAGCAGCCCAGTTCAGTGGGTAACCAGTCCCATTCTGCATCAGATCCAGGGCCCATAAGAGCCACGGCCCCCATGTGGCGCTGCAGCCGAATCATGCACATGCAGCGGGAGCTGCACCCCACCCTGCTGTCCTCTCTCGAAGGCATCGTGGATCAGATGGTCTGGTTCCGAGAGAACTGGCACGAGGAGGTATGCTCATGTACCTCTGGGATCTCGGCCGTGGAGAGCACAGGTCCTGCTGGATACTTCATAGCCATGTTGTCTTTAACTTCAGCTGCGTGGTCATTGCCTGTTAGCTGTGGACTGTAACAATGGCCAGGCTTGTACACTAGTTCAGCCTCAACCATGTGGGGCGAAGGCGTAGGGTGGAGTGACCATCAGCCCTGCAGCCATTGCTGACGAGAGCCTTGAGTGAATGAGGGGAGGGCGGGCATGCGCAGCTGCGGCTGCGCACATCACTTCTGCCTCTGTATCCTTCAGTGCAATCCTTCTTCCTGGCAGTCTCTGCTTAAACTGGCAATGAAATAGCGCACATGACTGCCAGGCCAGCTGGAGGTGGGCCTGGAGGCTTTGTGGGCACGCACATACATGTGCTATGGGAACAGGACAGCTGCTGGAAACAAGGTTTTCCATGGTTGGACAGCAGGTGGGGATGTGGATCGTGAAAAGGCTCTGTTTCCTGTTGTTGGTCCAGGTGCCCATGACTGGGTGTGGTCCACGCAGATGAGCATTCTAAAGTGAACCTGGAGGGAGTCCCAGCGCGTGATGGCCAGCCTCTTTCCCGCCAGGTGCTCACACAGCTGGCTGATCCCCTGGCCTCTCTCCCACCAGGTGCTCAGGCAGTTGCAGCAAGGCCTGGCCAAATGCTACTCGGTCGCCTTTGAGAAAAGTGGAGCAGTGTCTGACGCCAAAATCACCCCCCACACCCTGAATTTTGTCAAGAAGTTGGTGAGCACATTTGGGGTGGGCCTGGAGAACGTGTCCAATGTGTCTACCATGTTCTCCAGCGCGGCCTCCGAGTCACTGGCCCGCCGCGCGCAGGCCACAGCCCAGGACCCCGTTTTTCAGAAGCTGAAAAGCCAGTTCACAACAGGTAAGCCGCGTACCTCCCTGCGCTGCTTTTTCCTCTGGACACATGCCGTACCTTCACGCTGTTCTCTTCCAGGCCAGCCGTGACTGTGCAGTCGGGATTTGCGGCTCAGCTCGGAGCCCCATACTTTCCCTCACTTGGTCAGTGCAGGTAGAGGACAGAATAGCCAGGGACACTGTGGCCAAAGGACCGGGGAGGGGGTGAGGACCATTTCCATGACTGTTGCCTCTCGTTGCTCGGTGTGAGGGGAAGGAGAGTGCCCTCGGCGCGGGTCTGCAGCGCCCCGTGCACAGATGGGCGCGCCACCCTCCCTCCACACTGCCCAGAGTCAAAGAAACGCCACTCCACTGTATGCTAAAACACGGCTTACTCACTGACGCACTAAGCCTTTGCTTCCAAGACTCAATGTGTGAGAGTCCGGAGAGGAGGGGCATTGAAATAACGTGACAGCAAACCCCACTGACTGACGCGCACCTCCAGTGCAGCCGTGGCTCCTC
Source organism: Dipodomys merriami (assembly GCF_024711535.1). Lineage (NCBI taxonomy): Eukaryota > Metazoa > Chordata > Mammalia > Rodentia > Heteromyidae > Dipodomys > Dipodomys merriami. The sequence continues at coordinate 18,758,280 of NW_027203604.1, forward strand.
TGAGCCATGTGACTGGCAGTGGGGCTGCGTGGCCATGTGCTGACGCCCACGTGCAAGGCGGGCGCTGAGAGCAGAATGAATGACCCACCTCAGCCTTACACGTCCACAGTGGACTTAGACTGAGGAAAGGTTGATTTGAAAATAGAGTGTTAAAGCCAGGCATGGTCGTATGTGCCTGTAATCCAGTCCTTGAGAGGCAGAGGCAGGGAGATCCAGAGTCAGAGTTCAGGGCTCCCTTGGGCTAAAGAATGAGACCCTATCATGAAAAAAGAGCAGGTGACACACGACCCATGTCTGCACCTAAATTTAGTGCCAACAATCTTTTGTCATCGTGTAGACCTCCACCCTTCTCTGAGATAAAGGGTTTCTAGACTCCATGCTATTTTAACTGAAAGTAAGTGGCTGGGCACTGCTGACTCACACCCATAATCCTAGCCACGCAGGAGGCTGAGACCTGAGGGTCATGGTTCAAAGCCAGCCCAGGCAGAAATGTCCATGAGGTTCTTACCTCCCGTGAACCACCAGGAAACCAGAAGTAGAACTATGGTGAAGCACTAGTTAAGCAAAAGAGCTCAGGGACAGTGCCCAGGCCCTGAGTTCAAGCCCCATGAAGTCAGTAGCATTCAGGATCTTCCTTGAAATCCAGTCATTATACCAAATGTCACGTGAGTAGGACATTACATGTGGGGCAGAGTACCTGCAACTCGGAGAAATGAGCTCCCGAGGATTCCCACCCGTCTGCACGCACGCGGCTAGGAGCTGCTCCACGCGCCACCCACCTGTCCTCCGAGAGGCGGGAGAAACTTCCAGGGTGCTTCTGTGTGCTCATGAGTGAGGTTTGGTGTAAGAGCTGGGCAGAGGCCTGTGCTTACTTAGACCACCCCCCCTCCAGTCCCCTTGGTGGCAGCAGTGGTGGCCGGGGGGAATGTGTTTCGCTGAGCCTCAGCTGGGGCTGCTGGGAGGGCCAGTCTAGTGTGAGCCTTGTTGATGCATCGCACGTGAGCAGTGCAGAGGTGGGGACATGCAGTACTGGAGGAGGAAGGTGTGGCGGAAGGAAGGGGGCTGCAAAGGGGGCCAGCGGAGTCTGAGGACACAGAGCACAGTTGAATTCCTGTTTTCTTTTGTTTCTTCAACTCGGGGCCTCCATGCTTGTACTCTTTTTGCTTTAGTTACTTTTCTGTGGAGTTTTGGCGTGGCCTGGCCTGTGATCTTCTCTTCATACGTCCTACATAGCTAGCTTGACAGATTTGTCTCACTGTGCTCAGCTTTTTATTGATTGAGATGAAGTCTTGCTCACTTTTTGCTCAGGATGGGCTTGAACTGTGATTCTCTTGATCTCCACCTCCCAAGTAGCTGGGATTACAGGCATGAGCCATTGCACCTGTCCACACTTGAGCTGCTTTAGTGATGGTGGCTTAGGGTTCCTCGTGGACACTGTCCCCACACTCACAGTGCACATCTAACTGGCAGAATGTGAATCTGCCCAGCGAGCTGTGTCCCGGGCACTGCTGGTCCTGCTCTGTTCTGTGCTGGCACCGGATGCGGGCATAGGAGGGAGGGCAGAAGGGGGGGTATGCCTGGGACTTCCTATGTGTTTCTTTGCAACCTGTTAAGGAACTGTACAGGTTGTAAATAAAAGTTTGAGAAAGGAATCGCAGAGCGGGCTCCCTGGAGCACTGCGGATGAGCCAGAGGCGCCGGGGGCCCTCTATCCTGCCTCTGCTCTGCCGACTGCTGGCCTCTGGGGCTTTGAAATTGTAACCCATGAGAATTGCTGGGGAAAGCCAGGGCTGAGGTGCTGCTCCAAAGTAGACCACTCGTTAGCGTGCCCCAGGCCCTGGGTTTAGCTACTGTCTCCCCCTTTGCCCCAAAACGAGAAAACAATGGAACCACGGCTGCCACTGGGGGAGGCGGAGGGAATACTGCGCCATGATGGTGGCGCATGACATGGAACATGTGCACAGTGGAGCGCGGGCAGGCTTGGCCTCGGTGTGGCTCAGGCCCGCCCCCCTGTATCAGATCCAGAACCTCAGCTGGCTTCAGGACCCCAAAGGAAAAAGTGAGGCTCGGCACCCTGTGTGCTGAGGCAGCCCTCCCCGGACCTGTGCAGCTGGGGCTTTCATCCCGCTAGCAGGCCGCCGAGCCGCCGCAGCTGGGTAGTGGTCTTGCAGGGGCTTAGCTATCACCTGCGTGTCGCAACTCTTTCCAGCCATGTTTTTTATCTTGCAGACTTTGATTTTAGCGTTCCAGGCTCCATGAAGCTTCACAATCTCATTTCAAAGTTGAAAAAGTGGATCAAAATCTTGGAGGCTAAAACCAAGCAGCTGCCCAAGTTCTTCCTCATTGAGGAGAAGTGCCGCTTCCTCAGCAACTTCTCGGCGCAGACGGCAGAGGTGGAGATCCCCGGCGAGTTCCTCATGCCCAAGCCCACGCACTATTACATCAAGATTGCTCGGTGAGTGTGCCGGCCTGGCGCGGCTCACTGAGCACAGGCCACGGGCAGATGCTGATGAGGCGGCGGGTGGTGGGTGCTGTGCCCCTCGCTGCCAGCCCACTGCCGGATCAGCTGACCTCGGCTCCAAACGGTGGTCTCCCCAAGCAAGGTGGAGACATGGGCGAGATGTGCCGCTCATCTCCTGCTTCCTTGTGGCAGGTTCATGCCGCGGGTGGAGATCGTGCAGAAGCACAACACAGCGGCACGCCGGCTGTATATCCGCGGTCACAATGGCAAGATTTACCCGTACCTGGTGATGAATGATGCGTGCCTCACCGAGTCGCGGCGTGAGGAGCGCGTGCTGCAGCTCCTGCGCCTGCTCAATCCCTGCCTGGAGAAGAGGAAGGAGACCACCAAGAGACACCTGTTCTTCACAGGTATGCACGCACCCCCTCTCCTGGACCCGAGTCCTGGCTGAGCTTGTGCTGTGCAGGGGGCGCAGGCACGGTGGCTCACGATACCCTGGCCCCAAGTCAGTCTGGAGCGCTGCGATGTCTTCCTGTCTAATCCTAGTGGACTCTGTCACGAGCATAGATGGGTGGAAGAACCCGCACCGTCCCTTTGTTCTTGGAGACGGGACCTCCTATATGCCAGGCAGGCCTGAAACTCCAGATTTTCCTGCCTCAGCTTTTTGAGTGCGAGATTACAGGTGTTTGTTACCTGACTGTAAATGTGGTGTTTTATGGTTTTTGTTTTTGTTTTGTTGGTCGTGGGGCTTGAACTGTGGGCCAGGGCGCTGTCCCTCAGCTCAAGGTGAGCGCTCTACCACTTGAGCCACAATGTCACTGACGGTTTTCTGGTAGTTAGAGATCAGAGTTTCACCGACTTTCCTGCCTGGGCTGGCTTTGAACCTCAATCCTCAGATCTCAGCCTCCGGAGTAGCTAGGATGACAGGTGTGAGCCACTGGCGCCCAGTGCTGGCTATAAATGTTAACATCTCAAAATAAGGTTCAGGAAAGAGTCTGAGGGCAGCCCGCAGCGCGTCCTCGCTGTGCGCATGAGCATGTGTGCAGCGTCCTGTGTGGTGTCCCCCGCACAGGCATATAGTGATGTCTGTGCCAGCACCCCTGGCCATGGTGGCGCTCCGTGATGGTCCAGCGTCATCTTGGGAATGGTTGGTAGCAGCAGCCTGGGCGGCCGCGAGTGGCGGGGAGGCCACAGAGGTCCGTCTTCAGGTGCCCCACTGGCGCGCTCTGCTCGCCTTCTGTCAGCTGGGTGGGGGCTTGAGATGGCCAGAGAGGGGTGTTGGTCACTGGGCACGGATGAAGTGCACGAGCTGTGACATTGGAGCCCTAGGCCACAGGGAGTAACTGCAGAGCTGGACCCAGCCTTTGTGGCTGTGGAAGGCAGGGGTGGAGGGATGTGGGTGGGTGCTGTGGGCTCAGTCCTCAGGAATGGCGAAGGCTGCTTGCATGCGCGTGTGGTGGAGACCTCATGGAGAACGGGCGCCAGTGGCAGCTGCGGGGGTGGCTGCTGAGCCGGGCTAGTGGGTCCAGTGCTGACCGGTGTCCCTCCATGCCCTGCCCCAGTGCCGCGGGTGGTGGCTGTGTCCCCGCAGATGCGCCTGGTGGAAGACAACCCCTCCTCACTGTCCCTCGTGGAGATCTACAAGCAGCGCTGTGCCAAGAAGGGCATCGAGCACGACAACCCCATTTCCCGCTACTACGACAGGCTGGCCACGGTGCAGGCGCGGGGGACCCAGGCCAGCCACCAGGTAGAGGGCACAGGGGACAGGGCTCCCCCTTCCCCCTTTGGGGCAGTGAGCCGGCTCTCCCTTTCTCCTGATGGGCTAGCACAGCACGCTGGCAGCTCTGGAGGCGCCAGGCTTCACCATGTCCCAGCCTCAGACACTGAACTTCTAAACCCAAAACGCGGCAGACCCTGAAACACACGAGACCAGCTGTTTGCTTCGCCTGAGCAGGAGCATGGTGCAAGGACAGGCCGCACCCCGCCTGCCTGCGCACCCCTGCCCTTAGCTCGAGGACACGTCCGGGGCCGTGTGGGGTACGTGGGGGGCATGTCACTGTCACCCTCGCATGCATGCGAGGCTCATGACCAGCGTGGGGCCGGCGCCGTGTCTTGCAGGTCCTGCGGGACATCCTGAAGGAGGTGCAGGGCAACATGGTGCCCCGTAGCATGCTGAAGGAGTGGGCACTGCACGCACTGCCCAATGCCACTGACTACTGGACCTTCCGGAAGATGTTCACCATCCAGCTGGCACTCATTGGCTTTGCCGAGTTCGTGCTGCACCTCAACCGCCTCAACCCCGAGATGCTGCAGATTGCTCAGGTAGTGCAGCGCTGCTCCCCAGCCGCACCCCCGCTCCGGGTCACTGAGGCATTTCACACACACACCCCTCCCCCCACGCAGGACACCGGCAAGCTGAATGTCGCCTACTTCAGATTTGACATCAACGACGCCACTGGGGACCTGGACGCCAACCGTCCCGTCCCGTTCCGCCTCACCCCCAACATCTCCGAGTTCCTCACCACCATCGGCGTTTCGGGCCCGCTCACTGCCTCCATGATTGCCGTGGCCCGCTGCTTCGCTCAGCCCAACTTCAAGGTGGGTCTCTGGGCCCTCACTCTCGGATTACAGGTTCAAATGCACAACCTGCCTCTGACCTCGGTGGCCACTGACTGAGGTTGGTCACTGCCCTAGGGCTCAGGAGTCCTATGGGGCCGCTCCCTTTGCTGTGCTCCTAGGGCGGCATTTGCAGAGCCACAGTCGGGGTGGCTGGGTCTGCAGCCAGGGGCCCTGGGACCCAGGGTCGGGGTGGGGAGGGAGGGTGACCGCCTGGGATTGAGCCAGAGGAGCCACTTTGAGAATGCGGTTCCTTCCTGGACAGCAATTTGCACTTCGAGAAGGCATCAGGAATTGATTTGGAGCAACATGTACTCAGACCTGTTTTTAAATTGCATGAATGCTTATCCATACATTGCATGCACTCTCAACTTATTTATTTTGTCAATCATGGGGCTTGAGAGAGAGCCTGGGCACTCTCTGGGCTTTTTTACTCAAGACTAGCGCTGTACCACTTGAGCCACAGCTCAGCACCACTTCCAGTTTTCTAGTGTTTCGTTAGATGTCTCACCCACTTTCCTGCCTGGGCTGGCTTTGAGCTGCAATCCTTAGATCTCAGCCTCCTGAGTAGCTAGGATTTTCGGGGGCATATTCTCATTTTTAATGACCTGAAAAGGGAAGTGCTGAGGCTTGAACTGAAGGCTTCACCACTTGAGCCACACCTACCCTTTTGTCATTCTGCTTTTGTTGCTATTTTCTTTCAAATAGAGCCTTCTTAATGTTTTTGCCTAGACTAGCTTGGACTATGATGATCCTCCTATGAGATGACAGAGGCACACCCCCTACCTAGTTTAGGTTGAGATGGGCTCTTGTTTGCTTTTGACTGGTTTAGAGTTAGCCCTAACTGTGACCCTTCTGGTAACCACCTCCTAAGTAGCTGACATTACAGGTAGGAACCATCACCTCTGGCAAAGTGGTTTTTGGTTTTGTTTTTTGGGGTTTTTTTGTGTGCTGGGATCAAACCTGGACCCCATACTCCACCCCCAGCGAAGCCTGCTCCTTATTGTAATGCAGATGTCAAGTTAGCTGCCTCATGGCAAGTTCTTGTTCAGGTAGCAGTGTCCCATTTAGGGCTGTCCCGGGCTGCTGCACACTGTAATTTTAGCTATTTGGGAGGATGGTGTATCTAGGCCAGCCCAGCCTGGGCCTGTGTTTGTAAGGCCCCTTGTGAGGCCTGTGGGACTCAGGTGGCCACCTCGCATCATGTTTGTGGGAAGCTGAAGTTGAGATTGTGGTTTGGGGCCACCCCAGGCCGGGAAGCTCAGGAGACTGTCTGGACTGAGTATTGCTTCTGTGAGTGAAGGCTGAAACAGGCAGATTAAGGTCCACCTTGGCAGGAGACTCTGTCTCAGAGGGAGCCAGGGCAGAAACAGCTGGAGGTATGCTTCAGTGCTGCAGTGCCTGCCCAGCCAGTGTGAGGCCTTGAGTTCAGACCTTTGTGGTCCTTAACTTAAATGGCAGTCCTCAGCACTGTGGGGTGCCCCTGATCCCAGACGTCCCCAGCAGACCTCAGCGGCCCTGTCCTGGAATGGCACTGCGCTCGTGGCTGCCACTCTGGCGCTGAGTGCCATGTCCTCACTGTTCTCCATGCTCCCCCTCCCTTCCCATGGAGTCCAGGCACTGGGGTGGAGGGGACCCCGGGCTCCTGCTCACCACTCCCTGGTTCCTAATGGGGGTGGAGGCTTCCTGCACTCTCAGGCCAGAAGGGAGGGGCACCCCCTGCCCCCCCTGTCAGGGTGTGGGGCACCGAGTCCTGACTGCTTCCCGCCCTGCCACGCAGGTGGATGGCATCCTGAAGACGGTGCTCCGCGATGAGGTGATCGCGTGGCACAAGAAGACGCAGGAGGACACGTCGTCGCCACTTTCGGCCGCCGGCCAGCCTGAGAACATGGATGGCCAGCAGCTTGTGTCACTCGTGCAGAAGGCCGTCACCGCCATTGTCACGCGCCTGCACAACCTGGCACAGTTTGAGGGCGGCGAGAGCAAGGTGAACACTCTGGTGGCCGCGGCCAACAGCCTGGATAACCTCTGCCGCATGGATCCCGCCTGGCATCCGTGGCTGTGACCCCACGCCCGCCGGTGGCTTTGAGTGGAACCCCGGAGCCATGTGGGCGGGCTGAGCCTCCCCCAGCGCCCTGCCCACACATGGCTTTTTAAGGACCCGGTTCTCGGCTCAGCCGAGTAAGTCTTTTTAATGGTGCTCTCCGTGGGGTGGGCCTCTCCCCACGCGCACTCCCGCAGGTGAGGCAGGGGTGCTGGGTGCAGCTGCAGGGCGGGGCCGGCTGCGCTCAGCCCCGCCTCCCCACGCCCCGCCTCCCCCGCGCTGCGCGTGGCCCCCCTCGAGCCCTGTAGACCTCGTGATCAGTGTGCCCGGATCGATCCCCCTCCTAATTTAAGAAGAGCCTGTGGCGCGCGCGCCCCGCGGCTCTCCGTTCACGTTTTTATAACCTGGCTTTGAGAGCGCTCTATCAGAATTTGTACAGTGTGATTGTTTTTTAGAATAAATATTTTATAAAGGGGTTTGCGTGGTGCCTGCTGCTGTGTGGCCACCTCCTTCTCACCCCTGGCCCGAGCGGGGGATCCCCGAAGCAAAGCCCGTGCCGTCCTGCCAGCCTCACCCGTGGGGTTCGGGAATGGCGCGGCTGGGAGGAGACTTGACCCAAGTCAGGCAGGGCCTCGCTGAGTGGGAGAGTCTTGTCTCCCGGTGCTGGAGCAGACAGGGCGGGCAAGGCACTGTCGCGCATGCCTTCCGAGTCCAGCCATGGCACCCAGACCGGAGAACACTCCGGGTGCTGACGGGAATAGAGGCCCAAAGGAATGTGCGGGGCCGCCGGCGCCCACCATGGCTGGGCCGTGGCGTCGGCTGAGCGCCCAGGGGCTGAGCGGAGGCCCAGCCAGGACCTGCCTGGCACAAGGGCCTCGAGCACCTGGGAAACCACCATGGTCTGCCCCAGAGGCCCGGCAGCACACAGCAGGGCCCAGAAGGGTGTCGCCCAGTAAGGCAGAGAGTCGGGGTCCATTTCTAACAACAAAACCCTACCGCAGCCCAAGCAAGAGGAAAGTGCACACGGCACAGACTTACCAGACCAAGACAGGAAACCATTTCCCGAAACATGCTGAAAGAGCATGCGCCAAGGAAGACGTGCCCGACGGGAAACGGGAGCCAACGCAGAACCTCGGCGGAACCTCAGCAAACACGCGAGGGGACCCAGAGAGCCTGCGGCTGAAAGCACAGGGAGAACGGCGCACAGCCCGGATGAACTGGTGCGCGGTGGGGCAGAAAGCAGACTGGCTGCTCGGAAGGCGGAGCGCGTGGGGCGAGAGGAGGAGGAGGCGGAGAAAACCGCGCTGGGGCTCAATCAGGATCTCGTCCACCCCAGGCCGCAGAGGCGGCGATGGAGGGCTCCACGCGCTGCAGCAGCGACCAGGCAGAACGAACGAACGCCGCAACAAAAGCCGCCATGCCAGACAACGCCGCACGTGATCGTGAGTTTATTGCATGTGTAACAAAATGGACCCGGCCGCGCCCGCCCGCCGCCCGCGCCCGCGATGCGATGCGATGCGACGCTCCCGCGGCTCCCGCTCCCCCGCCGCGGCGGGCGGGCGGGGCTAGCAGCACTCCCAACACGACGTTACAAAATAAATTAAAAATACATTATAAAGTGGTTGAGAAACAAAAATAAACCGATTTTTAAAATCCATACTATGTTTCAGGAAGGCCTCGGCGGCCGCGTGGCCAGGCGCGTGGGGCCGCACCCGCATGGGGCAGGGTCTCGGTGGGCGCCGCGGTCCCCCGTGGCCGAGGCTGCGCGGGGTTCGCTGCATCCCTGAGTGCGGCCGCGCCCCTGAAGCTCACGGGCGGGCGGTGGCGGTGGGTGGACAGGCAGGCCCGCCAGGCCCCGCGGCGCGCGGGACGCAGCAGAGCGTCCGGGCGCAGGGCTGCGCGGGCGGGCGGGCGGGGCGGGGGTGCCGGCGGGTCCCCTCGTCGCTGCCCACAGGGCAAGGCAGGAACGTGAGTGGAGTGAGGCTGCGGGCCGCGCCCGGCAGGGTGGTCAGCGCCGCCGCTCGCGCACGCTCGGTGGGCGGCCGTGTGCGGGGACAGCCGGACGCGGGCAGCGGGGCGGCCGGTGCCCGGTGCTGCCACCCGCGCGGGCCGGCGCTCTGGTCTGGTCTGCGCTGTCCCACGTGGCCGCGGGCGGGTGGCGCAGCCTGACTCGCGGGCGGGCGGGCCTCCCCCCTGCCGCCGCCGCCGCCTCAGCTCTCCTCACAGCTCTCTTCACGAGGCCGAGGCCGAGGCCGAGGCGAGACCTGCTGCGCTGTACTGGATGGCGATGGAGGAAGGCGAGGGGAGGGTGCGGGGCCTCTCCCCGGCGGTCCGCGTCCGCCTCCGCTGCGTGCTCACAGGCGCCGGCCGCGCTCACTCCACGGCGAAGCCGCACGTCTCCTCCACGGCCGTCAGCAGCTTCTCGTACAGCTTCTCGAACGACTCGTAAGGCGGGATGTCGATGCGGTTAAAGCTGCGGGCAGGGCGGGCGGGCAGGCAGGGCAGCTGCGGCGCGGGCGGCCAGGCGCAAGGCCGCCACCCTCCCCGTCCCAGGCCGCAGCCTCCGGGTGACCAGCAACGCGGGGCCCGCCACCCCCAGCCCTGGCCTCTGAGGGTGCCATGACCTCCCGAGAATCGGACTCAGGGCCTCGGGCTCCCGCAGCCCCTTTGCAGTTACTTCCGCAACCTTTCAACAGAGGAGGGCCGCGTTTCCAGAGGGCAAGGGAGCCGCGGCGCTGCCGGGCAGCGGACTCACCAGGTGTGGGCCTTGGGCAGGTTGTCGGTGTTGGCGTCGATGAGGTGGATGGTGAAGAGCCGGGGCCCTGCCGCGCCTGTAGAGCCTTACAACAGAGCGTGGTAGTTAACGCGCTCAGAGCCCGCACCGGCCCGCTCCTCTCCCCGCACCCACCGCAGGCTCCGGCCAGGCCCCAGGAGCATGCGCAGACACTGCACGGGAGGCCCCGCCCACCTGGCCGTCCTGGCTCCAGGACCCCAAGCCGGTCAGCGCCGGCTGCTGGACACCCCGGGGGCAGCCGAGGCTCAGACTGGGCTTTGTGGACTCGGCCTGGACTCGCTCGCGTGCGCGTGCGCGTGCGCGTGCCTCTCCCGAGGTGAGCTCACATGCGCGCGCCCCTCTCCCTGGGCTCCCGCGTGCGCGCGCCTCTCTGGGCAGGAGAGCCAGTACCCCGTGTGGAGAAAAGGGGCGCACAGCGGGCTGAAGGCCAGCACAAGTCTGTGCGCGGGCGCCAGGCCGGGCCCTACTCCCTAGGGCGACGTGGAGCAGTGGCGCTGGAGCTTCTCTGGGGAACGCGCGGGAGGCCAGGCAGCCGCAGCCCACTGCTGTGCCCCGCACCCACCCCGCTCCGCTTCTCAAGCTCATCTGGACTCCAATCCAGATGCTTGCCTCCTCCGGGCGGGGCCCGGGCCGGACCCTCCCCGTTGGGCCACCTGAGCCCACGGCCCTGCGCCCCTCCAGCCCTCTTGGCTTGTTGAAAGTGGTGAGGGCACGGGAGCCCCGCGCTGTCACACGGCAGCACGCCGTGCTCCCCGAGCCTGGCGCAGAGGCTCGCAGAGGCCCCGCCTCCCCTTCAGTCACCTTGCAGAGCCTTGAAGCCTTGCAGAGGAACACGGGTGGAGCCGGTCACGAACTGCAGGAGCCTGGCCCTCCGCTCCTCATCGAAGGTCTCCACCGCCTGCCAGAACCAGCGCACGATGCTGCTGTCGGCCGCACAGTGCTTCAGCCGCGTGTTGGACTTCCAGTCACTCACGTCGATCTTGTCCAGGCCGCCGATAATTAGCTGCAGGGGGGCTGTGGTCACCTCCACGCCCGGCAGCCCCAAACACCCTCAGGCCTGCTCATCACTAGGGCCGGGCTTGTGCAGTCCACCCACGGGACCCACCGCCCCACCCCATGGCACCCAGCCCTCGGGCTCCAGGTGCTCTGCATCTGGAAGTGTAGAAGGCAGTAAGGTGGGACTAGGGCGGCGCCTTGTTCAAGTGTGAAAGGCAATTAGACAGCGGCCCTTACTGTCTATAAACCACGAACGGGAAGCTTCTTGTGGGGCCTGTGGGAAGGCCACCGAGCCTCTATGCCAGGCCCTTCGACACCTGGAGCTGACCCAGGACACTTCCGGGTAGCTCAGCGCGGCCAGGGGCCCTGCGCCATGTGACATCTCCCACTTGACTCCCAACCCTGTCCGTCCTGGCAGCCGCCCATCCTACTGGCAGCCAGGCTGGGCCTCGCACACACACCTCTAGTTCCTTCTGGTCGAAGGGCTTCAGGAGGTGCTGCGGGATGAGTTCATTGAAGCCCTTGTGCAGTGCCAGGAACTGCGCCTCGATTCCTCTCATGAACCTCCAGTTCACATAAAGCCTGCAGCCAAACCTGCACGTCAGGGGCCCCGCAGCTGCTGGCGGTGGCCCCGGGAGCTGGTGCAGACGCCGTGGTGAACACGCACAGCCACTGTGGTCGGAGTGTGTGGAGCGGGTGCAGGGCATGGCGCTGGCTTACCGCACATATTCCTTCTTGTTGTCCTCGGTGACCGGCACATTCCGGCCATTGGGCTTCAGCTCGTGCTGGAGGATGCGCCCAAAGGCATTGTGCTCCACGCAGAACGTGTGGTCCAGCACCGGGGTGATGTCGTTCTCCCTGTCCGTGGGAGGGCTGTGTGAAGGTGGGCTGAGGGTGCAGGAGAAGGGAGGCGCAGGGGTGTGGGGGAGGGGTCTGTGTGGGGAGGCGAGGCCCCGCTTCCCAGACCACTGTTCACACAGAAGCGCGTGTGCGCATCATGGCGTGGTGTGGACGCCGGGGAGACACACGTGGCTAGGCCAGCATGGGGGACACAAGCCAGCCTGGGAATCATGACCGTTGCGGCTGTAATGCACATTTCAAACTGGACCCAGGCACAGACAGGTGTGCACGCACACACACTCACACGGGGGGCCAGGGACTCACAGGATCCACACCAGGCTCTTGTGCAACTCGGGGTCCACCGACTCGAGGTCGGACAGCTGGATGGGCTTGCCCAGCAGCTGCTTGTAGAAGGGCACCGTGAAGCCACCGTTGATGTGGTGCCCGTGGAACACGGCCAACCCCATGATCCGCCCCACAAAGTGGAAGTAAGACAGGTGGTCCTGGGGGTCGGAGAGCATTGTCAGAGCGTAGCAAGGGAGGAAGCGGCGTCCCCTCCCCAACCTCCCCGCTTCCTGAGGGCCAGTGCCCCTGGGGCCATGCGGCACGAGGCCACTGGATTGCTCATCTAGAGCAGTCTTCCATGGAGGGCAGCAGGACGTTTTTGTTTTGTGACGGAGTCTTGCTGTCTAGCCCACACCGGCCTCCACATCTTGAGAACCTCCTGCCTTAGGGATTACAGCTGTGCCCAACCCTGCCCAGCTTAAACATTCACACACACAGGCCGGTCTTCAGAACTGGGCCACCACTGTGTCCCCGGCGGAGCACTGGCCAGCAGGGAGCCCTCCCTGGGGGAGTGGGGGGGGGCAGATCCTCCTTTCTCTGCCACCCCACCCTAGGGACAGGGTGTGCAAATAAGCCATGAAAGAAGTAGACAAGCCATTCTGAAACTAGAGCTGGGCTGGGTTTAATAAAGGCATTTCACATTTCTGTGTTCGGGTCTGAATGCAAATCAGCAGAGAAAGTGGGTAAGAATGTCACAGGTCACAGGGCTCATGTAGAGCGAGCGGCCTGCCTCTCACACCCTGCACGTGGGGAAGGGAGAGGCAGTCCCTGGGGGAGGACAAGGCCCCTGGGGCCAGTCAGAACATTACGCACCGGGTTGATGGCGGAGTCGGGGTTGATCTGCAGCATGTAGATGTTGTCCGTGGAGTACTGGAAGAGGCCATAGTAGGGGTTCAGCATTTCGTGGCACAGCAAGTACAGCCACTCCCTGGGAAGAAGAGCAGCACGACTGACTCCTGCAGTCTAGGCCTATCAGCTGGAAGCCGCCCACTATTCAGAGGGCGTGGCATATGCAGCCTGGCAAGCGTCCTGCGCCTTGTGCAAGCCAACGGCTGTCCTTTGACCTGCCAGATCCCCTATGGAGGGTCTAACACCTAACTGATTAGGGGCCAATCACGGAAAAGCAACCCCCTTGCAAGGCCCAGGTCGCAGACAACAACGTGACATGAGGCGCCTCAGGTGAGGACCCACTGGGCCTCCCTCGAGACTCCTCCAGTGATGAGCTTTGGATCGCCTGAACACAGCGTAGGCCAGGGAAAGCAGGGAGCTGAACACAAAGCACCAGAACCTATCTGAAACATAAGGCAAAACATGACTAGAGTGTGGCTCAAGGGGTGGAGCATACCCCTGCCCAGCAGTGTGAGACCCTGAGTTTAAACCCCAGTACTGCAGGGAGTGGGCAAGGAAGGCCAAAAGTACCTGCAGCACTAGGAGACAAGTGGAACGTGCTCCTAGAAAGAAGGTGAGGGGTGAGAGACAACAGAGTAGCCACTCAACCAGCAAAAAGTCAGGAGTAGAGTTTTGCTCAAGTTGTAGAACATGTAGAACACCAGCCGTATGAGAAAAAGCCAAGCAAGCGCACGAGGCTCTGAGTTCAAGTCCTACTGTCAACATGTACACATGTTCACCAGGCACTAGTGGCTCACGCCTGTAATCCTAGCTACTCAGGAGGCTGAGATCTGAGGATCTCGGGTCAAAGCCAGCCCAGGCAGGAAAGACCATGAGACTCTGATCTTCAATAAACCAATAGAAAACTGGAAGTGGTGCTGTAGCTCAAGTGGTAGAGCACTCGCCTTGAGCTTAAGAGCTGAGGGACAGCGCCCAAACCCAGAGTTCAAGCCCCACGACCGACCAAAAAAAAAAAAAAAAAAAGCTTAAAATCATTTCCTTGAATTACGCTGGCCACGCCCTCACCATTTTGCAAGAGTCCTGTGGCACAACACAACTGGCATGCCACCTAGTCCCGCTGTGCCATCGCTTGCGGTGAGGTGGGGGCAGGTGAGATTAGAGGCTGAACTGAGAGGTTAGTGGGTGACGGCCGGGGTCCCCATGCAGTGCCCGCTAACGCCGGCCCTGACGGCCCCAGGGGCTTTTCACAGCCCTGTGCATTAACATGACACAGAAGCCGCCAGGGCAAACATGGGCAAAAGGCAGACAGGACTCTCACCTGGCCACGCCACCATAGTCTAAGCCCTCCTCTCCGCGGAACTTCACCATGAGCCGCTTCTTCAGGTCTTTAGGCCGCATCTTCATGATCTGCCTGTAAGACTCCTACAAGGCAAGCCACACTTCAGACAGAGGCATGTATGTACATGTGTATGTGCGCACACCCACACTCACACCCACTCACAGATAAACCATACAACATCTATGCCAGTGCTCATCTGTCCTGTTCCCTGACCTCGAGAACCTTCCACCCTACCCTCCCACAGCACCTCTCCTCCAATGACGGTGACATGCACCCTCCTGTGTGAGGCACTGCCAACACTGAAGGACTGAGAGTGTAAGCACTGAACGTGGGGAAGCGGGGCATGGTGGCTCATGCCTGTAATCCCAGCTACTTAGGAAGCAGAGATCAGCAAGTTCAAGGTTTGAGGACAGAAGGAAATACAACTCTGTGTTCAGCACCCTAAGGACATTTCTCCATGAGCCTTAGGGAACAACGTATATATTTTAACCAAAGAGAAGCTGCCATGAGTCTGGGCATCACAGGATTTTGTGAAAAACACTCACGATCACACTGAGTTCAGAGCAAAGGAGTTGGTAAGGGAAGTGGCAGCGGGCGCCCCAGTGGCAAGGCCTCCCGTGCAGTGCTGGGGAGGGCTGTGCTTACTAGGGTGTGGGTGGAGGTCAGCACTACGGGCTGCTGCCCCAGGGCCAGAGTCCTCTCCTGAGAGAGAGGGGCCGGAGGGGAGACGCAAGGAGAGGGAGCTTTGGCTCTGGGGTGGCAGCCTGCCTCTGAACCTCCCTCAGCACGGACAGATCACAAGGTCAATTTTGGTTTTTGTAAGACTTTAGGAATGGAATCCAGGGCCCTCTCTTAACACTCAAGTTCATTTTCCTTTTTTGGTGGTGCTAGTTTTGAACTTAGGGACTCAACATTTGCTACTCAAGTGCTCTGCCACTTGAACCATATCCCCTACCTTTTTTTGTTGTTTTTTTGTTTTGGCCTATCATGGGGCCTAAACTCTAGGCCTGGGCGCTGTCCCTCACCTCTTGAGCTCAAGGCTAGCACTCTACCATTCAAGCCATAGTGCCACTTCTGGCTTTTTCTGCTTATGTGGTGCTGAGGACTCGAACCCAAGGCCTCATGCATGCAAGGTAAGCATTCTACCACTGAGCCACCTTCCTAGCCCGCTACCTTTTCTTTTTACTTGTTTTTCAGATAGAGACTCAAACTTTTGCCTAGGACAACATCTGTCCTATTTTTGTCTCCATCTACACAGCTGGGATTACAGATGTGAACCAATAGACTGGGCTTGTTGGCAGATAGTGTGGTTTAGCTAACTTCCTCCCCAAGCTAGCCTCAAACATCCACCTTCCCGTTCTCTGCTTCCTAAGTAGCTGGGATTGCAGGCATGAGCCACCATGCCCCGCTTTCCCAAGTTCAGTGCCTACACTCTCAAGTCTATCAGTGTTGGCAGTGTCACACAGGAGGGTGAGATGTGGTCCAATCACCACCACCATTTATTCCTCATGATCATATTCTCCCTACTCCAAGGCCTTGATCCTGTGGGGAGTGGGGGAGTGGGGGTCTTAGGGCCCCCCAGTCCCAGAGCAACAAGGAGAGCAGAGGTGATCTGTGGACCTTCCAGACCAGGTTCGCATCCGTGACATGGTGCGGAGGGATTCACCACAGGCCCCAAGCCATCAGAGACCACTGAGCCGTAAGCCCATCCGCGACTCTGAGGTGGGAACCCCAGGCACCGCACCTGGTGCTCTCCCAAAGGCCTGCAACGCACCTCGAAGATCTCCTCTCGGGAGACCTCGATGCGGCAGTGTCCGGCCTGGGGCTGCTGCAGAGACAGCTCGTGGCGGAGCACCTTCAGCTTCTGGACCAGGTCCCGCTCGTAGCGCTGCGCCGGCAGCTCCTCCTCCTCCAGGGAGCCCTCGCTGGGCAGCGGCGGCGGCTGGCTCGGCTCCTTCAGCTGGCACTGGTGACTGCGGGGGGGGGGGGGGGGGATGGCCGGTCATGCATGGAAGGGCCACGGGGAGCTCGCGGTCACGGGGGTCTTGAGGTCACGGGGGTCTTGAGGTCACGGGGGTCGCGGTCACGGGGGTCTGAGGTGGCGGTCATGGGGTGGGGGTCTGAGGTGGCGGTCACGGGGTGGGGGGGCGGAGCTCGCGGTCACGGGGTGGGGGGCTGAGCTCGCGGTCACGGGGTGGGGGGCTGAGCTCGCGGTCACGGGGGTGGGGGGTCTGAGGTGGTGGTCACGGGGGTGGGGGGCTGAGCTCGCGATCACGGGGGTGGCGGGCTGAGCTCGCGGTCACGGGGTGGGGGGGCTGAGCTCGCGGTCACGGGGTGGGGGGGCTGAGCTCGCGGTCACGGGGTGGGGGGGCTGAGCTCGCGGTCACGGGGGTGGGGGGGCTGAGCTCGCGGTCACAGGGAGGGGGGGCTGAGCTCGCGGTCACGGGGGTGGGGGGCTGAGCTCGCGGTCACGGGGGTGGGGGGCTGAGCTCGCGGTCACGGGGTGGGGGGCTGAGCTCGCGGTCACGGGGGTGGGGGTCTGAGGTGGTGGTCACGGGGGTGGGGGGGCTGAGCTCGCGGTCACGGGGAACTGGTGGCCACAGCAGAGGAGATGCCCCTCCCACTGGCGGGCGCCCCCCCAGCACTGCAGGGCGCACACGCTGCAACACCGCTCAGGAGCCACCACAGCCCAGGCTCCTCTAGAAGATGCTGTGCGGCCAGGGAGGACAAGCGCCGCCGCCAGGTCTGCAGCCCGTGAAAACGCGGTGGGCGGGAGGGGGGCGAGGGGGCGGCTCGCTCCCCCACGGCCGGGCTGGAGTGCGCGTGCGCGTGCGCGTGCGCGTGCGCGTGCGGGGAGCAGTCAGGCGGCAGGAGTGCGCGTGCGCGGCACCTCACCTCATGATGTGGTGCAGCCGGGGGTCTGTAAACTGGGTAGTGCGGTTATTATGATCTACAAAATAGATTCTCCCCGACACGGTGCTCCGGACTTCCCAGCCGGGCGGCAGCGGTCCAAGCTCCTCACAGTTCACACTGTTAAGGTCTCTACCAAACACAGAGGCCACGGTTTGCCACCGAACGCCGGGCGGTACGACCCCAGTCGGGCGCCAGACCCCGGGCTTCCCTACCCGCGCGGGGCCTGCCCCTGCCTGCCGCGGCGCCGCTCGAGGCCGGACAGCGAACCCGCAACCCGAGCGGAGCTCCGCCCGGCGCTTCCCGTGGATCCTATCGCATTCTGGCCGTACAGCCGACCACCGGCTACAGACAGGCGATGTCCCTGCGCGCATGGCGACATTAGGAGCAAGGCTGCGCACGCAAGACACGGGCTCGGGCCGCCGCCTCACTGGGGCGCTCCCGGGGGCGGGGCCGCGCGGGCCGGCCCGCGGCCTACCTGGGTATCCTGGGGTCGTGCCACGTGCTGACTCCAGTCTGCGTGTGTAGGAAGTAAACCTGGCCCTGAATGGTTGTTCTCTGTTCTGCAGAAGGATGGGGTGAGGGAGGCGGGTCAGCGCCGCGCGGGGACACGGTGGCCGGCGCTGCACTCTCGGCTTTCCTCCCTCCCAGCGCTGGGTGGGCGCAGGGCCGCGCGCACGGAGCTCCACGGCTGCCCTCGGCGCACGACAGGACAGCTAGCTTGCGCCGCGGTGGCGACGGCCTTGCTCCCCCGCCACCAGCTCCCCACAAAACGATGGCCTCGCTGCGGCACAGGCCACGCGACCGCCCCTCTCCACGGTGCCCACGGACATCACAGGCCCGCCTGGCGCCTGGCTCCTCCGTGGCATTCCTCACCCGAGGCCGGGGCACCGGCGGGCCGCCACCTTCCCCCAGCCTTCCCCGGCCCCGGGGACACCGGACCCCAGGGCGGAGGAGTGACTGCACGCCGGGCCCGCGCCCGGTCTCACCGTAGCCTTCCGGCAGCTCTGGCGACTGGTGGCCGTGCGGTCGGTTCTGGGGTGTCTGCAGCGACCCGCGCACCTCGGGGTTCCGCAGCCGCTGCGTCTGCAGTCTCTGCTCTTGACTCGGGGATTCCGCGAACCTGCAGTTCCCACCGCCCGCCGCCGCCCCGGTGCCGTCCGTGTATGGGGCCGGCTCCTCCATGAGGCCGCTCAGCGGCCTTCCGGGCCCCAAGTCTTCATACACCGTTCTGGAACAAACGGTGCAGCAAGATGGAAACTGAGTGTCCCTAGACACACTCCCCAGAACCTTCAGGTCCCCACAAGCTGTCAAGCACACTCCGTCTTCTTCAACAATCAGTGCTCAAGTGAAAGAAAAAGGAAACAGGGAGGCGGGTGGCCAGAGGGTGTCAGGGCGGCCTAGGGTAGTGCTGGCTGGCTGCAAAGACCAACCGCGCTTCCTGTCTCTTGCCGAATCAGACTAGGAAGCTCACCATTTGAGACTAGCCTGGGCAACACATTAGGGAGACTCCATCTCCACCCACCAGCCAGGCAATTGTGCACACCTGTAATCCTAGCTAAATGGGAGTCATGGATGGGAGGATCAAAATCCAAAGCCAGTCTGGGAAAAACAGGAGGATCTCATCTAAAAAACTGAAGCAAAAAAGGGCCGGGAGTGTGGCTCAAGTGTTAGAGCACCTGCCTATCAAAGTGAGGCCCTGGTTTCAACCCAACACTGGAGAAAAACACCAACCCTGGCGGGGCACCAGTGGCTCACACCTATAAGACTAGCTACTCAGGAGACTGAGAGCTGTGGTCAAGGCTCAATGCTGGCCTGGTGAAAGTTAAGGAGACTCATCTCCAATGAACCACCGAAAAGCCAGAAGTGGAGCTTTGATTCAAGTGGCAGAGCTCTACCCTTGAGCAAAAAAGTTTTCTAGGATAGACCCCCCCTGACCCTGAGTTCAAATATAAAGAGTGGAACCCCCCCACCAAAAAACAAGAAACAACTACCAACAACCCTGCACTATAAAGGGGATTGTAAAATAGTATTTCATTTTTCTTGATTTCAAATCAAACCCAAACAGTCCACTATTTTACTGTGTAACAAGCTGCAATGAGTCTAAGTACTTTTAAAACATGAATCTTTGCTCCCTGGGCAATTCTGATGACTTTCATGGACCCTTTTCTCTTATTAAGCAAATGCTTAAAAAAAATTTCTGATATTGAAGTTCAAACACACACAGAAATTGGGAAACTAGAGCAACCAGTCTTCCTCACCCTGCATGCTAGTTACAGGCACACCGGGCAGCGCGGCACCCTGCCTGAATCCCAGGGGGCACCCCACCGGGCTCAGGAGAGCCCAAGCTCATTCTTCCAGCCTGAAAGGAGACCCTCAAGGCCCAGTCTGTTCAGCTCTCTCCAGTTGTCTCTGATGTGACAATCACAAGTCCATGCCTGGCGTCCGGTGCAGGTCTTAGTCTTTCCTTTCTGATTTAGGTCCTCCGTCTTTCCTTTGGACTCTCAATCTTTCAGTGCACTGAAGACACTGGGTTATCTGCCCTACTCAGTAACAAGAGTGGCATAAATGCCATGCCATCTCTTGTGACATTGGTAACAGGCACTAAGGACTGCTGCCTACGTCCATCAGTTGACGAAGGATTGTGAAACTGAGAGTGTCTTAGCCCTGCCCCTCAATAGATTTTAAAGATCCTTACTGATGCTCAAACGCCACTGGGGGAGGGGCCCCGGGGGAGGCTAGCCAGGAAGATAGGATCTCACTGTGTTGTCCAGGCTGGCCCCAAACATGTGACCCTACTACCTCACCCTCTAGAGTACTGGGATTATAGGCATGCACCACTATACCTGGCTAACCTGTCATCACAGCTCTGGTTGGGGAGAGCCTTCCTAAGTTGGATCCTTTCTAAATATATAGGCTGGATGAGTTTTCTCCTGAAGCCTGTGAATGCATCTTGTGACACAAGGCCGCGAGCCTAAGGAGCAGAGAATGCCTAAGGAGCTGGGCTCAGCGTGGTCAGCGGTGGTATACATACCCTTCATTTTCTAGCAGTCCCCTGCAGTCCACCACTGACCCTCCAGTGCCTATCCGGTCTCGCGTCTGTAAACTGACTAGAAGACAACAGTGGTGTGCATTAGCATCCAGGGCTGTGGCAGAATCCACGTGTGCCCTCTGATCTCCCCACAGCAGCGCAACACTACCACTTGGGGAAGCTCTGGAAAGGTGCTGCATTTCTCATGCTCCCCAGAAAGCAGCACAAGGCAGCACAAAGTTCCTTCTAAGGCGCCAATGCCTTAAGAAGCTGTAACTCAGGTTTCATAAGGACATACAGCACTTGCAGGTCCAAGTGAAGATCCGACTAAATATTTATGCTCTGAATTCACTATGAGCAGAGATGTTCATAAAGCTGGTCCCCTGCCCCCTGCCCTCCCCCCACCCCAGCACACCCCGCCACAGGAAGGATGAGGCTCAGGTGGAAGACAAGTGGGGCCCTCTTCATCATCATTTTCAGGATGGGTTCACTCCATGCATTTGCTTCAAGCCAGTGACAGAGTTACTTGTGCTGCCATGAGACATTTCCAGTCCCCTGCATTCCCCTAGAATCCTGGCAGGGTCAGCAATGGGATGCACTAGGTGACAGGGCAGCCCTGTCCTTGAAATGCCTCTAGCCAACGCTGTAATCCTGACTCTCACAGTGCCGGGTCTTCATTACAGAGGATCTTGTCCATAGACAATGTGGCTGCCCGAGGAACCTGCCCCACTCCTGCACAGGTGGCCACTCTTCTTCCCACCCATTCGCCCGAGCCCTTCTGCAGAAGAGCCTTATTCACTCCTTGGATTAATGGATAAAGTGCCCAGAGAGGAGAAGGGTGGAGGCAGAGATGGCCACCTGTGCCTGCCGGGGGGGGGGGGGGGGGGGGGGGGGAGGAGGTCAGCCTCAGAGGTGGAGAGCAAGCCAGGTTCTTTAAGAGCAGCCTTTAGACAGATGAGAAGATTCTTACCCACTATTTGGCCACGAACTGCATCAGAATCTGAGGGATTTAGTTTGCACAAGTCCAAACGCTGGTCTGAAAACAAACAATGCAAAACTTTACCCAAGGGAAGGGCTCTAGGGAGAAAAGCAGGGATTCAGCCATCAGCATTCAAAAAGCAAGACAAAACCCAAAGGAGAACTACAAAGCCAGGCACCAATCTGATTAACCAGCTTTTTAGCTGGAAGTGGAGCTATGGTTCAAGTAAAAGAGCGCCAGCCTTGAGTGCAAAAGCTAAGGAACAGCTAGCTCCCAGGCCCTGAGTTCAAGCACAAGGACCAACACCAGAGGGAGAGGGAGAGAGAAAGAGGGAGAGAGAGAGGGAGAGACAGAGGGAGAGGGAGGGGGAAAGGAGTGAGGGAGGGAGGGAAGGAGGGAAGAAAGAAAGGGAGGGAGGGAAGGAGGGAGGGAGGAAGAAAAGAGGAGAAAAGAAAAGAAAAGAAAAGCAGCTGCGCTGAGGTGGGCGGGGAGGTGCTGCTTCTTACAGCCAGTGTCTTTCAATCTGCTGATGGCATTGGAAAGCAGCCGCACACAGCCCAGGAAGCCCGCTCCCTGCTTCTTGTGAATCTTCTTGTGGTTCCACACGCTGATGGTTATAGAATCTGTTTTCCCAACGTATCTGCACAGAACATGCAAGTCATGTCAAACTCATGACTGTGAGTTAGAACCATTTCATTGAATTCCATCCCGCAAGGCTTAAGAAGCTGCACAAAATAATGCTGGCACTCCAGCTGGATGAGGCTACAGGTTTACTGTGTTCTAGAACTTCCGCACGACAGTGACATCCATGCTGCTACCAATCAATTTGCAACAAGGGACTCCTTAGAAACACACAACTCCACCCCAAGCACACCAACCCACAAGCAGCTACTCAGGAAACTGGCAGGACAAAAACTGGTAACCACTTTCCAAGCCATTTCTGGGGCCTTGCGTGTCACTGAAAGGAAATCTCATAATAAAATCACTAGTCACACAGTGTTACTTTGACGAAAATCTGCAAGCACGCTATGAAAGGAAGGTGCTCTATAAAGTGCAATATCCAAAGTACAATCCACTGTTTTGGAGGAATATATAAAATTGGTTGTTGCGAGATTAGGTATGTTTGGCTAGGCAAAACTGTGTTTTCTCCTATAGAAAATAATTCTGTACTAAAACAACATTAAGAAAACAATCACAAAAGAAACACAGGCCCCATGGTTTCCCTTATTTACAATAACTAGTATATGTCTAGGACAAGCAAAAAAGGTCAAAAGCTATGTACATATGACCATACAAGATGATGTTAAGTGAAGTGAATCCCAAGATAGGGACACAAGGGGTTTTTTTCTTTCTTGCTATTGTTTTTAACATATTTATAATGTCCTATGTGAGTTTTTTTGGTTTTTTTGGCATGCTTTTCCTCCACAGTATAACTCCTGTTTTCACTGTATTTGATTCTGGTGCCCTGCATCTTGCATATACATTTTTCTAATTTGGGGAGGGGAAAGGAAATAACAAAATGCTTAACTAAGGATACAGGTAGACCCATTCTAACAATGAGATGTTCAAGACACTATTGAAAATGAACTTTACAATGTCGGCTGGGGGGAGGGAAGAGTTGGGGAGGTGAGAAGGGAAGGGATAGTAGAAGAAAAACAAAGGAGAAGGTAACAATGCTCAATAGGAAATGTACTCATTACCTTATTCATGTAACTGTAACTCCTCTGTACAGTATTTTTACAATCAAAAACAAAAAATAAACATTGCTTTTAAAAACAGAAAAAAGAAATCAGGAGGTAGAGATAGGAGGATGGTTGGAGGACAGCTCAGGCAAGTTAGCAAGGCCCTATCTGGAAAATAAGCTGGGTGGGGCAGTACTCACCTGTAATCCTAGCTTAGTACTAGAGGTACAGCTAGGAAGCTCACAGGTCAAAACTGGCCTGGGTAGAAGCCTTACAAGACCCTATCTGAAAAAAAAACTACTAAAACTAAAAGGGATGGGATGCATGGCTCAAGTGATAGAACACTTGCCTAGTAAGCTGGAGGCCAGGAAGTCAAACACCACTATCACAAAAACAAACACAAAAAAAGAATAAAAAGAAATATAGTCATAATAATGTAGTTTTAGGTAAGAACTACAACAAAGTTTGTGATTTCAGTGAAAACACAGCATGTCAAAGACACGAACTTCAGTCCTTCTTTCTGCCAAAATGATTATGGGAAGGAAAAGTTTGAGCTCAGTTAAGTTAGGGAGAAAAATCCCAAAATTAACTAACTAACTAACTAACTAAATGAGGTGGATGGGGAAGAGGGTGGGGGAGGAGAGATGGGGAATCAGACAGAGAAGTGTAGACGTGAATACAATCAAAGCACATTATGTGCATGTATGGGAATGTCATGATGACTTCCCTCACTGTGGACAATTTGGTACATGCCAATACAAATATTTATGGGAATGTCAAAGGCAAACATTTCCAAGTACATGAACAGAAGGATCAGGCAATATGTGTTCATTTGCCCATATATATTTTTCTTCTAGTACTGGGGATTGAGCCCAGGGCTCCCCAGGCAAGTGCTTGACACCACTAAGCTATACCCTCAGCAGGGGGGGAGGTACACGCGTGCAAGCACGCACTCACAGGTATAGGGGGCTTGCACTCAGGGCCTGGGTGCTGTCCCTGGGCTTTTTCATTCAAGGCTAACATTACCATTTGAGTCATAGCTCCACTTCTGGGTTTTTGCTGGTTAATTGGATATAGGAGCCTCATGGGCTTTCCTACTCAGGCTGACTTTGAACCATGATCCTCAGCTCTGTCTCCTGAGTAGCCAGGATTACAGGTATGAGCCACCGGTTCTGGGTCTTGGCTCTTTTTAAAGTTTTAAGTTACCCAAGCTGGCTTCAGACTGTCAACCCTCACGGCTCTGCTTCCTGAGTAGCTGGGGTTACAGGCTGGGCCCCCCCATGCCAAGCTCATCATCCACTTTGTTTTCAATAAAGGTTTGCAATCCACTGTTTTCCTTTCTTTTCAAAATGCTTCTCCTTCAACACTCAGCCCCTGCTTCTAGCTCTCCCCAAATAGCGGGCAGGATGTTCAACTCACAGGTCGTAGTGCTGATTCCACTTTGGGTCCAATGTGTTTTTCACAGTGTCGGTCGAGTGGCACTGCCCAGAGCCATCCACAACAATCTTAGCGAAGGGGTCAGGGAGTCCTGAAGGAAAGAGGAGGACAGCGATGCCCAGATGAGACCAGGAGCCTAGTCGTCCAGTAAAGTAAAGCAAGGGAGGCGTATCATTTAGCTTTCTAGGGGATACCTGTAGGCCTCACTCTTAGAGGAAAGGCAACTATAGAAATAGGCTCCATCCCATCTCTTGATGAGCTTATTAATGGTAGCAGGACCACTATGTGGAGAACAGGTATGTATACACCCTCAAAAGTCACTGCTCCCAGAAATCTTGCTTGCTGGTGCTGGTCTGTCTTGCCTATGGAAGCAAGCCTTCACCAAGTCCTAACCCCAAGTCCTCAAGCACTGATAGGAGCAGAAATCTGGCAGACAGGTGGTGAGCAGGGAGCTAGGAGCTTTCTAGATACTTGGCTAAAGCCGTTGAGCCGAGTCTCTTCATCCTCTGAGTGTGAGTAATCCCACTGAAGTTAGGCGTCTGGGGGATCAGCAAGTGTGAAGGACTGAATGTTGCTGGCCCTGACTTTATGCTGTTGAGTGTAAGTGAAGTTCTTACCTTAAGGAGTGAGGTTTTCCTTTAGGAAGGAATCCCTTCCTTATTTTTATAGTTCCTGTAATTGTAGGGTTTTGAAAATGAGATTGTTTGTAAAACTGGATTTATGATTTTAGCCAAAGCAGATGTTTTATAGAAAAGTGTGTCATGTGAGTTTGCATGGAGAGCCTCCAGCCAGCAGGAAGCAGTCAGTGACCTATTGTCTAGTCACAGGAATATAGGGAAGTGGGTGTGGCTAAAGGTCCATCCAGGGCGGGGCAGGAGGAGGTGTGGCTGGTGGGGCAGGAGAGGCAGGTGTTGCCTAATCAGCTAGGAGATGGAGACTTTTAGGAGACTGTACTCAATGGGATTTTTAAGTTTAAGATTTCAGAAATACAAAAACAAGTGTTTACTTACTGAAAAAGTCTTTCTTTGCAAGGTTCTTGGCACACAATACTAAAAACAAACAAAAAATACTAAGATTAACATTTATGGACAAGATTTTCACCACAGCTATGGAGGGAAAGGATTGCAAAAATTCTCAGCCAATGATCTGTCTTCTAAATTTAGTATCCCATGAACAAAAACTCAGCTCTGATCTAAAATGTAGTTTCTCAACAGGGACCAACTACAGCAAATCTAAAATGCTTTAGTTTAAATCTTAAACACACAAAGATGGATTTATCAATCTGTCCTTTGACTACATAGGAGCACATGAAAAACAAATACCTTCAATCTGTGTGAAGCATTTATTTTTACTGCAACTGCTAACAAGAACTTTTGATATTTTGATAAGTAAACATTTATGTGTATGTATGCTATTATAAATAGAATTATTAGCTAGATGCTGGTGGTTCATTCAGGTCTACAATCCTAGCTGCTCAGGAGGCTGAGATCTAAAAATCACAGTTCAAAGCCAGCCTGAGTAGAAAAGCCCAAGAAACTTTTATCTCCAATTAGCCATCAAAATCTAGAAGTGGGGCTGTAGCTCAAGTGGTAGAATGCCAGCCAAGCAATGAATGTGAGGCCCTGAGTTCCAGTCATAGGACAACCAAAAAATATTTGGAGTTTTCCTAATTTTACCTTCAGACTATTGATTGTGTACAGAGAGCTCAGTTTTGTATACACACCATATGCCTTACAAGCTTGAATGTGATTTATTAGCTCTCATACTTCTTTTCTGGATTCCTTTCTTTTCTACATATAAGATGGCATCATCTAAAGGTAACTTTCACGTCTTCCTTTCTAACTTGAACGCCTGGCTGCTCATCCACATATGCCATGCTGCTCGTGGGGTGGGAGCCTTCCAAAAAAGATACTGGTATTCAGGCTTTGAATCAGTTGAGTCTCAAGCCAGCTTGGGGTGGGGGTGTTCGTTATTGATGAGGTTCCTTTATGCTGCCAGTTGGCATTTTTTATTGTTGTTTCTTATCATGAAATGTAGTGAGACTTTGTTATGCTTTTTCTGCACTCACTCAAGAGGTGCTTGTTGGGTGTTTGCCTTTATCTGTTGATATGGTATTGACTGGTTACTTTTGTTGTCTTCCTCGGAGTCTGACACTTCTGCTCCTGGACTGTTGCTCTACCTCTTGTGCCGGGCCTCCAACCCCTGGCCTGGTATTAGTACTGGGCCACCTGCATTCTGAGATCACTTCTGCTTGGTCCTAGAGCAGCACCCTTTCAATATGCTACTGTAGTTGGCTTGCTAGTGTTTAGTTGAGGAATTTCACATCCAGATTTAGAAGAGACAGTGGTGCTCTATGCAGTTTGTCTTTGTTCTGTTTGTCTAGTTTGGACTTCAGTCATATTGGCCTTACAAATTTGAGTCGTGGAGTATTGTCTATTTTTTTTTAAGTTTCTGGGAACTGGTATTCATTCTCTTCGGTGTGTGGGAACAAGCACCAGCGATGCCTTGCTTGCAACTCTACTCATCTGACCTCCACTCTGCTATCTAGGGCCATTCTACCTTCGCACGTCTCCCTCTATATCACCTTGGAAGTTGGTGGATTGCCTCTAAGCTACGTGAGCTGCTGTGTTGATGGGCTCCTGTGGTGAGGAGAGATGTTTTCCTTGCGGCCGCCCAGGCTTTGTGTGGACAGACCACTATCTATCTGTCTATTTTTTTTTTTTTGTCTTTTTTGGTCAGTCATGGGGCTGGGGCCAGTCAGAGCCTGAGCACTGTCCCTGAGCTCATTCGTTCAAGGCTAGCACTCTACCACTTTTGGGTCACAGATCCACTTTCTGGTTTTTAATTGGAGTTAAGAGTCTCACACACATTCCTGCCTGGGCGGGCTTTGAACAGGGATCCTCAGATCTCAGCCTCCTGAGTAGCCAGGATTACAGGCGTGAGCCACTTAGCACTGGCTTCAGACCACAATTTACTGCAACCTCCACTGATGTTTTGGTTGCTTCTCTAGGGACGCCATGCTTGAAGCTGGGGAGAGGCAGGACTAGGAAGTGCCAGCATCTGCCCCACTGGTCTCATACACACCACTGTTGTGTTTATTTTTATTAGCTTGGATTAGTTGTACATACACTGCTTATTCCCACACAGGCTTCCGGTGTGTTCAACCAATCTCACTGTCGGCCACTGTCCCTGCTCCCCTCATGCATGCCTATTTCTTTCACTACACTTGGGGATCATTTGAATAAGCTTCAAAAAGATGACCTTATGAACTTGAGAGAGGAATTCTGGCCTGGTTACAATATAGCGAGTGTTCCCATGCTTAAATGTGGCTTATTGGCAACGTCCATCTTTAAAGCCTTTCCATGAGGTTTTCAAGTGTTTCAAGTCTTGTGTGTACTAGCGCCCGCCCACCTCCCGAGCACCAGGTGCTCCTCCTCCTCTCACTCACCGCAATGTGCCCACACGGCACACGGGCCGGGCCGCAGGAGGCTTGCTCCAGCAGAAGAGGCACTCAAGTACCAACGCTCCTCACCACTTCTGACCTCAGCCTAGAACCCTGGCTGGAAATATGTCACATTATGTTTTGTGTTTAGAGGCAGGGAGGGTCTCATTACAAAGGCAAGGATGCCCTGGAGCTCACGATCCTCCATCAGCCTATTTTTGGGGGGTGGGGGGTGGGAGGGGGTGGTCCTGGGCTTGAGTTCACGCCCTGGGTGCTGTCATTGAGCTGCTTTTTATTCAAAGCTAGGTAGCACTTTACTTGAGCCACTTGTAGTTTTGACTGTTTTTTAAGTAGTTGGTTTGGAAATAAGAGTCTTATGAACCTTCTTGCCCAGGCTGGCTTTGAACTGTGATCCTCGGATCTCAGCCTCCTGAATAGCTGGGATTACAGGTATGAACCACCAACACCTGCCTCTTTTTCTTTTATGTAGGTGTCAGTTCTTATAAATGTCTCTTGATTCATCCTGTCCTTTAAGTCACTCTCCTGTTCTTAGTGCCACCTAATCATGACAATGCCTTCCCTGGCCAAAATCCACTGCAAGGTCAATTAAATAGGTAGATTTAATTAGGTAACTGATAAAGAGAACAGGGTATTCAGGCAGGAAGAGAAGTTTATTGTAGTACTGTACTGCCTCCCACATGGTGCATGGTGGAGAGAAAGCACATGGCCAAAGGGGCCAGAGAGCTGTTTTGCCCAGTCTTAAGTAGGGAAGGGGGCGGGGAGAAGGTGTGATCAGGGAAGGTATGGCACCATGGATTTGGACATGACCTCAGAGCCTCCCCTCCAGTCTGATGGAAGGTGTGACTGGGGCAGCCCAGGATGAGACTTGGGGGGGGGGGGAGGGCCTCCAGGTGTGCCAGTTACCTAGGTGACAGGTACTGGGTAGAGACTTAGCCAATGGGCTGGGAAGGTGGCTCATGGTAGAGCACTTGCCTTGCATGCTTGAGGCCCTGGGTTCGATTCCTCAGCACCACATAAGAAAAAAGCCGGAAGTGGCGCTGAGGCTCAAGTGGTAGAGCGCTAGCCTTGAGCTGAAGAGCTGAGGGACAGCGCTCAGGCCCAGAGTTCAGGCCCCACGACCGGACCAAAAAAAAAAAAAAAAAGAGACTTAGCCAAGAGGAGGGAGGAGTCTGTACCGCCTTCAGGGTGGACCTTAATTCCACAAGATGCTTTCTTCTTTTCTGACACAGCATCTCCCTCTCCTGCCTAGATTGGCCTCAAACCCCTGGACTCAGCAAAGCCTGCCTCTGGGACTATAAACACAGTTGCACTGTGTCATGTTCAATATTTTTACTTTTTTAATAAAAAAAACCCAAAACACTTTGTTTCCATTTCCTGGAATGTTATTGTTGTTTTGGGATATGTAGCCTAGGCTGGCCTTGAACTACTCCTGCCTTAGCTGCCCAAGTGTTGGGATTACAGGTGTACACAACCATGTCCAATGACAAATTTGTCTTTTGAGATGACATTTTCATGCTCTAATGACTGTATCATATTTTACTGCAATCCGTAAATCTCTTTCCCACTGGCTACTTTGGAGATGAGGCATTGCTAATACAAGCCTACAATGTCTCCTGTTGTGCTTCCCTCCTCACTAGGATGACAGGCATGCAGACCACCATTGACTCAGCAGAGCAACTGGATGGTTTGGATGCTGTTAAAGACAAAATGCAAGTCCTTCCTTATCAGTGTCAGCAGCGAAATCTCATCAAACGCTACCTAGGCAGTGTACTGTCCATGCTGGTCACATTCCTGCTGCATTCTTCTCACTGGCCAGAAAACTGAGGCTGGACTCTTCTACCACAGTCCGTTAGAAATGAAATGTGAAACTGGGTGCCAGTGGCTCACACCTGTAATTCCAGCTACTCAGGAGGCTGAGAGCTGAGATCATGGTTTGAAGCCAGCCCAGGCAGAGAAGTCCATGACACTCTTATCTCCAATTAACCATAAAAAGCCAAAAGCAAAGCTGTGGCTCAAGTGGTAGAACACTAGCCTTGAGTACAAAGCTTAGGGGCAGCAGCCAAGCCCCTGAGTCCAAGTTCTAGGTAGGTAGATTGGGGGGGGGGGGGGGGGACACACGCTCGCACATGTATGTACTCATACACACACAAGAATGCACAGGAAAGGCCACTAGAGTAATGATGGGATGGGGGTGGTGCAGCAAGGCTCCCTGTGGCTTGGGCATGCCCACCCCAATGGGCACCAGCTGCAAGACAGGGCAGGGCAGGGCATGGCTCAGGGCAGTAAGGACAGAGCAAGGCCAGTACACAGAGCCACATATGGTACCTCTGCCTTCTCCCACACGGCTGCCCTGCCTGAGGAGCAGGAGACTCAGACCTGAGAAGGACACACGACCCAGAGCCACAAGCATCACACAATGTTACATCCTGAAAGACAGTTTCCCTCCTCAAACAGAGACTTCCCATTCTTACTCAACTTACAGAAGCTAGCTACATGCTAAGCTACAAAGGACAGTTTACTTAATTCTTCAACTTTTGGAACAATTCTAAGTAGCTCTTGGATTAAAGACGGAAAAGAAATGAGAGAGTATCTGAAATCCACTGAGAACACTCTGCTAAAATACAGACTGGAATTTAATCGTTAAAAATACAGGAAAAGCCAAGTATGGTGGTGCAGGTCTGTAACCACAGCACATGGAATGCTAAGGAAAGATGTTCCTAAGTCCCAGGCCAGCCTGCGCTACATGAGATCCTGCCTCAAACAGCTGGGCATGTCACTTCAGGCTGTAACCTTAGCCATTCAGGAGGTGGAGGTCTGGAGGATGGAGTGATAGGAAAAGCCAGGCACGGGGAAGCTGTTACAATAGCAGGCTTTAGTAGAGTGCACCTATCACCCAGCTACACAGAGAGCACAGTAAAATTTTGTCCAGCTGAGTCTGGGCATAAAGTGGGACCCTATTTCAAAAGCAAACAGCACATATAATAGGGCTGGAATGTAGCTCAAATGGTATTGTGCCTGTTCTAGCAAGTTTTACACACCAGGACCAAGAGAAAGGATAAGGAGGGAGGTGGGAAGAGGAGACAACGGGGAGGGAGAGGGGGAGGAGGCTGAGGGGAGGGGGAAGAGGAGGGACTAAGTTAAAACAAAACTGAAAAGAGCAAACCTGTGGCAGTAAATAAGAGGAAGCAGGGAGCACAAATAATATACAGAAGACAAAAGAAAGCCACAGAAAATGCTTACCGGCAAAGTGCCCCATTAGAAAATTAGCCCAAGAAGCAATCAAAGCTCTGCCTAATATTCATAGAAACAGTTTAATTGGTGCTGCCCACGAAAGCAAGGCACCAACGGAGGGTCTGACAGGCAAACAACAACAACTTAGGAAGATTTCAAGATCCAGGCAGTTCTCATCTCATAAAATAAATTTGAAAAAAAAGGGTGTCACCCCAACTGAATTCATAGGGCTACCACAGAAGCGGAAACTACATCAAAAGACAATAAGGTCACAGGTCCTGGTGAAGCTACCCTCCTCCTAATACCGCAAGCTTTTCCCTTTTCCAGAATGTTCTAGAGTTGGAACCACAGTGTGTAGCTTTTCCTTTCTTTCTTGTAATTTTTGTTGGTCATGGGGCTTGAACTCAGGGCCTGGGCGCTGTCCTCAAGTTTTTGTGCTCAAGGCGAGCGCTCTACCACTCTGAACCACAGTGCCACTTCCAGTCTTCTGGTGGTTCATTGGAGAGAAAAGAGTCTCACAGACTTTCCTGGCCAGGCTGGTCTAGAACCTTGTTCCTCAGATCTCAGTCTCTTGAGTGACTAGGATTACAGGAGTGAGCCACTAGTGCCCAGCTTGTGTGTAGCCTTCTCAAATTGGCCTCTTTCACTTAGTTTTACTCACCAACAGTGAAAAGACATATTATCCAATTAAAGCACAGGCAATGGAACCAAACAGACACTCCTCCACACATACAAACGGTCAATGTGCTCATCAGGGAGAATGGAACAAGGTAACAGGAGAGCACCCAGGGACTATGGGAGAGGGGAGCAAATGCCAGGAGGGAAATGGAAAAGTGGACATAACAATGTTGACCATGGCAGTAGAACCCATGCAGCCACTTCGTTTTGCTTTTTTAAGGTAACTTTACTGTTATTCTAGAAGTAATATACAGCAGGGTTACATTTACATGGCTCAGATAATAAGTACATTTGCTTTCATACAGGGGCATCTGTTTCCTCATTCTCTCCCATTTTCACCCACAAGCTGCCCAGTTCACTTTCAACAATGTCTAGTGCACTCCACTGTTGCACTTTTTCACCCTTTTTCCTTGCATGCAGCCATTCTGTAAAACACTTTGCTGGTTCCTCAAAATGCAGGATATAGCCTGGGAAGGTGGCTCAGTGGCAGAGCGCTTGCCTTGCATGCATGAGGCCCTGGGTTCGATTCCTCAGCACCACATAAGCAGAAAAAGCCAGAAGTGGCACTGTGGATCAAGTGGTAGAGAGCTAGCCTTGAGCTGAAGAGCTGAGGTACAGTGCCCAGGTCCAGAGTTCAGGCCCCACGACCGACCAAAAAAAAAGGCAGGATATAACCTAGCAATTCTATGCCTAAATACCCCAAGATCTGCAGACACATGGTAACACAAAATCTTCTACAGTAATATTTGCAGCAGCACTCTTTACTCTGCAAAACAGTTGAAATGCCCATCATTGGATAATAGCTAAAATCTGTAATAATGAAATCTTATTTAGCTGTAAGAAAGAAGTTTTGATATATAACATAAATGCACTTTGACCACACTGTACTAAAGAAAGAGAAGATACAAAACAAAACAACCTCAAATAGTATATGATTGCATTCATAAGAATTATTCAGATCAGACAAGTCTGGAGAGAAAGTGGATCAATGGTTGCCAGGGGCTGGAGCTAGGACCAGGAAGGACTCTGAATATACACTAAAACACCGACTTGTACAGGTAATGTTGGCCTTGAAATTATATTTCAAAGGATGAGGGGAAGAAAGAGTCATAAAGGGAGTGAGATTAATTGGAAATATTGTATATGTGGGTCATAGTGTATTAATGATACCCCCACAGAACAAATATATGCTAATAAAATTGTGATTAATTAAACATAATTGTGATACAAAGCCCTCTATTAGCATTTGGGGGTTTTTGTTTGGTTGGCTGGTTGGTTTTGCTTTACTGGGGTTTGGACTCAGAGCCTCCAGCTTGCCCTCTACCACTAGAGCCTGCTCCCAGTCCTTTAGCTTCTAGTTTTTCTTTCAGATTGGGTCTCATGCTTCTTACCCAGGGCCAGGCTCCGACTCAATCCTTTTACCTCTGTCTTCTCCCAACCAGCTGGGATTACAAGTGTTACCAACCTGCCAGGCTAGTTTTGTTTCTTATAAGATAAACTTCTCAGTCTTAGCCTTATGTTATTAGGGCATTATAAATCGATGTTTAAAATGCTGTGCTGTGTGAAGTAATGGGCACTGGGGGCAAAAAGACAAAGACACTTACTGTAACAGGACTGTAAAATGTAGTTTACTCCCTAAGACTTGACAGTTAGCTAAAATCATCACCAAGAAAACCAAATGATTGCGTAGATCACTTTTGTGAAGCACCATATCAATTCATCTTTTGTAATATCCTTAAGTCCACGTGTCTGTCCCACTGCTTCTGCTCTGTTCCAGCCAACACTCAGCCCGTGTTTAGATTTTACAACAGGCACTGGCATCTCTTTGCTCTAATTCATTTTCATCCTGAAACAATTATCTGTTGGAGAGATGAATAATACACTCTTCACTATCTAACGCCTGGCACATAAATATCTGATGTACAATATGAATTCCTCAAAAAAAATGTTTTAAGATGGGCACTGGTGCCTCACACTTGGTAATCCTAGCTACTCAAGAGGTTGAGATCTGAGGAGCATGGTTCAAAGCCAGCCTGAGCAGGAAAGTCTCCATGAGACTCTTTTGTTTGTTTATTTATTTATTTATTTTTGTCCATCATGGGGTTTAGACTCTGGGCCTGGGCGCTGTCCCTCTCTTCAGCTCAAGGCTAGCACTCTAGCACTTGAGCCACAGCACCACTTCCAGTTTTCTGGTGGTTAATTGGAGATAAGCATGTCATGGACTTTCCTTCCCAGGCTGGCTTTGAACCGTAATCCTCAGATCTTAGCCTCCTGAGTAGCTAGACTTACAGGCAAGAGCCATTGGCATCTGGCCTGGTAAGAAAAATATCTCCGATTAATCACTCAAAAACCAGAAGTGGAGCTGTGACTCCAGTGGTAGAGTGCTGGTCTTGATCACAAAGATGTTCAAAGTAGCACCCAGGCCCTAAAACAAGCTCCATACCACCGCCACCACCACCACCAACAACAACGAAAATTTAAAAAGAGCCAGGCACCAGTAGCTCACACCTATAATCCTACTACTCAAGAGACTGAGATATGAGGATCATGGTTCCAAGCGAGACCAGGCAAGAAAGTTTGTGAGATTCTTCTCTCCAATTAATGACCAGGAAACTGGAAGAATGCTGTGGCTCAAAGTGGTAGAATGCTAGCCTTGAGTGAAAAAGATCAGGAACAGCATCCAAGCCCTGAGTTCAAGGCCAAGGAAGGAAGGAAGGAAGGCAGGGAGAGAGGGAGGGAAGGAGGGAGGGAGGGAGGGAGGGAAGGGAGGGTGGGCAGGTTGGGGAGTGGTCTTGGAACATATCCTGCCTGAGTACATAATTCCTATATTCCAGAATTTATCACTAAATGCTCAATTTATAGTAGGAAAAAAACCTATTAGAACATAAGCAAATTTACTAGGCTTCCTATATTTCATTTCCATTTTACTTTTCCACCACCAATAAAAATGTTCAATGCATGTGGTGGTGCATGCCTGTAATCCTAGCTATATGGGAGGCAGAGGTAGGAAGATCTTCCAGGCTGATGGGGGGTAGCAAGTGGGAGGGCCTCTGAGTGCAAGGCTCAGTTCTGGGTATTCCAAAAGATGGTTCTATGAATTTAGTACCTTGGTATTGGATTCTTCATAGAAGGTCACTTTTCTTTTTTTTTTTGTCGGTCATCGGTCTTGAACTCTGGGCCTGGGCGCTGTCCCTCAGCTCTTCAGCTCAAGGCGAGTGTTCTACCACTTGAGCCACAGCGCCACTTCCAGTTTTCTGAGTGGTTTATTGGAGATAAGAGTCTCACAGACTTTCCTGCCAAGGCTAGCTTTGAACCGAGATCCTCAGATCTCAGCCTCCTGAGTAGCTAGGATTACAGGTATAAGCCACCAGTGCCCAGCCCAGAAGGTAACTTTTCTATCTAACACACTGTATATACCTCCACTGCCCTGTCCACTGACCTCTACAGGGTCTGACAAAGGGAGAAGCTCTGCAGGTCACAAGGTAAGATCTCTCCTTTATACCGGGGGTTGCATAAAGTTTTACTGGGACACAGACACACTAGTCGGTTTATGTGGTATCCATGGCTACACGCAGGGCTGAGTCACTGCAACAGAGCCCATATGGCTGCAAAGCATACAATATTTACTATCTGGGCATTTCAGGAGTTTTCCTGTAACCCTCAGAAAGTAAGATAAACATTCCCAAAATACTTCCCTTGCTTTTGACTACTTATTCATTTATTCACACAGAGTGGAAACACACGCAATTTGGTAAGAATCAGGCAATGTCTATCCACAAACGTGCAGCAGATGTAATCGTCCGTAAGAACTCCACAGGAACTCCGAGAGACACTCCCCGCCTTCTGCTTCTGCAGGCCTCTGAAGAATGTGTGCAGAATGAAAACCTTACCACGTCTGTCTGAGAGACTGGGCATTCACAGTGCTGCCCAGCCTTGGCTCTGAACGGCACTGCTGGCAGCGGGGGAGGGCCCTGTTGAGGCCTTTGTCCATCAAAGAACTAGGGTGACATAAGAAACTGGATGGCTCCCAACTCCCCCCAACTGCAAAGACTAGCTGTGGGAGGATAAGAAGCCCTTTCCAAGATCACCCCACGAAAGGAATGAGTTGAGGGTGGTGGCACACGCCCGTTGCCCCAGCCATCTGGGGGGCCGAGGTAGGATGGTACCCAGCCTTCAAGGGCGGCAGCCCTCGCCACTCAGCGCTCAGTGCTCCATCACTAGTCCTGGCTCTAAGAAGCAGCAATCCGATTCCTGCTAGGGCCTAAGCAGCAGATGCAAAAGCAACACTGTGGTCTTGCTTCAGCCTTGGGCTGCAAACAAGTGGTCTTTTCATGACCCACATTCGGAGACTTCCGCTGTGTCAGAGGCCCCAAGCCTGCTGCAGAGGCTGATCATGCCTCCAGGGAGGTTGTGCGTGGTGTGGCCACTGCCGCAGCTGGGAGCCACGAGCTCACTATCATATAGGAATGGTGTCTTTGAACAGCTTAAACACACAGAAAATGAGTCTATGTATTAACCATCTGATGAAAAGGTTGGGATAGATGCAAAAGGAGTCTGAGCTCCGTGTCCCGCGGGCACCGTAACAGGTGATGGGGCCACTGCGTGGGGGGAGCTGACTTCAGCTGCTCTACCTGAGGCCTGCACCGCACAGAATGTAGTAGAGCACTCGGAAGAAAGACAAAGGGCTGGGGAGGTGGTGTATGGTAACCTCATGGCATGGAAGGAAGAGGAGTAGCCAGTGCACAGAGAACATTCCAGAAGTGTCCTCTGAAGCCCCGCTTGTGGGAAATGTCTCCCCAAGATGAGCTGCCAATGAATAGCATCAGGAGACATCTCTGGTCTGGGGCCCCTGAGCAGAGCGGGCCTCCCTGTCCTTGCGGGAGAGGTATCACCACCCTGGGACCATGTGAAGGTTTAGCTTGGGGTTTGTGACTCTTGGGGAATAGAGGTCAACATTTCAGCAAAGCGCAACAAAGCCACCACCAGTCCTGACTGCTAGAGCCCCACAGAAACATCACCTGAAGCCCTGCAATCCACTATTCCCTCTGAAAATGTCATGCATAAGTTCCTTTGTGTCAAGTGCAGTTTATAGCTTTGGGCTCTTCATACATCTACTTTTCTGGGTTTTTTTTTTTGTTTTTTTGTTTTTTTGTTTTTTTTTGGGGGGGGGTCCGGTCGTGAGGCCTGAACTCTGGGCCTGGGCGCTGTCCCTCAGCTCTTCAGCTCAAGGCTAGCACTCTACCACTTGAGCCACAGCGCCACTTCCAGCTTTTTTCTTTTTGCTTATATGGTGCTGAGGAATCGAACCCAGGGCCTGAGGCATGCAAGGCAAGCGCTCTACCATTGAGCCACCTTCCCAGTCCCTTACATCTACTTTTCTGTATGCATAGCACACACATATATACACCTCAGGCTAAACTGAAATAAGAGGCTAATTCTTCAGCTATGAGTTGGTTATAAGTATGTTGAAATTAAAAGTTTACAGTGTAAATAGTAGAGCTGATCGATTTTTACGTTGTAGTAATTTGAAATTTCAAAATTCACAACTAATGAGGTGCTGGGGTGTGGCTCTGTTGTAAAGTACCATCTAGCAGTCAGTGAGACTCTTATCTCCAAGTAACCAGCAAAATGGTAGAAGTGAATCTGTGGCTCAAATGGTAGAGTGTTAGCCTTGGGCAAAAAAGCTTAGGGATAGCGCCTAGGTCCTGAGTTTAGGGTCCAGGACCAGCATGCACGCATGCACACACCAAACAGATCATCAAAATCCATATTAACTCAAACTGCTAATTTCATGACTAGCTCAGCTGAACTTTATACACAGAATTACTAAAACTAAATACAATGAAAACCAGTTATATATGAGTTAATCTTGAGGTTAAAACCCAATGATTGTTGACTAAAAGAAGTCTTAAATATTTCAGGGAAGCAAACTAAAAGTATTATTTGAATCAAGCTAAAAGTTCATGGACAATTCCTTCTGTAAGAAAAAGCAGAGCTTTCTCCATCACAGAGGTCTCCCACTAATCAGAAACATAGCTAAAATGGAGCACCTTACAACTATATATATCATCGGAATTTTTAAATAACTCTACAGGTGATTTCTAAAGTCAAACGCCAACCCAACTCCAGCCAGACACTACAGATACTACATCCCACAAACTCTAACCCAACTCCAGCCAGACACTACAGATACTACGTCCCACCCTTCAGGATGGGAATGCAGCCCAGTGATAGAGCGCTGGCCTAGTGTGAATGTGAGGAAGCAGAAGGGCTGGAGCCTCCTGCGTAGAGAGAATGTGCATGTGTATGCAAGGGCAGGACCAGAAGCCTTCCACACTGCTGATGGTTATACACACTTGCTTATTAGGAGCCAGGGCCCAGGGTGGAAAGCACCAACACCCATCAATGTATGCAATACTATTCCCTATTCAAAGATGAGAAGGAACGAAGGGCTGCAGCGCGCTGTAACAAGCATGGGCCTTGGAAACATTGTGTTAACGAAGGGGGAAAAAAAACAAGACACGTATCATAAGGATCCACTGAGATGAATGTGCAGGGCAGGCAAACACAGAGACAGAAAGTCAATCAGTGAGTGATGGCCCAAGTCTGGGCTAGCAGGTATGGAAAGTAACTGCAAATAAGCAAGGACTCTTTTCATGCCAATACTGGGGCTTGAACTCAGGATGGGGCACTGTTCCTTAGCTTTTTTGCTCAAAGCAGGTGCACTACCATTTGAGCCACACATCCACTTCTGACTTTTTGCTGGTTAACTGAAATAAGAGTCCCACAGACTTTCCTGCCTGGGCTGATTTCAAACCATGATCCTCAGATCTCAACTTCCTCAGTAATTAGGAATATTACAGGTGTATACCTCCCGTGCCAGGCATGCAGAGGTTCTCTTTAGAGTGATGAAAATGTTCAAAACTGAGATAGTGGTGGAGGATGTACCCCTTTGAGAATATACTGAGAGATACTGAATTGTACTCAAAATAGTGAATTTCATGGCAAGGGGATCTTATTTCAATACAGCTGTCACACATATGTTAAAACACATGGTATCCGTCTGTTGTTTATCAGCTAAGTTGGCACCTGTGTTAAGTATCTGCCCTTTATAAACAAATAGCTTAAAAATTATTTGCAGGCCAGGTATTGTAGTGCACATCTATGCTCCCAACTATATGAGATGGGAGAATTACAGTTGAAGTAGTAGCAAGACTCACCTCAACCAAGAAGCCAGCCAGAGGTGATGGTGCCCATGCTACAAGGTCAGCCTAGGTAGGATTGGAGATCTGAGGCCAGTTCTAGCAAAAACTGAAGACTATTAAAAACTTAACTAGTAAGTCAAAATAGACAGGAGGCATTGCTCAAATGGTGGAATGCCTGCATATCAAGTTTACTGCTCTGAGTTCAAGTGACAGTACTGCCAAAAAAAAAAAAAAGAGGAAAAATAAAGTTATCACAAATATGATGGACAACAGCATAGAAACAGAGTACAAAAGGTATTTACTTATGTTGGGTAAAGCCAACACATTATATTCTTACTGCCCTAAATACATAGCATTTAGGATCCACTGGAACACTGAGTTCATCTGTGTTCTGAAATCCAGAGTTAATCAGGCATTTGTGCCAAACACTACGAAGCTAGCATTCACTAAACACACTCCACGACGGACCACAGGCACTTACTTGGGGCCTCACAAGATCAAAAGCAAATTGTGTTTGAAATGAAAGGACACTGCCTTTTATTGAATGTAACAAACCACTTTATTTTTAATCATTACTAAAAACTAAGGCTAAGAATGAATACTCAAGTCTTCATTTGCACACAGGGAGGTGCACACACATGGGTGGAGAAATGCAGAGTGAGCTCAGCAAAGAGTCGGCCTTTACCAAGGAGAGGAGGGTGCCAGAGCTTAACCCCAACTTAAGACTCAGGTTCCTAGTGGCGCTGTAGCTCAAGTGGTAGAGCGCTTGCCTTGAGCTGAAGAGCTGAGGGACAACACCCAGGCCCAGAGTTCAAGCCTCACGACCGACCAAAAAAAAAAAAAAAGACTCAGGTTCCTAGTGCCAGGTCAGCAGTAGAGAAACAAGTACCCACCTTCTAGAAGACTAGTGAAGGGAGAGTGTCCTGCCTTCCAGAGACTAGCAATCATTAACTCAGTCATAGCCCGACCCTCTGTTAATAATCAAATAAACACTTAAGACTGGAATAAAATTCCAATGGTCACACTCAGTGAAGCAGTAAGAATCTGCAGGAAAAAAAAGGATTCCTAGGTGATTCTTACTAGATTCAAGTGCAAATCCCAGGAAGAGAACAGAACACAGGGAGTTTAATACTTTCTAATACAGGGAAAAGTCACCATTTGTTTTATTGGGTGGCTCTGGGTTTGAACTTGGGGCTCCATGTTTGTTAGGTGGTTGCTCTATCACTTCAGACATGCCTCCAGCCCTTTTTGCTCTGGTTATGGCTGAGATAGGACCTTGCTATTTGCTCAATTTGGCTTGGACCCAAATCCTTTCATTATGTTTCCCACCACAGCGACAGGCCCACTCTACCATGCTCAGCCATTAGTTAAGATGTGGTCTCACTAACTTTTTGCCTGGGCTGGC
The DNA here is from genome assembly GCF_024711535.1 of Dipodomys merriami. NCBI lineage: Eukaryota > Metazoa > Chordata > Mammalia > Rodentia > Heteromyidae > Dipodomys > Dipodomys merriami. The sequence continues at coordinate 18,798,584 of NW_027203604.1, forward strand.
AATGACCCTTTATCCTCATCATCTCTGCCTTCTCAGTTTAGCTGGGATGACAGGCGTGAGCCACCATGCCTATCCAAGATTTATAATCTGACTTATGGTGGACAATTAAAAAAAACTTAAGATAAGCCATCGCTTACTGGCCATCTTTTCATAGAAGGATTATTAAATTGTGATTCCCGTCAATCTGCACTCTATACAAAAGACAGGCAACGTAAGACTCTATATAGGGGGGGCGGGGAGAGGATGGGAAGGGATGGGAAGGGGAAACAAAGGAGGAGGCTACAATGCTTGATAAGAAATGTACTCATTATCTTGCCCATGTAATTGTAACCCCTCTGTACAGTATTCTCACAATAAAAAAAATAAAAATTTAAAAAGACTCTATATAAACAGTAGATTGGAAATGTTTGAGCTGTACTGGGCCTGTGACTTGGAGCAGGGGCCTAGGGAACAAAGAAATGAGGAGACACGCTGGAAACTGAACTCAGAGGCCACCAGTGCATGATCACCTTGGCCTCAGCCACAAGGTCTGAGAGACCAAATTTGTAGGCTCAGTGGCAGAGATTCTGAGAACAGAATTGCGTTACCACATCTCAGACCCAAGGCTCTGGGCTCCAGCTGAGCCTCAGTGGCAAAAGACTGTGGCTAATCCTACACTAATCACCCTGCACACTGTATTATACGGCTTTTAGATCCTACTCAACAACACCAAATGGCTTTGTTATGTTGTGTGCAACTGGTGTGTTCTAGTCACCAGTAACAAATTTTCAGACTTGCAGTTAGTGCCCTACATGAACCAGCCAACAAGCCACCTTTGTTCTCATACAGTCTACACGCAACTGAACCAAACCAAAAGCAGCAAGAAGGGCCTTCCGAATCTCCTTTCCTCCCAAAACAGAAGGTAAAACTCAAAACAATGCTTTCTCCAGCAAACCAACTCATCTCCATGCTATATGCTATAAAGGGGAAATAAAATGTTACTAGAGAGGAAAAGCTGACTTTGTTCATCCAACTGACATTTGACTTGCTATCTAATTTCCGGCAATGCCTGGGTTTGTCAAGTACTAGGATTTGAACTCAGGTCCTTAAGCTCCATCACTAGAGACACACTTCCAGCCTGTAATACACAAATTCTTGTGGTGCCTTTATTTGGTTTGTGTTCCCAAGGAAATCAAGCCTTGGCCCATGCTCCTGACAGCATTAGTGTTGGGGAAGGAACCCTGGCCTCACAAATGCTAGGGGACAGCTGGGCAGGCTCCAGCCCACTGTCCCAGATGAGCCCAGTCTATCCATCTGCGCTTTGCTGTTTGGATTCCAATGAGTCTGTGCTGGAGGTGGGAGCAGGAGACCCAAGGTCTCCGCCGTGGTCCCAGGCCACCTGGTCCCTAGACTGGCCGCATTTTCCCATCCTTTCTGGCTCCAGGTTCCCCAGCCTACTCCTCACTATGCCTCTCCCTCGGCCCTCCTGTGCTTCCTGACCTACAAACTATGTGGCCTTGCTCTGCTTCCCGTACCTGCCTACGTGTCTTGCCTGCTTTCAATCCCTGAGTCACCAGCTTGCTGCTGAAGGTTACTAGAAGTCACTTCCCTTTTCAGGAAGGGCAGCTGCATAGACATTTCAGCGCCTCACCCCCAGCTGCTCGAGGACTTTCTAGATGGAAGGGACAGCTCATTCATCCATCACCCTGCTCACCACCCTGTGGCCAGCCGTGGTACAGTGCACAGTACACAAATGTAACTCAGGGACAGGATATAGACAGAAGGCTGGCCCAGGCGTTACACAAATTCTGGGTCTCTATTAAGAAATCCAGAAACACAACAAATCAAAGAAAGGTTGGACAAATGGGACTACATAAATTGCAGAGCTTCTGCATGGCAAAGGACATACCTAGCAAGATCAAGAGAAAGCCCACAGATTGGGAGAAGATCTTCACTAGACATACAACAAAGAAGGGCTTCATATCTAAAATATACTTAGAACTCAAAAAATTAAATTCCCCAACAACAAATCCTCAAAGAAACACCGCCCAATTAATAAGTGGGCTAAAGACTTAAAGAGAAACTTCTCTGAAGAGGAAGTAAGACTGGTCAATAGACACATGAAGAAATGCTCAACCTCTCTAGCCATAAAAGAAATGCAAATCAAAACAACATTGAGATTCCACCTCACCCCAGTCAGAATGGCTATAATCAAGAGAGCTAGTAACAATAGATGCTGAAGGGGCTGTGGCCAAAAGGGAACCCTACTGCATTGTTGGTAAGTGTAAACTTGTTCAACCACTATGGAAAGCAGCATTATGGAGGTTCCTCAAAAGACTACACATAGGGGCTAGGAAGGTGGCTCAGTGGTAGAGTGCTTGCCTTGCATGCATAGGACACTGGGTTCGATTCCTCAGCACCACATAAGCAAAAAGGAAAAAGCCAGAAGTGGTGCTGTGGCTCAAGTGGTAGAGTGCTAGCCTTGAGCTGAAGAGCTGAGGGAGAGCACCCAAGCCCAGAGTTCAAGGCCCCACGACCAGACACCCCCCCCCCAAAAAAAAGACTACACATAGAGCTCTCTAATGACCCAGCAATCCCACTTTTGGGCATTTACCCAAATGATCACAAACAAGGCCATACTAAATCTACCAGCACAACTATGTTTATCACAGCATTATTCTCCATAGCTAAGGTATGGAACCAACCCAGATGCCCCTCAGTAGATGAATGAATCAAGAAAATGTGATATATACATATATATATATATATATATATATATATATATATATATATAATGGAATTCTATGCCTCCATCAGAAAGAATGACATCGCCCCATTTGTTAGGAAATGGAAAGACTTGGAAAAAAATTATACTAAGTGAAGTAAGCCAGACCCAAAGAAACATAGGTCTCTTGGTTTCCCTTATTTGCAGTAATGTATACGTGTAGGATAACCTTACCAGACAAGTTAGAAAAGGTCAAAAGCTATGCACATATGACCATATAAGATGATGCTAAGCAAAATGAACCCCAAGATAGACACACAAGAGAGTTTATCTCTGTTGTATTTGTTTTTAATGTACTTATAATGCACTACATGATTTCTTTTGTTTCTTTCATATGTTCTTCCCTATTGGTATACCCCAGTTTTCACTGTATTTGATTCTGGTACCCTGCATCTTGTATATACATTTTTCTAATTTTCTAATCCCTTCCCCTCCCCAAATTAGAAAAAAATAACAAAACACTGAAACAAGGATACAGGCTGACCTATTGCAACAATGAGATATACAAGACATTATGTTAAAAACGAACTCTAAGCTGGGCGCTGGTGGCTCACACCTGTAATCCTAGCTACTCAGGAGGCTGAGATCTGAGGATCAAGGTTCAAAGCCAGCCCAGGAAAGTCCATGAGACTCTAATCTCCAATAACTACCAGAAAACCGAAGTGGTGCTGTGGCTCAAGTGATGGAGCACTAGCCTTGAGCTGAAGAGCTGAGGGACAGCACCCAGGAGAGTTCAAGCCCCACAACCAACAAAAAACAAAACCAAACAAACTCTACAACTTGGGGGTGGAGGGGAGGGAGGAGTTGGGGAGGTGGGGAGAGAAGGAATGGCTGGGGAAAAACAAAGGAGGGGGCAAAAATGCTCCAGAAGAAATGTACTCATTACCTTACTCATGTAACTGTAACCGCCCCCGCCCCTCCCCCCCCCCCCCTACAGTATCTTAACAATAAAAAGAGGAGGGGGGAACGTATCACAAGAGAAGCAGAAGGCCAGATATAGGACACAGGCAACTTTCACGTATGCTGGTCAAGGCTGGGGGAGGGGGGCAGGAGTGGGGGGGAGAGCTTGCAGACCGAGGGCAGCAGCACAAGTGCCTGGCACTGCCATCAGCTCTATCCTCTATCCACACCTTCCCCACCACCAAAAACAGTGAAACCTATTCACTGCTTGAAGTTACCAGTCACAAGCTTTGTTCCAAGGCTATGTGCAACCTCACTAAGCTCAAGGTGCACTCTGACAGCCTTGAGTCCCACAACACATTTGGTAAACACTATTTTAGGATTTGAACACGGGCCCTGAGCTGTTTAGGCAGAGGCTCTACCACTTGTACCACACTCCTAGCCCTTTAGCTTTAGTTTGTTTCTAGACTGGTCTGGACCTAAGCCCTCCTTCTTTCACCTCCTCAGCAGCTGAAATTAACTTAAAAAAAAAGATTTTAATACAATAAAAAGTTAAAAATAAGTAAAAATAAAAATATTTTGTTTATTTATTTTTTGTTGGTCGTGGGGCTTGAACTCTGGGCCTGGGCGCTGTCCCTCAGCTCTTCAGCTCGAAGCCAGCACTCTACCATTTGAGCCACAGAGGCCACTTCTGGTTTTCTGAGGGCTTATCGGAGATAAGAGTCCCACAGACTTTTCTACCCAGACTATCTTTGAACAGCAATCCTCAGATCTCAGCCTCCTGAGTAGCGAGGTGTCTGCCTCAATGATTTTATTATTAAGTAGTTGTACAAATGCTTCTTGACCAATGTCACCCCTCCCCTACCTTCAAGTTACCTAGTTCAAGTTTTACGTATTGTATATTGAATATAATGATTGTATTAACTTTTTTGGGGGAGGTGTCTGGTCATGGGGCCTGAACTCTGGGCCTGGGCGCTGTCCCTCAGCTCTTCAGCTCAAGGCTAGCGCTCTACCACTTGAGCCACAACACCACTTCCAGATTTTTTCTTTTTGCTTATGTGGTACTGAGGAATCGAACCCAGGGCCTCATGCATGCAAGGCAAGCGCTCTACCACTGAGCCACCTTCCCAGCCCCTTGTATTAACTTTTTTAATGAAAATATTTACTAAGTGTAAGGTCTGCACCTGGATGGCGAGCAGACTCCACCCTCCTCACAGCAAAGTCTCCACCCAGTACCTGCGTTACCTAGGCAACTGGGACACCTGGAAGAGGTCACATCTGCATCCGCTGACGTCACATCTGAATTTGATGTGGCCACACCTTTCCCCACCCATACCCTACATAAGGGCTAGCCCAGGCCCAGACTCTCCCTTTTTCTCTCTGTTCGTTTTTAGCTCTTGCTGCTCTTCTCTTGCTCTCTTTTTCTCTCTCCTCTCTTTTTTTCTCTCTGTTCGTTTCTAGCTCTTGCTGCTCTTTTCTTGCTCTCTTGCTCTCTCTCTTTCCCAGCCACGTGGAGTGCCAACCTTGCCTGGTCCCAGCAGATCTACCCCTTACCTGAATACCACGTGAGTGCTACTGTTCTTACCCCTCTCTCTGCTCTTTTCTCTCTCTTTCCTCTCTTCCCAGCTCTCTCTCATTCCCAGGCCTTTCCCAGCCACGTGGAGTGCCACCCTTGCCTGGTCCAAGCAGGTCTACTAAATAAACCTACCCCTTATCTGAATACCACGTGCGTGCTGGTGCTGTTCTTACTCGGCTTCCTCTTTTTAAAAACCTAACATAAATGGTGCCGTGACTCGGATAAAGGCTTAAAGTCAGGATAGCTGGGATTTCTCTGTTTTTTTTCCTCCTTTTTCTTTTTTTTGTTCTTCCCTTTTTGCTCTGAGGAATACCCGCAGTTCTGACGGCCTTTTGCGAACCCATCTGTCTGCGGTGGAATCAACGCATCGATACCATTGCTGCCTTCACATCCACGTCCACACTTCTCTACTCTGGTGAGTGAAACTATTCGGGACGCCGCTTCTGCCTGGTCAGCTCTCCTTCACTCACCAGACTGACTCTCCTACTCATTTAATGGGGTGCTACGAATCACGCCTGAGCCGTGAAACCCCTTTGAAATGTCTCCCGCGCTCCCTGGAAAGCCAGAGAGCCTCATTTTTATGCCATTCTCAGAAGCACAGTTTTTGCTACTGCAATGGTAAATGGTCAGAAGTTTAATTTCAGGCTCTTTGCTCTCTCTGCCATTCATGGGCAACTTTCTACCCTTTTTTTCTACAACTTTTTGGCTTGTGCCTTGAAGAGTGCGACGCAGGCTGGGTCCCAGGGACCCCCCTCTAGGTTCCCTCTCAAAGGCTAGCCAATGTAGGCTTAATCTATTCAGGCTTTCTTTGCATTCTTTCAGAAATTCGCCATCTTGAATCCGCCATCTTGGCCACGTGGTGGGTTAAGGGTTTGGCCCCATCTGACCCTTAACCTTCCACTAAGTTTACTACTCCATCTATTCTAAGGTGCCTTGCTAACAAGTTGCTGTTTTCACAGGCCCTAGTAACTGAGGCCCAACCATCTGATGTGCTTTGTTAGCAAAGATGTCTAAATGTTGTCAAAATTTTAGGTTTTGAGTTTTGCCTTTTTTGTTTTGTGTTGTGTATTCTACTACTGACTACATGGTTCTAAAATACTGGGCATATCTATGCTAAAATTTTCATCACATCTAATGAGTTTTGTCATTTCAGAATATTTGTTGGCAATTCTTGATAAGAACCAGGTAAGCTCTACTTATTCTACTTGATCTCCTTGTTGCTTTAATTGAAAATAATAAAGGGCTTTTGTGGCAAAGATTTCAGTTCAAAGCCAGCTCGGGCTAAAAAATCCCTAAGACTCCATCTCCCAGCTAAACTCTGCAAGTGGTACTATAACTCAGTGTGGTAGAGTGGTAGCCTTGAGCGGAAGCGCTCAGGAACAGTGCCCAGGCCTTGAGTTCAAATCTTGAATACCAACTGGGACAAGCCATCCCAGCAACGAGCACCTAGACTCAGCCAGTCTAGGGAACAAGGGAACGTGGAAAGGAGTAAGGGGAGATGATGTCACATCAGCTACTTTGTGCCTGCCCTTTCAAAATTAACCTGAGCCGGGAGGTCAGTAGAAGTAAGAAGCCTGCCCATCCAATGTCTATACCTGTCTACCTATTAACTGAACAGGAATTTATATTTTTGCCTTTGTCACCTGACTTCTCTACCTAGTCGCCAGATGTTAGAAGTAACTAGGGACATTTCTACCAACATTTTCAGCCCCAAGTCCTTCCTCTTGCCATTTATTTGCTCTCTAGTATTTTTTTTTCCAGCCCCTCAATGCTCAGGAGACTTCTCCAGATTTCATCTAAGGACTCACGCAACCAAGGGACAGCTGCTGTTCACTGCCTTCTCTGGGAGGAGACCAAATTCCAGCCTTTTACCCCTATTGTCGACGCCCCTTGTCAGCAGGAAGTAGCCAGAGAGAATCCTCGCCCTATTTCATGATTATTAAAAGGCTGGAATGTAAGGTCTGCACCTGGATGGCGAGCAGACTCCACCCTCCTCACAGCAAAGTCTCCACCCAGTACCTGCGTTACCTAGGCAACTGGGACACCTGGAAGAGGTCACATCTGCATCCGCTGACGTCACATCTGAATTTGATGTGGCCACACCTTTCCCCACCCATACCCTACATAAGGGCTAGCCCAGGCCCAGACTCTCCCTTTTTCTCTCTGTTCGTTTTTAGCTCTTGCTGCTCTTCTCTTGCTCTCTTTTTCTCTCTCCTCTCTTTTTTTCTCTCTGTTCGTTTCTAGCTCTTGCTGCTCTTTTCTTGCTCTCTTGCTCTCTCTCTTTCCCAGCCACGTGGAGTGCCAACCTTGCCTGGTCCCAGCAGATCTACCCCTTACCTGAATACCACGTGAGTGCTACTGTTCTTACCCCTCTCTCTGCTCTTTTCTCTCTCTTTCCTCTCTTCCCAGCTCTCTCTCATTCCCAGGCCTTTCCCAGCCACGTGGAGTGCCACCCTTGCCTGGTCCAAGCAGGTCTACTAAATAAACCTACCCCTTATCTGAATACCACGTGCGTGCTGGTGCTGTTCTTACTCGGTCACCTCTTTTTACCTGGATGGCGAGCAGACTCCACCCTCCTCACAGCAAAGTCTCCACCCAGTACCTGCGTTACCTAGGCAACTGGGACACCTGGAAGAGGTCACATCTGCATCCGCTGACGTCACATCTGAATTTGATGTGGCCACACCTTTCCCCACCCATACCCTACATAAGGGCTAGCCCAGGCCCAGACTCTCCCTTTTTCTCTCTGTTCGTTTTTAGCTCTTGCTGCTCTTCTCTTGCTCTCTTTTTCTCTCTCCTCTCTTTTTTTCTCTCTGTTCGTTTCTAGCTCTTGCTGCTCTTTTCTTGCTCTCTTGCTCTCTCTCTTTCCCAGCCACGTGGAGTGCCAACCTTGCCTGGTCCCAGCAGATCTACCCCTTACCTGAATACCACGTGAGTGCTACTGTTCTTACCCCTCTCTCTGCTCTTTTCTCTCTCTTTCCTCTCTTCCCAGCTCTCTCTCATTCCCAGGCCTTTCCCAGCCACGTGGAGTGCCACCCTTGCCTGGTCCAAGCAGGTCTACTAAATAAACCTACCCCTTATCTGAATACCACGTGCGTGCTGGTGCTGTTCTTACTCGGCTTCCTCTTTTTAAAAACCTAACACTAAGATATTTGCAGTCACATGAAGTCCTGAGAAATGCAGACGTCCTTTGCGCCTCTGCCCTGGTTCTCTCAGTGGCAACATTCTGCACTGTTACAGTCAGCACAGTGAGACTGACACAACCCACCATCTCACTCAGAGCTCCCCATTTTCCCTTGTACTGAGCTGTGTGTGAGTCCTATGTAATCTGAGCACTTGGAGATCCATGTGTCCACAAACAGTCAAGATTGCAAATCATTCCAGCATCACTTGGGCCCTCAAGCTCTGCCTCTGCAGCCCCCTACCAATCACTGGACCCTCCATTTCTACAATGTTGCCAGTTCAAGCAAGGTGGCACATGCCTGTGAACCAGCGCTTGAGAGGCGGAGGGAGAAGAACTCAGGCATTCCATAACAGCCTGGGCTTCAAAGCAAGTCCTTGCTACCTCAACCAAACCCACAGAAAACATGCTATGAACAGGATGGTACAGGATGTATGTAATCTTCTGGAATGTTCTATTCACTCAGTATAATTCCCTGGACACACATTCAAGTCTCTACATGCTCCACAATCGGCTCCCTTCTGTAGCTGTGCAGTGGAATCCAGATGTTTTAACCATCCAACTATCCACTTCTGACAGCCACCCAGGTCACCTCCAGCTCTGGAATCTACATTGGCTACCTTTCGTTTTTGTAGGCAGTAACACATGAAGGAGACCTAAGTAATGAGCCCTCTCACTGGTAAAGTAACGTTCTCCACGAGTGGGAAGCACTGTCATCATAAGTCCTACCATATTCTCTGCCCTCATGATGCACGTTAACTGGATGGCTCACAAGCAATCTGATCTTACAGTTAATGTTTTAGGGGTACTAGGATTTGAACTCAGGGCCTCCAGCATGCTAGCGGGTGCACTCCCCCTGCCCTGCCCCCAAGCCCATTAAGGTGATTTTAGAGGGGTAAGACTTGGTAATGTGGGAATGCAGACATGGAAGTAGGAATTTATAAAACCTCTACACACAGTGCCCACAGCACCTATGCACGCCTGTACTCAAGAACCTGGGAAACCAACAGCCTCCATTCCATTGCAGCCATGTCTACACACTCCAAGCAGACACTAGGAAGGGAATTTAATACAAGTACCACATACCAGTTAAATATGTTTGCTGTTCATTACTAAAATAAGTGCTGGGACAGAGGGCTACCTAGAAAATGCTAGGCCCTGAGGAGAGTGAGCACGAGAGAAGCTAAAATAAATTTGCTGCCTGCCTTCATGTCAAAACATGACAGGGCAGACCTTTTATAGATAGATATTATGTCAAGTACTAATTTGAATGTATGACTCGGTGTTTTTAAATATACATATGGACACCACGATCTTTTCCTAAGTAGACTTTACAAACAAGAAACTCATGCCAAGACGTGACAAACAAAAATCTGAAAAAGCTTCACAGATTTAAATCTTCCACTTAAAGCACAAGCTACTTCATCAGTGCTTTTATGTAATCGTAATCCTGAACATGCAGCAACACTGAGTGTAAATTTCCAATGTCATCTGCTGGTCATAAGCAAGGTACCTGCTTGTCCCAGCAATAAGAAACACACAGTGATGACCTACAAACTCAAAACCAAAACATGAATGGAGATGATTACTGGGATTTCTTGTTACCTCAAAAGAGAAACCTTCAATGAGTGTCTCTGGGCAATTAACTTTTCATCTGAAAGAACACCCTGCAAGCTGACATCTCTATACAATCTACGAATCATGTTTAGTCACAACAGAGGTGGCGTGAGGGCATCACAGAAATGACAAAATGGTCACAAAACACAATCTCCCCAGCCCTCAAAAGTGCTTTCTCTGCCCTTTTCACAGCCAGGGAAGTGACTGCCTGTCCACCCTGGTGCCTAACTCCCAAGTTCAGCCCTTACTCTACTTACTCCGCACATGATGGACTCAGTGCCACGGGGCAGCAATGGCACTCCCACTGCCGCTGCATCAAATGGTTAACGGAATCACCCCAGTCCATCTCCCTACCGCTGTGTGCACTCGTGACAATGTATTAACAGCCTCTGTGTCATTCATTGTTGGTAGGACAACAAGGTGGGCCTTGTGCTTGCTAGGAGGGTTCTCTACCACTTCAGCCATGTCTCAAGTCCTTTTATTTGGTGGTCATGGGGCTTGATCTCAGGGACTGGGCACTGTCCCTGAGCTTTTTTGCTGAAGGCTAGCACTCTACCACTTTGAGCCACTTCCCGTTTTCTGATGATTCAAGTGAAGATTAGAGTCTCATGAACTTCCCTGCCCAGGTGTGGCTTTGAACCACAATCCTCGTATCTCAGCCTCCTAAGCTGCTAGACAGACATGATGTACCAGTACCTGGGGCCCCAAGTCCTTTCTGATGTCATTTTTCAGGTAGCATCTCAAGATTCTCCCACCTCTGCCTTCCATATAGCTGGGATTATGGACATGACTCATCAATCATGCAAGCTTGTTATTTGGGTTAGGGTCTCAATAATGTTTTGCTTGGGGCTGGTCTTAAACTGCAATCCTCCCACCTCCCCTCCCAAGTGGCTGGGATTTCAGGTGTGAACCACCATCTCTGACTAGGTAACTCTTGTATGAAACCTGTAAGGGCTGCAAGGGATTCCAGTGCAAGGCTATTCAACAGTGAAGTCAGAGCTCCTCACCACACAGCAGCTACACCTGGCCCTGACTATTCTGCTGCCATGTCATGGAGCCGTTAGACAGGGACAGCAGTGTGCTTGGAAGATGATGCCGACAGCACACACCAGGCTACTGACCTAAAACCCAACTCCTCCTCTTAAGTTCAGTATCCAATCTTTTAGCCATTCTCACAGCTACCAACACCCTCCCAAGATGGTCCAGAGGCTTTCACTCGAGCTAGTCAAACCCAAACTCTGTGGCTCATAATAAAATGCCCCACTGCTGGTCAGGAATCAGCTGCAATCTATGCTCAGGTTCCCAGGAAGGCCACTTTCATCCCCATGAAAATCCAGCTGCAGTTCTTCATGTGAGGCATGCCCAGTATGCTGTAATCCCACCAAAGAAAAATTACACACAAGAGTAAAATTACAGAAAAGCCAACCTGATGACTCTCAGAGGAAAAAGATAACCCTGCACGTTTTACCCAAAGTACTAATACCAAAACCAGAGTGAGTGCTAGCTACTAATCCTGTGAAGTATGCCAGGCCTTGCTGTGGACATGTCGTAAGCATCGAATTCTTGCAGCAAGCCTCTCACCAGCATTATTAGCCCTGCATAAATAAGAGGAACAAAAGCATCAGAGTCTTGGAGTATACTACTCAGGTTGTACTGTGTTGTTTTCACAGAATGCCAGAGGGGAACCCAGAGTCTCTGTGATACCCACTGAGCTATACCCATAGCCTCTAAGGACCCAAATACAGGCAAGCCAGCCTCAAACACCATGCCCCCAACTACCAGGTAACTGTTTTATAAAGACAGACGTCTGAGGGGCTAGGAAGATGGCTCAGTGGTAGAGCGCTTGCCTTTCATGCCTGAGGCCCTGGGTTCGATTCTTCAGCACCACATAAGTAAAATGAAAAAAGGCAACCGGACCCCCCCCCCAAAAAAAAGAGTATAAAGACAGACGTCTGAGTTCTGATCATATCTTCTCTTTTATTGTGTCACAGACAGGGATTAAATGGTCCACACACGTGGACCCCACAAATGTGGGCTCCATCTACTTAAGATTCTCTTGGACTAAGGCTATGTTCTATTCACAGAGGACGAGTGCTTTCTGCTTGCAAGCCTTTTCTTGAGCTATTTCCACGATTGACAATGCCCACCCAACCCACCACTTATTTGCCTCTTTCCAGCCAAACACACTACAAGTCAATCAATGCATGTTTTCCACAAACCCCTCTGGCGACAGCAATATGCCTCTGCCTCCCCTCTTTGACCCACCACCTAATACACCACCGAGTGCTGCTCTTCCCCAACAAGGTAAAATTCCACAAAGAAGGGAAACACCCAACAAGTTCTCATCCTTTGCTTGGCCTCCTCAATTCATCTTTGCTGACATTAAGAAAATGGATGGGGGGCTGGGAAGGTGGCTCAGTGATAGAGCGCTTGCCTTGCATGCATGAGGCCCTGGGTTCAATTCCTTAGCACCACATAAGCAAAAAGAAAAAAGCTGGAAGTGGCGCTGTGGCTCAAGTGGTAGAGTGCTAGTCTTGAAGAGCTGAGGGACAGCCTAGGCCCAGAGTTCAGGCCCTACAACTGGACCCAAGAAAAGAAAAGAAAAGAAAAGAAAAGAAAAGAAAAGAAAAGAAAAGAAAAGAAAAGAAAAGAAAAGAAAGAAAGGAAGGAGGGAAGGAGGGAAGGAGGGAAGGAGGGAAGGAAGGAAGGAGAGAGAAAGAGGAAAGAGAGCGAGAAAGAAAAAGAGAAAGAAAGAAAGAAAGAAAGAAAGAAAGAAAGAAAGAAAGAAAGAAAGAAAGAAAGAAAGAAAGAAAGAAAGAAAGAAAATGGATGGGCAAAACGTTCTACCAAGATCTAGTCCCAAAGAGGCTACTGCAAAATAGCAAGGACTCACAAGTAGCCAGCCCCCCTCCATTAAACCACTAAGTGACCTAGAAATCTCAATCCAAAAACCAGTTAGTAAGACGCTCTGTGATTTGTGAAACTTTAGCATTTGTATCAATGGATCCTTTCACGGTCCACAAGTGTACACTACACAAAACAAAGGAGGAAATTTAAGTATTTGGTAAACACTAGGCATACAAGGTCACATGAACATAAGGAAGAGGGGCTAAAACTCTGGCAATCTCTGCATCACGCAGTGTGGGTAAACACTGCAGGCCTTTGGCTTTAAGAATTCCATAGCCATGGGCACAGTGGCGCATTCCTGCAATCCCAGCTACTTGGAAAGACAAGATTAGAAGGACCAGATATTGGGGTCAGGCAGGTCCAAAATCTTGAGACTTCAACAAATAAGCCTGAAATGATAGTGCACATCTGTGATCACACTATGATCACACTATTGTGTAAACATGAGGATCACAGCTGGATGCTGGCCTACAAAATTGCAAGATCCTACTTGAAAAATAACTAGCAGTAAAGAGGACTGGAGGCATGGTTCAAGTGGTAAAGTGCCTGCCTAGCAAGTGCTAACCCTAATAAACACACTTGTGCTCGCACACACTCACACATGCACACCATGGCCTTCTGCACTCTCCTTTCCCCATTCCACTGGCTCTCCTCCAGCAACCCCGGGTCTGAATGGAAGCTGCGAGGCGCCTCCCTGAGCTGTCAGTTCATCCTGCACAGACCCTTGCAGTACTACAGCAATATAAAACGGGCTCCCGCTTGCATTTTCCCCAGGTGCACAAGAAAGAATGGACAAGGAAGGATCAGATGGGAGGAAGACCTCCTCTCAGAAGTCCAATGACTTGCCAAGTGGAAATAACACCCTGGAGGCAGCCAATGGTGGGCGGTCCACACCACCTGCAGATCACAGGTAGAACATGTCCACCCCTGTGGAGAGGGCTAGAAGGGCTAATAGTGAGTGTGTCCCCCTACCAAGAGGACCCCTCTCAGTGGTCCTTGGGGACACCGGTCTTTAAGAAAAATCTCAAGTTTGACAGTAAACTAAAAAGTGCACCTCCAGTCATTTCTGGCTAGGTCAGTCAGTTCTCATGACCCAGGGACACAAGGCTCTCTAGAGACTTGTTGGCTTCATCCCACCAACAAATTGGAAGCAAGTCCACCTGGATTTAGAAACAAGAATTACAACACTCACTCGCTTGTGATAGGGCCTCGCCTAACAACCCAGGCTGACCTTGAACTTGTGATCCTCCTACTTCAGCTTCCTGAGTGCTGGGATTACCACACCTAGCCATGTGTTGTTCACTTCCCCGACAAGACTTCACATGGACACCCACCTGTGCCAGAAAACAAGGGACAGATATCCCAAAAATGTAAGAAGAATGGAATTTGAGGGTATCAATACGTCCAAAGAACTCCTTCCTAACACACATTGCCAGACTCAGCAGCTCAATAATATTCCCTGAAAGAAAGCACAAACAGAGCAAGTGCAATCAAACCTATAGCAATTACCACCCTGCTCCCACCACAGAACAAAAGGCCACTGCTGTTGTGCCAAGTCTGAGCAAGCAACCCAGACCAGGTATTACCTGTTATGCACCTGCACTCAAGACTTACAACTGAACCAGGTGCCAGTACCTCATACCTGTAATCCTAGCTATTCAGGAGGCTGAGATCTGAGGATCCAGGTTCAGAGCCAGCCCAGGCACGAAAATTCTTGAGACTCTTATCTCAAATTAACACCAGAATACCAGCACTGTGGCTCAAGTGATAGAGTGCTCACCTTGAGCTGAAGAGCTCAGAGACAGCACCCAGGCCCAGGGTTCAAGCCCCACAACCAGGAAAGAAAAAAAAAAAAAAAAAAAGACAACCAGAAAAGATTAATGGGATCTCTCAACTAGAATTATTCTTTTTTTGTGTGTAGAGCTGAGAGGGAGCAAAGGGCCTCCTATGCTAGGCAAGCACCTCACCACCGAGCCACACCACCAGCTCCAAGAAGCCGCCCTTTATTAAAGAGTAACAGCTCAGAAGATGGGCAGAACAGAATCTGCAAAGCTGTGTGCATGCTCGCACGTGAGGGTTGAAAGCCTGCAGGGTGTGCATGCTGAAGACCCGGAAGCCTGACAGCACAGGCTTTTGTGTCCCCTCCAAGCCAGACGATGGCTTCTCTAACACAGCTCAACATCTGAGCTGCTGAACTTCTAGAATGTCTGAGAATAACACCAACCAACAGCTAGACAGGGTGTTCTGTGGTGACCGCATCAAGCAACCCAGGCACCTGGTAGTTTAATGTGGGGACCACAGGCAGGCGCTGAAAACCTGGCCAACCTAAGATAATGCCCTCCTCAGCTCTCATGTACAGATGCCCTAACGTGCAGCCACTTACCTGCCCTTAGACATCTGCCAACAAGGGACACGCATGAGCAAGCCGGCCACTAGGGGCACCGCTTCACAGAGCCAGTTGTGCAGTTCAGTCACTAGAAACCTAGCTGCCAGCCCCATCATCTGCACACTTTAACTCAAAAGGGAGGTCAGCAGCACAGGAGCAGGATTCAAGAGCCAACAGGTGAGCACACTTTGTGGTACGGGCTGTTCCATTTCTCCTATGAGGATGCTGAGAAGCTTACCCACCATGCTGAAAATCATGGTGCGTATCTAGGCACAGCAATGCGAGGCAGGGCGGGGCTTCTTATAGGGTTCTGTGCCCTTCTTCTCACCCTCTGAGCCCACTCTGCTCTACTCTGTTCATAGACACCAAGGCTAGGTTCTACAGATGGGTCTCCTGACTGCAACGGCTGCTCCGTGAGCCTCCTGAGCTATGAAGGCTGATCTCAATGGTCAAGCTGGCTGAGTAGTGCCCAGGATAGCAAGGCAAATGTCAGGGAGGGTGTGGGGGTGGCTCTCAGATCACCAGGGCGCTGGACCAATCAGTGGCTGAATCCACAGAATCCACTCAGAACTAAATAGAGCAGGGAGGTGGTAGAACTGTGGTTGGAAGATGGGGCTAGATCTTACCCTAGACCCTTCCTGCTGCCACTCTGCTCTGCTTTCTGTCTGCCATGTTGGAATGAACCCCCTAGAACTATGAAAAATAAATCTCTCCCCACTTCAATGGTTTCTCAGGTATGTTGTCAGGGAGATGAGAAGTTTGATTCTCACATAAGAAGAGGCTAAAAGAGGAAAGAGAGGGCTTCCTTCTGATTTCCGTTTCTGTGGTAGCACCCCAGCAGCAGATGGCAGCAGCTCCAGCCTCCACTTTCTCTTCTCACTCTTAGCACCAGTGTTGTCACCTCCCCTCAAAGACACCCGCGAGCATGCTGCGGGGAGGCCTAAGCTCCAAGCTGTCCCCACACTGCCCTGGGCTGACTCAGTCACCGAGGATACAAAAAGCCTTTGATAAAACCTTGAATGAGGGTCAAACTTGACAAAAGTAAAAGGTAGCTTGTTTTCTCCATGAGAAAAGATACATATTTCAACTGGAAAGCTGTCACGAGACTGAGTTCATGGGCAAACGACAGCATTTCCATCCACTGAGAGCAAGCCAGGACATTCCCTGGCGCCAGCACGCCTCCCGGCACTGCCGAGCCAGAGCCATCCATCCAGATCCATCCAAGGCAGGAATGACTCAACAGGATAAGAGAAAGAGCCAGAAGGAAAACACAAGAGCCTTCAGTGGACTTGAATTTTAAATGCCATAATTACTTATCAAGAGAACCAACTGAGACACTGTTATAAAGAATAATTCCATAATATAACTGGTTACACAGTAAGAAAATGGAAATCTTTTGTGTATATACCTCAAAGGTGTGAGGACACCTTATTTAGACTAACTGTGAAAAAAGGGAAAGTTTTTGAAATCTTAACAAAAACTTGGTATGTGAAAAATTGAACAATTTAGAAAACACAACTTGTAGAGACCAACACTCTAAATATCAGTTCTTTCCAAATTAATCTAGGAACTTAAATTGTCAGTGCAATTTTCTTGGGGATAAGACATAGAACTAGATATCAACAAGTAACAAAGAAAATAAATTGAAATGGCCCTCAGATGTTTCAAAAAATGTCCCACTTCACATAAGCATAGAAGGATGTAGAATAACATCCCACAAAGTTCCAGGTTCTGATGCTTCACACCTGAAATCCCAGCTACTTGAATGGCTGAGAATGAGAGGACCAAATTTCCAGGCCAGCCTTTTGAAACAAGATCCCTTCTCCAGCCCTGGCTGAGCAGAGTGGAGAATGCTGGCTGTCCCAAACTAGGATTAGGATGATGGTGGTTCCATGTCAGACTAGAAGAAAAGTTCGTGAGACTCCATCTCAATGGGAAGATGTGGGACACTGTGCTGGATGCATGTCACCCCAGGGACAATGAGAAGCCTAAAATGGTCCAGGCTCCCCCTCAGGAAGGAAGTGAGAGAAACTCTATTGTAAAAATAACCAGAGAAAGCTGAGTGCCAGTGGCTCACACCTATTATCCTAGCTATCCAGGAGGCTGAGATCTGAGGATTGCAGTTTGAAGCCAGCCTGGGCAGAAAACTCCACAAGACTCTTATCTCCAATTAACTTGCAAAAAGCCAGAAGTGGAACTATGGCACAACTTAATGAAAAAGTTTGGGGACAGTGTCCAGACCCTGAGTACCAGCACCAGAATATAATAATAACAATAACAACAACAACCAGGGAGGAACAGGGCTGGAGGTGTGGCTCAGCAGTGCTCCTACCTAACAACTGTGAGGCCTTGAGTTCAAACCCCAAAAGAAAAGGAAGGGAGGGAGGGAGGGAAGAGGTAGGGAGGAAGGAAGGAAGGATGGACAGACAAACCCTACATTGGGGCTGGGAATGTGGCTTAGTGGTAGAGTGCTTGCTTTTCATACATGAAGCCCTGGGTTCAATTCCTCAGTACCATATAAACAGAAAAAGCCAGAAGTGGTGCTGTGGTTCAAGTGGTAGAGTGCCAGCCGTGAGCAAAAGCAGCTCAGGGACAGTGCCCAGGCCCTGAGTTCAAGCCAAAGGACTAACAAAACAAAAAATAAAAAACCCTACATTGACATGTTACTTCTCACCTATGAGACTGAGGCTGAGGAAGGAGGATTTCCAGTTTGAGACCAGCCTGGTTTACACAATGCAACTATGTCTCAATAACAACAAAACAAACAAAAAAACCAGAGGGAGCAGACTAGGGCAATGCAAAATGATACACCACCTAGAGAGAGAAATGCAGCCATATCTATCAGTTTTTTGGTTTTGTTTTTGTTTTTAATCGGTCATAGAGCTTGAACTCTAGGCTTGGATGCTATCCCTGTGCTCTTCAGCTCAAGGCGAGCACTCTACCACTTAAGCCAGTGCCACTTCCAGTTTTCTGGTGGTTTATTGGAGATAAGTCTCACAGACTTTCCTGCCCAAGGCTGTCTTTGAATCATGATTCTCATATCTCAGCCTCCTGGGTAGCTAGAATTACAGGAGTGAGCCACCGGCACCTGACCATATCTATCAGTTTTTTAAATGACAATTTTCCTTTAGGAAAGCTGTTGTCCACAAAGTGGCGCATGTGTAGAAGTACATGTACCTGGGATTTCAGCATATTGCCAAAGACCAATGGTCCAGCAACACACACCTGTTGAACAAACTCTAGTCAATCCACAGAATTCTGTGCAGTGGCACACACAGATGTTATCTCCAGGGAACCAATAACAAAAGCAAGAAGCAGAATGCTAGACACAAGGTGCTGCTCTGGGTAAGGGGGAGAGAAGAAAACAGCAGTGTTAATGTTCACATTCTGAAAACCACTGGAAAGATACACTCACTACAGGGACAGGAGGAATGAAAACAGGGGAGGAGGGATTGTTCAAAGTACATTGTGTGTATGTACAGAAATATCACCACGAAACCTCCTCTATTACAATGTACATCAACTCCAAAATAAATAAGTAAATAAGAAAGTTACAATTACCTATGGAGATGAGGAAAGGATAAGCAGGCAAACACAGTACAAAATTTCATAGTCTTTTTACTTTGATTTTTGAACCAGTCAACAGGAATAACAAAATAATGTAACAGGAAAGGTCAACAATCTGATGCAATAGTAAATGACATAAAAAAAGCAGTTCTTGGGCAAAACCACAAATGACACAAGAACAGGTGCTTATCCACAATTACAGAGAAATCCACACCAAAAATGGCTAGGCAGAGCCAGTTATTGGTGGCTCATGCCTGTAATGCTAACTACCCAGGAGGCTGAGATCTGAGAATCATGGTTCAAAGCCAGCCCAGGCAGGAAAGTCCATAAGACTCTTATCTCCAATAACCTACCAGAAAGCTGGAAGTGGCACTGTGGCTCAAGTGGTAGAGCACTCACCTTGAGCTGAAGAGTTGAGGAAGAGCACCCAGGCCCAGAGTTTAAGCCCCACGACTTACAAAAAAACAATGGCTAAGTATTCTTATTACAACTGAAAAGACAAAGAAATTGGATGTCACAGTATGACAGATGTGGAGAAACAGGTCCTGTCATACAAATTAACACCATCTCTATAAGAAACTATTACACACACACACACACACACACACACACACACACACACACACACACACACACACACACACACACACACACACACACACACACACACACACACACACACACACACACACACCTCTTCCAATACAGAAATACTGTGGAGAAACAGGTCCTGTCATACAAATTAACACCATCTCTATAAGAAACTATTTAACACACACACACACACACACACACACACACACACACCTCTTCCAATACAGAAATACCAATGGTGGAAAACACATACATTTGGCTATAAGATTCTGAGCATGCTTACTGCAGCACTGTCAATAGAAACAGGACTGGAGACATCCTACATGTCGATCAGAGTGGGCAAGGTGATTGGTGTACATCCAAGCAAGCCATTAAAAAAGAATGGATTCAAAATGCAAGGAGATATGACAAAGTAAACAGGACTCAAGAAACAAAGACTTCTTACTTTGTCACACCATTTCTAGATGACTCCATGTTCCTGACCTCATAGATGGTATATACACGTGCACATCTGAGGGAAACTAGGAGGAGGGCACAAAATCAGAGGGAAAAGGGCAAAAAAATATAGCAGAGGATCCCATCAGCTGCACTGGACATTGATGAAAGCGAACGAAGCAATTCAAGGGCAGTGATGGGAGGGAGGGAATGAGAGGAAAAAAAGGGAACCATTTACACTAAGCAAAAGGAAAGAAATGTACATGTCACCCAATTTGGAAAAAATAGTTGTAGTGTCTAAGTTTGTATAATTCATAAGCTTTATAGACCATGATAATGACAATTTGCCTTGTGAAGGTTAAAATATGGTTTTTGGTTTTTTGTGTGTGTGTGTTTTTTGTAGGTTGTGGGGTTTGAACTCTGGGCTTGGACGCTATCCCTGCGCTCTTCAGCTCAAGGCTCTACCTCTTAAGCCACAGCACCAATTCCGGTTTTCTAGTGGTTTATTGGAGATAAGAGTCTCATGGACTTTCCTGCCCGGCCTGGCTTTGATCCTCAGATCTCAGCTTCAATAGCTAAGATTACAGGCGTGAGCCACCGGTACCTGGCTTAAAATGTGTTTATGACTTTAACTAAGTATCACTATCCCACAATACTGTGAAATGTATGTAATCATTTAATCTCAATAAAGAAAAAAAAGTAATGGAAATGGGTGAGCGTGGTAGCACATGCATATAGTCCCAGCTTGAGAGGTAGAGGTGGGAGTTTAAGGTCAGATCCTATCTGAAAAACAAGCTGAAAGCAAAAGACTGGGGCTGTGGCTCAAGTGGTAGATACCTGTCTAGTAAGCACCACAGCTTAGTTCTATTCTCAGTACTGCCAAAAGATGAGGGGAAAAAAGAGAGAATATGACACCAATCTCATACGAGTATTCTTACAAAGATGAGGTATCAGGGCCAGAGGCATGACTCCAGTGGTGCCTAATAGCAACCATGAGGTCCTAAGTTCAATCACCAAGAAAAAATTACAAAGTAAAACACAATAAAAGTGCCAGAGCATCCAACAACAAGTCTGTCACTCTCTTAAAAACAATGAAATACTACTAGTAAAAGTCATCAAAGCCAACGTTTCAAAACTCTGGAAAACAATCAAAAGCTTACTGCAAACTAGGCATCAGTGGCTCATGCCTATAATCCCAGGTACTCAGGAGGCTGAGATCTGAGGATTGAGTTCAAAGCCAATCAGGGAAGACAAATCCAAGATACTCATCTCCAGTTAACCAGCAAAAAGCCAGAAGTGAAGGTGTAGCCCAAGTGGTAAAGTGCCAGCCTTGAGCCAAAAAAAAAAAAAAAACAACACACAACTAAGCAAGAGCACAAGGCCCTGAATTCAAACCCACTACGGGCACAAAGATAACAAGAGAGCAAGAGAGAGAAACTTACAGTAAGTAAGAGAAAAGAGTAAAGAATAAAGAGCTGCCCACAGCAGCATTGGAAACAAATTGCCATTCCTGATAACAGGCACCCAGTCCCTCAGAGAGCCAGATGCATGCCTGATATCCCATCCCCCAGGAGGCTGAGGGGGGAGGATCTCAGGTCCAGGCCAGACCAAAAGGAAGACCTTGCTTCTAAACAATAAAACAAGCAAAAAGGAAGGTAAACAGGAAGACAGAACTACTAGGAACATAGTTTTTATCTACTGTTAAAACTACACTGCCATCAAGTCAAACTAAGTTGTTATGAATAATAATTGTAATTCACAGTGCAACCACTAGAGAAAATATTCTTAAATTCACAGTAAAAGAAAATTAAAATAGTATGGTAGAAAATATCTACTTAGCCAGGGGCCAGTGGCTCATGCCTGTAATCCTAGCTACTCAGGAAGCTGAGATCTGAGGATCTCAGTTCAAAGCCAGCCCAGTCAGGAAAAGTCCATGGGACTCTTATCTCCAATTAACCACCAGAAAACTAGAAGTGGCTCTATGGCTCAGGGAGTAGAGTGCTCGCCTTGAGCTCAGGGACAGCACCCAGGCCCAGAATACAAGGCCCACAACCGACAAAAAAAAAAGAAAAAGAAAAAGAAAAAGAGAAAAAAAATCTACCTAACATAAACAAGGCAATATTGGGGGAGTAACATAATAAACAGATAGGATGCAAAAATTATGGTAGAAATCTTCCTTATTGGCAATTACATCAATGTAAATAGGATAAACTCCTCAATTGAAGGCAGAAATTAACAGAATTGATTCAACTGCAGGCTACTTACAAGGGATTCTCTAGATACGGCGTGTGGACAGGAGCAGGCCTAGGAACAGGACATGTAAAGCTGCTCCACGCAGACAACCCCAATGGCTGACAGTGTCAGCCATAGTAGACCCGAAGCCAAAAACTTTTGACAGGAGAGTGTAAACTATATAATGATAGGTGAGTCAGACCATCAAGAAGATTAAACAATTACAAACATATGTGCAAGCACCTGGCAGCAAAAGCCCAAATATAGGAAGGGAAAGTGACAGCACTGTGGGAGAATGCAGGAGAAAGACTGTCCAGTCCCTGCTGGAGACACCCATTCCCTATTCTCAGTCATGGACACAACCAGACAGGAGAACAAGGAAACAGAAGACTTAAACAGGATGATAAACCAACCAGACCTACCAATCAGACAACAGAGCACATTAGCCAGCAACAACAGAAAACGCATTCTTCTCATAAGCATGCAGAACATTCTGGATATAAGACATAAATGAATTAATACATTTAAAATACCAAAATTATATAATTATATGATTATAACATATATATTATAATCATATAATTTTTTAAAAATTGTATTATAGAGGTGATGCACAGAGGAGTTACAGTTACACATATAATGTAATGAGTATATTGTTGTTGAACACTGTTACCCCCTCCCAAGTACCTTTTCTGACCAAAGAAGAATGAAATTAAGAAATTAGTAATGGAAAGAAATATGAATTCACGATTATCTGAATTAAGCACCACACTTAAGTCAAAAGCAAAACAACAAGGGAAATCAGAAAACGAGAAAAGCAAATGAAAAGGAGTCTATCTAAGTGCATGGAACTGGGAAGAGCAGTACAGGAAGGGAAATCCAGGGAGACAGATGCTCCATTAGAAAAGGACGCTAGCAGGATGCTGCTGGCTCACACCTATAATCCTAGCCACACAGGAGACTGAGATGTGAGGATCGTGGTTCAAAGCTAGCCCAGGTGGAAAAGCATAAAAGACTCATACCTCTAATTAACCACCAAAACCTACCATGTAGGTAGCATGCTATCCCTTAAAAGGGCAAGGAGTAGAGGAAGAGCAATAAACACTTGTACCTGATGTAAATTTACAAAAGTATAGGAGAAGTCATCACCACAGTGCCCTGGGTCAAGTGTCAAATACCATCTTGTATAGTTTCAGGGCTGCACGGTTTATGTGTGACTTTCACAAAACACAAATTAACCTTTTAAAGAGCAAATATTTAGGGACAGGGTAGTTACGTAAGGAAAGTGTGCTGTGGGAGGCTGAGCACCCAAGCTGGGAGAGAACATGGGGAGGAGAGGACGTGGGATTGATCTGGCAATGAGGGCTATGGCAGCAATTTGTGAAGGATCTGATGCAGTTCTTCCCCAGCTCAGGATCCCGTAACAGTAAAGTGGGCCCCAGCACAAGTGGAAGGTGTGTCATCAGGACCCACACTTCTCTAGGGGCAAGAAAATCTGGGCCATGACCACTTGCTCCCTCCATTCTGGACTTCTCTAGGGTGGACCATCATTTCTATTTTCAAGGAGAGTCAAGTGCAAGGCTCACATCTACAATCTCAGCTACTTGGGAGGCTGAGATCAGGAGGATTGCAGTTTGAGGCTATAAGAGGCAAAGAGAAGTTAGGCATGGTGGCACATGCCTATGTAGCTAGCTATACATGAGGCAGAGGAAGGATCATAATCCAAGCCAGCTGGGACACAAACATGAGATCCTACCT